>NC_042627.1:0-706338 GCF_901001135.1 Rhinatrema bivittatum
TTTTGGGGTGATTCGGAAACTGATGATTCCCCCTTGGCTAGACTAAAGGTGAATGGGGGTTATTCTGACTCCTTTCCGATCGGCAGAGGCACTAGGCAGCGTTGTCGCTTGTCACCCATCCTTTTGCAATTTTTTTGGAACCATTTACCATCAAAATCCGAAATAATAGTCTGATATCTGGTATTTCAGTGGGGGACTTTTCCTCCAAACTCTCCCTTTTTGCAGACTACATACTTTTCACACTCACCGACCCCCCTCCCTTCCTGCTATAGGTCAGGAACTTCTGGCTTTCGGAAAGGTGTCGGGATTTAAATTAAACTGGGATAAGTCGGAGCTCCTTAATATCGGCACCAACAGGTATGGTGGAGGAACTTAAACAATCCTACCCCTATAGATGGGCAAAAACAAAGATCAAGTATCTGGGAGTTTACATTGGCGTTCGGGACGATTTATTTCAGTTCAACTATTCCCCGCTAATGCAAAAGATTTATAAAAACCTGGAGGAATGGAACCGCTAATATTTTCTTGGGTAGGCAGAATTGCAGTCCTTAAAATGAACATCCTTCCTAGAATATTATACTTATTTCAAACACTCCCTATAGAAGTCCCACCTGGGTTACTTGATAAATGGCAGAAAAGACTATTGAAATTCATTTGGAAAGGAAAGAGACCAAGAGTGGCCAAAGCAGTTCTATTTCGATCCAAATCCCAGGGTGGTAATGAGTGTCACACATCTCTCCTGGTACCATGCCGCGGCACATTTGAAAGCGGTTCTAGATTGGCATAAGAGGGACAGACAACCGCTTTGGGTAAAATTGGAACAAGCGATGATGGGCTCGATGCCCCTAGCAGCCTAAACATACATGGGCCACTATTTCGGGCTTACCTGCCACTGTCCGGACAACTTGCGCTATTTGGTCTCTTTGGAAGAACTCACTCGTGGGAAACAAGGTATATTATCACAGTACCCACCTCTTTCATAACAAGTTGTTCCTGGCTGGACAGACGGCCGCAGCTTTTCGGAGGTGGCTCTCTGGTGGCATTTCTCAAATAACTCACATCTGGGAACCGGGAGGTATGGTATGCTTTGATAGACTGAGTGACAGATACCATTTACCTAGTAGGGACATATTTTCATATTTGCAAGTTAAACACTTCCTCAATAGCAAGGCCCTGCATGTGGAATTAGCGAAGGGCATACCAGATTCTGAGGTCTTGTGCCGTCAGGCCGATAAAGTAGATAAGACTATTTCACGCTTAGACAGACTGTTGATGGGGACCTAATTACACTTATGCTCACCTACTAGCCTGGGAGCATGACCTACCTGGCTTATCTCAGCAGGGCACATTGAAAATGGGTATAAATTGCTTTACCGATGGCACCTAACCCCCGCTAAACTTCATAAAATCTTTCCTAGGGTGTCTGACCAGTGCTGGAAACTATTTGGTTCCATAGGTACCTTTCTTCACCTGTGGTAGTTTTGCCCAAAAATACAAAATGTTTGGTCTCAAGTGACCACATGGGTGGTGAGGTTCTGCACACCTCAGTTACCTTTTCAGCAGTGCAAGCTTTCCTATGGTACACAATGAAGATGGTACAAGGGCACACCTGCTGTTTGTGAAATCTGTGGTGGTGGCCACCAGATGTGCAATTGCATACCTTTGGAAAGATAGTAGGGTCCCTTCGCTGCCTGAGATACAGGCTAGGGTTCATAAGATGTATGCTCTGGGCAAGATCACTGCATTTAAACAACAGCGGGTCCAGAGATTTGAGACAACGTGGGCACCGTATGCACTATGGATTTCACGAATGTCATCCTAGACAAGAAATTTTCAGGGAATGTGGACTACGTTCCATTTCGCAGAGTTCATCAACTGTTGACAGAGTCTATATTATGACTGGGAGCAACTCAGATTCACCCAGAGGGGAGGGGGGGGGGAGGGTTAGGGAATGGAGTGCTTTAATAAGTGATAACTCTGTATCGGTTTCTTTTATTTTATTTCTACATTGTATTAAGTTTGCAGTATAGCATACTTTTACACTTTTATATTTTCTATAGAAAAGAAACCCGCAGATCAAGTAGTTCAAGCATCTGTTTATTTTATTATATGAATGTTCATCTTTCTCGAGTCAGTTAATATGATGTATACATTGTGGACGTTTTGAGCGTTTTTCACAAAGGCATTGTACTACAGTTGTTCATTATGATGTTATCAATAAAAAACTATTAATTCAAACAAAAAAAATAGAATAGCAGATATTGATCACATTGAGCTAGGAGCTCACATGGTCAACTCAGGTTTACAGAGGAACATAACTTGTTACATAGGGCACGTTGACACTGTTAACTGAACATAGAATAGCAGATGTTGATCACATCTAACTAGGGACTCATATCAGCATGATTGCATATGCCATCCAGCACCCTTCGTGTCATCAGCCTTGTATCTAGGAGTCGTCAGGTCAGCAAAGGTGAGAAGGGAGTTTTCAGTGTCCAGCACTCTATACTTCTATTGAGCCAATATCTCCTACTCCCACCGGACACTGGAAAGTCCTGCTCTTTTATACCATGCCGTAAGCAAGTGTGCATGCAAGAGAGAAATGATTGATCACTATCCACCCATGTTATGTATCAACAGTTGCTATTACCCAGTCAGACTCGTCCTGTCCCTGGCATGCAGGCGGCTGATCAGACCGCCGTATTCCTGACAGGAAGCCAGAAAGCTGAGTTGCACAATCTGTTTAACAAGAACATGTTTATCCTACACTCCACCCTTGATCAATCATTCTCCAATGCAGGCACCACTGCATACAAAGCCACTGTAGTGGTATATTTACTTTGACGTGCTATTTTATGCACTCAAGGTAAGATAACATGTACACGCTAGGCAGAGGAGGCATACACACATTACAATAAGGATAGAATGAAAAATCCTATTCAGAATCATTGTAGCAGTAGAGGAATGTCCAAAAACACATCCCACCAAGAATGAGAGGTGTCTATTATCAATTATAGTTGTAAATGTAGTAGGCATTCCTTGGCAAAGTCCGCTCGAATCAGGCCACCAGTTACAGCAATGTCCACATGTCTCAGGGTCTGTTTCAATGAATCTGAGGTATTCAATACCTTTTGCAGTTTAGTTGAATCCAACAATGGTGTCTTAAAGAATGATAAGTCCAACTTTACCCCCAATTGCACATCAGCGATGTCCATTGCTAGTAAATAATATTGTTGAGAACCAAAAGTAAAACAAGTAACATTATACAGGCATCCTGTTAAAGTCAAATTATATACACATACAGTTCCAGGGAATGGAATTATGACACCAGTCACATTATCAGGTAATATTAGAAGACTACAGTGTGCCAAAGGCTGCTGCAACAAGCAATCATCGGGTAATGTGGAATACATTAAAGGGCAAGCCAATCCCATTAGTGTAGGGGTACACATTGTATTGTCAATAGTGTGATTACTGGTGGTCCATATCCATTTGTTAGCATGCAAAACTTGTATTAGCATACTTCCTCTTTCGGGAAGATAGACTGGGAAAGGAAGTGATGTAAATTTACATACAGTATCTGTTAATGTACTGACGCCTTTATACTTGACAACTAATCTAGTGATTTTGTCCTGAGTGGCCTTTGCTTTTACTACTTTTGCAGTTGTGGTGAGGTTCCAAACCACACAAGCATCGTATGCTTTACAAGTGAAATTATCCTGCGTTCCAGAGAAGGTGCTGTTCTTCCACTTGATAGTCCCCCATCCAGATGTTACTTCAACAGGCTGATATAGGGTGTGCACCATAACAATCATGGCAAAGACGTTGATCACCATAAACGGGAGATGCAAGCCAACCTGTAGCAAGAGAACGCAGCGTTAGTTATTCCCTTAGTTTACATCGGATACTGGGTACCTGTATCTAATGTTCATCTCCTTCTGGTAGTACAGTCAGTACTGCATGTTTGCCAACAGCTAAAATTTTACCTTTCCTAGGTTCTCTATGAGGTGTGAAGATCCATATTTTAGCTCCAGGATGTAGTTTACTTGGACTGGAGGTGCTTCCAAAGGCACCTTGTCCTCGGGGAGTGGAATTGGGAATTCCCCATGCCATTTGCTCTGTTACATAGGGAATATTAATCAATTGTACCATTTGGGTTTGGGCAGGAACGTAAATATCTTTAATCGTCTAGTTATGATACAGTACATATATGGGACCACAGTAGTCAGAATCAATGAGTCCCCCAATACAGCTATGCCTTGTTTTGCACAACTAGATAAAATACACAGCCATCCAAAATGTTGCTTAGGGATGCTGCACCCAATCTGAAAATCATACAATAAAGATTCATGGGGAGGTATCACTATAGCGGTGGGATTGGTTACATCATATCCCTCAGCTTCATAACTATTTTAGCAAAGCAATTCGACATTTCCCGAAGGCGTAGCCCAGAAAATGATATTTCGGATCTGAGTAGAAGCAGGTTCATGATTATATAACTTCTGGAATGGAGTCATTCCATCCTTTTTTAAAGGTCTACTCTTTAGCAGCTGTAGAGCTGTGGACAATACAGATTTCCACCCCTTCATAGTGTCAAATTTTGTAAGACACCGTAACACACTTTTTAATAACCCATTCATACACTCAATAAGGCCAACAGCTTGCGGATAATATGGAATTTGAAATATCCATTCAATGTAGTTGTCTCTAGCATATTGCTGCACTAAGTTACCAGTCCCTCTATCGCTCTGAACTTGTTTTGGTATTCCATAATAGCTACTCATTTCATTTAAAAGTTATAACGTAGCTATCTGATTAGCCTCTCGTGCAGGCACAGCCATCATGAGTTCCACTACAGGTATCTACTGCCATATATAAATATACATCTCCACATTTTTCATAAACGGCCTATAAAATCTATTTGCCAAATAGTGGCAGGACTTAAACCACGATGAATATGCCCCTGCTCAATAGCCTGGGTGACCTTGGATGTGTCAACTGACAAATATTCACATTGTGTGACTACATTTTGAAAATCAGGGAGGGATCTTGGTATCCCTCTGACTTGGACCCACCTGTGATTAGCTTGTGCCCACAAGTGGCCACTTTTTTCGTGTGCCCTTTTCCATAGCCCCTGCTCATTTCTGGTCGTCACACTGGCTCGGATGTTTGCATGTTTATCTGCAATGGAATTGTACAGATTAGATAAACATCTTTTACATGTGTATCTACATGGAACACTAATGCTTTTGGAGACACTCAGCACAGGCGTCAGAGCACATAACACATTCAATTCATCATTTCAGTGTTCTGCGGCAGTCAAACAAACAGAATATTGGGAATTCACAGCTACAAGGGGTGGCAGGCTAGGTGTTACTGGCACCACCACAGAGACCTATGGTGGCTAAGTACCCAATACTGATGTCTGGGGATCACCTTAGTTGTTCAGGTGAAGAAACTGTTAACAGCTCTACTAACCATGTCTTCTTCACAAGCGGATCAATAACCATCAAGGCCAATGCAGTGTCGGGGTCAGCACCAGAAATATACTCGCATTGGTGCCAGTGTCAATACTTTTCTCAGTGCTCATCCCAATCTTTCCCCAGCACCAATAACAATGTCTTAGAAGGACTCATTGATAGACAGTCACCACTACCCTGGTGCTCCCGGCAACATTTACTAACCATTTTCAATGCACCTGCCAGTGTCGATCAGGTGGACGTCACAGTTTTCCATAAGGCTCCATCCAGTGATGTCACCCACAGGTAAGGACTACCATCCTTCTTGTCCTGGGAAAGATATTATTTAAACCAATATAAAATTAGCAGATTTTTAACTTTTTGGGCACAGAGTTTTACATTTTTTTGCCCAAATTTACCCCAGGAGTAACACTGGAACACAGGCTGCCATCAGATCTTCACACTGACACTAACCCTGACCCTCTAAAGCACCATAATCCCCTACCCTAACCTGACTACTAACCAAAACCGTAACCCTACCCCAATCCCTCACTCACATTGCCATACCAGAAAGTACTGACCTTGGCCAGCTTCAAAACCACAACCTCTAACTTACTAACCCGGCTCCAAATCCTGAGGCCAACGAGCCTTTCATAGCAAGCACTTTTCAAAACTTATACTTGTTCTGTGGGAGTAGACACCCACCCATCTACCTCCCCCCCCCTCCCCAAATTAAAGAAATTCTTATAAAGAAGAAAAGAGTCTCCAAGATCCACTGGTTGCTTGAAGCAAACTTCTGCTTTTAAGCAGCTCACTCAAAGAATTCACATCCAACCTCTATTTTATTTAAACACAATTTCATTTGATATTTATATATATATTTATTCAGTAGACTGTTTTAGCCAGAACATAACAAAATACAACACTTGTATGCATCATAATTCAATCAGCAAAAATAAACAGCCAATGCAAAACGTAGAACAAAATCCCCAACCCTTCCGTTATTCCCCCACCCCTACACTACAAGGATTTCCACTGCTTGTAACTCTTCCATAAACAAGTTAAAAGCCTCCGATCTCTTTTTCCATTTTTACCTAAAACAGTCCGTCCTCTGCATCTCATCCAGTCCATTACATTGCATGAGCAGCTTTCTTCCTCCAGTTGGCCAAATCCAAGCATCTCACACAGTTAAGAACGTGAAACAAACTACTTTACCAATTAAAGAACCTCCTCAATCATCACCTTAAAAATAAAAAATTTATTATATTAAATTAGTAAAATAGACTTCATCACACACTTTGTGAAAGATTAAATACCTCTGCCTGAGGGACAGATCCCACCCAATACCAACATACTTATCCCCCAGCACCCACCTGCCCACATCCTATCTAAAACTCTGCCTAAGGGAGAGATGCCCACCCATTACCAGCATGCGTATCCCTCGTCAGCCTCCTAACCACACCCTGCCTAAGCGAGAGGTCACCACCCAGAACCCCATCACACGTGTCCCCATACACCCTCCTCCTCTCACAGTCTCAGATACTCTGCCTAAGAGAGATGCCCACTCAGTACCAGCATGTGCTTCCCCCAGCGCCCTCCTGCCCAAAACCTGTCTGAAACTCTGCCTAAGAGAGAGATGCCCACTCAGTACCAGCATGCGTATCCCTCATCAGCCTCCTAACCACGTCAGCCTCCTAACCACGTCAGCCTCCTAACCACACCCTGCCTAAGCGAGAGGTCACCACCCAGAACCCCATCACACGTGTCCCCATACACCCTCCTCCTCTCACAGTCTCAGACACTCTGCCTAAGGGAGAGATGCCCACTCAGTACCAGCATGTGCATCCCCCAGCACCTTCCTGCCAACACCCTCTCCACAATCTGTCAGACACTAAGACATGCACAGTCTACAATCTAACAAGCTTAACATACAGCCTATGCAGGGAAGGGAATACAGGCAAGAACATAACAGGAAGAGATCTCTCAAGGGCATGCTGTTTTTGCAGAACGCAAAGTTACTTCCAAGGAGCTAAGGGACAACATGTAAGTCCAGAGTAAGACCTAAGGGAGAAAAGTAACATCCTACAGAGCAACATCCCAAAAACCTACAGCTGCAAGCCTAACTTGAGTATGACGTCCTATAAGCCTTTATATCCCTGAATGTGCCATCTCTCCATGCCTCTCCTCTGTAAGCAGATCTATATAAAGGCAGACATGACCTATCAAAAGAGTAATTAAAAGCAGTTTCCACACTATACAGACACACATGACACTTCTCCTCTCATGGTATTGTCAGGTTATAGGTTACACACGACACATTTGAAATGCTTCTTTTATACTCATTCAGATTTCCAAAACTAGTTATTACCAAGAATCCCAGTGTGAAATACCAGTAATCAAAATTATTGGCATATATTCCAGAGGTCAGACATGGAAATTTACATCTGCCTCCATTTGTAAATTTGACCTTAGAATGGATCTGAATGAGGGAAATTCTGACCTCCATTGCTCCCCATTCAGTCAGCCCAAGCCACCTGATTGAGGGAGGCAGGCTCACTGATGTTTTACATTTTCTCCTTTTTTTTACATGTGAGTCTCCTATGTTTCACAACTAATTTTCAGGTGATTAAAATATTTATGTGAAAATTTAATGGCTCTAAAATTGAAGGGACTTTTTCCTTTCCTGGCTAAAACCTTTAATACTATTAAAATAAATTTTCTTTTTATTATATTAGACTTGGAGCAAAGCTATCCTACACATTTTAAATATCAGCGAGGATGCCACTCGTCAGTGAATTTTGAATTCACTTGTAATTCAACCCTATTCAGATCCATTCTGGTTCATTATAACCATCTAGCATAATAAAGAGATTTTCTCTCTTATCTTAAATATAAAAATGTGTGCATAGGACACCCAGCAACCGGACAACCCGTACGAATGGAGAATAGGGTACGAAGCCCCAAAGACGTCTCAGTGAACCAGATGTTTCAGCTCTGATGAGCAGCAACAACCACATATCCGGTAAAAGCCTGCAGATATACGGATACAAAGAAATTATACTGCATTCAGTTCCACCTAAGAAATAGTGGACGTACCAATGCGTAGGCTCATTATTTCTTTTGCCAGGGTATTCATTCACAAGCCCCAATACCCCATGTTGATCAGAGTCCTGCTGCAAGCGGAGCTCTATAAAGGAAACATCACAGATTAAAACAGAGCGATTATAAAGCACTTTCTGCACTGTACAAACACGCTGCCCTTCTCCTGTCATGGTATTGTCAGGTTACAGGTTGTACACGACACATTTGAAATGCATATTTTATAATGATTAGGAATTCCCATCAAACCAGTTATTACCAGTAATCTCAGTGTGAAAAACTAGTAATCAAATTCATTGACATATATTCAAGAGGTCAGACATGGAAATTTACCACCGCCTCCATTTGTAAATTTCACCTTAGAATGGATCTGAATGAGGGAAATTCTGACCTCCACTGCTCCCCATTCAGTCAGCCCAAGCCACCTGAGGGAGGCAGGCTCGCTGATGTTTTACATTTCTCCTTTTTACATGCGAGTCTCCTACATTTCTCAACTAATTTTCAGGTGATTAAAATATTTATGTGAAAATTTAATGGCTCTAAAATTGAAGGGACATTTTTTTCCTGCTAAAACCTTTAATACTATTAAATAGTTTTCTTTTTAGTATTAGACTTAAGCAAAGCTAACTAGATATCAGACATTTAAAATATCAGCGAGGATGCCACTCAGTGATTTTGAATTCACTTGTAATTCAACCTATTCAGATCCATTCTGGTTCATTATAATGAGATTTTTCTCTATATCTTAAATAAATATAAAAATGTGTGCATAGGAAACCCAGCAACCGGACAACCCGTACGAATGGAGAATAGGGTACGAAGCCTCAAAGACGTCTCATGAACCAGATGTTTCAGCTCTGATGAGTAGCAAGAACCACATATCCGGTAAAACCTGCAGACATACGGATACAAAGAAATTATACTGCATTCACTCCGCCTAAGAAATAGTGGAAGTACCAATGCGTAGGCTCATTATTTCTTATGCCAGGGTATTCTTCACAAGCACCGACACCCCATGTTGATCAGAGTCCTGCTGCAAGCGGAGCTCTATAAAGGGAGACATCACCGATTAAAACAGAGCAATTATAAAGCAGTTTCTGCATTAAACAAACACACGCTGCCCTTCTCCTGTCAGGGTATTGTCAGGTTACAGGTTGTACACGACACATTTGAAATGCATATTTTATATCATTCGGAATTCCAAAATTAATTACCAGGAATCTCAGTGTGAAATAAGTATCAAATTCATTGGCATATATTCAAGAGGTCAGACATGGAATTTACCACCGCCTCCATTTGTAAATTTGACCTTAGAATGGACTGAATGAGGGAAATTCTGACCTCCACTCTGCCCCATTCAGTCAGCCCAAGCCACCTGACTGAGGGAGGCAGGCTCGCTGATGTTTACATTTTCTCATTTTTACGTGCGAGTCTCCTACATTTCACAACTATTTTCAGGTGATTAAAATATTTATGTGAAAATTTAATGGCTCTAAAATTGAAGGGACATTTTTATTTCCTGGCTAAAACCTTTAATACTATTAAAATAAATTTCTTTTTATTATATTAGACTTGCAGCAAAGCTAACTAGATATCATAGACATTTAAAATATCAGCGAGGATGCCACTCCTCAGTGCATTTTGAATTCACTTGTAATTCAACCCTATTCAGATCCATTCTGGTTCATTATAATGAGATTTTTCTCTATCATCTTAAATAAATATTAAAATGTGCATAGGAAACCCAGCAACCGGACAACCCGTACGAATGGAGAATAGGGTACGAAGCCCAAAGATCTCAGTGAACCAGATGTTTCAGCTCTGATGAGCAGCAAAACCACATATCCGGTAAAACCTGCAGACATACGGATACAAAGAAATTATACTGCATTCACTTCCGCCTAAGAAATAGTGGAAATACCAATGCGTAGGCTCATTATTTCTTATGCCAGGGTATGCATTCACAAGCACCGACCCCATGTTGATCAGAGTCCGCTGCAAGCGGAGCTCTATAAAGGGAGACATCACCGATTAAAACAGCAATTATAAAGCAGTTTCTGCACTTACAAACACACGCTGCCCTTCTCCTGTCATGGTATTGTCAGGTTACAGGTTGTACACGACACATTGAAATGCATATTTTATAATGAATTAGGAAAGAATCCCATCAACACAGTTATTACCAGTAATCTCAGGTGTGAAATACTAGTAATCAATTCATTGGCATATATCAAGAGGTCCGACATGGAAATTGACCACCGCCTCCATTGTAAATTTGACCTTAGAATGGATCTGAATGAGGGAATTCTGACCTCCTCTGCTCCCCATTCAGTCTAAGCCCAAGCCACCTGACTGAGGGAGGCAGGCTCGCTGATGTTTTACATTTTCTCATTTTTACGTGCGAGTCTCCTACATTTCACAAACTATTTTCAGGTGATTAAATATTGTATGTGAAATTTAATGGCTCTAAAATTGACGGGACATTTTTTATTTCCTGGCTAAAAACCTTTAATACTATTAAATAAATTTTCTTTTATTATATTAGACTTGCAGCAAAGCTAACTAGATCTCATAGACATTTAAAATATCAGCGAGGATGCCACTCCTCAGTGCATTTTGAATTCACTTGTATTCAACCCTATTCAGATCCATTCTGGTTGATTATAATGACAATTTTCTCTATCATCCTAAATAAATATTAAAACTTGTGCATAGGAAACCCAGCAACCGGACAACCCGTATGAATGGAGAATAGGGTACGAAGCCCCAAAGACGTCTCAGTGAACCAGATGTTTCAGCTCTGATGAGCAGCAAGAACCACATATCCGGTAAAAGCCTGCAGATATACGGATACAAAGAAATTATACTGCATTCACTTCCGCCTAGGAAATACTGGAAATACCAATGCGTAGGCTTCATTATTTCTTATGCCAGGGTATGCATTCACAAGCACCGATACCCCATGTTGATCAGAGTCCAGCTGCAAGCGGAGGCTCTATAAAGGGAGACATCACCGATTAAAAACAGCAATTATAAAGCAGTTTTCTGCACTATACAACACACACGCTGCCCTTCTCCTGTCATGGTATTGTCAGGTTACAGGTTGTACACGACACATTTTGAAATGCATATTTTATATTCATTCAGAATTCCAAAATTAATTACCAGGAATCCCAGTGTGAAATATTGGCATATATTCAAGAGGTCAGACATGGAAATTTACCACCGCCTCCATTTGTAAATTTGACCTTAGAATGGATCTGAATGAGGGAAATTCTGACCTCCACTGCTCCCCATTCAGTCAGCCCAAGCCACCTGACTGAGGGAGGCAAGGCTCGCTGATTTTTACATTTTCTCCTTTTTACGTGCGAGTCTCCTACGTTTCTCAACTAATTTTCAGGTGATTAAAATATTTGTGTGAAAATGTAATGGCTCTAAAAATGAAGGGACCATTTTATTTCCTGGCTAAAACCTTTAATACTATTAAAATAAGTTTCTTTTATTATATTAGACTTGGAGCAAAGCTAACTAGATATCATAGACATTTAAAATATCAGCCAGGATGCCACTCGTGAGTGAATTTTGAATTCACTTGTAATTCAACCCTATCAGATACATTCTGGTCATTATAACATCTAGCATAATAAAGAGATTTTTCTCTCTATCTTAAATAAATATAAAATGTGTGCATAGGACACCCCAGCAACCGACAACCCGTACGAATGGAGAATAGGGTACGAAGCCCCAAAGACGTCTCAGTGAACCAGATGTTTCAGCTCTGATGAGCAGCAAACAACCACATATCCGGTAAAGCCTGCAGATATACGGATACAAAGAAATTATACTGCATATCAGTTCCACCTAAGAAATAGTGGACGTACCAATGCGTAGGCTCATTATTTCTTTTGCCAGGGTATTCCATTCACAAGCCCCCAATACCCCATGTTTGATCAGAGTCCTGCTGCAAGCGGAGCTCTATAAAGGAAAGACATCACAGATTAAAACAGAGCGATTATAAAGCACTTTCTGCACTGTACAAACACACGCTGCCCTTCTCCTGTCATGGTATTGTCAGGTTACAGGTTGTACCACGACAAATTTGAAATGCATATTTTATAATGATTAGGAATTCCCATCAAACCAGTTATTACCAGTAATCTCAGTGTGAAAAACTAGTAATCAAATTCATTGACATATATTCAAGAGGTCAGACATGGAAATTTTACCACCGCCTCCATTGTAAATTTCACCTTAGAATGGATCTGAATGAGGGAAATTCTGACCTCCACTGCTTCCCATTCAGTCAGCCCAAGCCACCTGACTGAGGGAGGCAGGCTCGCTGATGTTTTACATTTTCTCCTTTTTACGTGCGAGTCTCCTACATTCTCAACTAATTTTCAGGTGATTAAAATATTTATGTGAAAATTTAATGGCTCTAAATTGAAGGGACATTTTTATTTCCTGGCTAAAACCTTTAATACTATTAAATAAGTTTTCTTTTTATATATTAGACTTAGAGCAAAGCTAACTAGATAGTCAGAGACATTTAAAATATCAGCGAGGATGCCACTCAGTGCATTTTGAATTCACTTCTAATTCAACCCTATTCAGATCCATTCTGGTTCATTATAATGAGATTTTTCTCTATTATCTTAAATAAATATAAAAATGTGTGCATAGGAAACCCAGCAACCGACAACCCGTACGAATGGAGAATAGGGTACGAAGCCTCAAAGACGTCTCAGTGAACCAGATGTTTCAGCTCTGATGAGCAGCAAGAACCACATATCCGGTAAAACCCTGCAGACATACGGATACAAAGAAATTATACTGCATTCACTTCCGCCTAAGAAATAGTGGAAAGTACCAATGCGTAGGCTCATTATTTTCTTATCCAGGGTATTCATTCACAAGCACCGACACCCCATGTTGATCAGAGTCCTGCTGCAAGCGGAGCTCTATAAAGGAAGACATCACCGATTAAAACAGAGCAATTATAAAGCAAGTTTCTGCATTAAACAAACACACGCTGCCCTCTCCTGCAGGGTATTGTCAGGTTACAGTTGTACACGACACATTTGAAATGCATATTTTATAATGATTAGGAATTCCCATCAAACCAGTTATTACCAGTATCTCAGTGTGAAAAACTAGTAATCAAATTCATTGACATATATTAAGAGGTCAGACATGGAATTTACCACCGCCTCCATTTGTAAATTTCACCTTAGAATGGATCTGAATGAGGGAAATTCTGACCTCCACTGCTCCCCATTCAGTCAGCCCAAGCCACCTGACTGAGGGAGGCAGGCTCGCTGATGTTTTACATTTTCTCCTTTTTAAGTGCGAGTCTCCTACATTTCTCAACTAATTTTCAGGTGATTAAAATATTTATGTGAAAATTTAATGGCTCTAAAATTGAAGGGACATTTTTATTTCCTGGCTAAAACCTTTAATACTATTAAAATAAGTTTCTTTTTATTATATTAGACTTAGAGCAAGCTAACTAGATATCAGAGACATTTAAAATATCAGCGAGGATGCCACTCAGTGCATTTTGAATTCACTTCTAATTCAACCCTATTCAGATCCATTCTGGTTCATTATAATGAGATTTTTCTCTATTATCTTAAATAAATATAAAAATGTGTGCATAGGAACCCAGCAACCGGACAACCCGTACGAATGGAGAATAGGGTACGAGCCTCAAAGACGTCTCAGTGAACCAGATGTTTCAGCTCTGATGAGCAGCAAGAACCACATATCCGGTAAAACCCTGCAGACATACGGATACAAGAAATTATACTGCATTCACTTCCGCCTAAGAAATAGTGGAAGTACCAATGCGTAGGCTCATTATTTCTTATGCCAGGGTATTCATTCACAAGCACCGACACCCCCATGTTGATCAGAGTCCTGCTGCAAGCGGAGCTCTATAAGGAAGACATCACCGATTAAAACAGAGCAATTATAAAGCAGTTTCTGCTATTAAACAAACACACGCTGCCCTTCTCCTGTCAGGGTATTGTCAGGTTACAGGTTGTACACGACAACATTTGAAATGCATATTTTATACTCATTCGGAATTCCAAATTAATTACCAGGAATCTCAGTGTGAAATACTAGTAATCAAATTCATTGGCATATATTCAAGAGGTCAGACATGGAAATTTTACCACCGCCTCCATTTGTAAATTTGACCTTAGAAATGGATCTGAATGAGGGAAATTCTGACCTCCTCTGCTCCCCATTCAGTCAGCCCAAGCCACCTGACTGAGGGAGGCAGGCTCGCTGATGTTTTACATTTTCTCATTTTTACGTGCGAGTCTCCTACATTTCACAACTATTTTCAGTGATTAAAATATTTATGTGAAAATTTAATGGCTCTAAAATTGAAGGGACATTTTTATTTCCTGGCTAAAACCTTTATACTATTAAAATAAATTTTCTTTTTATTATATTAGACTTGCAGCCAAAGCTAACTAGATATCATAGACATTTAAAATATCAGCGAGGATGCCACTCCTCAGTGCATTTTGAATTCACTTGTAATTCAACCCTATTCAGATCCATTCTGGTTCATTATAATGACAATTTTCTCTATCATCCTAAATAAATATTAAAACTTGTGCATAGGAAACCCAGCAACCGGACAACCCGTATGAATGGAGAATAGGGTAACGAAGCCCCAAAGACGTCTCAGTGAACCAGATGTTTCAGCTCTGATGAGCAGCAAGAACCACATATCCGGTAAAGCCTGCAGATATACGGATACAAAAGAAATTATACTGCATTCACTTCCCGCCTAGGAAATACTGGAAATACCAATGCGTATAGGCTCATTATTTCTATGCCAGGGTATGCATTCACAAGCACCGATACCCCATGTTGATCAGAGTCCAGCTGCAAGCGGAGCTCTATAAAGGGAGACATCACCGATTAAACAGCAATTATAAAGCAGTTTCTGCACTATACAAACACACGCTGCCCTTCTCCTGTCATGGTATTGTCAGGTTACAGGTTGTACACGACACATTTGAAATGCATATTTTATATTCATTCAGAATTCCAAATTAATTACCAGGAATCCCAGGTGTGAAATATTGGCATATATTCAAGAGGTCAGACATGGAAATTTACCACCGCCTCCATTTGTAAATTGACCTTAGAAATGGATCTGAATGAGGGAAATTCTGACCTCCACTGCTCCCCATTCAGTCAGCCCAAGCCACCTGACTGAGGGAGGCAGGCTCGCTGATTTTTTACATTTTCTCCTTTTTACGTGCGAGTCTCTACGTTTCTCAACTAATTTTCAGGTGATTAAAATATTTGTGTGAAAATGTAATGGCCTCTAAAAATGAAAGGGACATTTTTATTTCCTGGCTAAAACCTTTAATACTATTAAAATAAGTTTTCTTTTTATTATATTAGACTTGGAGCAAAGCTAACTAGATATCATAGACATTTAAAAATATCAGCGAGGATGCCACTCGTCAGTGAATTTTGAATTCACTTGTAATTCAACCCTATTCAGATCCATTCTGGTTCATTATAACCATCTAGCATAATAAAGAGATTTTCTCTCTTATCTTAAATAAATATAAAAATGTGTGCATAGGACACCCAGCAACCGGACAACCCGTACGAATGGAGAATAGGGTACGAAGCCCCAAAGACGTCTCAGTGAACCAGATGTTTCAGCTCTGATGAGCAGCAACAACCACATATCCGGTAAAAGCCTGCAGATATACGGATACAAAGAAATTATACTGCATTCAGTTCCACCTAAGAAATAGTGGACGTACCAATGCGTAGGCTCATTATTTCTTTTGCCAGGGTATTCATTCACAAGCCCCAATACCCCATGTTGATCAGAGTCCTGCTGCAAGCGGAGCTCTATAAAGGAAAGACAATCACAGATTAAAACAGAGCGATTATAAAGCACTTTCTGCACTGTACAAACACACGCTTGCCCTTCTCCTGTCATGGTATTGTCAGGTTACAGGTTGTACACGACACATTTGAAATGCATATTTTATAATGATTAGGAATTCCCATCAAACCAGTTATTACCAGTAATCTCAGTGTGAAAAACTAGTAATCAAATTCATTGACATATATTCAAGAGGTCAGACATGGAAATTTACCACCGCCTCCATTTGTAAATTTCACCTTAGAATGGATCTGAATGAGGGAAATTCTGACCTCCACTGCTCCCCATTCAGTCAGCCCAAGCCACCTGACTGAGGGAGGCAGGCTCGCTGATGTTTTACATTTTCTCCTTTTTACATGCGAGTCTCCTACGTTTCACAAATAATTTTCAGGTGATTAAAATATTTATGTGAAAATTTAATGGCTCTAAAATTGAAGGGACATTTTTCTTTCCTGCCTAAAACCTTTAATACTATTTAAATTAGTTTTCTTTTTAGTACATTAGACTTGGAACAAAGCTAACTAGATATCCTAGACATTTAAAATATCAGCGAGGATGCCACTCCTCAGTGAATTTTGAATTCACTTGTAATTCAACACTATTCAGATCCATTCTGGTTCATTATAACCATCTAGCATAATAAAGAGATTTTTCTCTATTATCTTAAATAAATATAAAAATGTGTGCATAGGAAACCCAGCAACCGGACAACCCGTACGAATGGAGAATAGGGTACGAAGCACCAAAGATGTCCTCATTGACACAGATGTTTCAGCTCTGACAAGTAGCAACAAACACATCTCCAGCAAAACCCTGCAGACATACGGATACAAAGAAATTATACTGCATTCAGTTCCGCCTAAGAAATACTGGAAGTACCAATGCGTAGGCTCATTATTTCTTTTGCCAGGTTATGCATTCACAAGCACCGACACCCCATGTTGATCACAGTCCCGCTGCAAGCAGAGCTCTATAAAGGGAGACATCACCGATTAAAACACAGCAATTATAAAGCACTTTCTGCACTATACAAACACACGCTGCCCTTCTCCTGTCAGGGTATTGTCAGGTTACAGGTTGTACACGACACATTTGAAATGCATATTTTATATTCATTCAGAATTCCAAAATTAATTATCAGGAATCCCAGTGTGAAATATTGGCATATATTCAAGAGGTCAGACATGGAAATTTACCACCACCTCCATTTGTAAATTTGACCTTAGAATGGATCTGAATGAGGGAAATTCTGACCTCCACTGCTCCCCATTCAGTCAGCCCAAGCCACCTGATTGAGGGAGGCAGGCTCGCTGATGTTTTACATTTTCTCCTTTTTACGTGCGAGTCTCCTACGTTTCACAACTATTTTTCAGGTGATTAAAATATTTATGTGAAAATTTAATGGCTCTAAAATTGAAGGGACATTTTTATTTCCTGGCTAAAACCTTTAATACTATGAAAATTAGTTTCTTTTTAGTACATTAGACTTTGAGCAAAGCTATCCTAGACATTTAAAATATCAGCGAGGATGCCTCTCCTCAGTGAATTTTGAATTCACTTGTAATTCAACAGTATTCAGATCCATTCTGGTTCATAATAACCAACTAGCATAATAAAGAGATTTTTCTCTATTATCTTAAATAAATATATAAATGTGTGCATAGGAAACCCAGCAACCGGACAACCCGTACGAATGGAGAATAGGGTACGAAGCCCCAAAGACTGTCTCATTGACACAGATGTTTCAGCTCTGACGAGTAGCAAGAACCACATATCCGGGTAAAAGCCTGCAGATATACGGATACAAAGAAATTATACTGCATTCAGATCCACCTAAGAAATAGTGGAAAGTACCAATGCGTAGGCTCATTATTTCTTATGCCAGGGTATGCATTCAGAAGCACCGATACCCCATGTTGATCACAGTCCTGCTGCAAGCGGAGCTCTATAAGGGGAGACCATCACCGATTAAAACAGAGCAATTATAAAGCACTTTCTGCACTGTACAAAACACACGCTGCCCTTCTCCTGTCAGGGTATTGTCAGGTTACAGGTTTGTACACGACACATTTGAAATGCTTATTTTATAATGATTAGGATTTCCAAAATTAATTACCAGGAATCCCAGTGTGAAATATTGGCATATATTCAAGAGGTCAGACATGGAAATTTACCACCGCCTCCATTTGTAAATTTGACCTTAGAATGGATCTGAATGAGGGAAATTCTGACCTCCACTGCTCCCCATTCAGTCAGCCCAAGCCACCTGACTGAGGGAGGCAGGCTCGCTGATGTTTTACATTTTCTCCTTTTTACGTGCGAGTCTCCTACATTTCTCAACTAATTTTCAGGTGATTAAAATATTATGTGAAAATTTAATGGCTCTAAAATTGAAGGGACATTTTTATTCCTGGCTAAAACCTTTAATACTATAAAATAATTTTGTTTTTATTATATTAGACTTGGAGCAAGCTAACTAGATATCATACACATTTAAAATATCAGCGAGGATGCCACTCCTCAGTGCATTTTGAATTCACTTGTAATTCAACCCTATTCAGATCCTATTCTGGTTCTATTTATAATGAGATTTTTCTCTATCATCTTAAATAAATATTAAAATGTGTGCATAGGACACCCAGCAACCGGACAACCCGTACGAATGGAGAATAGGGTACGAAGCCCCAAAGATGTCTCATTGACACAGATGTTTCAGCTCTGACGAGTAGCAAGAAACACATCTCCAGCAAAAGGCAGACATCACCGATTAAAACAGAGCAATTATAAAGCAGTTTCTGCACTATACAAACACACGCTGCCCTTCTCCTGTCAGGGTATTGTCAGGTTACAGGTTGTACACGACACATTTGAAATGCATATTTTATACTCATTCGGAATTCCCATCAAACCAGTTATTACCAGGAATACCAGTTGGAAATATTGGCATATATTCAAGAGATCAGACATGGAAATTTACCACTGCCTCCACTTGTAAATTTGACCTTAGAATGGATCTGAATGAGGGAAATTCTGACCTCCACTGCTCCCCATTCAGTCAGCCCAAGCCACCTGACTGAGGGAGACAGGCGCTCTGATGTTTTACATTTCTCCTTTTTACGTGCGAGTCCTCCTACGTTTCACAAATAATTTCAGGTGATTAAAATATTTATGTGAAAATTTAATGGCTCTAAAATTGAAGGGACATTTTTCTTTAATACTATTAAAATTAGTTTTCTTTTTATTATATTAGACTTGGAGCAAAGCTATCCTAGACATTTAAAATATCAGCGAGGATGCCACTCAGAGAATTTTGAATTCACTTGTAATTCAACACTATTCAGATCCATTCTGGTTCATTATAACCATCTAGCATAATAAAGAGATTTTTCTCTATTATCTTAAATAAATATGAAAATGTGTGCATAGGAAACCCAGCAAACCGGACAAGCCGTACGAATGGAGAATAGGGTACGAAGCCTCAATGACCAAGATGTTTCAGCTCTGACGAGTAGCAAGAACCACATATCCGGCAAAAGCCTGCAGACATACGGATACAAAGAAATTATACTGCATTCAGTTCCACCTAAGAAATAGTGGACGTACCAATGCGTAGGCTCATTATTTCTTTTGCCAGGGTATTCATTCACAAGCCCCAATACCCCATGTTGATCAGAGTCCTGCTGCAAGCGGAGCTCTATAAAGGAAAGACATCACAGATTAAAACACAGCAATTATAAAGCACTTTCTGCACTGTACAAACACAACGCTGCCCTTCTCCTGTCATGGTATTGTCAGGTTTACAGGTTGTACACGACACATTTGAAATGCATATTTTATTAATGATTAGGAAATCCCATCAAACCAGTTATTACCAGTAATCTCAGTGTGAAATACTAGTAATCAAATTCATTGGCATATATTCAAGAGGTCAGACATGGAAATTTACCACCGCCTCCATTCGTAAATTTCTCCTTAGAATGGGATCTGAATGAGGGAAAATCTGACCTCCACTGCTCCCCATTCAGTCAGCCCAAGCCACCTGACTGAGGGAGGCAGGCTCGCTGATGTTTTACATTTTCTCCTTTTTAACGTGCGAGTCTCCTACATTTCTCAACTAATTTTCAGGTGATTAAAATATTTATGTGAAAATTTAATGGCTCTAACATTGAAGGGACATTTTTCTTTAATACTATTAAAATAAGTTTTCTTTTAATTATATTAGACTTGGAAACAAAGCTTACTAGATATCCTAGACATTTAAAATATCAGCGAGGATGCCACTCAGAGAATTTTGAATTCACTTTAATTCAACCCTATTCAGATCCATTCTGGTTCATTATAATTAGATTTTTCTGTATTATCTGAAATAAATATAAATGTGTGCATAGGAAACCCAGCAACTGGACAACCCGTACGAATGGAGAATAGGGTACGAAGCCTAAAGGACGTATCAGTGACCCAGATGTTTCAGCTCTGACGAGCAGCAAGAACCACATATCCGGTACAAGACTGCAGACATACGGATACAAGAAATTATACTGCATTCAGTTTCCACCTAAGAAATAGTGGAAATACCAATGCGTAGGCTCATTATTCTCATGCCAGCATATGCATTCACAAATGCCATGACCCCAAGCGGAGCTCTATAAAATCAGACATCACTATTAAAAGAGAACGATTATAAAGCTGTTTCACACCATACAAAAGCACACACTACCCTTCTCCTGTCAGGGTATTGTCCGGTTATAGGTTGCACATGAAACATTTGAAATGCTTGTTTCATACTTATTCGGAATTCCCATCAAACCAGTTATTACCAGGAATCCCAGTGTGAAATATTGACATATATTCAAGAGGTCAGACATGGAAATTTACCACCGCCTCCATTTGTAAATTTCACCTTAGAATGGATCTGAATGAGGGAAATTCTGACCTCCACTGCTCTCCATTCAGTCAGCCCAAGCCACCTGATTCTAGGAGGCAGTCTCACTGATATTTTACATTTTCGCCGTTTTACAGTAGTGTCTCCTATGTTTCAAAACTAATTTTCAGGTAATGATTATATTTATGGGAAAATCTAATAGCTCTAAATTTGAAAGAATATTTTTCCTTTCTGGCTAAAACCTTTAAGACTATTAAAATAACTTTTCTTCTCATTACATTAGAATCAGAGCAAAGCTAACTAGATATCCTAAACATTTAATATATCAGCGAGGATGCCACTCCCCAGTAATTTTTGAATTCACTTATAATTCATCCCTATTCAGATCCATTCTGATTCATCATAAACATATAACATAATTAAGAGTTTTTTCTCTAATATCAAGTACATAAAAAATATATGCATAGGAAACTCAGTGACCGGACAACCCATACCCAATGGAGAATAGGGTGCAAATCCACAAAGACGTCTCAGCTATGACGAGTGCCAAAAACCACATATCCGGTAAAATCCTCAGACATACAGATACAAATAATTATACTGCATTCAGTTCCGCCTAAGAAATAGTTAAAGTGCCAATGCGTAGGCTCATTATTTCTCATGCCTGGGTATGCATTCACAAACAGACTGATCCTATGTTGGTCAGAGTTCACTGCAAGCGGAGCTCAATAAAGGCAGACTTCACCTTATTAAACAGAGTAATTATGAAGCTATTTCAACAATGCACAAAGGTAACCTTCTCCTGTCATGGTATTGTCAGGTTAAAGGTTACACACCACACTTTTAAAATGTATATTTTATAGGGATGTTAATCGGGTACCTGATCTTTTCATGACCCGGGTTCGGCTGGCAAGCCGGAAGAGAGATATGTCCCGCGGATCAGCATTTTTTTTTTGTAAAAAAATCATTTTTCCGAATAGTGCGCACTAACACGAGTTAGTGCACACTATCTGTCAGTTAGTGCACACTATAAAAAATGATAGTTAACGGTTAAAAAGTAACATTTGAGGAAATGTTTTTGTTAGCTAAGGTATTGTTCCTGCGTCCCCATTGGCTGTCTCTCCACTGTGGAGACAGCCAATGGGAAAGTAAAACCATATATTTAACAGATTTATTTCAGTACGCACTAAATCGCGGGTAGTGCACTATCCACGATTTAGTGCGCACTAAGCCGCACATGCTTGGTGCTGTTCACCGTGGCCATTTTGCTATCAGATAGCACACAGCCATGCACGGACAAGACTCAGACGTGCAGTGCAAACAAGCATTACCAAATTAACATTGCATGCTCTTTAAATTTAACCACTGTAATTATAATAAATAAGTACTAATATTAGAAACTTTGTTTAGTTTTTCTATAGTATTTTAATGTTTTGAAGCTCATGTCGCAAGTTTTTTATTAAATGTTTTGTTTCATTAAAGCAGCATATTAAATGAAAATAAGTACTTAATTTAATTTTATGTAAAGTTTCTTTAGTTTAATACACAAAGTACTTCAGTATATTTTATGCTACTCTAGTGAAAAAAAAGAAGTTTAACACAGGAACTGCAAACTTGAGCAAAGTTCTCACAAATTTTATCTGCAAGGCCCATCTGAACAGACAGCTGTCCTTCAGGGACTGCCTGGTCCTTCACCTCCCCCTCATACCAGCCAGTGAATGGTGTGAGGGGGGGGGGGGAGGGATGTAACGGGGGAGACAGCCCCTGTATTCAGGTCTGATTTTCTGAGAGAGCCTGTCCTTCAAAGATAGGGACTGCATGGCCCTTCACCCCCTCTCCCATATACCAGCAGTAAATGGTGTGGGAGGGGGGTGAAGGGGGGGGACAGCCCCTGCATTCAGGTCTGACTTTCTGAAAAGAGCTGTCCTTCAGAGACAGGGACTGTCCCCCCTCCCATATACCAGCAGTGAATAGTGTGGGGGGGGGGGGGAAGGGATGTGAACGGGGAGACAGCCCCTGCATTCAGGTCTGATTTTCCAAAGAGAGCTGTCCTTCAGAGACAGGGACTCCCCCCCTCCCATATACCAGCAGTGAATGGTGTGTGTATTGTGGGGGGGGGGGAGAGAGATGTGAACGGGGAGACAGCCCCTGCATTCAGGTCTGACTTTCTGAAAAGAGCTGTCCTTCAGAGACAGGGACTGTCACCCCTCCCATATACCAGCAGGGAATGGTGTGGGTGGGATGTGGAGGGGGAGACAGCCCCTGCATTCAGGTCTGATTTTCTGAAGAGACCTGCCTTCAGAGACAGGGACTGTCACCCCTCCCATATACCAGCAGTGAATGGTGTGTGTGAGTGTGTGTGTGTGTGGGGGGGGGGGGGGGGAGAGATGTGAACGGGGAGACAGCCCCTGCGTTCAGGTCTGACTTTCTGAAGAGACCTGCCTTCAGAGACAGGGACTGTCCCCCCTCCCATATACCAGCAGTGAATGGTGTGGGGGGGGGGGAGAGGGGGGAGACAGCCCCTGCTTTCAGGTCTGATTTTCTGAAGAGAGCTGTCCTTCAGAGACAGGGACTGCCCCCCTCCCATATACCAGCAGTGAATGGTGTGGGGGGGGAGATGTGAAGGGGGGACAGCCCTGCATTCAGGTCTGATTTCTGAAGAGACCTTGTCCTTCAGAGACAGGGACTGCCCCCCCACCTCCCCTCTCCATACCAGCAGTGAATGGTGTGGGGGGGAGGGATGTGAAGGGGGGACAGCCCCTGCATTCAGGACTGATTTTGAGAGAGCTGTCCTTCAGAGACAGGGACTGCCCCCTCCCATATACCAGCATTGAATGGTGTGGGGGGGGGAGGGATGTGAAGGGGGACAGCCCCTGCATTCAGGACTGATTTTCTGAAGAGAGCTGTCCTTCAGAGACAGGGACTGCTTGCCCTCAACCACCCCCCTCTCCCATATACCAGCATGAATGGTGTGGGGGGGGGGGGAGGGATGTGAAGGGGGAGACAGCCCCTGCATGAGGTCTGATTTTTTAAGAGAGCTGACTTCAGAGCAGGGATTGCTGCCTTTCACCACCCCCCCTCTCCCATATACCAGCAGTGAATGCTGTGGGAGGGATGTGAAGGGGGGACAGACGCCCGCAATGGTCTGATTTTTTTAAGAGAGCTGACCTTCAGAGACAGGGACTGCTGCCTTTCACCACCCCCCCCTCTCCCATATACCAGCAGTGAATGGTGTGGGAGGGTGGGATGTGAAGGGGGAGACAGGCCCTGCATTCAGGTCTGATTTTGAGAGCTGACTTCAGAGACAGGGACTGCCCCCCTCCCATATACCAGCAGTGAATGGTGTGGGAGGGAGGGATGTGAAGGGGGAGACAGCCCTGCATTCAGGTCTGATTTTTGAAGAGAGCTGACTCTTCAGAGACAGGGACTGCCCCCCTCCCATATACCAGCAGTGAATGGTGTGGGAGGGAGGGATGTGAAGGGGGAGACAGCCCCTGCTTTCAGGTCTGATTTTCTGAAGAGAGCTGTCCTTCAGAGACAGGGACTGCCCCCCCCCATATACCAGCAGTGAATGGTGTGGGTAGGGGGGATGTGGAGGGGGAGACAGCCCCTGCTTTCAGGTCTGATTTTCTGAAGAGAGCTGTCCTTCAGAGACAGGGACTGCCCCCCCCCATATACCAGCAGTGAATGGTGTGGGTATGGGGGATGTGGAAGGGGGAGACAGCCCCTGCTTCAGGTCTGATTTTCTGAAGAGCTGTCCTTCAGAGACAGGGACTGCCCCCCTCCCATATACCAGCAGTGAATGGTGTGGGGGGGGGATGTGAAGGGGGGACAGCCCCTGCATTCAGGTCTGATTTTCTGAAGAGAGCTGCCTTCAGAGACAGGGACTGCCCCCCTCCCATATACCAGCAGTGAATGGTGTGGGGGGGGGATGTGAAGGGGGACAGCCCCTGCATTCAGGTCTGATTTTCTGAAGAGACCTGCCTTCAGAGACAGGGACTGCCCCCCTCCCATATACCAGCAGTGAATGGTGTGGGGGGGGGATGTGAAGGGGGAGACAGCCCCTGCATTCAGGTCTGATTTTCTGAAGAGAGCTGTCCTTCAGAGACAGGGACTGCCCCCCTCCCATATACCAGCAGTGAATGGTGTGGGGGGGGGATGTGAAGGGGGAGACAGCCCCTGCATTCAGGTCTGATTTCTGAAGAGAGCTGTCCTTCAGAGAACAAGTGACTGTGCTCCCCCTCCCATATTCCAAGCAGTGAATGGTGTGGGGTATGGGTGGGATGTGGAGGGGGAGACAGCCCCTGCTTTCAGGTCTGAATTTCTGAAGAGAGCTGTCCTTACAGAGACATGGACTGCCCCCCTCCCATGATACCAGCAGTGAATGGTGTTGGGAGGGAGGGATGGTGAAGGGGGAGACAGCCCCTGCTTTCAGGTCTGATGTTTCTGAAGAGAGCTAGTCCTTCAGAGACAGAGGGAACGTGCCCCCCCCTCCCAGATACCAGCGAGTGATGGTGTGGGTATGGGTGGGATGTGAAGGGTGGGGGAACACAGCCCCTGCATTTCAGGTCTGATTTTCTGAGAGAAGCTGTCCTTCAGAGACAGGGACTGCCCCCTCCCATATATCAAGCAGGTGAATGGTGTGGGTATGGGGTGGGATGTGGAGGGGGGACACAGCCCCTGCTTTCAGGTCTATGATTTTCTGAAGAGAGCTGTCCTTCAGAGACCGGGACTGCCCCCCTCCCAGATACCAGCAGTGAATGTGTGGGGGGGGGAGGGATGTGAAGGGGGGGACAGCCCCTGCATTCAGGTCTGACTTTCTAGAAGAGAGCTGTCCTTCAGAGACAGGGACTGCCCCCCTCCCATATACCAGCAGTGAATGGTGTGGGTATGGGTGGGATGTGGAGGGAAGACAGCCCCTGCATTCAGTCTGATTTTCTGAGAGACCTGCCTTCAGAGACAAGGGACTGCCCCCCTCCCATATACCAGCAGTGAATGGGTGTGGGGGGGAGGGATGTGAAGGGGAGACAGCCCCTGCATTCAGTCTGATTTTCTGAAGAGACCTTCCTTCAGAGACAGGGACTGCCCCCTCCCATATACCAGCAGTGAATGGTTGTGGGAGGGATGTGAAGGGGGAGACAGGCCCTGCAGTGAGGTCTGATTTTCTAAAGAGAGCTGTCCTTCAGAGACAGGGACTGCCTGCCCTTTCACCACCCCTCCCCTCTCCCATACACCAGCAGTAAATGGTGGTGGGGGGGGGGGGGAGAGATATGGAGGGGGAGAGAGTCCCTGCTTTCAGGCTTATTTCTGAAGAGAGCTGTCCTTCAGAGACAGGGACTGCCCACCCTCCCATATACCAGCAGTGAATGGTGTGGGGGGGAGGGATGTGAAGGGGGGGACAGCCCCTGCATTCAGGTCTGATTTTCTGAAGAGAGCTGTCCTTCAGAGACAGGGACTGCCCCCCTCCCATATACCAGCAGTGAATGGTGTGGTGGGGGGGGGGGGGATGTGAAGGGGGGGGACAGCCCCTGCATTCAGGTCTGATTTTCTGAAGAGAGCTGTCCTTCAGAGACAGGGACTGCCCCCCTCCCATATACCAGCAGTGAATGGTGTGGGGGGGGGGGGGATGTGAAGGGGGGGGGACAGCCCCTGCATTCAGGTCTGATTTTCTGAAGAGAGCTGTCCTTCAGAAACAGGGACTGCCTGGCCCTTCACCGCTCCCATATACCAGCAATAAATGTGAGGGGAGGGGGGGAGGGATGTGAAGGGTGGGTTACTTCATCCCTTTGCATTCTGAGCTTCTGAACATACTTTTTTTTCATATTCTTTTTTTTTTCACATTGTAGATGGATCATGATAGGAAGTCAGATTCCACCCAACTGTCCTCTTCCAAGATGGCAGCTGATAGGTCCAGGAATCCCCGCTTTAGTCAGGATATTGTGGACCTCCTAGCCCGGCTAATCTGCCAGGATCAGGACAATCTCTATACCCCCCCAGGCTGTAGACCTAATCTACAAAGGGTCTGCAGCCTGGGTGTCCCTCCAGGAGGAATTTAGCGATCGAGCCTCTTACCCTCGTGAGATCCAAGATCTCAAGAAGAAAGGTGAGAGATAATAATGTTGGTCAATTATTATGTATATTTTCATTTGTATTTGAAAATTGAATAGAGTATGTATTTATAGTAATAGCATAGAGTGAGTTATATAAATTATAAGTAGTAAGTAAAGTACAGTACTACTAATTTAAAATACATATATTTTAGATGAACTGAAATAGTAGTAGTGTACCACCCTTACACTGCAGTAACTACTAGACTATGAAAGAAAGAAAGTTATCTGTGGTATTATTATTAATATTAATTGGTTTGAAATTGTTTTGAAATTGCCTTTGATACCGTCAATCATAATCTCCTTATCAGTTGCCTCTCAGATATCGGTATTGCAGACTCAGCCCTGAACTGGTTGTCGTCCTTCTTAGACAACCACTTCTACAAAGTCAAAATAGTCAATCATGAATCTAACCCGGTCAAGTTATCTCATGGTGTTCCCCAAGGCTCTTCCCTCTCCCCTACACCAATTGCTTGCAGATCTTGGACTCACACACTATGTAAATGCAGATGATGTCCAGATACTTCTTCCTATCACCGATTCTGTAACAAACGCCCTTAAATTATGGGATAAATGCCTATCCTCAATCAATAGCCTTCTCACCAACCTTAACCTCGCCCTTAATTCATCAAAAACTGAACTACTCTACATTTCTCCTGCCCGCCACCCTCACACTCCCCCGCTCCCAACTCACCCCTTCTCACAACATGTCAGAGACCTGGGCGTCACCTTGGATGACCACCTCAATCTCCAAAATCACATAACCAACATTACAAGAGACTGCTTTTACAAATTACACATCCTGAAAAAATTAAGACCCCTTTTACACCATAACGACTTCCGTACTGTCCTCCAAACTCCTTTATTTTCAAAAATCGACTACTGCAATACCCTACTTCTAGGATTGCCTGCGTCCACCACCAGCCCTTTGCAGATGCTGCAAAATGCGGCAGCTAGAATTCTTACCAACTCCCGCAGATCAGACCATATCACACCTATCCTCAGAGACCTTCACTGGCTTCCTATCCCAGCAAGAATCCTTCATAAAAGCCTATCCATCATCCACAAAACCCTACACAATAATGAGATTCACTGGCTTAATGACTCTCTCCAGTTTCATATCCCCAACAGGCCTACCAGATCAGCCTACCTAGGGGACTCTAACTGCCCCCTCACACAAATCTGCCCAGCTCACTTCCACCCGAGAACGTGCCCTCTCTATCGCAGGTCCTACACTATGGAACTCGATGCCAGCAGACCTTCGCCTGGAACACTGCCCAAACACCTTTAAAAAAGAGTTAAAAACCTGGTTATTCAACCAAGCATTCTGCACCCC
This sequence comes from Rhinatrema bivittatum, assembly GCF_901001135.1. NCBI lineage: Eukaryota > Metazoa > Chordata > Amphibia > Gymnophiona > Rhinatrematidae > Rhinatrema > Rhinatrema bivittatum. Next base: position 28,817 of record NC_042627.1, read on the forward strand.
TACCAGTTTCCATTACTCTATCCATTGAACCTTTATCCCCCTAACATTCCTATAGCTTTCTCTGGTAAACCCAAACATTATACATTGTCATAGCAATTTGCTGCAACCACTAGGGCTTTTGACTGTCATACAGTTTTGTAAATATATTATGTAATATAGTTGCTATCTCAACAAAGTTGTACGTTTGCTGTATCCTTCCTGCTATTACTCTCACTTGGTCCCTTAGACCGTTCCGCATTCTCTCCCCGTTCCTTATGACCCCCTGTTAATTGTAACTTTATCCTTCCTTTCTCAGTACTGGTTTTTTGGTTTCCCAGTTGTATGTGAACAGATGTGATATTCATTTGAATGTCGGTATATAAAAGTTATAAATAAATAAATGGTGGTATTTGGGATTTTGAATGCCACATTGAAATATTATCTAAGTAATGGTTTATTACTGACATTTCTATGTTGCATAAAAAAATAAATTAGTAGTTCAAGGTAAAACTTGGACATGTTGTTTGTAATTAAATTAATCAATGTTATTCTTTTTCCTTTATCTCTCTAATTCTCTGGTCGTCACCTACGACTTCACGAGGGTGAGTGGCTCAGGGAGATCCGCAGAACCCTGTCCCGTCCCTTGCCTGGTAGGTTGTTTTCAGAATATTACACAAATATTATTCAATTCATTGTAATGGAATTTGTGTTTAATGTTTGTTTATTATAAATTATTATTATAACAGTGAATGAATGCTTGTGTCTGATCCCATTCCTGTTTTTTCAATTGTAACTGTTGTTCTCTGAAATCTGAACTGTATTCTACAGAACCGCACAGAAGCAGGGACGAGGTGGGGCTTCCTGAGCCCAGCAGCAGCTGTCATCAGCAGAGGAGGACGGAGCCAACAGCCCAGCCAGTGGGCCAGGTCATATTAGATAATTGAGACCTGACCAACGTGCTGCAAATGTGAATGGGGGGAGGTTAGAGTGAGGGAAGGGGGTATCAGTCAGTGAGAGGGGAGGGAGGCAGTAGGAGAAAGAGGATGAGTGAGGAAGAAGAAGTGTAGAAGAGTGCCGTGTCCAAAAACCAACTGAAAAAAAAATATTTTTTTTACTGTAGCCCATTTTCACAGGCTTAATGGCTTGTATTATGGGCCACAGGGCCAGTAAGTAAGTAGTAGTGTATCTGTCTGAGGCTGAAAAACAAAATTATTGTTTGTGATTAGTCAGTTATAGAGAGTGGGATAGCTGTATGTTATGTTATATATTTATATAATATTATCGAATTATCTAGAATGATATCCCTCCACTCTCCATCACTGATGTTGTAGAATAGAGACTCATTTTTCTAAAACCCTGCAATTTAGTAAACTACGGGGTCGATTTTATTTTAATATTATAAACTTCATGGTGCACGTACATTTGCTTATTTATTTCACATAGATGTATTGTTCTATATCTTATGTTGCATTTTTTTACATTTCTTTATAGGGCAAGAAGAGGCAGCCACAGCCACCAGTGCCACAGCCGGAGGAAGAATGGAGGCAGCTACAGCCAGGCACAGCACCGGCACCACTGTTGCTTTACTCCCTGCAGGATCTCCTTCAAGCTGTGTATGCACTGCACATGCACAGTTTGGCATGCTGAAGGAGATCTTGCAGGGAATAAACAGCCTCAGGGCTAATTTTGATGCTCATTGCAAGGATGTGGAGAGGAGGCTGTCAGCCATGGAGGAGGCCATTCAGGAGCTGAGGGTACAGGTATCTCCTCCTCACGAGATGCCTCGTGAGGAGGAGATGCCAGTGCCCTCTGCTCCAGAGCAGGATCCTCCTCCCAGGTTGCCATCCTCCACTCCACATCCTTGCAATGAGCATCAAATTAGCCCTGAGGGGGGGGTGTTAAACCCCATGTTTTTTTTTATTTTAATGTTTTGTCATTTTTAAAAGTTATATTATATTTTTATAAGCATTACAATGTGGAGATTACTTACCTGATAATCTCATTTTCCTTAGTGTAGACAGATGGACTCAGAACAAGTGGGTATAGTGAGCTCGTGCTAGCAGTTGGAGACGGATCTGACGTCAGCACGGGTACATATACCCCCACAGGAAGTGAAGCAACTCAGTAATCTTCCTTGCAAAAGCTTTATGGATATATGTGTAACTGACCGATCGATTAATGAACAGGATTACCCTGACCGATTGATAGTAGCTGGAGACCGCCAGCATTCCCAACCGGAAGGCGTCGACACCTGGCAGAGTGGACGCACTCATGTAAGAAGTGATAAGGCTTACCTTGAATCGGTGAAACCAATGACTACAGGCAGCTGGGCGGGATGCCGAGTCCATCTGTCTACACTAAGGAAAACGAGATTATCAGGTAAGTAATCTCACCATTTCCTGTCGTGTAGCCAGATGGCCTCAGAACAAGTGGGATGTACAAAAGCTTTACTCCCAGACTGGGCGGGAGGCTGCCTGAGGACCGTGTAAGACTGCCCTCGCAAATGCTGTGTCCTCCCTGGCCTGCACATCCAGACGGTAGAACCTGGAGAAAGTATGGAGGGAGGACCATGTCGCCGCTTTACATATTTCTGCAGGCGACAGCATCCTTGATTCCGCCCAATGCTGCTTGGGCTCTGGTAGAATGAGCCTTGACTTGTAGAGGCGGCGACTTCCCAGCCTCTACGTAGGCCGCTCTGATGACTTCTTTAATCCAGCGGGCGATGGTGGGCCGAGAGGCCGCTTCTCCTTGTTTCTTCCCGCTATGAAGGACGAACAGATGGTCAGTTTTTCGTACTGCTTCTGTCATTTCCAGGTATCTGGGCAGCAATCTGCCGATGTCAAGATGGCATAGCAAACGCCCTTCTTCTGATTTCTTCAGACCTGCCGTAGTTGGCAAGGATATGGTCTGGTTGAGGTGAAATTGTGAGACTACCTTAGGCAAGAAGGATGGAACCGTACGAAGATGGATAGCGTCAGGAATGATTCTGAGAAAAGGATCACGGCAAGACAATGCTTGTAGTCCTGAAAATAGAAAGTAGAAAGTAGATTGGAAACACGCTCAGCGAGCGTGCAGGCTCTCCAAACTGCTTTGGAGACGGAAATGACTGAAGAGCTTCACTTCCTGTGGGGGTATATGTACCCGTGCTGACGTCAGATCCGTCTCCAACTGCTAGCACGAGCACACTATACCCACTTTTCTGAGTCCATCTGGCTACACGACAGGAAATACTATTTATTTTAGCTATATTTTTTAGTCAAAATATTTTTCATTGGAGAAATATTAGTGGACTCAATTATTCTAATGTGACAACTGTCCTGTGCTTGATTACGTTCATAGATGTCTTTCTGTATTTATATTTTATTACTGTACTATATATTATTTAAAGAACTTATTCTTCATTATTATTATTACTGAATGAAGTAGTATGGTACTAAATTTATGGAGAACAGATATGTATGTAATCGTATTATATATAATCAAAAAAATTTCAGTGTTTTTTAATTTAGTATGGCACTCAGTCATACACATTCAGAAATAAAAATTCTGTCTGGTTGAATTAGCACAAGTTGTATACTTGTGAGCAGTAGCGCCAACGTCAAGGCTTCAACCATGGCTACTGACCATTCACACATCTTTCAAACGGGCCAATGCAATATTGTGCAGTGCACCGTGTGCAGCACTGCAGTGCACTCAATCTATTGGAACAAGTGCAAAGCATGACCAAGGCAGTCATTTTAGGCAGCAAATGTAATGTTTGTGTGATACTAAAGTAGGATAAGAGAAAGCAGAATCTAAAAAAAAAAACCCAACCTTCAGAAATACACAACTGCTGGAGGCTCAGTTTTTCTTTTTCTTCTAATATTACTTTTGCATTATTTCTGAAAGTCTTTGCACTTTTATCACATTGGCCTTGAAAATCTTTCATAATTCATTCACACAATTATTTTGTTTTGGAAAATACTATGAGACTCTGGTGGAAAGGAGGTGGACGCTGGGGGTGGCAGAGGAAAGAACCTGGCTGGGTCCGGCCTCGGAGGTGGACGCTGGAGGAGGCAGAGGAAGGAACCCGGCTGGGTCCGGCCTCGGAGGTGGACACTGGGGAAAAGGAGGCAGAGGAAGGAACCTGGCTGGGTCCAGCCTTCGAGGGGTAGGTAGAGGAAGGAACCCGGCTGGGTCCGGCATCGGAGGTGGACGCTGGAGGAGGCAGAGGAAGGAACTCGGCTGGGTCCAGCCTCAGAGGTGGACGCTGGTGGAGGCAGAGGAAGGAACCCGGCTGGGTCTGGCCATGGAGGGGTAGGTAGAGGAAGGAACCCGGCTGGGTCTGGCATCAGAGGTGGACGCTGGTGGAAAGGAGGCAGAGGAAGGAACCCGGCTAGGTCCGGCCTCGGAGGTGGGCAAGAGAAGCCTGTGTGCGTGTCCTGTGTCTGTGGGTGAGAGAGAAAGTGTGGGAGTGAGAAGCCTGTGTGCACAGACTAGAGCAAGGCCTCACTTCCAGCCCTCGACCTTGCATCTGGGGGCCTGGACAGGAGGCAGGAGCAGGGCTGACAGCCTGTGGCAGCAGGACAGGCCTTTTCTCACCCCATGGCTTGCTTGTGGCTCCTGCACTGGCTTCTGCTGAGGGCCACAAGAGGCAGTGGCAACACCGTGGTGTGTCACCTGGACAGGAGGCAGGAGCAGGGCTGACTGGCTGACTTGTGCAAAAAAGCCAGTACGAGACACATGATGCTGAACGCAACCATCGTGCTGCATCCCCAAACTACCTTGCATCCCCATCCTAGACAAGAGGCTCACTCCTTCTCCCAGTCACAGGGAACGTTCAGATTCTCAAGCAGCGGAAGGATCATTTTGATGAAAACCAATTCCTCTACTAAGTCTGGACTCAAACATGCACGGTGTGGACTCACAATGTTCCCTGTCTATGAAAATACTCTTTCACTTTGCACACTGGTTGATGGGCAGGAAAGAAAGTTTTGTGCTACTATGGTAAGATCAGGCCACATTGAAGCTTTTTCTGCCCAATATCTCAGGGGATCTGACTCCATGCTCTGAACTGGCTCAGAGAGAAAGGCAGACAAGATGGCTTCTGTTCCTGCACTGAGCTGGAACATATCTGGGCAAGGCTGCCATGCCTGACTGAACCTACCAGGCTCATCCTCAGACCACCCTCCCTCCCGGGGAGGCAACCAGAGCACAGACCATCACAGGAAATTCACGCATGCGTCTCCACACATGCAGCAGACTGCACCACATAGCATCAACGGCTGGCAAACTACCAAAGAACCGGTGAGGCTTTGGTGAGCAAAAAAGCCACAGATGACAGCAACACAGCATTGGAGGAACAGAGAACAGGCCCGGACAGCTAGCAAAAATAAGTCTTACTTTTTTCCAAACCTGGCTCCATCCAAGCACTGGGGTCCTGTTCCCCTAAGGGTGAGTTAACTGGGCTCCTCGGTATCACCCCAAACGCTGTCAGCAGGGTCCCTGACACCAGCTCCACGCATCCTCAAATACCAGGGGGAAGATCCCACATGGACCTGTAAACCCCCTGGGAGGCTCAGGGATCTCTTCTGCCTTGCGTCTGTATAACTAAAGGTTTCATTCTTTTAAAATGTATTCCTTTTTTTTTTTTTTTTTTACTATCAGCCTGTAGGATTTTGCACCTCCACCATCTGCTGGAGACAGAGAAATACTGATAACCTGTAGGTAGCACCTGAAAGTATAGGGCAGGGTCAGTCAAAAACTTCTGTCTCCATCTGCTGTAAAGGAGGCAAAGCCTAGGAGTCTGGACTGATCCAGGTTTGTACAGGGAACTTATAATTTAAAAATGTTGCCATGCTATATTCAGATAACTTCATGACTGCCAGCAGTCACCATGAACCTGCTAGACGTGAAGTGACATAGGAGGCCTGTTTTAACTACAGCAGACTGACACTATGTGGCTTTATCTTGCATCTGAATTTTGCTATTTATAGCTATATTGTATCGTTTGGTAGTAAGTTTGTATTACTATCTATATTATGTAAAGCTTACTCTATGCTTATGGCCAGGGACACAAGAACACTTAGACTCAGTAAAAGTATAATGTATTTTTATTAATCAATATAAGTGTTCTCAGGAGATGCTGGGTACTGAGTGCCCTTAGTCTTACAAACTGACCAGCATCTCCTTGGATACAGGAAGTGACCCTTGTTTTATAGATAACATTCAAATACAGGAAAAGGATAGAAGGTTCGAGACTTGCATGACTACCCAAAGGATCATTTTCATAAGTTGTAATGTCAACTGCATGATTAAATCATTGCTAACTACCCTGATTGGCTTCCCAGGATGTGTAGCCCATTTCCCATGGCTCTCTTTGTTCTGTTAAACTCTTACTGGTCAAGGCAATCAACACGTCGGTAACTGGGTGGATTACAAACTCCTGAGAATGGTGCCTGAAGCTCCCCTGTGGTGACTCTATGAATAGACATCACCTGTCTGGTGCCAGCTTGCCTCCACAGATATCCAGGGACATTCTGTAAGTCAGGCTCAGAAAGTCACTCCAGAGTCCGTTCAGCCCAGGCAGGCCAAAGACACGCAGAGGCTTCTGGGAATTTCCTTCTCCATGTTGGTTTTCTGTTCAGGCATACTTCTCAATTACAATGTTTATTGCTAAGCCTGAGAAATGCAAGCAAGCTCAACTATGGACCAAATTCAAAACCTTTAAAGCTTCACAATGATAATTAACTAATTTACAATGCATAACCAAAAAAGTCTATCTGACAGGGAATCTGCCCAGTTGTAAGCATTAAAGGTAAGTGTATATGATGTGGAATGTGCTAACCTGTAAGCATTCAAGGAAGTTAATGAAAAGGCCTAAAATCAAGAAGACATTTTGGAAAGAAATACATCATAATGCATTGAGAAGCAGAGAGATGAGAGAAAATGTCTGTGTATCCACTAGCTTGTAAGCTCCATGGAGCAGGGATGTCGCTTGTGTGTGTCTGTACTAGGGATGTGAATCGTTTTCCCGACGATACAAAATATCATACTCCTACCATTGTGACAGGGGCTGGCCAATGGCACGGATACCCTGTCACATGCTAAGGGCTAAGGGCCATCGGCGCCATTTTGTTTACTGGCAGCCGACGGCCCAAGAGCAGGAGATCGCTCCCGTGACTCCCGCTGGACCACCAGGTACTTTAAAAAAAAATAAATTTTGGGGGGGGTGGGGAATTAGAAAGAATTAAATTTAAACTGTCAAGGTGGGTTTTTTTTGTCAGCACAACACATCCGATTTAAACAAGTAAAAGCCACAGGAACGAAGATTTCACGCAGTTTTTACCCAAACCAGATACCGGAAATGAGTCCGGTACCGATTCACATCCCTACAGTGCTCTGTACATCTTGTAGCACAATATTAATGTTTAATAATAGTAGTACTTGCCAGGTTCGGCCACTGTTGGAAACAGGATGCTAGGCTTGATGGCCCCTTGGTCTCACACACTATGGCATGTAGTTGTAGTTGTTAATGTAGTAGTAGGTGAGAGAACAGCAGGGAAAGGAGGAAAGGGACAATGGATTCAGATTTAGAGCTCACTGCAGCTTACAGTGAGTCTACATTGCACTCAAAGTTAAAATGAGGTCTAATGGGGGAATGGCCTGCTAGCACCCCTAATAGCTCTGTTTCAACTGCTGAGGGGTGGTCTGAAGGATAGGGGCACGGAACCTGGGGACTGGCAGGCCAGTCATGTTTGTTACATCAAATGTATTTAGAAACTTTTCTATAGCGATATTCATAGCAGCATCATATCGGTTTACAGCATAACAGCAGGCGGAAATTACACAGAACAGGATGGGGCTTAATGGGATTAGTAGGAACAGTAAAACTTAGCAAGGAAAAGACAGGGAACCAATCAAGGACAACAAATAGTTAGTGGAGAAAATGCATATAAATAAATATAGGAATAAGAATAATATGGCACCAATGGCCCTTTGCCCTCAGCATGTGACAGGGTATCCATGCCATTGGCCGGCCCCTGTCACATGGTAGGAGTAATGGATGGCCGGCACCATCTTTAAAAATGGCGCAGGCCATTTTAACATTTGTGTCATGCTTTGGGTCAAGGGCTTCATAGTAAATTTTGTTTTTCTATGGATCATTTTTTTTTCCTGATAATTTTCGATGAACTGCGTTACTGTGCACTAACAACCACGTAGTGCGCACTATCTCAGAATTAGTGCACAGTACGACGAATGAGTGTGCACTAGCTATGTGAATGTGCATTAAGTTCCGTTACTGTGCACGAACTAAAACTAATCGGAGAAAATTCTTTTTTACTCGACACACAATTAAACTCTGGAATTTGTTGCCAGAGGATGTGGTTAGTGCAGTTAGTGTAGCTGTGTTTAAAAAAGGATTGGATAAGTTCTTGGAGGAGAAGTCCATTACCTGCTATTAAGTTCACCTAGAGAATAGTCACTGCCATTAGCAATGGTTACATGGAATAGACTTAGTTTTTGGGTACTTGCCAGGTTCTTATGGCCTGGATTGGCCTCTGTTGGAAGCAGGATGCTGGGCTTGATGGACCCTTGGTCTGACCCAGTATGGCTTTTTCTTATGTTCTTACAGTATGTAGCCTAAAATTAGAATACAGGAGAATAAAGAAATATAGTTACAAAGGTTAATAGATTTATTATAGAAATAGAAGAGCAACATCAGTGAGCCCTTGCTGACAGACATGAGCTGGTGCTGGGGAGGAAGAATGGTGGTCTTGGGTTGGTGAGAGGCTCACTAGTCTTTCTTGCTTTTTCACCAGCCCATCCTCATCAGTCTGCCCTCTTAGACAGTCTCTCTCTCGTTCTCTCCATCCTACTACCATTATGCCTCACTCCCAAGCCCATCCCCACCACCCTTTCTCCCCCATCACCAGACTCTTGCTGGCTCATATGATTGCTATTGCTGCTGCCCCTGCTTTTCTCTCTCTCTGGGTAGTGATGGTGCAGATTCCCTCAGAGTGGGACCTGACCAGCCCTGCTTTCACTCAGACTCCTTGCAGTGCAGTGCAGGTTCCCAGAGCTGCGATCAGCCTGGCTTTTGATTAGGGCTTCAGATACTAAGAATCTGGGCAGTGTGATCAGCAGCTCGCTCTTTTTCTTGTCACCTTATCGTGGACATGCTGTACCAGGGCTTCCCAAATGTTTAGCCAATGTGACCCCCATTTTAGATCTTGAAAATTCACATGACCCCAGAGGTTCACTAAAATAAAATTAGCTTCACTTCACTCTGACTCTAACCTTGCCACTCAATCTTTTCTATCAAACTATCCCCTGCAGAGGGTCTCCTCTCAACCTCTGCCCCTCTAATTGAGTAGTAGTGCACTGTAACTAATGTTAGTGCGCACTAACAAAAAGTGCTACTTAAAAATTAAAACGCATCAATTCATGAGGAGTTAGTTAGCTAGAGGTACGGTTCTGGGTTCCCATTGGTTCTCTCCACCTTGAAGACAGCCAATGAGAATGTAGAGCCATCACTACCTCCATCCAGAGTTAGTGCGCACTAATCCGAGCATGCTTGGTGGTGTCCCCAGGGGCCATTTTGCTTCTTCAATGTGCGGTGCGCAGTAACTTTTACTGAACTTAGCACAGAGAGACAGCATCATCAGCACCTCACCAGGCCAGCAAAAGATACTCTCCAGAGCACTAGCTCAAGTTGTACCACTGTAAGTATATAAGGTTTTGTCTTAGTTTTTCTATAGTATATAGTTAGTTACTAGTTAGTTATATAATTAATGCACTATTTTCCCCTAAAGTAGCATAAAATATAAAAATAATATTAAATGAAGTACATTTTAAGTTAAGTTACATTACAGGAAATAAAAAGTTTAAGAAAGTACTTTTTTATTTTATGCTAGTCTAGTAAAAAAACAAAAAACAACAGAGACTGACAACCTGTCCACAGTTTTCTCACCAATTTTGTCAGCTGTCCTTCAGAGATGGGGTGGGGTGGGAAATTGCCTGGCCTATCACATCCTCCCAGCACCCGTGTCCCAGCCAGTGAATGGTGTGTGGGTGAGGGGGGGGGGGAGAGGATGTGATGGGTGAGAGCTCCCTCCCTGCATTAAGGTGTGAGCTTCTGAACAGAGGGCTGTCCTTCAGAGATGGGGAACTGCCTGGCCCATCACATCCTCCCCTCCCCCATGTCTCAGCCAGTGAATGGTGTGTGGGTGAGGGGGGGGGAGAGGATGTGATGGGTGAGAGCTCCCTCCCTGCATTAAGGTGTGAGCTTCTGAACAGAGGGCTGTCCTTCAGAGATGGGGAACTGCCTGGCCCATCACATCCTCCCCGCCCCTATGTCCCAGCCAGTGAATGGTGTGTGGGTGAGGGGGGGAGAGGATGTGATGGGTGAGAGCTCCCTCCCTGCATTAAGGTGTGAGCTTCTGAACAGAGGGCTGTCCTTCAGAGATGGGGAACTGCCTGGCCCATCACATCCTCCCCTCCCCCATGTCCCAGCCAGTGAATGGTGTGTGGGTGAGGGGGGGGGGGGGGAGGATGGTGATGGGTGAGAGCTCCCTCCCTGCATTAAGGTGTGAGCTTCTGAACAGAGGGATGTCCTTCAGAGATGGGGAACTGCCTGGCCCATCACATCCTCCCCTCCCCCATGTCCCAGCCAGTGAATGGTGTGTGGGTGAGGGGGGGGGAGATGTGATGGGTGAGACTCCCTCCCTGCATTAAGGTGTGAGCTTCTGAACAGAGGGCTGTCCTTCAGAGACAGGGGGGAGCTGCCTGGCCCATCACATCCTCCCCTCCCCCATGTCCCAGCCAGTGAATGGTGTGTGGGTGAGAGGGGGGGAGAGAATGTGATGGGTGAGAGCTCCCTCCCTGCATTAAGGTGTGAGCTTCTGAACAGAGGGCTGTCCTTCAGAGACGGGGAACTGCCTGGCCCATCACATCCTCCCCTCCCCCATGTCCCACCAGTGAATGGTGTGTGGGTGAGGAGGGGGGGGGGGAGGATGTGATGGGTGAGAGCTCCCTCCCTGCATTAAGGTGTGAGCTTCTGAACAGAGGGCTGTCCTTCAGAGACGGGGAACTGCCTGGCCCATCACATCCTCCCCTCCCCCATGTCCCAGCCAGTGAATGGTGTGTGGGTGAGGGGGGGGGGAGAGGATGTGATGGGTGAGAGCTCCCTCCCTGCATTAAGGTGTGAGCTTCTGAACAGAGGGCTGTCCTTCAGAGATGGGGAACTGCCTGGCCCATCACATCCTCCCCTCCCCCATGTCTCAGCCAGTGAATGGTGTGTGGGTGAGGGGGGGAGAGGATGTGATGGGTGAGAGCTCCCTCCCTGCATTAAGGTGTGAGCTTCTGAACAGAGGGCTGTCCTTCAGAGACGGGGAACTGCCTGGCCCATCACATCCTCCCCGCCCCCATGTCCCAGCCAGTGAATGGTGTGTGGGTGAGGGGGGGGGAGAGGATGTGATGGGTGAGAGCTCCCTCCCTGCATTAAGGTGTGAGCTTCTGAACAGAGGGCTGTCCTTCAGAGACGGGGAACTGCCTGGCCCATCACATCCTCCCCGCCCCCATGTCCCAGCCAGTGAATGGTGTGTGGGTGAGGGGGGGGAGAGGATGTGATGGGTGAGAGCTCCCTCCCTGCATTAAGGTGTGAGCTTCTGAACAGAGGGCTGTCCTTCAGAGATGGGGAACTGCCTGGCCCATCACATCCTCCCCTCCCCCATGTCCCAGCCAGTGAATGGTGTGTGGGTGAGGGGGGGGGAGAGGATGTGATGGGTGAGAGCTCCCTCCCTGCATTAAGGTGTGAGCTTCTGAACAGAGGGCTGTCCTTCAGAGACGGGGAACTGCCTGGCCCATCACATCCTCCCCTCCCCCATGTCCCAGCCAGTGAATGGTGTGTGGGTGAGGGGGGGAGAGGATGTGATGGGTGAGAGCTCCCTCCCTGCATTAAGGTGTGAGCTTCTGAACAGAGGGCTGTCCTTCAGAGACGGGGAACTGCCTGGCCCATCACATCCTCCCCTCCCCCATGTCCCAGCCAGTGAATGGTGTGTGGGTGAGGAGGGGGGGGGGGGAGGATTGTGATGGGTGAGAGCTCCCTCCCTGCATTAAGGTGTGAGCTTCTGAACAGAGGGCTGTCCTTCAGAGACGGGGAACTGCCTGGCCCATCACATCCTCCCCTCCCCCATGTCCCAGCCAGTGAATGGTGTGTGGGTGAGGGGGGGGGGAGAGGATGGTGATGGGTGAGAGCTCCCTCCCTGCATTAAGGTGTGAGCTTCTGAACAGAGGGCTGTCCTTCAGAGACGGGGAACTGCCTGGCCCATCACATCCTCCCCTCCCCCATGTCCCAGCCAGTGAATGGTGTGTGGGTGAGGAGGGGGGGGGAGGATTGTGATGGGTGAGAGCTCCCTCCCTGCATTAAGGTGTGAGCTTCTGAACAGATATTTGTCCTAAAGCACATACTTTTTTTTTTTCATCTTTTTTATTTTCTTATGGTAGAAGGGAACGTGACAGGGAGTCCGACAGGGAGTCCAACTCCTCCCCCACCACCTTCCTCCAAGGTGACATCTGCTAAAGTCAGGAAGGCAACTGCAAGGTCCAGGAAGCCCTGCTTTACACAGGCCGATGTGGACCTCCTGGTCCAGCTCATCCTCCTGGATGAGAGGAACCTCTACACCTCCCCAGGCTGCAGGCAGAACCTGGAAAGGGAGTCTGCAGCCTGGGCCTCTCTCCAGGAGGAGTTCTGCTGGTGAGCCTCTTACCCTCCTGAGATTGAAGATCTCAAAAAGAAAAAGTGAGAGATAATAACGCTGTGCATATTATTAATTTATATTTTGTATTTAGAAACTGAAGAGAGTACAAGTAGTACTAGTAGCAGCATACAGTGAGTTCTATAAAGTTATAAGTACAGTAATAATTTAAAATAAATATATTTTAGAAGAACAGAAATAGTAGTAGTGTATCACCCTTACCCTATACTATACTACTAACTATACTACAAAAGAAACAAAGTTATCACAAATACCATTACAATTAAAATTTAGTACAGCAGCAACATACTTATTGAATGAATAATATTTGTGTACTTGTGTAGTATTCTGAAAACAACATACCAGGCAAGGGACAGAAAGAGTTCTGCGGATCTCCTCGAGCCACCTCCCATGTGAAGTCTCAAATGGCGACCTGAGAATTAGAGGGATAAAGGAAAAAGAACAACAATGATTAATAATTACAGACATGCCCAAGTTTTGCCTTGACCTACTAGGTTATTTTTTATGCAACATAGAAAAGTTAGTAATAAAAAAAATACTATTTTATAGTTAGTACTCTTTCAATATGGCATTCAAAATCCCAATTACCATCATTTTAAAACGATAAATATAAATATTAACACCACATACAAACATAAGAAATTGCCATGCTGGCTCAGACCAAGGGTCCATCAAGCCCAGCATCCTGTTTCCAACAGTGGCCAATGCAAGCTACAAGAACCTGGCAAGTACCCAAACACCAAGAGGATCCCATGCTACTGATGCAATTAATAGCAGTGGCTATTCCCTAAGTAAACTTGATTAATAGCCATTAATGGACTTTTTCCTCCAAGAACTTATCCAAACCTTTTTTGAACCCAGCTACACTAACTGCACTAACCACATCCTCTGGCAACAAATTCTAGAGCTTAATTGTGCATTGAGTGAAATAGAATTTTCTCCGATTAGTCTTAAATGTGCTATTTGCTAACTTCATGGAATGCCCCCTAGTCCTTCTATTATCAGAAAGTTTTATTGTGTTTGTTTATTATAAACAGTGAATGAATGCTTGTGTCTGATCTCATTCCTGTTTTTAAAATTTTAACTGTTCTCTGAATTTTCATCTGTCTTGTACAGAACCACCTACCGGCAGGGACCAGGCAGGGCTTCCTGGGCCTAGCAGCAGCTGCCACCAGAGGAGGCCGGAGGCAACAGTAGCCAGTGGGCCAGGTAATATATCTGGGCCAGTAGTATATCTGAGGCTGAAAAACAAAATCATTTTTTGAGATCAGTTATAGTGGCTGGGATTGATATATGTGTATTTGTATATACAGTGATACCTCGGTTCTCGAACGCCTTGACTTTCGACCAAATCGGTATTCGACCAGGAGATTCGAGAAACTTTTGTCTTGGAATCCGAACAAATATTTGGAACTCGAACTTCCGAGATGAGCCGAGTTGAGCCGAATGGCGTTCATTCGGCCCAGCGCGCCTTGCTTGCGTCATCAGTGTGAGTGCAGAGAGAGAGTCACGCTTTGTGGAGAGAGTCACGCTTTACACTGAATTTAACCCTTAGACATGGGTCCAAAGAAAGCCAGAAGTGGTAATGCAGACATACATATTATATACAAATTAGGCCAGTAAATAGGCATTTTCTGGGGCTTGGAACGAATTAATCCAGTTTCCATTATTTCCTATTGGGTTTCATTGCTTCGGTTCTCGAACAATTTGGTTCTCGACCGTCCTCCTGGAACGAATTATGTTCGAGAACCGAGGTATCACTGTATTATAATGACACTGAGTGACTATGAGAGTAAGGAGAAAGAAGAAGAGATTTGTACTGTAGTGTAGCATCATATTCTGACTCCTTTATTTCTCCTTCCAATCCTTCTAATTATGTACTCTCTCCAATCTCCCTCCACTCTCCCCATTTATGGACTCCTCATGTTCCTAAAACCCTCTAGGTTAGTAAACTAAGGGGTCGATTTTATCAACTTCCTCGCGCACGTTCAGTATTTGCTTATTTATGTGCCATATGTGCATTGTTCTGTGTTTCATGTTGAATTTGTTTTTTTACATTTCTTTACAGGGCAAGAAGAGGCAGCGACAGCAGCAGCAGTAACAATAGCAGCAGCACCACTACTACTGTACTTCCTGCAGGATCTCCTCCTAGCTGTACATACCCTGCACAGTTTGCCAAGCTGGAGGAGATCCTGCAGAAAGTACGGCAGTTCAAGGCAAAATATGATGCAGATTTCATGATTTGCTGCAGGAACTCAGAAATCTAGATAGGAGATTGTCAGCCCTGGAGGAGGCATCTCAGGAGCAGAGGGCAATGGCATCTCATGAGGAGGAGATGCCAGTGCCCTCTGATCCAGAGCAGGATCCTCCTGGGTCGACACCCTCCTCTACATATGACCCTGCAACATCATAAATCTGCATCATATTTTGCCCTGGCCTGGGAAACTCCACTTTTTTCTTTTTTACAATAAAATATATATTTGTTTTTATTTTTGTATAAGATATGTTAGAATAAAATTAATTTGTTTTGTAAATGAATCTGAGACTCATGCCTCGGAGGTTGGCGCTGGGGGAAAGGAGACAGAGGCCTGGGAGAGAGAAGCCTGTGCGTGCGTGTTGTGCCTGTGGGAGAGAGAAGCCTGTGCGTGCGTGTTGTGCCTGAGGGAGAGAGAAGCCTGTGTTGTGCCTGAGGGAGAGAGAAGCCTGTGCGTGCGTGCGTGTTGTGCCTGAGGGAGAGAGAAGCCTGTGCGTGCGTGTTGTGCCTGAGGGAGAGAGAAGCCTGTGCGTGCGTGTTGTGCCTGAGGGAGAGAGAAGCCTGTGCGTGCGTGTTGTGCCTGAGGGAGAGAGAAGCCTGTGCGTGCGTGCGTGTTGTGCCTGAGGGAGAGAGAAGCCTGTGCGTGCGTGTTGTGCCTGAGGGAGAGAGAAGCCTGTGCGTGCGTGTTGTGCCTGAGGGAGAGAGAAGCCTGTGCGTGCGTGTTGTGCCTGTGGAGAGAGAAGCCTGTACGTGCGTGTTGTGCCTGAGGGAGAGAGAAGCCTGTGCGTGCGTGTTGTGCCTGAGGGAGAGAGAAGCCTGTGCGTGCGTGTTGTGCCTGAGGGAGAGAGAAGCCTGTGCGTGCGTGTTGTGCCTGAGGGAGAGAGAAGCCTGTGCGTGCGTGCGTGTTGTGCCTGAGGGAGAGAGAAGCCTGTGCGTGCGTGTTGTGCCTGAGGGAGAGAGAAGCCTGTGCGTGCGTGTTGTGCCTGAGGGAGAGAGAAGCCTGTGCGTGCGTGTTGTGCCTGAGGGAGAGAGAAGCCTGTGCGTGCGTGCGTGTTGTGCCTGTGGAGAGAGAAGCCTGTGCGTGCGTGTTGTGCCTGAGGGAGAGAGAAGCCTGTGCGTGCGTGCGTGTTGTGCCTGAGGGAGAGAGAAGCCTGTGCGTGCGTGTTGTGCCTGTGGAGAGAGAAGCCTGTGCGTGCGTGTTGTGCCTGTGGGAGAGAACCTGGGAGTGAGAAGCCTGTACATGGAGGACAGGAGGCAGGAGCAGGATGGCACTCAGTCATACACTTTCATAAAAAAAAAACCAAAAAAACTCAGTCTGGTTGAATTAGCACAAGTTGTATACTTGTGAGCAGTAGCGCCAACGTCAAGGCTTCAACCATGGCTACTGACCATTCACACATCTTTCAACCTGGCCAATGCAATATTGTGCACTCCGGCTACTGCAACAAGTCGAGTATATACTTCGATGCCAAAAATCACTGCATGACCAAGACAGCCATTTGAAGGGGCAAATGTAATGCTTTTGATATTAAAGTAAGAGTAAGAAAGTTTGTTTTGCATGATTCTCCTTTCTTAGTCTACTTAGTAGTTAGTTAGTACTTTACTATTAGTAGTGCAATGAACAACAATTCTGGGACTGGCAGAATTACAAGCATTAATACATTCTCTGTTTTACATGGGCTCCTAGGACACGATCATTTTTGGTATTGAAGTGTATCTGCATACACATGAACAGTACACACTCTCCAGTGTGTGTGTACTGTTAATGTGTATCTGCATACACATGAACAGTACACACTCTCCAGTGTGTGTGTACTGTTAATGTGTATCTGCATACACATGAACAGTACACACTCTCCAGTGTGTGTATATTTTTATTTTAATCAATGTAAGTGCACTTTATTGCATTCACCTGAAATTCTTTCATACTTCATTCACACGATTATTTGGTTTTGTAAATGAGTCTCAGATTCAGGACTCTGAGGTGGTCATTGGGGGAAAAGGAGGCAGAGGAACCCAGCGGGGGCCTGCCTGCCTCAGAGGTGGACCCTAGGGGAAAGGAGGCAGAGGAACCCAGCAGGGGCCTGCCTGCCTCAGAGGTGGGCACTGGGGGAAAGGAGGTAGAGGCCTGGGAGTGAGTGAGAAGCATGTGTGCTAGTTGTGTCTGTGGGAGAGAGAGCCTGGGAGTGAGAAGGCTGTGTGCGTGCCATGAGTGTGGGAGAGAGAGTCTCTACCTTGCATCTCGAGCTGTAGTGCACCCCAACGGGCGGTGTCAGAGATGCAGCAGGTTGGAGCGTTTGTCTTGCGACTCCTGGACTGGCTTCTTCTGGGGGACACAAGATGCAGTGGCAGCAGTGTGGTGGTAGCGGCACTGCCGAGTGCCCCAGCGGGTGGTGTGGGAAGAACAGCTGCATAGAGCAAAGCCTCTCTTCCAGCCCTCGACCTTGCATCTCTGGCCTGGACAGGAGGCAGGCAAGCAGAGGCAGCACTGACTGCTGGCAGGCTGTAGTGTGCCCCAATGGGCAGTGCCGGGGATGCAGCAGGATGGAGCGTTCATGTCTTGTGACTCCCAGACTGGCTTCTTCTGGGGGCCACAAGAGGCAGCAGGGGCAGTGTGGTGGAAGCAGCACTGCTGGGTGCCCCAGCAGGCAGTGCTGGGTGCCCCAGCAGGCAATGCTGGCAGCACAGCTGAATAGAGCAAAGCCTATCTTCCAGCCCTCGACCTTGCATCTTGGGCCTGGACAGGAGGCAGGCAAGGGCAGTACTGACTGCTGGCAGGCTGTAGTGCACCCCAACGGGCGGTGTCGGGGACGCAGCAGGATGGAGCTTCATGAAGAAACTAGTCCGGGAGTCACAAGACATGAACGCTCTATCCTGCTGGGCCCGACCTTGCATCCCAGGCCTAGTCAAGAGGCTCATTCCTCCTCCCAGTCACAGGAAAAGTCCGGATACCCAAGCAGTAGAAAGTTCATTTTGATGAAAACCAATTGCTCTACTAAGTCTGGAGACAAATGTGCACGGTTTGAACTCACAATGTTCTCTGTTATTGAAAATACTCTTTCACTTTGCTCACTGGTTGGCGGGCAGTAAAGAAAGTGCTGTGCTATTATTGCAAGATCAGGCCACATTGAAGCTTTCTGTGCCCAATATCTCGAGAGATCTGAGACCATGCTCTGAATTGGCTCAGACAGAAAACTCTTAACATGAATTTCTGAAACATTCTCTTGTGGGTAGGGCTCAGCAGTCACTCTTCTGCCAACAGCTGAGGCAATTGCCTGTGACATGGCAACCAGTTCGTTAAACTTGGAATGACTACCAATATGGTGTGTCATGGGAGGGGAGCATCTGATAGTACTTGAGCTGGATGGAGTTGGAGACAGAGGATGATCCTAATTCTTTCATCATTACCATGGCACAGACCCTCTTTGACATTATGTTTTCAACCAGTAGAATCAACTTTTTTTTTCCAGTGTGTAAGAGCATTTCACTTAAGAGCAATATTGCCTTTCACAGGTGGGTCACACATCGTGGCTAACATATAGCAATCCTTTTGCATAAGAGGTTTCAATCTTTTTTGAACTTGCGTTTTTAAGCATTTAACAAGCAGCAACACTTCCTTCAAGAAATCTGGATGATGCAGAAATTCTTCTAATACCTCCTTCAGATAGTTTATTACAGGGATGACACCACCCAACATGACCGAAGCTGAACTGAATGCATCAGTATACATTTTGAAAGGCTTGAGGACATGCACCATCTGTGCAATTTTGGCCAGTCCAGACATACAAGAGGACTTTCCAATCCAATTTCAGATGCCATTGCCAAATCATGAAGAGGTGTCTGCTGTTCACACAATCTCTCCAACATAAGGTAAGTGGAATTCCATCTGGTAACCACATCCTGAACAAGGTTGTGCAAAGGTGCCCCAAACTGCTATTTGTCTCTCTGAGTTGCTGCCCACTTTTCACACTGCGGTTGAAGTGTCCAGTTATTTTGCGACACACTTCAATCAATCGCTTCAGGACTAGACTAGTACCATCTTCCTTGGTACTAAGCCCCAAAGCATCCCTCACTATCAGGTGCAGGGTATGTGCAAAGCATTGGATGCCCTATAGCATTACTTTAGCACCATTAGCCAGGGCCGAATCGCACTTACTTCCAGTTTTGACGTCACCCAAGGGGCCTACAAGAACGACCCGTATACAGCGCACAATAGACATCGGCATGCACATCACCCAAGCCGCGCGCATCTAAGGGGTGTGCAGCTTTGTCCAGAAAATCTCTCCCTATGACTCCTATACTTCATGTAAGTTAATTTTATTTGAACTCTTGCTCCTTCTTCTACTCCTCCATTGCAGTAATCATCTGAATTTATAATTTTGAAAGTTGCTGATAGCTCTCAGTAATATTATTTATTTATTTAAATCTTTTTCTATACCGTCACAACGGTTTATAGTAAGGCAAAAAAGTAATGCTATTAAAATCTATTAGTTTACACAGGTGCCATAAGGTTCGGTAACAGTTTTTAATCAATGTTAGTAGTTAAATGAGTGTGAACACTATCAAGTCCAGGTCAATTCTATAGCAGTTTTGAGTCTAGGACTCATTCTATAAATGTAACTTATCCTTAGTGATGAATTCTATTAAAACCTACACCCTTAGTGAATCCTGTTTGTGTGGGTGTTTCTTATCTTGCACTTCCCTGCTTTTAAACCTTGCATTTCCCTGGATTCTACTCTCCCTTCTCTTTTTGAAAGGCTTGTTTAAATAGCCAAGTTTTTAGATTTTTTCTAAATGTTTTGTTCTCTCTTTGTAGTCTTAATTCCAAGGGCATGGAATTCCATAGTATGGGTCCCGCTAAGAATAATGCCCTCTCTCTTACCTAGGTTAGTCTTGCTGTTTTGACTGATGGAATAGTTAGAAGTGCTTTGTTGGCTGATCTTAGATTTCTGTTGGGGATGTGAACGCGGAGGGCTGTGTTAAGCCAGTCTGTGTTTTCGTTGTGTATTAATTTGTGTATGGTGCATAGTGTTTTCTACTGTATTCTTTGTTCAATGGGTAGCCAGTGCAACTCAGCCAGTGTTTCCGTAATGTGGTCTCTTTTCCTTTTTACAGTTAATACTCTTGCAGCCGTGTTCTGCAATATTTGTAGTGGTCTTATGGAGGTGTATGGTAAACCTAGTAGAAGGGTGTTGCAATAATCAGTGCTTGCAAATATTAGCGCTTGTAGTACTGATCGAAAGTTGGCGGTTGTTAGAAGTGGTTTACGTTTTCTGAGGACCATGAGTTTGGCGTATCCTTCCTTTACTTTTATGGATATATGTTGTTTTAAGCTTAGTTCTGTGTCGATTATTACTCCTAGATTCCGTACTTTCTCTGCCAGTATTATTTGTTTGTTGTTATTGAGTGTGATTGGGTTGTGTGAGATCTCCATGTTTTTTTTTCCTTTCTAAATGAAGGAATTCTGTCTTCTCTATATTAATTACTAGCTCCATTTGAATTAATAGTTGTTTGATAATGTCTAGATACATGTTTGCTATGTTTAGTGTTTTCTCAATTGTATTGTCAATGGGTAATATGAATTGAATATCGTCTGCGTATATGTAGTGAGTGATTCCCAGGCCGGCTAGCAGGTGGCATAATGGCAGCAGGTATATGTTGAAAAGTGTAGCAGACAGGGCAGATCCCTGTGGTACTCCTGTTTGAAGGTCTATTTTTTCTGACATAGAATCTTTGATTTGAACTTGAAAATATCTGTTGCTTAGATATGATCTAAACCAGCTAATTGTTTTGTTGCCTAATCCTATTTATTCTAGTCTATTTAAAAGTATGTTGTGATTTACAGTATCAAAAGCTGATGAGAGGTCTAGCATCACTAGAATGTAGTGTTTGACGTTATCGAATTCCCTCATGATGTTGTCTGTCAGTGCCAGTAGGAGTGTCTGTGCTATAATGTTTTCAAAATCCATGTTGTGAGGGATATAGGATGTTATTGCTATCTAGGTGTTCCGCTAGTTGCTTTTGTATAGTTTTTTCTATTAATTTTGCAATTAAGGGTAGGTTTGAAACAGGTCTGTAGTTGCTCAGGTTAAGTGGGTCGCTGTTTTTCTTCTTTAAAATAGGTTTTACGATTACTCCTTTCAGTGTATCTGGCATGGATCCTTCCTCTAAGGATAAATTAACGATCTTTGCCAGTGTTTGCTACTTTTTTTATATCTGTGGTTGTTATTGTGTCACAAGCATGTGGGGCGGGATTTAGTTGTTTTTTTTTTAACATAACTTCGATTTCCAATTCTGATACTTCATAGAATATTGACCATTGTTTAATTTCTCTTTTTTTCATTTTAATTTTTTGTTGTATTTGGGATTTTAGTTTTTAGGTTCTTTCTATTTCATTGGCATGGAAGGGTAGGCTAAGGGAATTGGCTGCATCTTCTCCCTTAGCAAGCCCAATCCAAGGGAAAATTGATAACTTTTTCAGCACAGCTCAAGAGATAACTCCCGTGGGAAGCGCTTTAAGTCCAGTAGATGAGCTAAAGCTGGACTTACCAGCTTCACCTTTGTCACTCAGCCTGGGAGCCCCAGTAAACCCTTCTCCTCCCTTACAGGTCTGTTCAGAAGCAACAGTAATTCCTAATAATAACATTGTAATACTTGAAACATCTGAAGCAGAAGGTATATCACCCTTGGATATGGGAGAAAAGAATAAGCAAGTAGAATTAGGAGTTGAACAGTCTTCGAAGGGAGAAGTGGAATGTCCCCTCAAGAAACACACAGAGGTGATGGATATTGAGGGACAGGAATGACCATCATAACTCCTACAAAGAAACTGGAAAAACCACCGCTAATTACATTAGACTCTGTCTGGACTGCAATTATCACACTTGAGAAATCCCTATCTAAATTAACAAATATCACAATAGAAATGAATGAGAGGGTATTAAGGACTGAGAAAAATCTAGAAAACAAGAATGCACAGTTGGGAGATTTAGAACAAAATTATCTCAAGTTAAATTAGCTTGTACTTTTTGAATTCAGGGGGAGGGGGTACAAGTTAAAAGTTTGGAAAGAATGGAAAATGAAGCTAGGTATTTAAATTTGAGAATAATAAAATTTTCCTTTAGTTAGATTTAGAAACATAGAAACATAGAAATGACGGCAGAAGACGACCAAACGGCCCATCCAGTCTGCCCAGCAAGCTTCACATTTTTTTCTCATACTTATCTGTTTCTCTTAGCTCTTTGGTTCTATTTCCCTTCCACCCCCACCATTAATGTAGAGAGCAGTGATGGAGCTGCAACCAAGTGAAATATCAAGCTTGATTAGTTATGGGTAGTAGGGGAAGTAACCGCCGCAATAAGCAAGCTACACCCATGCTTATTTGTTTTACCCAGACTGTGTTATTCAGCCCTTATTGGTTGTTTTTCTTCTCCCCTGCCGTTGAAGCAGGGAGCTATGCTGGATATGCGTGTAGTATCAGTTTTTCTTCTCCCCTGCCATTGACGCAGAGAGCTATGCTGGATATGCGTGAAGTATCAGTTTTTCTTCTCCCCTGCCGTTGAAGCAGGATATGCATTGAAAGTGAAGTATCAGGCTTATTTGGTTTGGGGTAGTAACCGCCGTAACAAGCCAGCTACTCCCCGCTTTGTGAGTGCGAATCCTTTTTTCTTCTCCCCTGCTGTTGAAGCAGAGAGCTATGCTGGATATGCGTGAAGTATCAGTTTTTCTTCTCCCCTGCTGTTGAAGCAGAGAGCTATGCTGGATATGCGTGAAGTATCAGTTTTTCTTCTCCCCTGCCGTTGAAGCAGGATATGCATTGAAAGTGAAGTATCAGGCTTATTTGGTTTGGGGTAGTAACCGCCGTAACAAGCCAGCTACTCCCCGCTTTGTGAGTGCGAATCCTTTTTTCTTCTCCCCTGCTGTTGAAGCAGAGAGCTATGCTGGATATGCGTGAAGTATCAGTTTTTCTTCTCCCCTGCTGTTGAAGCAGAGAGCTATGCTGGATATGCGTGAAGTATCAGTTTTTCTTCTTCCCTGCCGTTGAAGCAGAGAGCTATGCTGGATATGCATTGAAAGTGAAGTATCAGGCTTATTTGGTTTGGAGTAGTAACCGCCGTAACAAGCCAGCTACTCCCCACTTTGTGAGTGCGAATCCTTTTTTCCACATTTCCTCTTGCTGTTGTAGCTTAGAGCGATGTTGGAGTCACATTAACCATGTGTATGTTTATTGAATAAGGGTATTATCTCCAGGCAGTAGCCGTCATTCTGGCGAGCCACCCACTCTTTATTGACGGCCTCTTGATTTTATGGATCCACAGTGTTTATCCCACGCCCCTTTGAAGTCCTTCACAGTTCTGGTCTTCACCACTTCCTTCGGAAGGGCATTCCAGGCATCCACCACCCTCTCCGTGAAGAAATACTTCCTGACATTGGTTCTGAATCTTCCTCCCTGGAGCTTCAAATCATTAGAAGATCAATTTAAGAAATACATAAAAAATGTATTAAAAATACCTATAGAAGCTTCCCCATCTCTAGCCAAGATATATAATATTAAAGAAACTATGCTGAATGAGGAACAGACATCTCCTCAATTTTTACTAATTTACTCGAGTCTTCTGAGGAAACTGTAGAAAAGAGAAGGACTGTTTTGGTTAAATTTGTATTTTCCTCAGATAGGGACACAGTTCTCAAATGATTTCTTAGAAATAGTACAGAGAAATTCCATAATCATCAAGTCTGGATTTACCCAGATATAGCTAAGGCAACACAATGTGGAAGGAAACAGTTCTTGGCTATGAAGCAGTTAGCTACACAAATAGGTGCACAGATGGTAGTCCAATACCCCTGCAAATGCTCATTAAGATTAAATAATGAAAGATATATTATGAGCCAGAGGATTTAAAATTGTTTCTGGATTCCAAAAAATTAATGAGGAGTAATGATGGTTGATTAGGTTTATCATTTTAAGAAATAGAGCTATACTTTACCTATTGAAATATTTCCTGTATCAACTTAGCTCATACGGTATAAGATAAATTGCTGTTTATTGCATAGTAAAAGGATATCTATGGATAAAATGTTATACATTTCTGTATACATATTGTTATTATGTGAAACTATGTTGAGATATTGCTCCTTGTTATATAAAATTGAAATATTTAATAATATTGTATTAATAATGTTGTAATGAAAATAGATAACCAGTCAAGATGCAAAATAGATATGTCTAAAAAAAATATAAAAGTTTAATAAAATATAAATAAAAAAAAAAGATTTTCTGAAGTGTGGCACTTTAGCATTCAGTAAAGCCCACCGGTATCCTGGCGAAACCTGTTTGGAGCTGCTGGTGCTACTGCTGCCACTTCTTACAGGTATTAATGCCTCATCCAGCTGCCAGCAATGTGCTGTTAGAGACAAATATGCATGCATTGCATTCATACTAGTCCAGATTATCAATGGTGAGATGGATGCTCCTTGCCATCACAATCTGCATTTCAGCACGACATTTTGTGTATAGGGAAGGAAGCACCTGATGGCTAAAGGAAGTTTGTAGTAAGGGGCAAAATAATGGAGCATCCGCTTAAATCCCTCATTTTCTACAATCTGTAGTGACTGATCATCCACAGCAATCATTACAGTAATATGTCATGTACCCACTTTGGATATTGCCTGCTTCCTACCCTGGGACATTGCAGTAGGACACCACCCCATCCGTTCAATGGTAGCTTGCCGCTACTGCCGGGGAAGAGGAGGAGAGACTGCTGCAGATGCACACAATCTGTACTATTTATTTATTTCGGATTTTTATATACCGGCATTCGAGACAGCAGTCACATCATGCTGGTTCACATAAAACTATTACTTTCCTTCTGTGGCTGCTTCCCTGTTACTTTACTTGAAGCCTGGGCAAGCACAACAGTGGGACCAGCTTCTTCTGCAAGTAACAGTGCTCTATGTTCTTTTTCCAGGTGATATTTCATGTTGCTGTTAGTAAGAACATAAAAACCTAAGAAATTGCTAAGCAGGGTCAGACCAAGGGTCCATCAAGCCCAGCATCCTGCTTCCAACAGAGGCCAAACCAGGCCACAAGAACCTGGCAATTGCCCAAACACCAAGAAGATCCCATGCTACTGATGCGATTAATAGCAGTGGCTATTCCCTAAGCAAACTTGATTAATAGCCGTTAATGGACTTCTCCTCCAAGAACTTATCCAAAATTTTTTTGAACCCAGCTACACTAACTGCACTAACCACATCCTCTAGCAACAAATTCCAGAGCTTAATTGTGCGTTGAATGAAAAAGAATTTTCTCCGATTAGTAAGAACATGCCATACTGGATCAGACCAAGGGTCCATCAAGCCCAGCATCCTGTTTCCAACAGTGGCCAATCCAGGCCATAAGAACCTGGCAAGTTCAATCTCCCCTCATAGGGGAGCTATTCCATTCCCCTTATTTTGGTAGCCCTTCTCTGTACCTTCTCCATCGCAATATCTTTGAGATGCAGTGACCAGAATTGTACACAGTATTCAAGGTGGGGTCTCACCATGGAGCGATACAGAGGCATTATGACATTTTCCGTTTTATTAACCATTCCCTTTCTAATAATTCCTAACATTCTGTTTGCATTTTTGACTGTTGCAGCACACTGAGCAGATGATTTTAAAGTATTATCCATTGTGATGCCTAGATCTTTTTCCTGGCTGGTAGTTCCTAATATGAAATTAGCATCGTGTAACTACAGCAAGGGTTATTTTTCCCTATGTGCAACACTTTGCACTTGTCCACATTAAATTTCATCAGCCATTTGGATGCCCAATCTTCCAGTCTTGCAAGGTCCTCCTCTAATGTATCACCATCTGCTTGTGATTTAATTACTCTGAATAATTTTGTATCATCTGCAAAATTTGATAACCTTGCTCATCGTATTCCTTTACAATAATTCTTCCATGGCTCACCATTTTTTACAGTGGATACATTGTCCAAATCTCTAATCAGCCACAACATGATGATTCTAAATGTTAGATATCCTTGTACTGTTCTTTACTCTAGGCTGGATACTTCCTATTGTCATACTAGTAGCAGTAGTAGCAGCAGCAGCAGCAGCACTAGTAGCAGCAGTAGTAGCAGCAGCAGCACTAGTAGCAGCACTTTTAGTCACGTGCTGAGGTTTAAATGGTGTAGGGGACAGGGTATCACTACTGGCACTGGTTGTTTTTGCAGTCTGGCTAGTCATTGTCATTGGTTTTGCAATCTAACTGTTATTGGTTGTGTTCTCCTCTTCCTCCTCAGAATTTTTTTTTTTTTACTAGCCAAGAATTCCTGATCATCAACATCATCTTCCTCCTCATGTGATTCATCATGCAAGATTTTCTCTAGCACTGTTCATTCATCTAATAATTTGACCTTTTCCTCACATTGCTCTGATTTAGCTCCTTCCTTCCCCTGCAAGTAAACTTGCGCTTCTACATCCTCATTCTCTCTAGTCTCAAAAAAATCAGTTTTTTTCTAGGGACTGGCAGACTGCTCTTTCTGGTAGCACTATGACTAGTGCCAGTGCTCTTGCCACTAGTACCATGGGGAGTGGCATGATGATCCTGTGGTCAAAGAAGGATATAGCCAGTGAGTGTCACAGATTGATAATTTGATATACTATAGTATTACGTGATCTGATTTATGAATGACTGCCAGCCAGGCACAGTCAAAGCAGCAAATGCAAGTCCAGCACAGACAACTAAGCTGGCAGGCGCAGCAGTAAGACACTAGTGTTGTATTTTTAAAACTTTAATTGATTTACTAGTTGCTCACTGGCTAGTATAGCTAGCTAAGCTATAAATATAGTAATAAATCTACTACACTACTGCTGCACTTTTTTGTATATATAGCCCCAGACCACAGGACAGATATAGGATATAGTGGCTCACTGGCTAGTAGCCTAGCTACAATAAATCTAGTAGATTTATTATATTAATCTACTAAAAACCTACTGCTGCACTGCACAGAAAGCACCAACCTTACAAGCACTGCTGCTGGTGCCTAGGCTAGGATAATGCTGCACTGCTAACTGCTACTACCACTAGTAGTAGCAGCTAGCTAAGCCAGCTATGAGCTACCCCTTAACAAGAAAGACTGCAGCTAATGATTGATTTATATAATCAATAATAAATCTAGTAGATTGATAGAATAAATCAAGTAGAACTCCAATGAATAGATTGAATAAAGAACTGATGTTTTCTCCTCAAACCCCACAAAACAAAAACACACAAGCAGAGAATCCCTTATTATATAGCTAGTAAGTAAAAGTAGGAGGGAAAATAAACCTATAATTGGACAATTAAAAAATACACTTAAATCATCATGTACCTCAAAAAATGAAACTGGATTGGAAAATTAAAAAAGTGTGTGCATAATGCATATATAATGTCAAGACCCCCTTTCTAAAATGCACAGAGAAAATTCAAAACATGC
The DNA here is from genome assembly GCF_901001135.1 of Rhinatrema bivittatum. Taxonomy (NCBI): domain Eukaryota; kingdom Metazoa; phylum Chordata; class Amphibia; order Gymnophiona; family Rhinatrematidae; genus Rhinatrema; species Rhinatrema bivittatum. Next base: position 56,274 of record NC_042627.1, read on the forward strand.
ACTAGCATTTCATCTGCAAGTGCCTGATGTAACAAGAATAAACAAATTCTAGTCACATGACTGATGACAATCACAGATTCACAGTAAGACTAGAACTTTTTGTCAAGCTATCCCCCGTTCCCCCCATATAAAACACAAACACCACTTCAGCAAAAACCTTGGTAACATGAACAAACAACAAGACAACCAATAGGAATACATATTCATTCCTAAATTATTTTATCTCACTGCGCACTAACAGATATTAGTGCGCACTGACATATACAGTGCACAGTAGCTTCCTAGACATACTGCGCATTAAATCCCATTATTGTGCCGTAATGGCTGAAGCAGCGTGCACTAAAGGACATTACTGCGCATAATGCACTTATGAAATAATGTGCACTAATTGGTTTTACGGCGCACTTAAAGATATACAGTGTGCAGTAACTCCGTTAGTGTGCAATACTATGAAATATGAATTTGATGAAAATTCAGCAAAAATAAGCTTCATTTTTCAGGGTCACCGCTTAATAACAAATTAGACCATTTTGTAAAGATTGTCTAATTCGTGAAAAAAGAATGCACATCCCTACTGGTGCCAGGCTCAGAAACTGTCTCCCCTTTGTTGCTGGGTTAAAGGCTTGCAAAACACCGCCAGTTGCAGTCCTTTACAGGGAATGAAGCAAGGTTTCTCTTTTAAGTGATAACCCTCCTCAGCCCAAGGGTTTGCAAAGAAAAACAAATAGGAGTCCTCTTCCACAAGTATAGAAACAGTTTTTTTTTTCTTTTTACCTCGCTCTCAGCTTGAGCGAGTTTTATCACCTCCCACCTGTGGTAGAGCTTGACCATACAGAAATGTTTCTGGCTCCTTCCCCATTTGGGTTCAGCTCCACCACAATCTCCCACAATAACTTTACCTATTTAAAAGGTGCACTGTACCTGCATGCAGGCTCTTTTCTCCTCTTTGCACTCCTTTGGGTCACTGTTTCCATGGCTTCCTCGTAGGCTCCCCTTCCAGACGGTGGCTTGTGCCTTCCTCCTCCTGCGGATAAGAATTCCATCTCCTCCTCATCATCTTCCGGCTCCACTTGTAGCTGCTCCTCCTCCCAGGTCAGGTGATTCTGGCCCATCGTGGCCTCCTCAAGGTGGGACCTGCCCCACCCTTGCCAGAGGACCTCCTGTATGAGGAACACCTTGTACACCAGTTAACTGGTTCCGCCCCCCCCCCCCCCCCAGGGCTACTCTCTCTGCTTTTGCCCCGGGGCTCCCTCGAGTTTTTTTAGGCTAGTGCTGCCCTGTCCTGACTCTGATGGTCTTCACGGTAGGTTCAGTAATGGATGAAGAGCGAGAAACAGTGGCAGTCTCCCTGTGCACACTCAGCCCACCTTTCCCCTCATGGCTGCTCCCAATCCCGACTGATTTGCAAGTGGCAGCAGCATTAGGAATGAAAGTCAGAATTGGGCCTGTGAGCCGGTGCAAGCTCACAGACCCTGCAGTGGTCCTCATCTTGCCTCATGCAGGGTTTCCTGTTACCACAGAAGTCTTACAAGGGCAGGGCCACCTCAGAGCTGTGAGTGTCTTCTGACTCAAAGGCTGCTGCTAGTGCTGGTTGCCTGAATTCTTTCCTTTGAGGCACTTGTGTCCCCAGCTAAAGGTTGGGGTTGTGACCCCTGTTTTGAGAAGCCCTGAATAGAACATTTCTTTGCAAGTAGTTCACCCCAATTTACAATAGGCCTAATACCATATGGGTTCAGAGTGTATTTTTTGCAGGGTTACCTGGTTCGCATCACATCAGTTCATGTAAATATAATATATATGTAGTGAATTTTTATTTTTATTTTTATCTTAGAAGACTATACATTCTCCTTTTTTGGTAAAATCTGTTCATATTGATATATCACTTTTAATTGTGTGCCCCAGCAGGTAATAAGAGTAGAACTGGCACTCTTGTGCCTCTAACCTGCTGCTCTTGACACTGAGGACTGCCTTTCACCATCTTGTTTCAATCAGCTCTTTAAACCCATGCAGTGTGCAGGAGAGGGTGAATTCTGGGGTGGGAGGCGCTGGCTAGAAGTGGTAAGTTTCCAATGCTGCTCTTCTGCAGCTGGGCCAGGCAGGTGTAAAGAGCTAGAGCAGTTTGGCTTGTGTGAACCGGGAAGATGTAGTAGGCCAGACTGACAAACTAAAGAGTAGCAAATGACCTGGACCAGATGGTATGCATCCTAGGGTATTGAAGGAACTAAAAAATGACATTTCTGATCTATTAATTGAAATTTGTAACCTATCATTAAAATCATCCATTTTACCTGAAGACTGAAGGGTGGCCAATATAACCCCAATATTTAAAAAGGGCTCCAGGGGCGATCTGTGTAACTATAGACCAGTAAGCCTGACTTCACTACCTGGAAAAACAGTGGAAACTATTCTAAAGATTACAAACTGCCTAAAAGGCTAAAAGACAGGAAACGGAGAGTAGAATTAAATGGACAATTTTCTCAGTGGAAGGGAGTGGACAGTGGAGTGCCTCAGGGATCTGTATTGGGACCCTTACTTTTCAATATATTTATAAATGATCTGGAAAGAAATATGACAAATGAGGTAATCAGATTTGCAGATGATACAAAATTATTCAGATTAGTTAAATCACAAGCGGATTGTGATAAATTGCAGGAAGACCTTGTGAGACTGGAAAATTGGGCATCTAAATGGCAGATGAAATTTAAATGTGGATAAGTGCAAGGTGATGCATATAGGGAAAAATAACCCATGCTATAATTACACAATGTTGGGTTCCATATTAGGTGCTACAACCCAAGAAAGAGATCTAGGTGTCATAGTGGATAACACATTGAAATAGTCGGTTCAGTGTGCTGCGGCAGTCAAAAAAGCAAACAGAATGTTGGGAATTATTAAAAAGGGAATGGTGAATAAAACGGAAAATGTCATAATGCCTCTGTATCGCTCCATGGTGAGACCGCACCTTGAATACTGTGTACAATTCTGGTCGCCGCATCTCAAAAAAGATATAATTGCGATGAAGAAGGTACAGAGAAGGGCAACCAAAATGATAAGGGGAATGGAACAGCTCCCCTATGAGGAAAGACTAAAGAAGTTAAAACCATGGGTTACTTTACTAACTTGCTTCTTTAGTAGAATGATTAGGCCATATTCATCCTCCCGGCTGCTTTGATGCTACCCCACCTGAGGAGTGATTATCTACATGATATTCACCTCTGATTGATGTTTCATGGTTGATTGTGCAGTACTATGTAGAAGTGTTTCTCTCATCAGACTGTATCCCTGAATACTTATCGTGACAACTACGTGCAAGATATGGGGGGGAGGGTTTCATTCGGGAGATTTGGGAATTGTATGCATATACAAAGTGGACACTGGACATTATTAGTAGGCAGATGGCATACTTTAAAGAATTACGACAAGCCGTCGACTGTAACGATAAGAATTTATTGTATTTACATGTTCCAGTATTGGTGGATCTGTTCTGTTGAAAACCTAATAAAGTATAAATAAAAAAAAAGAAGGAGGAAGGGAGCAGGATTCCAAGTGAGAAAGGAAAGAAGGAGCTTCTCTGTCCAGAGCCCCACCCTCACGGTCACATTGTGGGGGCAATTCTGAGGGGTCTGCATACTTGCAATGCAAGGCAGGTCATTTTCAAATGGTGCATGTCTTTTCCACAAGAGAACATCCTAATGCTTTGTATCGATCCCTGATGCTACCATACACATTATATACATATATATATACTCATATATATATATATATATATATATATATATATATATATACACATACATATACACACATACATACACATACACACACATACATATACACATACATACACACACATATATATACACACACATACATATATATATATATACACATATATATACACGTATACGTATATACACATATATATACACGTATACATATATACACATATACATACACGTATACATATATACACATATACATACATACATATACGTATACACACATATACATACACGTATACACACATATACATACATACGTATACACACATACATACATACGTATACACACATATACATACGTATACACACATATACATACATACACACATATACATATACACATATACATATACACATATATACATATATATATACACATACTGTGCAAAGCTCTGGTCGTCCCACATCAAACACCACATAGCGGAACTAGAAAAGGTGCAGCGAAGGGCAACAAAAATGATATAGGATGGATTCCCTAGGATGAGAGCCTGCACAGGGTAGGGCTCAGCCTGGAAGAGACATCTGAAAGGGGATAGGATTGAAGTTTATAAAATCCCAGAGTGGAGTGAGCAAATAACTAGGGAATGCTTATTCTTTCAGATACACTCAGGAAATAGCCCCTAGTACTTGTATTCAGTAACAAAACAAATTGGGGAAAATGTTTTTTCACTCAACACAAAACCTGTGGAATTTGTCACCAGAGGATGTGATCAAGGTGACTTGGGATTTGAAAGACATCCAGACAAGTTCCTGGAGGAAATGTCCATACAACAATTTAAAAGGTATTTATTTCCCGTGCCCTTCAAAGTTCAGGGCGGGTTACAAATAAAACATGCATAATTAAATAAGCATATAAAAATAAAACAACATTGAATGTTAAAAAACTAAAAAAATGACATAACAGGAAAAAGAAGGCTTAAACAGTGCGGGTGTCATGGGGCAGACGAGTCTGGGAAAGCTTGTGTAAAAAGGTGATGATTGAGGGCTTTCTTACTGGTGAGTAATCTTTTGTCAGGGGGTAAGGTATTCCATAAAACAGGGCCTGCGACTGAAGGCTCGCTCTACTCATAAATCTGTCTGGTTGTTTTAGGGGATGGAACTTGCAGAAGCAGCCGATTCTTAGATCGGAGGTTTCTACAGGGAGTGTGTAAGTGTAGTGTGGCAGACCTGGGAGTGAGCAGCAAGATTACACTCTGTTTTCCTTCACCAACACAAGCTGTCCCTCAGGAACATCTTCTCTAAAAGTACGCATGCTGTGAAAATCCACACACACACTTGTACCCAGACCACTTTGTCCAGGTAAATGATTTAGAAAACTGTCCTGTGTAACTTCTCTGCGGCAAGTGCAACAGACCATATCACAAACAGGCCGATACAGTAAAAAATGCGGGAAAGCGGGCGCTCCATGTTGAGTGCCCGCTCTCGCGACGTGCACCACTCTTAGGTGCACGATTCTGTATTTAAATGAGGTGGTATGCTAAAAAAGAGGCACTAGGGACAATAGCGCATCCCTAGCGCCTCATTATACAAGGCGTAGGTAAGTATCTTGCCTACGCCTTGTATATTCCTGTAAATAGTCCGTTGCAGTTTTATTTATTGCTTTAATTCCTCCACCTCCTGCTCTTTGTATACTCCTCCTTGTTCGCCCTCCCTGTTCATTGTAATTTCTGTCTTTTAAGTTACATTGTAAACTGGTATGATGTATGCATACTAATACCGGTATATAAAAGTTTTTAAATAAATAAATAAAATTATCGGTGGAGGTGGCTGTCAGTGGGTCCGGACAACCAAAGCTCTTTTATTGGCGTCTGTTTTCGAACCTGCTGACAGCCACAGGTTAGGAAAATGGTCGCCGGTAAAATTGAGCATCCATTTTGCTAACTGGCGGGCAGATTTTTTTAAACTTTTTTTTTTTTTTTAAGTTTTGATTCCTCTGACCAAAACTTGGGTAGGTGTTAATTTCTGAGCGTAAAATGTGCGGCCAAGCCACACATTTTACTTTCAGTATCCAGGGGACTAATAGCCTCATCAACATGCATTTGCACGTGATGAGCGCTATTAGTTTTTTGGGGAGTTGGCCACGCGTTTTTGATGCTCTAAACCTCTTACTGTATAACAGGTAATAGACGCACATCAAAAACGCACGGCCAATTGCAGGTTAAACAGTGCACTCGGCTGAGCACTTCTTACTGTATCAGCCTGAATGTTAGTTAATGCTGCTCTGCCACTATTTTAATGACACTACTCTTAGTATGATTTCGTTTTATCCCCTTTCCAGAGCATTCACAGTAGAAATATTCAGGAGAAAATTAAACATGTCGTAAAGGCAGTGATATGATCTCACACACATAATTGCAAAATTCTGCACAGAAAATAGCAGACAGGCCCCCTCTGTGCCGAGAAGCTCTTCAAAAAATATGTGCCTTCCTACCAAAGCTGAGACACTCCTTCCATTCTGTAACCAGAAGCTGCCCAAAAACCCTGCCACCCACTCCAAAAGTCTGCAGGGCCCACCCAGGTCAGAAAAGCAGATTAGCACAAACTATGCTCCACAAAGGAGGCTAAATGTGAGGGGAAAGGCACATTCCAGGTCAGACATAAGCTGCAGTTTCCCAGCCCCTTTGCAATACAAAACACCAACATCCCCAGATTGGAGCCTCTCTTCACAACACACTGCTCTAACAACTACTTCTACACAGTGTCACTGTGACAATGGTTTTTGCATTACAGATATACATTCATTTCCAACAAAATAAGAAACAGAGACAATATTTCCTATTTCATCACCATTTTGATGAGCAACACAACAATAAGAAAACCCACATAATTTCATATACTATTCTTACCATTTTTGTGAGGAAGAAAGGGCACATTAAAAATAACTAACACCAAACCCACCCCCAACTCTTCACATTTTATTTATTCCAGCTCCCCCTTCCCCCAAACCTTGCTTCTTCCCTACTTGTCCAGCAGCAGCCCCTGGAACAAGTTCCCCCTCTCAGGCCTTCAGCTGCCATTACTCAAAATGGCACCAATGGCCCTTTGCCCTTAGGGGCAGATTTTAAAAGCCCTACACACATACATACAGCTGGATTTACGCGCATGGGAGGGGGGTTACGCGCACCAAGCCTATTTTGCATAGGCCCAGCAACACAAACAATGCCCCAGGACACGCATATGTCCCCAGACTGGAAAAAAGGGGCAGGGCATGGTCAAAAGCCTCCGTAGGACCACTAGGCCAGGGGATCACATGCCAGCACTTGGCCGGCGCATGCAACCAAAACCTGCCCAGAGGCAGGACCAACTTCACAAATAAGGGGAAAGTTCACTCTAAGGTCACTCCAATTTCAGAGCAGCCTTGGAGGGAACAGGTAAAGCCATCTGGGCTCCTCTAAGGCTCAGCACAAGCAAGGCGCACTTGTGTGCAGCCCCTTGCACACGCGGACCCTGGATTTTATAACATGCGCACGGCTGCACGCACATGTTATAAAATCGGTCGTACATATGTGCATGCTGGGTTACACGCACAAATGTACACCCACACATACATCTTAAAATCAAGCCCTTATCATATGACAGCAGCTATCAGTGCCATTGGTCAGCCCCTGTCACATTTTAGGCACAATGGATGGCCAACACCATTTTTTTTTTTAATGGCAGCATCCACCCATTACTCCTACCATGTCACAGGAGCCAGCCTATGGACCAATAGCCCCTGCACACTGTAAGGGCAAAGGGCCATCAGTCTCATTTTGATTACTGTCAGCCAACAACATGAGAGCAGGAGATGGCTCCCAAGACCCCCACTGTACCACCAGGGAATTTCAGCAAGTTTTACAAGGGTCAGGTGGGTGGGGGGTTGCAATGATTTTCATTTGAAAGATAGAGGGTGGATTTGATTTTTTTTTTCTTCTGTGCAACAAAGGTACAATACAAACATTACCAATCCTTATAAAACTAATAAAGAAAAATATAATCAGTAGAACAAAAAAAAAAAAAGGATTGTTACAAAACAGCAGATGAATGGAATATCCAATTATTAAAACCTAATATCCAAAATTTATACATGCCAATAAAATATTTCAAAATAGCACACACAAACACCCAGTAATAAAAAAAAATACAAAATATTTTTGCCTCTGCACACCTGGGAACGTTTGATATCCAGGTGCCCTGAGATTGTTTTGAATTAGCAGGAGGAGGGATGGTTTGTTTGCAACTTTCTCCTCTCTCTCTGGCTCTCAGTCATTCACAGATACAAATGCTTTTTCTATCTCGCTTATACAGACTCTGTTTCACATGTAGAGGCTCTCAATCATTCACATACATGCAATCTCTCACTCACACACACAGAGGACCTCAAACACACATGCTTGCTCATTCACTCACCCCCTCCCCTCCTAACCCTAAAGGCAGCAGCAACCTACTTCAGTTTCAGCCCTGGCGGAGAATGGATTCCCATTCACGATGTTCTTCCCCTGCGGCCGACGCTGCCTGCACCAGCACGGTCTCTTCCTCCGCGCGCGCACCTGCTGCTCACCGCTTCCTCTTCCGGGCCGCGGGAATGCCGCGTTCCGCCCGCGCGGAACAGCTGGGTCAGCGGACCACCGGGAACTGTGACGTCACAACGGTGGACCACCACTTTTCTAGAATCTTCTCTAACTGCACAGCTCCACCTGCATCTGGGGGTTTTATTACTTTCTAATAACTAAATCGCCATCCACACTAACAACAGTTAACACCCACTAACCCAGAGAAACAATCTTTCCAAATTTTCTCAAAAAATCCACTTCCTTTTTCAGCGTTCCCGAACCAAATGGACATTCCTATTTCCATCTACTGCTAAGCCATCGCCCGGTCAGATTCAAACCTACAGCCTTCATGATTATTAACCTAACTCCTCCTTGAGCTAACAGAGCTTTCATACCCCCCCCCCCCCCCCGAGTTCAGACCTTATACTTAGCCTTTTCTAGGCATTGATGCACAAACCCACCGAATAAAAGAAATATTAATCTAGGAAGGGACAGCCCTCGAAGAGCCACTAATGGCTCGGGGCTTAAACTTAGGGCACTGTACAAAAGGAGTATGCGATAAACTACAAATTCAATCACATCCCGCCCTTTCTAAATGATGAACACATAGCTGGTGATCCAGCATTTATTTTTTTCCTGCGTCTAAGTTAACTGCAGCTCCAACAGCTACAATGACCTGTGCTCAAATCCAGTACATCGTGGGTTCCAGTTTAGCGTAAGCGGGAACTAAGTGAAACAAGGACAGATAAGCAAGTGCACGGGAAGAAAAGGGTCAACTCCTCTCACCCAAGTATATTCAGAAAAGCCTCTCACGGTGCAGAGCCCGCCCTCTCCTCGGAGCAGGAATCTCAAGCTCCCACGCGCTGCCGAGCGCGCTGTGCCCGCCTCGTGCAGTCCAACCGCAGCGTCAGGAAGGGGCGGGGCCAGAGCCCAGCTCTCCGCTGATAGGCTCCGACCATAGAATAGGAAGCTGGGGGAGAGTTACGAGATCCTGGTGACTTTCCTTCCCCGGGGATAAATTCTGTGTTTGGAAGCTCCAAGAGCGCCCCTGCTAGAAACCCCGACTGCATCCCCTCAGTGAGGCTGTCATCCTGCACTGTGTGTTCAAGAAAGGCTCTTTCATTTTAAAAGAGATTACTTTATATTTCTGATGGCGCGCGACATTGTATGAGCTAAGAAAAGTCATGGAAAGAGTAGTAAAACGCCAGAGGGGCTGTCCCCAGCTAGCTGAGGGGGGGCTGTCCCCAGCTAGCTGAGGGGGGGCTGGGTTGCAGCCTGCTGTAAAGTAATGGTTTAGTAGGGTCAAGGTCTTTCTGAGTGATGAGTCACTAACAGGTCGATACTGTAACGTGCGGTTGAAGATTTCCCCTCTGTAACGTGCTGGGAGCGCACAATTCGGACGCGTAAGGCGATCCAGCAATACAGTCTCCAGTTTCACGCGTCCTTAGCGCTTCTTAAAACAGACGCATAACCCTTTCCGCACGCAGCATGTATATATGATATGTAAATGAACGAATTAGCTGTATAATAAACGAATTAGCTGTTCCCCTCCGCTACTGTAACGCGCGCCCCGACTATCGCTGCCATTTTGCCCCCGCGTTTAACCTGCTAACTTACCACCTACCCCTACCCCTGCGTTAGAGGCAGTGGTAAGGGTAGGCGGCAAGCTTTCCCCCAGCCCCCTCTCACCTGCCCTGGCCGCGTCCATGGATGCTGGCCTCCGGGGCAGCCCCAGTCCTCCCCCCTCCTCCAGAAGAAAAAAAAAAAGCGAAAAAAAAAAAGTTGCCAGAGAGAGAGAGGGGAGAGGACAGCAATCCCAAGCTCGGCAACTTACTTTTGCAGCCCCCCTCCTCCCGACATCGTGGCTTCCCCCGTGCCAGTTCCCCTCCTCCGGAAGCAGGGCGCGAAAAGCAGCCTTGCTCCGGGAGGAGGGAAGAAGGGACTGGCAGTGTAAAGCGGCGAAGCGACTTACTTTTTGCAGCCCCTTCCGGACGACCTCTCCTGCCTCCAGCTGCTCGCGAAGATGGACGCCTGCACGGCCGCTGAAGACGTGACGTCACATGCCTTGACGCCAAACGTCGTGACGTCACGTCTTTAGCGGCCGTGCAGGCGTCCATCTTCGCGAGCGGCTGGAGGCAGGAGAGGTCGTCAGATGTCCGGAGGGGGCTGCAAAAGTAAGGCGCTTCGCGCTTTTCGCGCCCTGCTTCGGGAGGAGGGGAAGGGGAACTGGCACGAGGGAAGCCACGATGTCCGGAGGGGGGCTGCAAAAGTAAGTTGCCGAGCATAGGATTCCCGTCCTTTCCCCTCTCTCTCTCACAACTTTTTTTTTCACTTTTTTTTTGCTTCGGGAGGAGGGGAGAGGGGACGGCAATCCCAACTTCCTGGTATCTGTCATTTCAAATGACAGATACCAGCGTGGCCGTGAAGCGTTAGGCCCGAGCACCCAGGTTACTGCATAGGCGCTCTATACAGTAAAATGGGTTGCGCGGGCCTAACACTTCGCAGCCGCGGCATGCATTTGCATGCAATTAGAAGAGAGTATCGAGCGGTAGGTGAAGAGAACTGTGCGTGCGGGGAACGAGGGTGCGCCTGGCACTGCCGCACTCTTTCTACCGCGGCCTTAGAGATAGAAAAAGAAGAATAAGGGGGTAAAAACCTGCAGCCTGGGTAAGCAGCTGACTGATGGCTAACCAACTATGACGAGCTTGGATCAAATATAGGAGGTCGTAGGTTCTAATCTAGCTTAGCCAGAATCAAGTTGGGCCAGTGCAGGCAGAGGGGGAATTGCAATAATAAATTTTATTAGACACATCGGTGTAGTGGAAAATTGCTAGGTCTTGAAACCGTCTCACACTTAGATAACAGAAAGACAAATGTATCCCTTTCTACTTTTAAATACCACAAGGAAGAGCTATTAAAAATGCATGGCTTCAAGGTTTGTTACTGTTCTCACTACATGTAGGACTGTTCATGTCAGCAAATGCTTTTCACCTTGTGATTTTAAATAAAAAAATTGTCATAGTAACATTGTGGGCAAAAGTGTACTGAAGTACAATCAAGTGGAGATCTGATTAAATCAGGCTCTCACACGTTGGAGCTGACTTCCTTATCCACATAAGAATAAAGATTTTTGATCATGAGAAATACACAGTCTCTGTTGGCCTCGTCTCCTTGATAAAATTTTATATTGCTGAAGGAAGGGGGTCACTTAGACCTGGGTACCGAGTATAGTCTGGAATAACCTCGAACTAAACAGAGCCACCAGCAGCTGGGGATTTGACTAATTTCTACTAGGCAAAATGGCAAATTTTTCACTAAAACTACCTCTTCCCACAGACTTTAGTGCTGAGAAAATTCTGCACTAGTGGGGAGAAAATTCCCTCCCCTGCAAATAATTGCAAAATTCTGCACAGAAAATAGCAGACAGGCCCCCCCTGTGCCGAGAATGAAGTATACTCCACTCACGGCAAACATAGAAGGCCCCCACATACTGTGAACATAGTGTTCTCCGCTCGCAGCGAAGATGGAAGGCCCCAGGGAGGGAAAATGCGTGCATGCGGGTGAGACACGAGAGTGGAATGATATGGGCCAGGGAGAGAGAGCATGAGAAGATAGCAGGGGGGGGATGCTTCAGTATGGGTTTCAGAGAACGTGAACCTATATGAAGGGAGGGGGTGTGGAGGAGGGGAAGGTGAGAGAGAATGAAGGTGTGAGAGACCATGGTAGATAAGAAAGCAGGGGGTGGGGGGAGAGGTGATGCTCGAGTGTGGATTTCAGAGAGGAGCATATATAAGGAAATTGTAAAGGATTGTTTATTAGGGATGTTAGTGTAGCTGGGTTCAAAAAAGGTTTGGATAAGTTCTTGGAGGAGAAGTCCATTAATGGCTATTAATCAAGTTTACTTAGGGAATAGCCACTGCTATTAATTGCATCAGTAGCATGGGATCTTCTTAGTGTTTGGGTAATTGCCAGGTTCTTGTGGCCTGGTTTTAGCCTCTGTTGGATACAGGATGCTGGGCTTTATTGACCCTTGGTCTGATCCAGCATGGCAATTTCTTATGTTCTTATGATGTGAATCGGGTGCCCCATAGTTTCTGCTAGCGGGTGCAGTGGAGGCTTGAGGTGAAGCAAGACCTTCAGATAACGGGTTATGAGGGATTGTACTGAAATAGGAACGTCACCAATACTTTATAGAAGGCGGCCACCGCACTGACATGATTTCTGATGGAGAAAGTTTTTAGACCCGATTCTGACAAGTGCCAGAGATAGTCTAGAAACATCATGGTGGAACAGGTAAAGGGAGCAAGGAATTGATAAGAACACCATGATTTAAACCTGTTCCATTTGTAAAGATAAGATTTTCTTGTGGAAGGCTTCCGTGAAGCAATCAGGACACGGGAAACTGGCTCCAAAAGGTTAAGTGGCTGAAGAATTAACCTTTCAACATCCAGGCCGTCAGGGACAAAGCCTGAAGAATGGGGTGGCGTAGGCACCCGTCGTTCTGAGTGATCAGAAGTGGGTCCTTTCGCAAGGGAATGTGCCTGCAAAATGAGAGGTCCTGAAGTATTGGAAACCACACTTGGCAAGGCCAGTGAGGTGCTATCAGGATCATGCTTCCCTTGTCCTGACGTAACTTCACGAGTCTTCGAGAGAAGTGGAAGTGCAGGGACTGCATATAGGAGACCGGTTGCCCATGAGAGGGAGAACGCATCTCTTGGTGAGAGTGTTGGCTGCGAGTGAGAGAGCAAAGGTGCTCTACTTTGCGGTTTTGAGGTGACGCAGAGAGGTCTATGTGAGGATAACCTCAATGTTGGAATATTGAAGTCCACCACTGTGGGGTCGAGGGACCACTCATGCGGTTGAAAGGCATGACTCAGCTTGTCTGCCAACACATTGTCCACTCCCAGCAAGTAGGTGGCCCTGAGGTACATCGAAAGGGAGAGGGCCTCCGCCCATATCTGCGCAGCTTCCTGACACAGTAGGTAGGAGCCTGTCCCTCCCTGTTTGTTGATGTACCACATGGCCACCTGGTTGTCCATCTGAATCAGGATGACCTGGTTGGAAAGGTGATCCTGAAATACCCTGAGAGCATATCTGATTGCTCGCAGCTCCAGGAAACTGATTTGGTGTTTGGCTTCCTCTGGAGATCAAGCTCCTTGTGTCTGCAAATAGGCGACATGAGCTCCCCAGCCGAGATTGGAAGCATCGGTGGTGAGAATTATTTGAGGGTCTGGAGCCTGGAAGGGTAGGCCTTGGAGGAGATTGATCTGATTTTTCCACCAGGCTAGAGACTGACGAAGTGGGTCAGTGATGTGGACAATGGTCGATACAGGTTGGACAGACTGAGTCCATTGTGACCTTAGCGTCCACTGCATGACTCTCATGGCCAAGCGGGCCATTGGGGTAACCTGTACTGAGGACGTCATGTGTCCCAGCAGGATGAGGAAGTGGGGTGCAGTCAAGCAGTGCTGAGACTGTAGCTGGTGTGTGAGAGAAATGAGAGTGAGAGCTCGCTTTCGAGGCAGAAAGCAAGTGTTGCTTACTGTAACAAGTGTTCTCACAGGACAGCAGGATGTTAGTTCTTACATATGGGTGACATCACTGGATGGAGCCCTGTACGGAAAACATTTCTGTCAAAGTTTCTACAAAGCTTTGACTGACACTGGCACACTGAATGCACTGAGCATGCTCAGCCTGCAATTATCCCTGTGAGCCACAGGTGTCTCCCTCAGTCTCGTCTTATAGCTAAAAGTGCAAGTGAAACTAAAATAAAGGTAAAAACGTATACAGACCCAACTCCGCGGGGTGGCGGGTGGGTTTCGTGAGGACTAACATCCTGCTGTCCTGTGAAAACACCTGTAACAGGTAAGCAACACTTGCTTTCTCACAGGACAAGCAGGATGGTAGTCCTCACATATGGGTGAGTACTGAGCTGAGGATGCAAGAGAGTGCTGCAAAAGGTGCAACATCGGGGGTGGAATTTGGAACGGAGGGCATCCTGAAACCCTTAACGGGTTGGTGGAAGGATGTTGGGTAGTTAAACCGAAAAGAATAAGAGCAGACTGACTGGCCAAACATGGAGCATGCCGGCGAGTCGTATCTAAGCAATAATGGGCTGCGAAGGTATGGAAAACACTCCAGGTTGCAGCCTGATAAATATGTGTACAAGCAGCAGCGGGCGAGGGGAAGCTATTAAGGCTGGGACGGACGCAACAGAGTGTGGTTACACACAGTGTTGTAGTGAAATGCCTGCTTGACGGTAGGAAAAGTGATACAGACCGTCAATTAGGAGGAATAAGAACATAAGAAAATGCCATACTGGGTCAGACCAAGGGTCCATCAAGCCCAGCATCCTGTTTCCAACAGTGGCCAATCCAGGCCATAAGAACCTGTTTGCCCACTGGAACTCACAGCTTGACTCTTGCCACAGAAGGAAAGAGTTAGGTGGAATTCCTATGGAATGTACTGCGATCTAGATAGAATGCAAGTGCACTATTACTGTCCAAAAAGTGTGTAACTCATTGTCCAAGAAGTGGAAAAACCCTCTCGCTTTGGTAAGAGAGAGGTGTTGGGAAAAATGGGCTATATTCTGAGTAAGGTGAGTTGCAACGTCTACCTTAAGAAAGATATGAAGTTGAATACATAAAATCAGTCGGTCACAGAGGAACGCAGGGTCGGATGAGTATGTAACAAGGTGTGTAACTCACTGACCCTGTTGGCAGAAATGACATTTATGAGGGAAAGAATTTCCCATGTCAAACTGTGAAATGAGAGGAATGGAAAGGCTCGAACGGAGAGCGTATGAGACTTGTAAGGATAAGATATAGGTTCCATTCTGTGACTAGTGAAAATAGAGGCAGCTTGATCAGTGGATAATCCATGGTAAGCTGAGTCAGAAGGGGTTTACTGTTAATCAGGTATCCCCACTCCCAAACGATACACCAATTGGAACAGAGGTGTACCTATGCGGAGGATGTCTGGGGAGCAGAATCCAAGGGAGCAAGAGAAAAGAGTGGTGTAGAAAAAGGGAAATACCCTTTGGTGTGCATCATGTGGTAAATCATGCCATTTTGAATGGTAGGATTTATGTGTGGAAGGTTTTGGAACGCTACCAGTACCTGAGAACATCAGTGAGTCTAAGATTTGAGACTGACTTGTGAGAAGGCAAATTGGTTACTGGATTGAGAAGTATGGGAAGCATACTGGTCTCGGCCAGGACGTGGGTCTGAAGAACAGTGAACCCCATCCCGGTTCAACATTAGAAGAGTGCTGGCTATGAGAGGCAGAAGAGACATTTAATAGGCCCTTGATGGAAGAAAGGCGTCTATGGAACGCATTGGAAACGTGTAGGGAGTAGAATCTGTGCACCGTATGGTTCGATTTGGACGCAGAGGGCAAGTTCGGTTGACCTCAGCGTTAGAAGATCTTTCCGAGACCATTCGAGAGGATGGAAACCAACATGGAGAAGGTCTGCTAGTGCGTTCAGTAAATCTCTTAGATAAGTGGCCCAAGGACACACGGAGTGAGCAAGGGCCAAGGGTAGAGCTGCCCAGCTTCCTTACAGAGCAGCTAAGAGGTTGTGCGTGCTTGTGAGTTGGAAAGCAAATTGTCCCTATGCCGTTTGTCTGTATGCACAAAGATTTGTTGCAGAGGCAGTATTGGAAGGCAGAAGGGTATAACACATGGCTACAAGCTCCAGGAAGTTCATGTGAAACTGTGCCTGGAGTGGAGTAGACCCATATTGGGTTGAGAAGCTTTTATGTCAAACTTTACAACCCTGAGTAAATGCGAGCATGAGCAGAATCAGACTAGGTTTTGGTTATAGATCTGCAATATGGCTGAGGGACGAAAGCGGTTTAACAGCTTAGACCCACTGATAATGGAATTTCACTGAATCTAACCCACAGCAATTTTGATTCTATGAGGAAAGTGCATAGTGAAAAAACCCCATGGCCAGACAATGAAGAATTGAGGGGCTGAGGTTATGGAAAAATGCACGCAGGGACATGTAAGAATTTATTAGAATGTCTGCGCGTATGCTGGACAGGAAAGTCATTATGACTGTGGTGTCCAGAAGTGTTGTATAAGGGATTTAAGGCAGTGACAGTAATCCCAGCTAGTAAATGTATAGTGAGTCATGAAGAAGTTAGAGCTCCTTGTGTGGACTGACTGGTTATGCAGCTGTCCATGCAAGGAAAGAGTGAATAACGTTGCACTCTGCAGAGAAACAGCAGTCACCGATAGTGATTCAATGAATACTCCAGTTGCCGAAGCTGGTGCAACTGGCAGAGCTTGGGATTGTAAAAAAGGTTAAATTTGTTAAATGCTATTGTTACTTTCTATGTTCCTTGTAATAATGTTCAATGGTTTATTGTTATTGTTCCATGTTCTATGTAAAAAAACCCAGGTCTAACCTCCCAGACCAGGGCAACCTCTTTCGTTACTTGTAAACCGGACTGATTTGTATTGCATACAGGAATTCCGGTATATAAAAATTTAAAATAAATAAAATAAACTGTAATATTGACGACTCACCAAGAAGCAAATAGAAAGATTAGAGGTAATGTACTTACTGCGATCTGGAAGCATGGTGACGAGAGATACCATTTTACCTGTGCCTTCTGAAGAAAGTTGGTATTTCTGAGGTCCAGGATGGGCAGAGTAACTACTTTCTGTTGAAAGAAAGAATGGTGTAATTAAAACTCCCCAACCCCACTTCCCCGCTTTGTAGCGTCTGGGGGAGTGTGCTGGGAACTTTGGTACAAGGTGGGGTGGCCGCTCTGATATCTGGCCAGTTGGGAGACTAGGAGGTGTCCAACTGGAGGGGCTGATGTAATCTGGATATCATGTAACCTCCCACGGGAGCGTGAGCGGTAAAGTCTTACCCGCATTTCTGTGTGCTGTACAAGGAGACACAGAGACCTGTCGTCAGGCTTCGAGGTGAACTTCCATTTGAGGCAGTATTTGCTGGATCTTGTGTTTAGCAGATCAGCGAATGCACCTGGAACTTTGGTTCTGAAGCAGGAACCAGAAGCCAGAGCATTAATCAGTACAGAGCCTCGTTGCTGAAGAAGGGAGGATGCCCTGATGCAATCCCAAAGAAATGATAGAGAGGTTCTCTTGGTATTGTGGCTGACATAGCTGGCATAGCGATATGTAACATAGAAACATAGAAATGATGACAGAAGACGACCAAACGGCCCATCCAGTCTGCCCAGCAAGCTTCGCACTTTTTTTTTTTCTCATACTTATCTGTTTCTCTTGGCTCTTAGTAACCTTTTGGTTCTATTTCCCTTCCACCCCCACCATTAATGTAGAGAGCAGTGTTGGAACTGCATCTAAGTGAAATATCTAGCTTAATTAGTTAGGGGTAGTAGCTGCCGCAATAAGCAAGCTACACCCATGCTTATTTGTTTACCCAGACTATGTAATTCAGTCCTTGTTGGTTGTTGTCTGTATATAGATCCACTTTTCTTCATTCCCCCTGCCATTGAAGCAGAGAGCTATGCTGGATATGCGTGAAGTATCGGTCTTTCTCCCCTGCTGTTGAAGCAGAGAGCTATGCTGGATATGCATTGAAAGTGAAGTATCAGGCTTATTTGCTTTGGGATTGTAACCGCCATAACAAGCAAGCTACTCCCTGCTTTTTTGTGAATGCAAATCCTTTTTTCCACATTTCCTCTTGCCATTGAAGCTTAGAGCAATTTTGGAGTCTCATTAGCCGTGTGTATGTTTATTGAATAAGGGTATTATCTCCAGGTAGTAGCTGTCATTCCCGCGAGCCATCCACTCTTCATTCACTTCCTCTAGACTTTATGGATCCACAGTGTTTATCCCACACCCCTTTGAAGTCCTTCACAGTTCTGGTCTTCACCACTTCCTCCGGAAGGGCTTTCCAGGCAGCCACCACCCTCTCACTGAAGAAATACTTCCTGACATTGGTTGAGTCTTCCTCCCTGGAGCTTCAAATCGTGACCTCTAATTCTGTTGATTTTTTTCCGACAGAAAAGGTTTGTCGCTGTCTTTGGATCATTAAAACCTTTCAAAGACAATAATACGGTTCTTGGAAGGTACATGACCTAGAACCTTTCGAACCATGTGGCCCGAATTAGAGAATACATCTCAATGGGAATGCCACAGAAGTGGGTACTTACCATCCAACGTGGATCGCCGAAGGACGAGCTGATGAAGATTGCTGGCTCCGTGGATTTCAGGAGTCATCGAGGGAGTAGACGCCCGGTGCCTGGTATGGTGGTGCAGGTATAGAGGAGACAGCTGAGCGTGGCTGGTGCTACCATGGTAGTATTTTGTGGAGGGCCACAATCCCCCACCGATGTCGGTGGGGCACGCCTCGGGAACAGGGGAGCCGATTAACAGCTCGTGAACCTGGCCCTTGTCGCAGCAGCTCGCTGTCTCATGATGCCAGTGCAGAATTCTTTGGAACTCGTTCCGGTGTTTCTGGAGCACCAAGGACTGCCAATACTGTGTAGAACAGTGTTGATGGCAGTGGTGATGTTGCTCGGCCTGAGCACTGTCCAGCATCGAGAAGAATAGCACCAATGTGCTGGATGGCGGTGGCGGACGGTCGCCGTGTCGGTGATGATGCATGCCACGGTGCTCGGCCCTGTCTTTCCTCAGCGCCGAGATGGATGCCCTCACTGTCTTGGATGGCGACTGACGGACTGTCAGCATGCCTGCACTGCTCCTGGCACTATGTAGTATCGTAGGTTAATACGGGGCTTTAATAAGAACCCAAAGCATGGAACACTGTGTTCAGGCGAGGGCATTACGTGGCGGTGCTATGTCAGTATTGATGGTGTCGATGGCGGCCGAAGCGGCCTCGAGGGTATCGTCAAAAATATATATGAAAAAAATGTCGATGACTCTGCCAGAGCAATGATGACAGTGACGGAAGCACTGATGGCATCGGCGTAGGTATCTATAGGAACAATGTGGCATCGAATAATCGAAAAAAACCCATCGTTGGCATCGTAAAAAATGATACCGGCATCGACGGAGTCGATGACAGCATCGATAGGAACGAAGACACCGATGGAAACGACGTGGGCGTCGTCGAGGGCATCAATGTATGGAGGCAGGCGCCGACGGCATCGGTGGCATGGCCACGGGGCTCGGCGGTATTGATGGAAATGACCCAGGCATCGTTGCCCATCGATGGAATCGACCTGGCATCGATGGAAGTGCCCCGGGCAACGGTGGCATCGACCCAGGCATGGATGGCACTGACGAGACAAGGTGTATGTCGATGGCATCCATCCAGGCAATGAAGGCACCGATGAAACCCAAGGAAAGATCAGTGCCATGGATGAAAAACATGGATGGCACAGATAGAAACAATGCAGGGACCGATGGCATCAGTGTACCATGGAGGGAGGGGTACTGATGGCATCTAAGAATCCAGGACGGTCTGAAGAGAGTACAGACAGTAGCGATGGGGGCATCGACTGTACGAGGGTACCGAGGAAATCTAAGGACCTGAATTGACAGGGGCCCTGGTGGCAACGGAAACCGTAGAAGTCCCTGTCCCACTAGCGCTAATAACCAGGCAGAGTGTCACAGAGGGACACTCGCAGGCTAGGTTATATTGTTGTTTCGTAAATGATATTACTACAATATCATTATTGTATGTTAAACATTCTCCTTATGGATGGTCTACGATCGATACAGCCTGTTTGCTGTTAATCCTGTTATATGTAATTAATATTTATTAATTCTGTTATTTGTAAAGCCTTGTTGCTAATTTATTGTTAATTGTAAACCGCGGTGATGTATATTTTACGTACTGCGGTATATAAAAACCTCTAAATAAATAAATAAATAAATAAATAAGGCTGGCTAACTAAAAACATAGGGAGAGGGAAGGCCGCAGTTGGTTGGCAGGCCAGGAAGGGGACAGGAACCAACTGAAAAAACAAGGCATAGTACTCACAGAGCGTCGAATAAACGTACACGAAGGGAGACCCGTGCAGGGAAAACTGTTTGTGAAGTAAACGTTTAAGTGTTTCCTTGAGGAAAAAGTGTTAGAATTTCTCACAGAGCTCCTAACCACTATGCTTACTGCAGAGCGGAAAAAAGAAGACTGAGGGAGACACCTGTGGCTCACAGGGATAATTGCAGGCTGAGCATGCTCAGTGCACTCAGTGTGCCAGTGTCAGTCAAAGCTTTGTAGAAACTTTGACAGAAAAGTTTTCTGTACAGGACTCCATCCTGTGATGTCACCCATATGCGAGGACTACCATCCTGCTTGTCCTGTGAGAAATGCCTTTGCTTGAAGGGTGTCCAAGTCTGCCCCTATGAAGGACAAAGTTTGAGACGGAACTAAGCAGGATTTCTCGTAGTTGAGAAATCCTAGCAAAATCAGAATGTGTAAAGGTAAGTTGTAGGGACGACAGAGCAGTTTGTTGAGTGGAAGCCCTGATCAACCAATCGTCTAGATAGGGGTAGACGTGAACACCTTGAGTCCTGAGGAAGGCTGCTACTACTACGAGGCACTTGGTGAAGACTCATGGAGCAGATGCCAGGCCAAATGGTAGCACTCGGTACTGATAGAGCTTGGGGCCTACCAGAAATCTCAGAAATTTGCGATGAGATGGAGTTATCGCAATGTGTGTGTATGCGTCCTGGAGATCTAGAGAGCAGAGCCAATCCCCTCTTTGCAGAAGAGGAAGAAGGGAACCCAAGGTTACCATCTTGAACTTTTCTCGGTGGAGGTACTTGTTGAGAGCATGTAGGTCCAGAATTGGATGAATGTCGCCTGATTTTTTAGGGATTAGAAAGTACCGGGAATAGAATCCTAGGCTTTGTTGGGAGTAGGGCACTGGTTCTATTTGTCTGGACTGGAGGAGGAGGGAGACCTCCTGTTCCAGGAGTGATGAGCGGTCGGATGTTCCCCACGTCAGAGGTGGGGAGTCCAATTGGGATGGAGAGAAGGTTCAGGCGATAACACTGAGAGATTATGACAAGGACCCACTGGTCTGAGGTGATTGTGTGCCACCTGTTGTGGAAATGGCACATTCGACCTCCCACTGGTATCTGAGGCAATGGGGGCTGGCTGCTGCTCTCTATGCAGGAGTCAAAAACCAGAAGCAGGGCCCGGCTGAGGAACTGCTTGCGGATTTTGTTCTGAGGTTGACGAGACTGGGCCTTTTGGAAAGGTCTTGTGGAACAAAATCTAGACGGTGGTGGATAGGACTTCTTTGGATGGAAGAATGACTTTTTAGTATCCTTCCTGAATGGCTGTTTGGAAGAATACTCAGAAGGCATAAGAGAGAGTTGGCGAAGGGTCTCATGATGCTACTTGAGTTCTGCCACCGTCCGTTGAATCTGTTCGCCAGATTGTCTCCTATGCAGGGCAGATCAGACATTCAGTCTTGTACTTCAGGGCGCAAGTCCGAAGACTTAAGCCAGGCCCATCTTCTTGCAGAAATAGCAGCTGCAGATACCCTGGAAGCGGTGTCAAAGATATCATAAGAGGATCTTATTTCATGCTTCCCTGCCTCAAAACCCTTGTGTACCAGGGTTTGAAGCTGTTTCTGGAATTGCTGAGGCAGGAACTCTGCAAAGTCCTGTATCTGCTTGAATAAGACCCTATTATATTGGGTCATATACAGCTGGTAAGAGGCGATCTGAGAGATGAGCATTGAACCCTGGAAAATACGCGGGCCAATGCCATCCAGGTATTTCTGCTCCTTACCTGGGGGGAAGGAAGAATGGGGTTTTGAGCATCGTGCTCTCTTTTGGGCAGATTCTACAACCACAGATTGGTGATCCAGCTGAGGTTTCTGGAACCCTGGGGCTGACTGTACCAAGTAAGTGGTATCTGCCTTTCGGTTGACTGGGGCTATGGAACCAGGGTGTTCCCAATTCTTTTTGAGAAGATCCAAAAGAATCTGGTGAATAGGGATGGAGGTTATTTCTTTGGAAGCATCCAGGAATTGTAACAGCTCCATCATTTGGTGCCTATCATCTTGCTCAGTCTGCAATTGGAAGGGAACCAATTCAGACATTTCCTTCACAAAATTTATGAAGGACAAGTCCTCTGGAGGAGAACGCTTCCTACTTTCAGTAGGAGAAGGTGGCGATGGTAAATCATCGGTGTTTTGAGATAAATTGTCAGTCCAGGTGTCATAGGGATCAGCACCTGCCCCTCTAGGAACCTGAGAAGAACGGGACGATGGTATTCCTGAAGGTCCCGGTCTAGGCTCTGAAGGCATTGAGGGAAGTACTGGAGGCACCGATAAAGGCATCGAGGGCACCGGGTGCAGGCATCCGAGGGCATCGATGGATGGATCGATGGCGCCGATGGGCGCATCGGCAGGACTCCTGATGGAGGAATGCGGAACGGTGTTTCTCCTCACAATGACAGGGTAAGCGAGGAAGGCACCGGAGCCATCGGTGACCCAGGATCCATCGGTGGAAAAGCAGCTATAAGCACTTCCATCTTCGAGAGCAGTGATGCCAATGCTGCCGGAATGGGATCGATGGTCGGTTCCGCGACCAGCACCGATTTCAGCGCTGGGGGAACATGGAGTCTGTGCATCGCCTTATCGATGGCCTCCTGAACCATCCAGTCCAGTTCTTCATGGAAACCTGGAGCAAGCAGCCCCGGCTCCAGAAGGGAAGAAGGAGGCAGAGGCATAGCCGGAGGGACCACTGTTAAAGGCGGAGTCACGGCTTCTGATACCCGTCCAGGTGAGGGTTGCCTCGGTGACCCGGTCGCAGAAAGGGTCAATGCCTTTTCTGTATGGGGTTTCTTCGATGGCGGCTCGGACGATGGCAAGGTCTATGATTTTCCTTCATTGATGGTCCGAGACTTCCGGTGCCGATGCTTCTCTCTCTGATCCCCTTGGTCCTGAGGGGGAGTAGAGGTAGTCGAAGGCCGAGAAGTCGTCGATGCCGGACGGTCACCGGCTGGTGGCAGATACTGGCGCGAAATGGACGGTGCCGGTTCAGAAGATGTCCATGCAATAGACGGCGTCGGAGTTTGAGAACGGAAGAGAAGTTCCATTTTCTCCATTCTGTCTTGCGACCTCTTTTGGAGTCATTAAGGCACATTTGGTGCAAGTCAGGACATCATGCTCACACCCGAGACACATTACACAGACTTTTTGAGGGTCTGTTATGGACATGGTGCGAGTACAGTCCGGGCACCGACGGAACCCCGACGCCATGGCCTTTGAAATATTGAGCCGCGGTACGGTCAACTGCCAGTTGGCCGCGAGGGCCAAACTCGACGGGTAAAAAATTTACCGGAGTCAAAAATTCGAAAGAGGGACCCCTGTGGGGTATGAAAATTTTTAGTAATTCCATGAGGAAAATTCCTGTCAGGAATCTTTGTGGAGCTCCTTAACCCGCATGGCTACTGCTGCGTTGAAAAAAAGAAGACTGAAGGAGGACCCCTGCTGGCTGCAGGTTTAGTGCCGTGCTGGGCATGCCCAGTAGGTGCCAGTCAAAGTTCTAGAAACTTTGACAAAAGTGTTCCGTGATTGGGCTCCATCCTGTGATGTCACCCATATGTGAGAACTACCATCCTACTTGTCCTGTGAGAATATTATTTGCAAAAATTGGCATATTTTACAACTATACCAGGAATTTCAAGATATTCTGAGATTCACATATACCCGAGCTACCAACTTATAAGACCAGTTGGTCCATTTGGATTCATCACAGCAAAACAAAAACAAAACTAATAACATTAGTTCCCATCAAGCATGTGGGTCGTGCTCAGTGTGTCATATAATGATTCAAACATCAGCAATTTTTTCACAAGATTGAATTTTACCTGGGTTTTGAGACATCAAACGAATTGTCTAACTACTGGCAGCATTTATTTAATCCAATGCTCCTGTAACCTCTGGTATATAGGAAAAACAACACGTTCTTTTAAAACATGCCTTGTAGAACATCGTTCCTGCTTAAACAAAAGTCGCCTCTCTGCACCTTTGGTAGCGCATTGCGTTGATCAATCACATTCTTTTGACTCTCTTAAAGCATGCATTCTTGAGCAATTGTTTCCTTTCTGGCACGGTGGTGATTTCAACAGAAAATTGTTGCAAGCAGAATAGCGGTGGATTCACAAGTTGGACACGATACATCCATCTGGACTTAATACAACTCTTGATTTACATGTTTTCCTCTAAGTACAATCGTAGATATTTGATCTGTTTCTAGTACGGTATTTAACACATCATCACGTCATCACGTCGCGCAGACGCGGGCTATTTAATTTTGACATCTGGTTGAAAGCGGTCTCTGTCCCATTTCCCGTGAATTTCTTCGAGACTTGGCGTCCGGTTCATGAAGGTCCTGCTCTCCATCAACACAAAGCTAAGTAACAAGTTTGTTTGAAAATTGTCCCACATCTGATTTTTGTTTTATATAACATTTACAGAGATTTGATCAGTTTATTTACCCCTGAAGAAGCTACGAGGTAACGTAGCGAAACACCAGCCGTTGTCAGGCGGGTTTAAGACACAATCACTGTTTTACGGGACACAGCATATAAAATTGGTATTACAAACTACATCAAGATTCATCATCTAGCCGCAAATGATTATCAGACCGAACGGTTCTAATGCATACTTTAGAACACGTTGTCAGGCTTGCTGATGCGGCACCTCTCAAATTCAATTTTTGATTATATTTTGATTTAATATAACATTTGTTTTGATGGAAGGGTGTTTTTGAAGGTTGTTTGCTGCCAGTTTCCTTTTTGTTGCTAAGTACAGTTTTGAAACATTGCACAAGTTATGAACAGTAAAGTCTTCCCTTTTGAAATAGTAAGTAAAGTGAACTTTGTACCTTCAATGTATATACTGCTTAGAGAGTAGAATTCATGCCATACACTAGGTAACCTACCCATTGTATCTGAGTGGGATCATTCTGACCGTATGTACGTATGACTCTGTTCAGAATACATCATCATCATCATTCACTGACTTTAAGAGTGAAAATAAAAAATAAAAAATAAAAAGCATGCTAAGATGTTTCGATCCCTAACAATGACTGGGATGGTCACATGTTTGCAAAGCATTCCCGTAGGAATGATCTCATATGATACAGTATATAAATGAGCCACTAATACCTCAATATATCAGTGAGTGATATGGATTTCTAGCAAATACATATCTGTGCCTGCACAGAAGAGCATAAACCTGGCAAAATGCATTAGAATAAGAGGGTGGAACTCAAAACCTTTAAGTACTTATGGTTAAAAAAAAACCAAAAAAAAACCTACACATTTTTATCACTTGGTTACATGGAAGTCAATGCAGACAAAATCAGTACAGCTGTATGGACCCATGGTATTTCAGCAAAGTTTCACTGTGTGTGTCCAAAATATTGATGGGTACTGACTGACTCAGAAGACTACTCCCCCCATGGAGGACAAGCATGACCCAAAGGGAGCGCAGTGTTTCTCTCAAGGGGCAAAATCATGCCATGGGATCAAAATAAGAGTTTACATTTAAAATAAATGTGTTTTAAAGTCAGCATCAATATCTACACTGGACAAGGAACATGAATTACCCATCCTCTTACAGAGGAACAGTGATTATTAAATTGGTTCATGTAATGCAGATTTAGCAAATTAGAAAGTACTACAAAAACCAAGTTCTTTTAAAAGAATCAGCATTAAAATATAAGGACAGCTGTTGAGATGCCTCTTCCTTTTCTCCTTCCATGTCTGGATGGAAATTTGCTGATGCTGAGAATGTTGGGGGTGATACAATAAATGAGACAGGGAGAACAAAGTACATGATTAAAAGAATCTTATATCTGAGGCTCAAACTCTCCCCAAGTCTTTACCTCCTTCACTTCTTCAAACACTAAAATCTCTCTTATGTTCAGCAACACACTCCCAAAACATTGTCTGTTCCTTAATCCTGTAAGTGACAAATGCAACTCTGCAACAGACACTCATTTTATACAAACAATATTTTCTTTTTTAATTTATTTATTGAAAAGTGTGATCATATCCTGCACTGTCATAGCTTTTTAATGTATATTCCCTGAATCTTTTTCTATACTCATTGCCTTCACTGTAAGGCTGTTACAGGAGGGTCCAACCATTCCTGCACTGTTTCAGTTCCACTATGTTTGATTGGCATAAATTTCTATCTTTTTTTTCTCCTAGTCTCTCATGTTGAAGGGGTTGTGAAGGAGCATCTTGTCCTGCTCTGTCCCAGCCACATACATATACTAGTAAAGCTTTGCTTTCCCTTTCCATTCACCAAGTGTAATTCATCAGGTTTCACAGAATCTCTTGCAATCACTGATTACTCAGAAAAATTCCATTTATATATATATATATATATACACACACACACATATATATATATATATATATATATATATACACACACACACACACACACACACACACACACATATATATACATTCTTAGAGAGAAAGAGAGAGCCCTAATAAATCAACTTTAGCATTAAAACGGATAAGGCAAGCCAGCCAATCATCACAGCCTATCTCATCACTGACAATTGGATTTAGACACAATTGATTGGTTGGAGAAAAAGCCTGGAGTGGTAGGCAAAGAGGTCAGATGTCAAGGCTTGCTTTCCTGCAGCTGTCTGTCCTCATCGACCCAATGTCAGAAGATTTTTGGGCAGGCGCTCCAGTCCTGTCTCTCTTTATTTTCCCAGTAGCCCCCCTTGTAGGTGTGGGTCATTTCCTTGGTTACAGGATCAATCTTCTTCTCGAACCACAAAGCCCTGTATGGGTCTGAAACTGTTCCTGAGCAAAGCAGAAGAAAACAGAGAAGGGAGACACTCTTGTGTTTATTCAACCATGACAACAGCATTTACAAGTCTAATGCATAATCATCCTGAACGCCACAGCAAGAATTCTCACCAACACCAAAAAAAAAGACCACATCACCCCGATCCTCCAGCACCTACATTGGCTTCCCATTAAATTCAGGATACAGTTCAAAAGCAGCATGATGATTCATAAGGCCCTACATAACATCTCCCCACTCAATTTAACCTTCCAGCTTCAACTACACACTTCTAAAAAGCCGACCAGAAAAGCATACCAAAACAGATTGATCACCCAACCTGCAAAATCCTCCCTAAGAAAACGCGCCCTATCCACAGCGGGCCCGTCTCTCTGGAATTCTCTACCACCAGACCTCTGCCTTGAGACATGCCACACCACTTTCAAAGTGAAACTCAAGACTTGGCTCTTCCTTCAAGCATTCCCAGAGAGCTAAGAATAAGAAGAGACAAACAACCCTGTACTATAGATACTATAGCATCTATGTAATGTTTACTTGCCGTATTTATTATTTTGCCTCTATTTAGGTATTCTGAGTTGAACTTAGTTTGTTTTCTACTCTACTCTATTATAGATCAACTGTTCGATATGTTACATGTAAACCGCCACCCGGCGGTAGTTACCTCTGTTATCTGTGAACCGGAGTGATGTGTATTTTATACAGGAACTTCCGGTATATAAAAACAAAAAATAAATAAATAAATAAAATACAGGACTACTGCTGTAAGAGGAGCTCAAAATTTATACCAGAATTGAACTAATGATTATTAATATACTAATGATTTTC
Source organism: Rhinatrema bivittatum (assembly GCF_901001135.1). NCBI lineage: Eukaryota > Metazoa > Chordata > Amphibia > Gymnophiona > Rhinatrematidae > Rhinatrema > Rhinatrema bivittatum. The sequence continues at coordinate 84,186 of NC_042627.1, forward strand.
TGAAAAATTCATCATAAATGGGGGTCTCATGCCTGAATGATGCGATGAGGTGTTTCTCAACACTGGATCTCAGGATCTGAATATGAAACCAACATTGGATTGAAGGCACAGCACTCTCAATATTTTATCCTAGTTTCTCACCTTCTTCACCTTATCACAACAGATCACAATGAACAGACATTTCTTGTTGGCAGGGGGTAACCTGCACAAAACATAAGAAATGCTGTGCTGGGTCAGCCTAAGATCAATCGAGCTCAGCATCCAGTCTCCAACAGTGGCCAATTCAGGTCACAAGCACTTGGCAGATCCCATAAAGTAGATCAATTTCCTGTTACTCACATCCAAGAATAGCAATAGCTTTTAGTCTATCTGGCTAATAATGTGCTATGGACTTTTCCTCCAGGGACTTGTACAAACTGCTTTTAAACCTTGCTATGCTGGTTGCTTGACCACGTCCACTTCCAAAGATGCCACAGCTTGAATGTGCGCCGCGTGAAAAAGTACTTTCTATGATTTGCTTTAAATCTGTTGGCTGTTTCAAGGCATGTCCCTCTGTTTTAGTGTTTTTGAAAGGGTAAATGTATAGCATATGCACGGATACTCTCACATATCAACTAATGCAATACGTTATTTCTGGAATTTCCTTTAAAATCTATGCAGAATATTGCAGGTGATTCAAAACATGACTATGAGACTGGAAGCCCAAGGAGGACCCCAGCAGGTCCATTGCTGCTGGAACTCCACTGGCTTCTAGTCACAGACATGTAAATTTAAAATCTTGACAATGGCCTTTAAGAGTTTACAAGGCATTGGGGCAAAACAGATGGAAAATCATTTACAATGGCATAAATCAGGTAGAAATCCCTGTTTAACAAAGAAACAGCTCTTACAATTTTCTGCAGTTAAGGCCTTGCGACATGGGCGTTTATGGAATAAATCTTTTTCTTTATCTGTTCCAAAGTTATGGAATGATCGCCCATTAAATTTAAGGGAAGAAAGAGCTTCTAAAATTTCAAAAAATGTTAAGAGCATGGTTAATGGGAAACATGCCTGTCTGAGTTGGAAATGTATTATGCAGGTATGTAATTATTTAATTTTGTAACGTGGTTGAGATGTTTTATTATATGTTGTACATCGCCTAGAAAGGTTTTTATCAGTCAGGTGTTTAATAAATATTTTTAAATAAATAATCCTTTATTTACCAGTTTCACTCCACTCATGATTTTATAAACTTCAATCATGTCTCTTCTCGGCCATCTCTTTTCCAAGCTGAAGAGCCCTAGGCTGCATGACCTCTCATCATGAGAGCCCATCCATCCACTTTATCACTTTTGTTGCCCTCCTCAGCATCGTTTCAAGTTCCACTATGACTTTTTTGAAATGGGGTAATCAAATGCACACAATACTCAAGGTGCGGTCGAACAGAGGCAATACGATATTTTCTGTTTTCTTCTCCATTCCTTTTCACATCATTCCTAATATTTTATTTGCTTTTTTGACCACCACCGCCATACACTAACATGATGATTTCAATTTATTATCCACAAAGATTCCAAGGTCATACAATCTCTGCTTCTGCCTGCACCCAGTGAGTGGAGCTCTCTCCCACCCCACCTAAGGGAGGAGTGCAGCACCAATGGGAGGGACAGCCTGCCTACTTCCCGCATCGCTCCAGCTACAAATGAACAGCAGCGACGCCGAAGGAAAAAAACAAAAAGCAGCTCCTAATAAAAGCAGCTCCTGAAAAGCTCCCTGTTACAGCTTTCTCTTCACCCGACCAGACAGGATCTCCTCCAGGACAGCAATCTCTGCTTCTGCCTGCACCCAGTGAGTGGAGCTCTCTCCCCACACCCTACCCGAGGGAGGAGTCCAGCACCAATGGGAGGGACAGCGCCGCCTACTGCCAACACATAATGCTCCAGCTACAAATGTAAATATTGTGCTGTTCAATTTCTCCCCTTCCATCCCAAGTTTATTTTCCTTGTTTTTTGTAACTTTCCCTCTCCCTTTTTCTGATTCACTGTATTTAAAGTTCAAGGTTCTTATTGAAAATATTGTTTTTTACGTTACGTTATGCTTTACACTCCTTGTTATTTGTAAACTGGGTTGATGTGATGCCTATCATGAAACTCGGTATAACAAAAAACAATAAATAAATAAATAAATAAATAAATAAATGAACAGCGGCGACTCCAAAGATGCTTGCGCCGAGGGGCGCGTGCACGAAGGAGCTTGCCCCTTTGTGCGCCCCTTCGTGCACGCCTAAATTTGAAGAAGATTTAAACTACAATACATTCTCTCTTATTTTTCAAACCCCTTCCAAAAGACAACTACTCAAATCCTCACCTTCTGAAGAAATCACATCTCTGTTCAAAATGTCTGCCTTCAATAAAAACCTTAAAAGCATATCTACTTTTCAAATCTTCCTGCCATTGGTATCAACTACAGACACCTCTTTCTACAGACCCTGCCACTTCACCTTCAACCTCCCATCTCTAATAGTTGAAAATATTATCCTTTACCTTCAATCGATCATCTCACCAATATGAACAACAAAAACCAAACATTTTTACCAATACTATCATCCCTCCACTCCTCCCATCATTCAACACTCACCAATACTTCAAAACAGGCTCCTGCTCACCCTCCTACTCCTTAATGCTCAATCCATCTAAAAAAAAAATCCCATTAATCAATGACATTATTAATGACCTACAACCATCAATATTCTGTATTACTGAAACTTGGCTAAATGACAAATACATTGTGCTTTTAAACCAATATCTCATCCAAATGACAATCTATTCCATATTCCTAGAAAAAAAAGGCGGTGGCTTACTAATAATCAGCCAAAAAGAAGTCAACCTAACTCGAAAGAAAATTGATATTAACCCACCATATGGCTATATTAAAATCTACAGAAATACAGATCCAACGATACTAGACACTTATAAAAAATCAATATATATGCAAAGTCTAGCCCAAATATGCCTGAAGATTGTATAGTGACAACTGGGGGAAACCTCACATAGTGCCTAATATAGGCTATTTTGATGCCTATATGGCTACTGAAAATCTGACTCCACAGCTGTGGATGTCAGACAAGGTTGTAATCATCAGTTACCCCAGAAGATATGATGCTGTGCTGACTATTAAAGCTATCATATGAGTCAGGAGAAAGATGCTGGTATCCAAAAGTGTGTTTTACCAGATTGTGTTATGCTCACTGTTTTGGCGCCAAGATTGTAAAGAAGTCTTCATGCTGTGAGTGTGCAATGTTTCGAATCAAAATTCTTCATCAGGGAATCACTTATTAGCATGGAACATGCACATGAATCTTGGCTGTTATAAATACTCAGATAGTAGTGGTCAATGCGCTCCCATGGTTAAGACTCTTGGCGCAGTACGTGATCTCTGTTTGCACGTCCGGCTCGTTTGACATTGACAGCTGATGGAATTCAGATACCATTTTAGGCAGGAACTTTGAATGGGTATACAGAAATACTCTCTCATTATGAAGTTCTGTATAAAGCAGATAAGTTACTAGAGCCTGGAGCTCACTGACTCTGCCTGCCAAAAATACAACCTTTCATGTCAGGTATGTCAGGTCACAAGAGCACAGTGGCTCAAAGGGAGCTTTCATCAGGTGGGATAGAACCACGTTCAAATCCCAGGACACAGAGGGAGGACTGATGGGAGCTAAAAATGAAGCAAGCTTTACATGGACCAGACAAGCAAAGGTTTTACAGAGATAGGTCTACCTTCTACATGTTGGTGATATGAACCAACTGCAGTGAAGTTAACTGTTTCACAGTTGGTCATGAGATCCAGACTCTGATAAATGAAGAAGGTAATCAAGCCGTTTTTGTGTTGCGCTGGAGATATCGCCTTTTGTTCACACCCATAAGGCAAACTTTGCCCATTTCAGCCCATAAGATCTTCTAACGGAATCCTTTCTTGAAGCGAAAAGAATAGGAGACAAATCAAGAGGTTGCAAGGTCAGCCTCTCAACATCCAGGCAGTAAGAGCTAAGGACCTGATGATGAGATGAAGCAACCTGCCTTAAACCTGCATGATGAAATCTGGGGAATTCCTCAATCTGATGGACATTTCCCTGAGAAGTGGGCATCAAATCTGTCTCGACTGAAAGGAGTTATGAAAATCTCTCCCCAGTTCTAGCACAGATAGCAAATATATCACTTACCACTAGAACTTTTCCAGATATCCTTAAAAAAACATCAATAACTCAGATACCTAAGAAAAACATACCAGATCCATATGACCCTACAAATCTTAAGCTCATTAGCCTAAATAATCGAATCAACTGTATTATTTCAACTCACTGAATACATAAACAATAACATATTACATACAAATCAAAATGGATTTTGAAAGGGACACAGTACCGAAACATTATTTAATTCATTTGACACAATCATCCATGGTTTCGATGCAAATAATGACTTCATCATTATTCTCCTAGATCTCACTGCAGCATTTGATTTTCTGAAACACAAACTACTTCTCTCCAGCCTACAGTTCATCAGAATTCAAGGCACTATACTTAACTGGTTCACCTCGTTCATAACTAATTGTTCTCAGCAAATAAATCTGAATTCCCATCACTTGGACTGGAACACAACCACAACTGGAGTACCGCAAAGCTCCGCTTTATCTACCATGCTTTTTAACATTTACCTCCTTCCGTTATGTCACATACTATCAGGTCTAAACATAGATTTAAAAATCTATGCCGATGACATACAACTACTTATCCCATATACTTCTTCCTAGGCGCATACCTTCTCCATAATCACTATCTACCTGAATACAATAAAAACCTGGCTTTCACACAGCAGATTAAAATTTAATGATGCAAAACAGAATTAATATATCTACCATTCCAAACTCTTCATGTTCATCTCCTTCACATTTAATTCACACTCCATTCCAATCGTTACTCAAGCATGTAATTTAGGTGTTATCATATAACTTAAAATTATCAAACCTAACAAAAACTCCATTCTACAAACTCAACCTCTCAAAAAGACTTAAGCCTTTATTATTCCAAGATGATTTCAGACTTGTCCTTCAAGCACTTATTTCAGAATTAGATTACTATAATTCACTATACAATGGCCTCCCAGAATCAATACACTGTCCTCTCCTACTCATTCAAAATTCTGCTGCTCAACTTCTAACTTGTACTAGACTAAAAGATCACGTATCCCCAGTTCTGCTAAATCTTCATTGGCTACCCATTAAACAACAAATCCATTATAAAACCTTAACTTTAATATTCAACCTGATTCACAATCCATCAGCTATTTGGTTATGTACAACTCTCCAACCCTATCAACTCCAGTGTCACTTACATGCCCTACAATACTCTTTAATTAAGACCACCAATTTCCCATATTCATGTTATTATGTTATGTTTACTTTGCACTGTTTTGTTGACTTCTACCCTAACTCGATTGGTTGTTTTATTACTGTTTTTATTTTTATTCCCATTTTTATGCTTGCACTTTTTAATTATGTATGTGATTTTAGTTTGTAAACAGTTTACACCATATTATGTATAAACGGTATACAAGAAACTTTCAACTAAATAAATAAATAAAATCCTGGACCTCCAATCTTCTATCAGCTTCAACAGAGTCTTTGCAATCAGTGGTATGGAGGATATAAGTATAGCTGGCCCTTGGCTCCAATTTAGGACAATTACATCCAAAGCCTATTTCCCCTGTACCCTTTTCCTAGAACAGAAGAATATAACCTTCCCATTCTGAAGGGAAGCAAACAGATTCACCACAGGAGTACCCTATTCACGGAATATCTAGTTTGCTATCCTCCAATCCAGGGACCATTTGTATTGTTCCAGAATCTGATTTAACCTGTTTGCCATGACATTCTCCACACCTGCTAGATATGAGGCCCTGAGAACCATCACTTGGGAGATGGCCCAATCCCACAACTGGACAGTCTCTTGACAAAGGAGGAATGATCCTGAACCTCCCTCCTGGTTGATGTAGAACATCACAACTTGGTTTCCATTTAGACCAGAACAACCGTGTTAACTAACCAATCTCTGAAAGCCTTTAGAGCACACCTTCAGCTCCAGAATGTTTATCTGATGAAGTTTTTCCTGAGCAGACCAGAGACCTTGTGTGCACAGTCCCTCTATATAGGCTCCCCAACCCAGGTTGGACATATCCATGGTGAGGATATAAAGACCCAATAGATGTAATTTGTATTAATAATTTTATTTGTTTCTTATAGACCGCACAACAGATACTAGATCTGGTCAGAGCGATTCACAAAAGAAACATAAATAAAATTATAATCAATGTAACAACCATTCCTAACCATAAAACAATACAACTCCCATTAAGATAAACCCCCATTACAGCATATATGACAAAAAGATTACATTCTTACCTAGAAGGGCACTGCATTTCACCTCTCCGGTCCACATACGGTGAACATTCATTACCTATTTACCACCTCTATCTGACCTTAAGATTGCCATATTTCTACAAGGCTTTTTAAACAAGCATACTATAAAGAGACTGGAGAATAGGAAAAAAAAATAAAATACAGGAAGAGGCAGAAGAGCACCAACACACTGCACTACTCTCAAAATGTGCAACGCTAAATCACCACAAACATAATTGTAAAATACAGAGAATAAGAATTTTATCAGTGATTAGTACCATAAAGGCACACCTGGACATAACCTACTTCACTTTTCAATTGATTACTTATTCTTTTGATATATTGTAACCAAACCTTTTGCGGCACCTGTTAGAATGTACTATAGTACGCACTCAATCACCTTAATTTATGTGCCAACATGTAAACCGTTGCGATGGTATTTAACTTAGTGATGGTATAGAAAACATTTAAAATAAAATAAATAAATATATATATACACACATACATAAAAACTTCAAAGGAACACTAGTGTGAAAGTGCTGAATTGGAATTCATCAATAAACATTATCACCCTAGGTCTGAACAGAGACAATGGCTTCATGACTCACTGCAACTATTAGCTGATCATTTTGTCTTTCACACCTCAGTTGTCAGTAGGCTACAATATAATGCTATTAACACTCTCTCCATATCATGTCCTGCCTAATCCAATGCCTTCTCTTTTTTCTGTATATATTTTACCCATCTCCTGTACATCATTTCATGCATCTGATGAAGTGAACACTGTTCTCAAAAGCTCATGCTTCAATAAATTGGTTAGTCTATAAGGTGCCACACCCAAATCCTGTCATTTTTAGTCCTCATTGAAGAATTCAACCTCCACTTGCTATGCCTTTTAGAGACATGGATTGGAAAAGGCGATACCATCTCTCTCACGCACGTAACTATGCCTGCCCGGATACCTTATCCACCACACACTCCATTACACAGGAAGAGGTGGAGAAGTTGAAATCATTTTCAAGGTACACTAGCTCTTGATCTAGTACCCTCCAAACAAAAGGCAAATTAACTCATTAACAATTAAATTTCAAGACAATGAAGGCCCAAAACTCGTGCAAATCTATCATTCTCCAGAAAACCATTCCGATTCCTTCCTCAAATTATCTGAATTCATATGCGATGCTGTGACCACATCCCACAACCTGCTAGTTCTAGGAAACTTCAATTATTATGCAGAGGCCCCCCTTAAAAGTTATGCTTAAACCTTCCAGTGCAACATGGATGACCTTGGTTTAATCAAGGTCCCTACTCAAACACAGACACTCTCTCAAACTAATTTTCCATTCTTCCAATATAAAACTAAATTCGTCCTCTTTATTGGTGGTCTCTATCTCCTAGTCAGACCACTACTTGACCTGGGCCACCTTATAAAACCCGAATCAACCCCCTTTTACCCTTACAACATGATTTCCATGTAGAAATGTGTCCGCAATCACTAAGGACATCTTAAGAGAACACCTCAAAATTCTAAATACTAACACCACTTCAGATCAGCCTGAACTACAAATTCAGCAGGTTTGGATAAGTTCTTTAAGGAGAGGTACATTAACGGCTGTTAGTCAAGTTTACTTAGGGAATAGCCACTGCTATTAATTGCATCAGTAGCATGGGATCTTCGGAACTGGTGTCTCCCCAACATCCTCAGTAAACACAGAAGCAAAGAATTCATTTACTCTTTCTGCAACGGCCTTATCTTCCCTAAAAGCCCTTTAACCCCTCGGTCATCTAACGGGTCCAACCGACTCCCTCACAGGTTTCTTGCTTCGGATATTTTAAAAAGTTTTTATTATGAGTTTTTGCCTCTACGACCAACTTCATTTCAAATTCTCTCTTCACCTGCTTATCAATGTTTTACACTTAACTTGACAATGCTTATGCTTTATCCTATTTTCTTCAGATGGATCCTTCATCCAAATTTTGAAAGATTTTTTTTGGCTAAAATAGTCTTTCACCTCACCTTTTAACCATGACGGTAATCGTTTTGCCTTCCTTCCACCTTTCTCAATGTGTGGAATACATATGGACTGCGCATCTAGGATTGTATTTTTAAACAATCCATGCCTGTTGAACACTTTTAACCTTTGCAGCTGCATCTTTCAGTTTTTATTCTATTTTCCTCATTTTATCAGTTTCCCTTTTGAAAGTTTAGTGATAGAGCTGCAGATTTTCTTATTGTCCCCCCCTTCCAGTTATTAGTTTAAATTTGATCATGTTATATAGAAACATAGAAATGACGGCAGAAGAAGACCAAACGGCCCATCCAGTCTGCCCAGCAAGCCATGTATTTTCTTTTTTTCCTTTCCTCTCTCTCTCATACTTGTTATGCTTGGCTTTAAGTACTCTCTAGTTCTATTTCCCCTCCTCCCCACTATCAATGTAGAGAGCAGCCGGCTCAATTAGGGGTAGTAACCACCGCAATAAGCAGGCCACACCCCTGCCCCTGTCCACCCAGACTATGCAATCCACATACAGATCCTCCCTTCCTCATTCCCCCTGCCGTTGAAGCAGAGAGCTACACTGGACATGCATTGAAAGTAAAGTATCTGCCCAGCTACACCTCGCTTCCCTGTGAATACAAATTGGGTTGTTTTTTTTTTTTTTTAATTTTTCTTCCACATTACCTCTTGCTGTTGAAGCCCAGAGCAATGATGGAGTCACAACCTTGTGTATGTACACTGAACAAGGATATTATCTCCAGGTAGTAGCCCCCATTTCCGCGAGCCACATTAACAAATATTGAACAAGCCTAGTAATTGGCAATACCTATAGCCTATGACCTCACCGGTAATTTTACATACTCTTACCCACCCCTGGTTTGTTTTTTTTTTATTATTTGGGAGATGGTAGCCCTCCATCCTTCCGCTCCGTGAAGGTGGTATACCATTGGCATCCCGCTCCGTGAATGCCACTCCATCCTTCCTCTCCGTGAAGGTGGAACACCGACCACTGACATCCCGCTCCATGAATGCCTCTGTGGCTACTGCCGCTCCGTGCAGTGTTCTGCCGCCTCCTTCCACCATTGGGCTTGCGGGCCCCGGTTGTTGATCCCTGCGTCTGCTACTTTTTGTGGCTGTGACAACTCCCCCCCACAACAAGACCTTTAATTAGGGCTTCAAGGGCTGCTGTTTCTCCCTCTTACTGCATCAGGTCTGAGGCGATCTCTAGCTCAGCCTTTCTGCGCACTTCGGCGGTGGCGGCGGCTGTGGCAGCAGTGGCTTCCTGTTCTTCTATTCTGAGCCCTTCTATCTTGAGGGCTGTTGCTTGTTCAGCATTATTCTCTTTATTCACGTCCTCTAGACTTGATGGATCCACAGTGTTATGATCACTGTTGCCAAGTGGCCCCACCACCGTTACCTCTCTCACCAAATCCTGCATTCCACTAAGAATTAAATCTAAAATAGTTCCCTCTCTTGTTGGTTCCTGAACCAATTGCTCCATGAAGCAATCATTTATTACATCCAGGAATTTTATGTCTCTAGCAAGTCCTGATGTTACATTTACCCAGTCAATATTGGGTTACTGAAATCTCCCATTATTATTGCACTGCCAAACTGGGTAGCTTCCCTGATTTCTCTTAGCATTTCATCATCTGTCTGACCATTTTGTCCAGGTGGATGGTAGTATACCCCTATCACTATACTCTTACCCAAACAAATGGGATTTCTACCCATATAGATTCTACTGAGCATTTAGTCTCTTGTATGATCTTTATCCTGTTGGACTCTATACCCTCCCGGACATAAAGTGCCACACCCACACCAAGTTGATCCTCCCTATCATTGCGATATAATTTGTACCCTGGTATAGCACTGTCCCATTGGTTATCCTCCGTCTATCAAGTCTCTGTGATGCCAATTATGTCAATCTCATCATTTGCTGCTATACACTCTAACTCTCCCATCTTCCTTCTTAGACTTCTGGCATTGGCATACAGATATTTGAAAGTGTGTTTTTTGTTTGTATTAACAAGCTGTTTTTCAGTTGTTAGGGATAATACGGAAATCATTAGCTTCGGTGATTTTTTACTTATAGGCACATGGACTATGTTTGCTTTTAATGGAACCTCTCTGCTGGGATGCCCTAACTCTCCAGTTTCATTAGTATCCTTCAAGGATACATTTCTCCGAACCATGCACTGCTGAGTGACTGTCGGCTTTCCCGCTTGTTCTAGTTTAAAAGTTGCTCTATCTCCTTTTTGAAAGTTAGTGCCAGCAGCTTGGTTCCACTTTGGTTAAGGTGGAGCCCATCCTTTCAGAAAAGTCTCCCCTTTCCCCAAAAGTTTCCCCAGTTCCTTACAAAGCTGAATCCCTCTTCCCTACACCATTGTCTCAGCCACGCATTGAAACTCTGGAGCTCTGCCTGCCTCTGGGGACCTGCACGTGGAACAGGAAGCATTTCAGAGAATGCCACCCTGGAAGTTCTGGATTTCAGCTTCCTACCTAAAATCCTAAATTTGGCTAAACCTATCACATTTTCCTATGTCGTTGGTGCCCACCTGTACCACGACAACTGGCTCCTCCCCAGCATTGTCTATAATCCTATCTAGGTGATGCATGAGGTCTGCACCCTTCGCACCAGGCAAGCATGTTACCAGGCGGTCCTCACATCCACCAGCCACCCTGCTATCTACATTTCTAATAATCGAATCATCAACTATGATGACTGGCCTAACCCTTCCCTCCTGGGCAGTAGCCCTGGGAGACTTGTCCTCAGTGCGAGAGGACAATACATCATCTGAAGAGCAGATCCTTGCTACAGGATCACTTCCTGCTATACCGGGGTGATGTTCTCCTACTGGGAGACCTTTCTGATCCAAGGCAGCACTGGGGCTGCCAGATTGGATTTGGGACTTGGCTACTATGTCCCTGAAGGTCTCATCAATGTACCTCTCTGTCTGCCTCAGCAACTCCAAGTCTGCTACTCTATCCTCCAGAGTTCGGACTCATTCCCTGAGAGCCAGGAGCTCTTCGCACCGAGTGCACACATACAATCTCTCACCGGTGGGTAAAAAATCATACATGTGACACTCGATGCAAAAGGACTGGAAAGCCCCCCCTCTTGCTGCTGGACTGCTGCCTTCATCTTAGTTTTATTGAGTTCCTAGTTAAGTTTAGGATACTAAGGGAGATGGAATGAGAGTACTTTAAATTTACAGGTGAATTTACTAATTAATCAGCTAGCGTCCTACAAGGGGATGATTAAACTTTCAATAAGGGCTGATACAATAGTATGATTTAGATAAGACCCTGATTGATTTTTAAAGAGAAAGTAATTCATGCCTAAAAATCAAGGGTTGAGTGGGTGGGAAAGAGACACCAGGATTAACTATCTCTGGCTTGCTTATTAACTCAGACACACACAAACTCTAAAGAATATATCCCTTAATTTCACTTTTCACCAAACTTTTATAAGCCCAAAAATTTCTGAAAGCTGTACTTACCAATCCTCTTTAACCACCGTTAAATTAATCTTCACTCAGTTAATGGAAGGGTTTGAGATTCCGGTCCTCCTCTACTGCAAAGGGTGCGGAGTCTCTGGAAGCTGGGGCTGGATCACTTGCAGTTAACCTCTGGACTCCTCTCTCGGGGTTGCTGGGAGCTGTATGCAGATGAGCCTTCTGGTCTTCCTCTACTGTTCTCTGGATAGGTCTCAAAAGCCAGAGGCTTGGCCTGTTTGCGGTGGTGGCTGAGGCCTGGATGTCTTGGGCTGTCGAGGATGTGCTCTCTGAGATGGCCTGGTTGGCCTCACGTGAGAAGTAGGTGGGTAGTATCTACATGGTTGATAAAATGGTTTTCTAGGGTCCCTTCTGTTGGATCTTCTTGCAGAGGAAGGGGCCTTGGTAGAAACTGTGAATAATTGCCACAGGGTCTCATTAAGGTCTTTTAGTTGAGCCACTGCATCTTGTAGCTTGTCTCCGAATAGGTTTTCACCGATACATGGCAAATCAGCAAGTTTGTCTTGGACTTCAAGTCTCAAGTCAGATGCTTTCAGCCAGGCCCACCTCCTGGCGCTGATTCCCGTTGCCGACATGCGAGAAGCTGTTTCAAAGGAGTCGTAAGCAGCATGAACCTCATATGTTTCCCAGCCTCAAGGCCTTTCTGTAAGATGGCGTTGACGATATCTTGCTGTTGTTGAGGAAGAGAGTCGGCTATTCCCTGAACCTGCTTCCAGAGATTCCTTTGATACTGTATCATGTAAAGTTGGTATGTAGCTATGCGTGACACTAGCATAGAGCCCTGGAACATCTTGCGACCCAAAATATCAAGGAATTTTTGATCTTTGCCAGGCCTTCTTCTGTGTGGTCTCAACTACCACCGACTGATTGGGGTAGTTGTGGTTTTTGGAATCCAGGAATATGATGAACCAGATAAGTTGCATCTGTCCTCTTATTCACTGGCTGGACTGCGCAAGGATGTTACCAGAGAAGATGTTGGAGATCCACTAGCACTTCGTGGACAGGGATAGCCATAACTTCTTTCGGAGCATCAACAAATAGGAGAACTTCCACAGTTTTATGGCGTGTGTCTCTGACATCTCCCTTACAAAATTAGCAAAGGAGAGATCTTTTGGGGGAGATTTTCTCCTTTCTTCCGGAGGAGATGGTTCCGGTAAGATGTCCTCCATGAATGTGTCGGTGTCAACATGTTCCCATGTATCAGAAAAGGTCTCTAGTCGAGATCCTGAGTGAGGGAAGAAGGTTGGTACTGTAAGACGTGTTGGCACCGATGGATCCTTCGATGGCCTCGATGGAAGATGCGGTGGCACTGATGTAGGTTTCGGCGGCACCAAAGGCATCGAGGGGAATGGCCTCTCTGTCCCGAGAGCCCTGATGGACCAGGCATCGGTTCCAGCATCGGTGGAATCAGTGTTGAAAGAGAACTGGAGTCCGTGCCTTTGTCTTCTGAGGATCCCGGAATGGGAATCGGGGCTTTGCGAGACTTTGCGGGTTACTTTGGCATTGGTGGCCCGGGTTTGTCGGAAGGGCACCGATGAGTTTATCCAGTCTGGTTAGCATCGGTGTAAGCATCGATGGCTCCGGTGTTGGTTCGGGAGCCGGCATCGATGGCAGTAAGTCTCGGACAGCATCGAGCATTGCCTGGCGGATGAAACCGGCCAGTTTCTCCCTGAAAGCTGGTGTAGATATCGCAGCTACAGGGGGAGGCAGGCTAGGCTCTACTGGCACCTCCACAGAGGCTTGTGGGGGCTCAGTACCCGGCACTGATATCGGTGGGGATCGCCTTGGTTTCTCAGGTGGAGAGGGGGTTAAAGGCTTCTCTATCTGAGTCCTCTTCGCAATCAGCTCGATAGCCATCGAAGCAGATGCGGTGTTGTGTGCCGGCACCGGGAGTAGACTCGTGTCGATGCCGGTGCTTCCTTCGGTGTTTGGTCCGGTCTTTCTCCGGCACCGAGGAAGACTATGCGGATGCCTTAGATGGAGTCGGTGAAGGACGGTCACCGCTGCCCTGGTGCTCCCGGCGAGGTTTGATGACTAATTTCTTTGATGCTCCTGCCGGTGACGATTGGGTGGACGTCGATGGAGTCAACTTGATTTTAAACAGGGTGTCCATCTTGTTGAGACGAGCCTGCCTACCCTTCGGAGTCACCTGGGCACAACTTGGGCAGTGAGAAATGTCGTGTGATGAGCCGAGGCACAGAATACAGACATCATGTGGGTCGGTAATCGACATGGTACGGGGGCACTCTGGACGTTTTCTGAAACCTGTTGCCATGATGGCAGAAGATGAGGCACAAAAACGGTCGATGGCCTGCAGACACCAACAAAAAATAGGGGCAGAAACCGACTGGAAACAGTGAAACTTTATTCACCGAGCGATGAAAAACAATATTCGCGATGGGAGATCCTATGAGGGAACCTTTTAATGAAGTAATCTTCAAGTTTTTTCTGTGAGGAAAATTTTGTGAGCGAGTTCTCACAGAGCTCCTAACCGCGAGGCAAACTGCAGTGCGGAAAAAAGAGAGACTGAAGGGAGACCCCTGTGGTTACAGGGATTATGGCATGCTGGGCATGCTCAGTGTGCCAGTCAAAAGTTCTAGAAACTTTGACAGAAAAGTTTTCCGTGATAGGGCTCCGTCCAGTGACATCACCCACATGCGAGGACTACCATCCTGCTTGTCTTGGGAGAACTCCATGTCGTGGCCTTGCAAATTTCAGCAATAGGGATTGCCCGGAAGTGCACCACTGACACTGCCATGGCCCTTCACTGAGTGCGCTCTCATTCAGCCCTCGAGTGGAAGGCCTGCTTGCTGGCAGCAAAAGACAATACAGTCCGCCAACCAATTGGAGTGTGTCTGCTTGCCCACCGCAACTCCCAGTCTATTTTTGTCAAAGGAGACAAAGAGTTGGATGGACTGCCTGTGGGCTGTGGTGCGCTCTAAATAAAAGGCAAGAGAATGCTTGCAATCCAAGGTATGCAGAGCCTGCTCACCTGGGTGTGAGTGTAGTTTCGGGGAAAAAGTGGACAACACAATGGACTGATTTAGGTGGAAGTCAGTCACTATCTTAGGCAGGAACGTAGGGTGAGTGCGCAGTACCACCCTGTCATGGAAGAACCACGTGTAAGGCAGAAAGGTCACTAGGGCCCTGCAGCTCACTGACCCTGCGAGCAGAAGTAACCGCCACGATAAAGAGGTCTTTCCAACAGGCCGATTCAATAAAGTCCGCTGGAGAGCGGGCGAACGTCCACTCTCCCAGCGCGCGCAATACAGTATTCAAATGAGGCCCGGTGGTAGAAACGGGCAAAAGGAGGCACTAGGGCCACCAGCACATCCTTAGCGCCTCCTTTTTGACAGGAGAGGCGGTTGTCAGCGGGTTTGACAGCCGACGCTCAATTTTGCTGGCATCGGTTCTTGAGCCCGCTGACAGCCACGGGCTCGGAAACCGGACGCCGGCAAAATTGAGCGTCTTGTTTTCGACCCGACAGCCGCCGGCCGACTTCAAAATTTTTTATTTATTTATTTATTTATTTAACTTTTTTTTAACTCTTCAGGACCTCCGACTTAATATCGCCATGATATTTTACTGCTTTTCTGTGCACTTTCCCGGTGCCGGAAGAAATTAGCTTGGCTGCACATTTTACTTTCTGAATCGCGCGCGAATACCTAATAGGGCCATCAACATCCATTGGCATGTTGATGGCGCTATTAGATTCGGCGGGTTGGACGCGCGTTTTCCGCCCCTTACTGAATAAGGGGTAAGGGAAAACACGAGTCCAATGGCAGGTTAACAGTGCGCTCCGTTGGAGCACACTGTACTGTATCGGCCTGCAAGTGAGGTGCTTGAACTCGCAGAAGCGCAGGGGTTCAAACGGAGACCATATGAGCCAAGCCAGCACTATGTTGAGGTCCCAGACCACAACAGGAGGATGAAGTGGAGGCTTTAGATGTAGTAAGTCTCTCATGAAGCGCCCAACTAAGGGCTGCACAGAGACTGGAGTGTCACCCACCCCTCAGTGGTAAGCACTAATGGCACTTTGATGTACTCGAATTGAGCTGGTCTGTACACCGAAAGGCATCAGAGGGAGTCCAGAAGTCTCGGCATGGGGCAAGAGAAGGGGTCAAAGCCTTCTTGCATGCACCACGAAAAGAACCTTTTCCACTTTGCCCGATATGACTTCCACTTGGAAGGCTTTCACGAAGCTACTAGGACCTGCAAAACATTGGCAGAAAAGTCGAGGGACCGGAGTATTAGGCTTTCAACATCCAGGCTGTCAGGGGCAGGGACTGGAGGGTCAGGTGGGGCACCCTGCCCTGATCCTGTGTGATGAGGTTGGGCGAGGTGCCCAGGCGAATGGGCTCCTGGACAGAGAGGAGAATGGGAAACCAGACCTGATGTGGCAAATGCGGGGCTATGAGGATCATGGAGTCTCGGTCCTCCTGTAGCTTGACGAGAGTCTTGCCCATTAGCGGAATCAGAGGGTTCGCATATAGTAGGCCCACACTCCAGGAGTGGGCGAAGGCATCCACAGCTGGTCTCCTTCGGTCCCCGTGTAGGGAGCAGAATCAGTCCACCTTGTGGTTCTGAAAAGATGCAAAGAGATCAATGTCCGGCTGACCCCACAGGTGGAAGATCCTGTCCGCTACACAGGGATTCAGGGACCATTTGTGGGGCTGGAATGTCTGGCTGAGGCGGTCCGCAACTACAATCTTTGTGCCTGTCAGGTAGGTGGCTTGCAGAAGCATGGAACGCGACAGGACCCAGACCCAAATCTGCGCCACCTCTTGGCAGAGCAAGTAAGAGCCTGTGACCCCCCTGATTGTTCAGGTACCACATGGCTACCTGGTTGTCCGTCTGGATCAGGGTGACTTTGCTGGTTGTGTACAGGGCATACCGCATCGCCCGGAGTTCCAGGAAGTTGATCTGGCAGGCTGCCTTGGCTCTCAACTCCATCCCTTGTGTGTGTAGGCCGTTGACATGGGCACCCCAGCCTAGGTTGGAGGCGTTCATGGCTATGTTACTATGTGGACCGACAATGCCGTATGACCCAGCAACTTAAGGAGCAGGTGGGCAAAGGCTGTCTGCCGGCGGCAGATTGAGCTGACCAGGCTGGCGATGCATTCGTTGGAGAGAAATGCCTTGGCCACAGTGGTGTCCAGGTCTGCTCTGATGAAGGACAGTTGTTGGAACAGAGCCAATTGGGATTTCGGGTAACAGTGATGACGGCAGAAAAAGACCAAAATGGACCATCTAGTCTGCCCAGCAAGCTGCCCAAGGTAGTAACTGCCACTCCATGCAGGTTACCCCCATGTTGACAAGGAAACCCAGTGACTGAAGGAGTTGTAAGGTCAAGTTGAGGGAGCAAAGGACTCCCTCTTTGGACGAGCTCTTGATGAGTCAATCGTCCAGATACGGGAACACAGGTACGCCGTTTTGGCGCAACTGTGCTCCTGCGACTGCCAGGCACTTTGTGAATACCTGGGGCACAGAGGTGAGCCCGAAAGGGAGGACCCTGTAATGGAAGTGACAGTGACCAACTACAAACCGCAGATAATTGCGATGAGGTGGAAAAATCGCTATGCGCACGTAAGCGTCTTGTAGATCCAGAGAGCAGAGCCATTCCCCCTGCTGCAGAAGTGGAAGTAGGGTGCCCAAGGACACCATTCTGAATCACTCTCTGCAGAGGAACCTGTTTAAGGCTCAAAGATCGAGGATGGGACGGAAACCACCTGTCTTTCTTGGGATGAAAAAATAGTGGTAGTAGATTCCTTGCCCCCACTGAGCCCGGAGAACCGGTTCCACAGCTCTGGACTGTAGCAGGGCTGAGAGCTGTAACTCGAGGGTCGCTGTATGATCGACCAGACTCCTAGCCAGGAGGGTGGGGAGTCTGGAGGAACAGCGAGGAAATTTAGGTGGTAACAGTGGGCTATGATGGACAATATCCATCGGTCGGTGGCGATTGGGAGCTAATTGATGGTGAAGTGGCGTAGGCGACCTCCCACAGGTGGGTTGAACAGTGCGGGGTGGGGGTGGGTTGGCTTCTGTTCTCTGGATGCGAGTCAAAAACTAGCTGCAGGGCCAGGCTGGGGAGCTGGCTGCGCCCTAGGTGCCCTTTGTTGGTGAGGGTGGCCTCTCTGGGAGGACCAAGCTGCACGAGCACAGGATGCTGAAGGATAGTATCTCCGTGGTTTGTAGAATTGTTTCCTGGTATCCCTATATGGACATCTATGGGTCGCTGAGGGGGCATTAGAGGTGGTAGTGGACAGTTGACGCAGGGTCTCATGGTGATCCTTGAGTTGGGTCACTGTGTCCCGGATTTTATCCTCAAACAGGTTCTTCTCCTGTACAGGGGAGGTCTGCTAATTTTTCTTGCACCTCTGGACGAAGGTCTGAGGCCTTGAGCCAGGCCCAGTGTCTGGCACTAATGCCCGCTGCTGAGATCCTTGACACCGTTTCAAAAGCGTCAGAGGCCGCCCTCACTTCGTGCTTTCTGGCCTCTAATCCCTTTTGGAGGATGGAGTCCAGGCCCTCCTGAAACTGCTGTGGTAGGGTTTCCGAGAATTCCTGGACTTGTTTCCAGAGGTTCCTATTATACTGGGTCATGTACAGTTGGTATGCCGCTATGTGAGCAATCAGCCTAGAACAATGGAAAACCCATCGACCTAAGACATCTAAGGCTCTCTGGTCCTTTCCTGGAGGGGTGGAGGAGTGAGAATGGGTCCTTTTGGCCTTTTTATAGGCTGACTCTACCACCACCAACTGGTGGGGCAACTGGCTTTTCTGAAAACCCAGGGCCTGTTGCACTAGGTAAGTGGCATTGATCTTTTTATTGACCAGAGGCACAGTACACCTGGATGTTCCCAGAGATGGTGCAGGAGGTAGAAAAGAACCTCGTGTACTGGAATAGCCATGATCTCTTTTGGAGCATCCACAAACTATAGTACCTCCAACATTTTGTGGCAGGCATCTTCCTCTGTTGAAAGTTGGAAGGGTATGGTTTCCGCCATCTCCCTGATAAAACTGGCAAAGGAGAGTGTCGTCTCTCTTCTATGGGGGAAGGCTCTGAAAGGAGCTTCTCGGAGGCTTCAGAGGAAAGGTCAGAGGAGGTATCCCCCCTTGGATCATAGGTAGTTTCTTTGCCAGAAAGAGGAGGGAGGCTAAACCCCAGAGTCCGGGGTGTGGGCATCAATGGACGGTGAGGTGGCACAGAAGATGGCGGTGTCGGCACAGAGGGCACCAGAACCTGGGAGACCCGATGGTCCAGGGACAAGATCCAGCATTGGTGGTCTCATCCATGGAGATGGGCCAGGAGCCGCATCTTACTCCTCCCAAGAGTCCGTAATCAGGATCGAGACCGGAGGAGGTACCCATGGTTGGCTGGGCACCAGTAGGCCCAGCTGGTACAGGCTGCGTCGGCAGAGCACAGAGCAGATGTCCAGACTTTACAGAAGTCGTGCCAACATGGAGGGCGCCGGTTCCGATGCTGGTATGGGAGCCGGTGTCAGTGGTGACTGAAAACCCCAAAGGGCATTGAGGACTGCCTATTGGACCACATGGTCCAACTCCTTTTGAAACGAGGGTGCAGACAAAACTGACCCTGGAGTAGGAGGCAGGCTAGACATCACCGGAGCATCCATGGGGGTCCTTGGGGGCTCGGTGCCCATCACAAATATCTGTGGGGAATGCCTCAGGCTCCTGGGTCCAGAGGATGGGGCTCCTCTACCCGGGGCCTCTTTGGAGGCAGCTCTGTCAGGGCCGATGCCATTCCAGTGTTGGTGCCGGCACCAAATGGCGATGCACGTTGGTACCGGTGTTGATGCTTCCCATGGTGCTCGGCCCAGTCCTTCTCTGGCGCAGAGGATGATGATGCGGAAGCCTTGGAATGGGTCGATGACAGTGAAGGTCCATCTCCCACTCCTCAGTCGTCTTGGCGGGGCTTCGATGGGGAGAGTCCCAAGTCAGATGGCCCCCCTTGACTCTAAGCACCTGGCACCGGGGTCGATGGAGCAGATTGCTTCGATCCAAACAAGTGCTCCATCTTCTCCAGGCGGGCACACCAGCCATTGGGGTCATCTGGGCACAACTCTGACATCAATGGATGTCATGGGAAGCCCCAAGGCACAGGACACAAACGTCCTGCAGGTCCGTTATGGACATAGTCCGCAGATACTCGGGGCACTTTCAAAAACCGGTTGCCATGATAAAAAAAAGGCAGTGTGCGGTCGGTGGCCCACCGGGAACAGACTGCAAAAGCCAGAATCGGACTTACCAAACATCAGAGTCATCGAGGCGCAATGGGGAACCCTGGAATGGGGTAGAATTTGAAGAAAAACTTCAAAAATTTCCATGAGGAAAATGTGAGGAAAAATTTACACAGATCTCCAGTAACCATGAGGCAACCGCTGCGCGGAATAAAAAGAGACTGAAGACGGACCCCGTGTGGCCACAGGGTTAGTGGCATGCTGGGCATGCTCAGTGTGCCAGTCAAAGTTCTGTGAGGACTACTATCCTGCTTGTCCTGGGAGAAAGATAATTTGGCCAGTGGTTTGAAAAAGATGCCGGATAAGAAATGCAAAGAAAATGAAAAAATGTAGTTAACAATGCAAAACCTAAGAAGGGGATCCTAACAGTGCAAATTCTTTGGCCAAAAATACCATTTTTAAGAGAAATAAAATCTCTCAAAAACCATCATGGGACCACAGAAAACCAGCATCCAACAGGAACCGTGAATGAACTATGGAGTTGCTGCAGCATGGAAAATGATGCACATGAACAGAAAAAGGCTTTTGTTTTTCCAAAAACTTCATGAAGTTTCATGTCTGTTTGGCACTGATGTATACTAAAGTGACTCACTTGTGTCACTGGTTAATCTGCTTGTCTTCAGAGAAGCACTGTTTCTCTAAAGGAGAAAAGGCTCAAATAGTGCAGAAGTGCAAAAGTAAACGTCCTTAAGCTTTGACAATTGCTCCGGCAAATAGAGGGAATGACTGAAAGACCACTAGCACAGAAAGGGAAAGAAGTTAGAGAACTAGCAAAACAAGGGAAAAATTACTTTAAAGAATCAGATCAGCAAACAAGGAAGAATAATTGGCATAAGCATAAATATAATGGGAAGTATAGAAAGATATTCCAAAAATATCACATGGATCAAGATTTGACATAGTACTGATTAAGGAGAGGTGGTGAGAGATTGACAACGGCAGAACAGGATAGTGGACTTCAGACAATATGAGGAATAGAACTAGAAACAGTTACACATCTCTTTGCTGGATGTGATGTGCTAATGTCAGAAGGCCTGAATACAGAAAGACACAACAAAGTGGCACAGCTTATTCACTGGAAATTGTACAAACATCCAACATCAACATACCAAATATAAGGAACCCAACCCTAATCTACAATATAAATGGGATCTGACAGACGGCCCGCAAATGCGCAGTAGAGAGCGTTTTGTGTGCTTCGGGTGATGTGGGGTCGGGCTGAGGCGAGAATATGCAGCAGGATCCGAGCGTTGGGCGGGCCGCAACGAGCCCAGTGGTGAGGCGCGTGCGCGAGAGAGAGACCCCCGGAGGCCTCTCATCTCCATGTCTGCGCCGTCCAGCGAGAGCGGGGCTGCGCTTAACGGCACCCTGGGGTGGCGGGCGAGCGGCCGACGTCTTGCAGGAAGAATGAGGGACCCGAGCTGCTGTTGCCGCTGGTGCGACAACATCGGGAGAGGGAAGGGGTTGTGGATGAGGTGAGAGAGGAAGGAAAGGGAAGATGAGAGGGGATGGACAGAAAACGGAAGAGGATATGAGTGCGTAAGTGGTAAGGGTAAGACATTCTGGAGAACATAAGAGGGAGTGGAGGAGAGCTGAGGGAAGGGGTTGTGGATGAGGTGAGAGAGGAAGGAAAGGGAAGATGAGAGGGGATGGACAGAAAACGGAAGGATATGAGTGCGTAAGTGGTAAGGGTAAGACATTCTGGAGAACATAAGAGGGAGTGGAGGAGAGCTGAGGGAAGGGGTTGTGGAGAAGGTGGGAGGGGATGGAAGGAAAAGGGAAGATGAGAGGGGATGGACAGAAAACGGAAGGATATGAGTGCGTAAGTGGTAAGGGTAAGACATTCTGGAGAACATAAGAGGGAGTGGAGGAGAGCTGAGGGAAGGGGTTGTGGAGAAGGTGGGAGGGGATGGAAGGAAAAGGGAAGATGAGAGGGGATGGACAGAAAACGGAAGGATATGAGTGCGTAAGTGGTAAGGGTAAGACATTCTGGAGAACATAAGAGGGAGTGGAGGAGAGCTGAGGGAAGGGGTTGTGGAGGAGGTGGGAGGGGATGGAAGGAAAAGGGAAGATGAGAGAGGATGGAAGGAAAAGGAAAGAGGATGTGAGTAAGTGGGAAGGGTAAGAAGTTGTGGAGAAGAGAAAAAGAGGGAGAGGGAAGGGGTTGTGGATGAGGTGAAAGGGAAGATGCGAGGGGATGGAAGGAAAAGGGAAGACGATAAGCTCTGACCGACAGCCCACAAATGCGCAGAAGACAGCAGCTCTACCGCGCATGCGCAGAACAGAGAGCTCTGACCGACGTGCCGTGCATCTCTCTCCATGGAGACCAGAACTGCTGCGAGTTCAGCACACGGACAAGGAATATTGGGGGAGGAACGTCGAGAGCTCTGACAGATGTGCCGCAGGGGAAGGAGTGAGTCACATAGCGTAGTGACTGAGAGGGGACGGAGTGGGAGTGAGAATGAGGGGGGGAGGTGAGAGAGGGGGGGGAGGTGAGAGTGAGGGGGGGGTTCAGTGAGAGGGGAGGGAGGCAGTGGGAGAAAGAGGGTAAGACTGAGGGAAGGGAGTTTGAGTGGGGGCAGGGGAGGGAAGGGAGGTGAGTGGCCGAGGGGGAGGAAGATGAGTGATTGAGGTGAATGAGCAAGGGGAAGGGGGAGTGAGAGAGAAGTGTAGAAGAGTGCCGTTTATGAAAACCGAACCGAAAAATATTTTTTAACGTAGCCCGTTACGGGCTTAACGGCTTCTACAACAGAAAAGAAGAAAGAAGTTAGGATCACCTGGGCCATTCCTATTCCCACTAAAAGGAAGATTGATGCTAGAAAACCAAATATTGTAGTGAAGAAGAAAAACATAAGAAGAGCATTGCTGATACAATTGTTAGTACCCAGCAACTATTCTGAGGATCGTATGGAGAAAGTGAAGATCCACAGAGAAGCACAGACTAAGAAAATGTGCCAGAAAGATACAGAAACTGTCCCAATTATATTGGGTGCCACTGGCCTAATTAGGAAGAATTTCTAAGCACACCTTGAGATGTTACCTCTAAAGATTACATATCAGGAGACGGCTCTTTTTTGCACAATTTAAGTACTATGAAGGGCATCAGCAGAAAATTTGAGAGCTTGAGATCATTCTCAACATATCCTGGCTTATGAAGAACGTTCATTCCTGCACAAAATAAACCCCTCTGGAGACACTGCCCCACCAGAAAATCCCAGTGCACTGCAGTCATCTGAATTTCAAATGTTATCATTCCTTTTACATATGGTCTTTTGGACATTTTTCAACTAATTTCCTTGAGAGCAAGTATGTTGGGAAGAGTTTGACAGTTGAAGGCAGCTCATAGGAGATAGGCTGGTAGAGCTGTTAGAAAACTAATCACACGGATACATAGCCATCATTATTTGAGGCATAACTCAGATCTCATAATCATGATTTCTCTATCATCCTCAATGACGATTAGGGATGTGTTATTTTGTTTTCAAAATGAATGAAAAACTAATGAAATGTTAATTTTTCATTTCAAGCCATTTTTAAAAACTGGGACTCCTCTAGGCTTTCTCCAACCATCTCATGGAGCAGGGTCCTCCCTTCCCTTCCCTTGGTGGCAGGAGTAATTCCCAGTCACTCCTGCATCGCTGGTGCCTATTCCATAAAGGCCGAAGCCATTTTACTTTTTTTGCCATACAACAGAATGGCCGTTTTTACACTACGGAAGTAATGGGGAGAAGCCTAAGGGGACTTTTTTTTTTGTTTGTTTTTGTGGCGGGAAAAGGGGGCAGCCCCTAACTTGGATCTGACATTATTAAATTCTGTTTTTCGTTCCTTTTAAAATAATTATTTTTGTTTTAAATGAACCTCCTCCTAGATATTTTTGGCACACAGCTTAGTGCATATGCTCTCATTCTCTCTAACACTCTTGCCCCAGTACATTTTTCTCAACTACCTGCTAAGTATTCATGCTTTTTCCAGTGTGCTAGCTGGCTGGTTCTTCCCAGCTCAGTACCGACTGACACCTTAATTTCTCTTCCCCCTATTTAGCGCCAATAGGGGGCTGAGACATTAACACTACTTAACAATGACACTGGCTCCTCTTCCGATCAACTCAGCACTGATATTGCCTCATTACTGTTCCTCTCCCCCCTTCCACCATCTGTTCAGCCCTTAACTGGCTCCTCAGTGATGCTCCTTTCTGATGAAACTTACTCTCCCCCACTGCTTCTCAGTGCCGACATTGCCTCCTTCTTGCTCAGCATAACACTAATCCTTACCATCCTCACCAGCTGCTTTTGCAGCCTCAGCTTCTCGCCTTCTGCGGACAGATCGCTGTTTCTCCTCCAGTCGCTGCTTTTCAGCATTGGCCTCATCCCAGCGTCCGTTCTCCATTAATCTCTGATCAGGACGTAACCTGCTGTCAGTGGGTGCTATTCCATCTTCTGGGGCGTTAAGAGTTAGGGCCAGCTCTGAGAAGTAATACATATTCTCTGCATTCTTCCTAGGATAAGAACAGGAGAGGAAGAAATAAATACAGAAACTGGGAGGCCTTTGTAAAGAGAGGCAACTGAGTAAAGGAAAAACAAATACAACAGACAGAAGTAAAAAAGAAAGAAGGGGGAAGTGTAACAGATGATCAGGAAGATCAAGAAGGAAGGAAATCAATAACAATCATATCATGGAATAAACAAAATAAGCTTCAATCTCTTCTACTTAAACAGATGTTGGAGCACACTTGGGCAGTATTATCCTTAGATACTCACGGCAGTGGATTTCTTTTCCATAGCATGACCCTGCTCTCCTCTGTTCGCACTTCTGTACTGTTTTCTGTGCTGCTACTCCCTTGTGTTACTCGAAAACAGTCCATCTTCTCATCCCAAGTGCCCAGCAACACATAATGAACTTTCCCTAAGGAATCTGTCACCTCTCCAGTAACCTGAAGGGAAAGAGCAAATTGACTTGCATTCTGGGGCACATCAAATGCTCCAAGAGTCTAAGGACTGTATCAGTGCAGTAAAAATACTATAACCACAGAAAACAGATGATCTGCCATTTATAGCACAAGATGAACACTGAGCTGTAACAGCTGTTCCTTGAAAAAAGGATTTTAATGGACTGGTTTTGTGCAGTGCTCATGCAGTTAATAGAAATCCCTCAGCAAGTTTACTATGAACAATAATTTTTGAACACAGCTTGATCCACATAGGGCAGAAGATCGTTCTTGTGCAATAAACAGTACCTGCATGTAATCCACTTTGAAGTGTCTGAAAAGTTGAATATAAATAAAAGTAAATAAAATAAACTGATTCATGTCCCATTATAAAACATCAACCTTCATAGTAGAAAGAGAACGTACAAGTCCCAAAGAGAAGGCTCAACTGCGTGACTCCATTTAAAATTGCTATCCTTAGAAAATGAAAAATTCAAGTAAGGAGTGCCAGACTATGTTAACACCAGACTAGCATGAACAGATTAGAAAACAGTAATTGGCAAAAGGTAGACAGGAGATTTTGCTCTTTTTGTTTAACAGAAGCCCACCAAAATTAAAATGCATTCTAGAAGTTGAGAACTGAATATTATTCCAGAGATCACTCTTAGAAACACAGAATCATGATGGCAGAAAAAGACAGTATAGCCCACCCAGTCTGCCCATCCATTCAATTAATTTTGCATTATAATTCTCATCACTTCCTTAGAGATCCCCTGTATTTATCCCATGTTTTCTTGAATTCAGATACTGTTTTGGTCTCCACCACCCTCTCCATAAAAAAATATTTCCTATGATTACTCCTGAGTCTACACCCGTTCATCATCAGCCCATGACCTCTTGTTCTAGAGCCTTCTTTCCACTGAAAGAGGCTCACCTTCTGTGCATGGAAACCTTTGAGATATTTAAATATGCTATCTTGCCTTTCCTGTAGGGTATACATGAATCAGAGATCAGTCTAGGTAGAAAACTGAATTTGATAATGCTTAGTTAATATTTGAAAGAGATCATGTGGTGAGAGAGTAGGGATGTGATTTTTCTCCCTTGGGCTTTTTTCGCTCTTCATCCTCCTCCATCCTGAACGAATCTAACACCCAATCTGCTAATCAGAGATGCGAAAGGGTCAGCCATCACTTCCCGAAACAGAAAATCATCGGTTATGCCAGTACGGTTGGCTTATTAGATTGCCGGAATCGTTGCTGTAAGGTGATTTGTTTGGCTTTTTGGAGACCTGGCTAACACAAGAACTGGACCTATTGTCAACGTTTGTAAAATTGAGAATCAAAAGGGCTCATCAGGTAGGCATGCTCTGGGAAAATAAGGAACAGCCTCAAGTGGTTATAGCGAAACTACGGTACTTAATTATTCCCACAAAATCGAAATATTGTAGCAGCTGCGGGCGGGGAAGCAATTGATCTATAATGGGAAGAAAATTCTGGTCTTCCAGGGCTACACCACAAAATAATCGAAACAACGGCGAGAATTCACCCCTGTGTGTTCTAAGCTTTTTGCAATAGTGATTTGTACGGCTTTAATTTATCCTGCAAAGCTCCATGTAGTTCATGCGGGTGGACTCAAATGGTTTCTTTCCCTACAGAAATACATGGAGGAATTGGAAAATAAGTCAAACAGTAATGCCTGAGAGGCTAACAATGCTTTTGTCTCAAGAGAAATTTTTGATGTTCAATTGTCAGGGGGACGCAGTTCATTTTCCACTTTTGGTCATGACAACTATAGCTTCAGAAGGGTATAGCACACTGTGGGGATAGCAGTGCTTGGATTCTATTTGAATACAAATCTTAAGCATATTGGTATTAGGAATATGTTGGTGGTGTTATGTTCGCTGAATTTTTTATTTTATGGGTTGAATGGCTATGCTGTACATGCCTTTATATGATTATTAACTGGGTATTTTTCTGATTTTTAATGGCTCTAGGCTGGGAGAGGACATTTCCTACCAGGATGAAGGGAATGAGAGTGGATGAAGTTCTAATGCAAATCGTGATTTTAGTTTTGGGTTACATTCAGGAGAATTTTGGGAGGAGGGCTGGGGAAGGAATGGGTAGTTTGATAGATGAAAATACAAACCAGTCCTTGATTTTTAAAGAAGATATTTGTGTTATCTAAAGTGGTATGCACCGGGATCCTGTGGACATGATCTTTTTTGGACCGTGGGTTAAGTGGGAACCCAGGCTAGGGGGCTCACACTATACAACGATATTTGTCTGTCCATTTTGACTTTTGTATGGGTAGATAAGTAGGCAGCTGACTATTAAACTAATGTCCTGGAATGTATGGGGCATTAATTCACCAGTTAAAAAAGAACGGAGATTCTATGTATGCTTAAAAGAAGGCAGGTGGACTTGGACTTTCTGCAGGAGACCCACCTTAGTGACATAGAACACTGGAAATTGAAAAAATGGTGGGTGGAGGATGTTAAGTTTGCTTCAGCCACATCTCGATCTGCAGAAGTAGTGATTTTGATTTAAAAAAAAAACAACTCCATTTCATAGTTCACCAGTTTATGGTTCCCAAGGGACGCTGCGGCATTGAGGATTAAAGCTCCAATAGCTGAATCCATTATATTGAATCTGTAGACGAGAGAATTTTTTAAAAGATGTCCGACCAGCTGATTGATAACTAAGTGATAGCTGCCCTTACTCTGTACTTTTGGTGGGAGACCTGAACAGACTATCGCGAGAGTTACATCTAAAAACCCTCACTCATACCACTTACTTTTTTCTACTGATCATGCGAAACAGGTAAGAGGCAGCGATAGTGAATGCACTCTTTTGGATTCAAGGCATAGTTTCCACTCGCTATCTAACTTTGAAACGCTGTCACCTTCTATTCGATTCTATTGACACTTACTAATTTTCTCATTATGTGACCGTGTTTCGATTATTATGGTTGAAAAGGCCATGGAAGTAGCGGAGGCCTGTCATCAGGCGCCTGAATTGCCAGGTTTCTGAGAAAAGTCCCTCAACGCAGATAGAGGACTGTGGAGTCCTAAGACTCAGGTGGTCTCAACTGACAGCAGCGCAGGTCCAGCCGGATGATTCACCTCATCTCCAAGCCTTAGTTGGACTGCTATACTTCAGTTGTAGAGAAAGGGGCTCCCCTTTGCAAGAGACTGTCCCTGCAGGCAGGATGAGGCAATGGACATTAATGCTGTGACCCCCACATTATTGTAACTTTGTAGATGTCTCCAGCTAGGGAATTTCTACATTCGTGATCCCGATCGAACGGAATGCTATTCCAACACATGCATTAGTGAACTCTGGGAGAGTGAAAACATTCATTCAGGAGCTAAAGTGAGTCCAAACTGACTTCAAGGTAGTGACTCTGGCATGCATTCATGGAAACCAGCGACAACCATTAGGTATGACTGAAGACCCTAGCCAGCCAAGATATGGTTGAGGTGAGAGTACTCTCTTCGTTACCTTACCCCGTGTTTATTGGATGGTACTACCCAAGTCTGTCTGGGATCAGCTTACAAGAAGTTCTTCATAAGAACATAAGAAATTGCCGTGCTGGGTCAGACCAAGGGTCCATCAAGCCCAGTATCCTGTTTCCAACAGAGGCCAAACTAGGTCACAAGAACCTGCCAAGTACACAAACACCAAGAAGATCCCATGCTACTGATGCCAGTAATAGCAGAGGCCATTCCCTAAGTCAACTTGATTAATAGCAGTTAATGGATGTCTCCTCCAGGAACTTATCCAAACCTTTTTTGAACCCAGCTACACTAACTGCACTAACCACATCCTCTGGCAACAAATTCCAGAGCTTAATTGTGCATTGAGTGAAAACGAATTTTCTCCAATTAGTCTTAAATGTGCTACTTGCTAACTTCATGGAGTGCCTCCCTAGTGCTTCTATTATCCGAAAGTGTAAATAACCGCTTCACATCACTCTTTCAAGATCTCTCATGATCTTAAAGACCTCTATCATATCCCCCCTCAGCCGTCTCTTCTCCAAGCTGAACAGCCCTAACCTTTTCAGCCTTTCCACATAGGGAAGTTGTTCTATCCCCTTTATCATTTTGTTTGCCCTTCTCTGTACCTTCTCCATTGTAACTATATCTTTTTTGAGATGCGGCAACCAGAATTGTACATAGTATTCAAGGTGCGGTCTCACCATGGAGCGATACAGAGGCATTATGACATTGTCTGTTTTATTAACCATTCTCTACCTAATAATTCCTAACATTGTTTACTTTATTGACTGCTGCAGCACACTGAGCTGATGATTTCAAAGTATTATCCACTATGATGCCTAGATTTTTTTCCTGGGTGGTAGCTCCTAATATGGAACTTAACATTGTGTAAGTACAGCAAGGGATATTTTTCCCTATTTGCAACACCTTACACTTGTCCACATTAAATTTCATCTGCCATTTGGATGCCCAATCTTCCAGTCTCACAAGGTCCTCCTGTAATGTATCACAATCCGCTTGTGATTTAACTACTCTTCCAGCCATAATCATGAAGAATTGGAGTTTCCAGAACTCTTTCCCTTGGAGGCCCCTGGTCTTTTTCATGAAGACTCCTAAATCCCGGAGGCAACGCTGACAGGACAACTATACCTATGCTGCTAATCCAGAGATACCTGGGGAGGAGGGTTCAGAGTTAGAGGGAGAACCACCCATACAGAATGTCCTACCTGGCCCCTTGGAGAGGGAACCATGGGGATATCTGGGAAACTTTAGGTGGGCTCAGAGGGAGGATGAACATATATAACAGGTGGATGGAAAGATAGTCCTTGGAGCAGAGCTTACACACCTGTTCCTCCTTTTGTGATCAAAGGGGAGTTACTTTACGGTTACAAAAGAAAGTGTAGAAGGGGAATTGATAGAACTCCTGGCTTCCAAACCTCAATGACTACATCCTCTTAGTGTAGGATCGCCTTTAAAAAATGCTGGGGAGGTGGCCTGCCTATATCTGGAAAAGACTCAGAATTCTCAAGCTCGAGCTTACAATCATCCAATAGTCCAATGAGCATTCCAGCCAGGTGCTTGTCCTCCTTCCATCGTCAGAAAGCTGTTAGTCCATTGGCAAGGACCCTATGAAGTTTTAGAGAAAATAGGGCCTGTAAATTACAAAATAGCTCAGCCAGATAAATGGAAAAGCACTCAAATCTATCACATAAATCTCCTGAAGAAATGGGTGGCGCAGGAGTGCAGTGTGGTACAGGAAGGAGAGTTTGGCCCAGAGGTTTGACCTGAAGTGGACCAAACCCATTTTCCTTTCGGAAAGCAGCTATCCAGTGCATAGACAGCTGGCCTGAAGCAAATAGTAGAGAAAAACAAGGATATTTTCTCGAACCTGGTTGCACCCACCTGATGCAACATGACATTACGTCTTTTGGAGTTGTAGTACATCAACAAACCTATTGGATTCTCGAGGCCAGGCACCACGTCATCAAGACCAAAGTGAAGGAGATGCTCCAACTCGGGGTAAACGATGAACATAACAGTGACTGGTCCTCCCCATAATGTCGATACCGAAGCCAGAGGGGAGCATAAGGTTTTGCATTGACTTTAAAAAGGTCAACGAGATCTCAAAATTTGATGCCTATCTGATGGCTCGAGTAGATGAAATGATCAAGTTGTCTGGGATCGTCCCAATTCATCTTTACCCTCGATCTTATGAAAGAATATTGGCAGGTACATCTCACGCCTTCGGTGAAAGAGAAGACTGTATTCTTTACACCTGGTTGACTTTTCCAGTTCACTGTATTCCCGTCTGGCCTTTATGTTGCCTCCGCAATGTTTCAATGATTGGTCAACCGCTTGCTCTGCCCACATCAAAAGTATGCAGCTATCTACTTGGACAACCAGATTGGAATACACTTCTTCGTCAACTCTAGGCTGTGCTAACCAGTCTAAAGAAAGCAGCGCTAACAGCTAAGCTTAAGAAGTGCTTCCTGGTAGGGAAAGAGGTCCAGTATCTTGGCTACACCCTGGGGAGTGGCAAGGTCAATCCACAGACCAGGAAGATCGAGGTGATCACCGGGTGTGCCAGTCCCACAAACAAAAGCAATACAGAGTGTCCCTAGGCTTTACAGGATATTACAGGTTTATTTCCAACTATTCAGAGAAGACAGAACCTTTCACAAGGTTACTGATAAAGAAAGCATCAGGGAAATTCCAGTGGTCAGAGGAAGCAGAAGTAGCCTTCAGAACCTTAAGAAGGTGATATGCTCTGAAACGGTCCTGAAAAGCCCAGACTTCACCAAACCCTTCATGGTACAGACTGATGCCTCAGAAGTTGGCTTAAGTGTCATCTTAGTCCAGGAGAAGGATGGCCAAGAACATCCTGTGACATACATTAGCCAGAAGCTGATGCCACACGCGAAGCGTTACTCAATATTTGAGGAGGCCTTGGCAGTCAAGTGGGCTTTAAAGGCCTTGTGTATTACCTGCTGGGATGGCAGCTCATGCTCATAACGGAGCATCAACCACTCTTATGGATAAATAGGAACAAGGAGTCCAATACAAGAGTGATGAGATGGTTCCTGGCCCTATAGCCCTTCAACAAGATCTGACAGGGCATAAAGGGAGAAGGCCAATGCGGATTTCCTGTCAAGAGAGGTGTTCTTTGTACAGGCAGATGCTCATCCCAGCGAGGCTGAGCTGACGGGGAAGGTATGTGAGGGAGTGTACAGAAAAATCCCTCACCCTATCTTAAAGGATCGGGCACAGCAGTCTCACCCAGCCCTCCTTAAGGTTGAGACCTAGAGGAAATCCTGGGTGAAGGGAGGAGCCTATCACTTTGTTTTCTGTTGACTTTTACACTGTAAATAAAGTGCACCCTATGGAACAGCCAGAGTCTGTCTCCTTTTTGTCTGGCTTTTCTAAGGCACTACCGCTCAAGTTACCACAAAGACAAATTAAATAATGGAGAAATTACTTACCTGATAATTTCCTTTTCCTTAGTGTAGACAGATGGACTCAGGACCAATGGGTATAGTGTACTCGTG
The DNA here is from genome assembly GCF_901001135.1 of Rhinatrema bivittatum. Lineage (NCBI taxonomy): Eukaryota > Metazoa > Chordata > Amphibia > Gymnophiona > Rhinatrematidae > Rhinatrema > Rhinatrema bivittatum. Next base: position 116,365 of record NC_042627.1, read on the forward strand.
CTAGCAGTTGGAGACGGATCAGATTTCAATCTGACATCAGCACCTAGTACATATACCCCTGCAGGAAGTGCAGCAGATCAGTATTCTTCCTTGCAAAGCAGTATGGATATATGTGTGAATTGATTAACTGGATGAATTTAACTCTGATAATTTAGGTGCAACGTTAAAATTTGATTACTTTTGATTATTGAACTGGTTGATTGACTATAGCTGGAGACCGCCAGTATCTTCAAACGGAAAGCGTCGACACCCGGCAGGGTGGATGCCCTATGTAAAGGTAAAACATGGCTTACCTTGATTTGATGAACAACCATGTATAACGGCAGCCGAGGGTGGGCTGCTGAGTCCATCTGTCTACACTAAGGAAAAGGAAATTATCAGGTAAGTAATTTCTCCATTTCCTAGCGTGTAGCAGATGGACTCAGGACCAATGGGATGTATAAAAGCTACTCCCGAGCTGGGTGGGAGGCTGCCCGAGGTCCGATTAGGATAGCTCTTGCAAATGCTGTGTCCTCCTGTGCCTGAACATCCAGACAGTAGAATCTGGAGAAAGTATGGATGGAGGACCATGTTGCCGCTCTGCAGATTTCGGCAGGCGACAGTAATCTAGTTTCTGCCCAGGAGACCGCCTGAGCTCTGGTAGAGTGGGCCTTGACCTGTAGAGGTGGTGGTTTTCCCGCTTCTACATAGGCCGCCTTGATGACTTCTTTGATCCAGCGGGCAATGGTTGCCCGAGAGGCCACTTCCCCTTGCTTCTTCCCGCTGTGAAGGACGAACAGATGGTCCGTCTTTCGTACTGGTTCCGACATTTCCAGGTATCTGGATAGCAATCTGCCGATGTCGAGATGGCGCAGGGATCGACCTTCTTCAGACTTCTTCAAACCTTCCATGGTTGGCAATGATATGGTTTGGTTGAGGTGGAAGTGTGAGACTACCTTGGGTAAGAAGGAGGGAACCGTGCGTAGATGGGTGATTCTGAGGAATGGATCACGGCAGGACAGTGCTTGTAGCTCAGATGCGGCGGGCCGAGCATATGGCCAGCAAGAACACCATCTTAAGGGTTAGTAGACGGAGAGATAGGCCTCGGAGGGGTCTGAAGGCGGGTCCCGCTAGGAATTCCAAAACTAAGTTGAGGTTCCACAGGGGCACTGGCCACTTCAGAGGGGGGCGAATGTGTTTGACCCCTTTCAGGAATCGTGAAACATCTGGGTGCGTGGCAATGTTGTTGCCCTCGCTCCTGGGACCTTAGCATGACAGGGCTGCCACCTGAACCTTGATTGAGTTGAGGGACAGCCCCTTCTGAAGTCCATTCTGTAAGAAGTCCAAAATTATAGGAACTTTAGCGGAATGTGGTTTGGTGCTGTGATCTTCGCACCAGGCTTCAAATACTCTCCAGATCCTTATGTACGTTAGAGATGTGGAGAACTTGCGTGCTCGGAGGAGGGTATCTATTACTGACCCCGAGTATCCCCTCTTCCTCAGTCGGGCCCTCTCAATGGCCAGACCATAAGAGAGAATTGAGCTGGGTCCTCGTGGAGGATGGGGCCTTGTTGCAGTAGGTCCCTGTGTGGAGGCAGGGGTAGCGGATCCCCTGCCAGTAGTCTTCACATGTCTGCGTACTAGGGTCTTCTTGGCCAGTCCTGGGCCACCAGAAGGACTAGGCCTCTGTGTCGCCGAATCTTGTGAATGATTGCGCCCAGCAGGGGCCATGGGGGAAAGGCGTATAGCAGGGTCCCCAGTGGCCAGATCTGTACCAGGGCGTCGATCCCTTGTGACTGTGGGTCTCGCCTGCGACTGAAGTATCTGGGTACTTGAGTGTTGGATCTGTTCGCCAGCAGGTCCATTTCCGGAATCCCCCACCGATCCACTATCATCTTGAAGGCTGTGGAGGACAGCTTCCATTCTCCCGGGTTTAGGCTTTCTCTGCTGAGGAAGTCTGCTGTGGTGTTGTCTTTCCCGGCGATGTGGACGGCAGAGATGTCCTGGAGATTTTCTTCCCCCCAGGACATCAGGGGGGCTATTTCTAAGGAAACCTGTTGGCTTCTGGTTCCGCCCTGTCGGTTGATGTATGCCACCGTGGTAGCGTTGTCAGACATCACTCTGACCGCTCTGTTTCGAAGTCTGTGGGCAAATTGCAGGCACGCTAGCCTGACTGCCCATGCCTCTAGTCGGTTGATGTTCCATCCCGACTCTTCTTTGTTCCACCGCCCTTGGGCGGTTAGCTCTTCGCCGTGTGCTCCCCATCCGCTTAGGCTGGCATCTGTGGTGAGCAGGGTCCAGGTTGGGGAGGATATTCTTGATCCCCGGCTCATGTGGTTGGGCTGTAGCCACCACCGTAGCTGGGTCCGCACTCTGGTCGGTAGAGGTAGGTGTACAGTGTAGTTCTGTGATCGTGGACTCCACCGAGATAGGAGAGAGCGTTGCAAAGGTCTCATGTGACCTCGAGCCCATGGTACCACTTCCAATGTGGATGCCATTAGACCGAGGACTTGTAGATAATCCCAAGCTGTGGGCCGGGTGGCGCTCAGCAGTGTCTGGAGTCGGTTCCGCAGTTTTGATCTCCTCGTGGGGATCAGGCTGACCTTGTCCTCCTTGGTGTCGAATTGGACTCCTAGGTATTCCAGCGACTGCGATGGCTGTAGGGAGCTCTTGTTCGAGTTGACTACCCATCCTAGGCTTTCCAGTAGAGTTATGACTCTGTTGGTTGCTCGGTGGCTCTCCTCCGGTGACTTTGCCCTGATCAGCCAATCGTCCAGGTAGGGATGGACGAGGATTCCTTCCTTCCTGAGTGTCGCCGCTACCACTACTATTACCTTGGTAAAGGTCCGCGGTGCGGTGGATAGCCCGAAGGGTAGTGCCCAGAATTGGAAGTGTTGGTTCAGGACCTTGAAGCGTAAGTAGCGCTGGTGTTCCTGATGGATGGGGATGTGCAAGTAGGCCTCTGACAGGTCCAGGGATGTGAGGAATTCTCCTGGCTGTATTGCACGTATGACCGACCGCAGGGTTTCCATGCGAAATCTTGGGACCCTTAGGTGTTGGTTGACTGACTTGAGGTCCAGGATGGGCCTGAAGGTGCCCTCTTTCTTGGGTACAATGAAGTAAATGGAGTAATGTCCAGAATTTATCTCCCGTAAAGGCACTGGGGTTATGGCCTGTAGGGTGAGGAGTCTGGTCAGTGTAGCCTCCACTGCCGTCCTTTTGTGGGGGTCGTGGCAGGGAGATTCCACGAACTTGTCCAGAGGGGTTCGAAGGAAGTCTAGGTCGTACCCTTCTCGGATGATGGCTAGGACCCACTTGTCCGAAGTTATTTCGACCCATCTGCGGTAGAATAGGGTTAGTCTGCCCCCTATGGCTTCTTCCCTTGGATGGTTCGGCTGATTCTCATTGTGGGGTGCGGCTGGGACCTGAACCCGAGCCGGTTCCCCTCTTGCTGTGCCTGTTCCGAAAGGACTGGTTTCTGGCCGGAGGACGAGGTGCTTGGTAGGTATTCCTGTAAGGGTTGAAGCGCTGTGAGCTTCTGCCTCTGGATGGCCTGGGAAAGGGGCGCTGGTTTCCCTTTGACTTGTCTTCTGGCAGACGAGGTAATGGAGAGTCGCCCCATTTGTTAGCCAATTTCTCCAGTTCGCTGCCGAACAGGAGGGAACCCTTGAAGGGCATTCTTGTAAGGCGTGTCTTGGAGGAGGCGTCGGCCGACCAATTTCTCAGCCAGAGTTGTCTCCTGGCTGCCACTGAGGATGACACTCCCCTGGCTGCTGTTCGTACCAGATCGGAGGCAGCGTCCGTGAGAAAGGAGAGAGCTGATTCCATGTCTTCTCCTGGGGTGTTGTTCCTGGCTTGAGATAAACAGTAACGTGTCACCACTGTGCAGCAGGTCGCAATTTGAAGCGACATAGCTGCCACCTCAAAGGCTTGTTTCAGTATGGCTTCCAGGCACCGATCATGTGCGTCCTTGAGGGCCGCCCCTCCCTCCACTGGTACGGTGGTGCGCTTAGCGACTGCGCAAACTATGGCATCCACTTTGGGGCACGCTAGCAGCTCCTTGGTCGCTGGGTCCAGGGGGTACATGGTAGATAAGGCTCGACCCCCTTTGAATGAGGACTCTGGCGCATTCCACTCCAGGTCGATTAGCTGTTGCGCCGCCTGTAGGAGGGGAAAATGGTGGGCCGTCTGTCGGAGGCCCTCTAGCAGGGGGTTCATTCTAGGTTCCCCCGGGGTGCCTTGGCTCGGGATAGCGAGCTCAGATAGGCATTGAGATACCAGGTCCGGAAGGTCCTCCTTTGCGAAGAAGCGTCTCATGGTTCGATGTGGCTCTGTCCCCGAGGGAAGTTCTCCCTCCTCGAGGGGCTCGACTTCTTCCTCGGAGTAATCCGTTTCTCCGTATGTGGGGCTTCTGGGAGGTGGGGGCCTGTGCCTAGGCCTCGAAGGTCCTGGGGCATGAGGGTCTTCCGGTGGATATGGGTCTGCTCGGTAATCAGACTGCATCTGGACAAAGGCGTGGATCCCTTTGAATAATTCCACCCAGGAGAGCGAGGCCGGTTCTAAGTTTAGGGGTGCCAGGTCTCTGGGGGTCCCCGTCTGAGGGATGGTCTGACTGGGGCCTGCTAGGTCCGGGGTGTTTCCTGAGGAACTAGCACTTAATCTTGGGTGAGCCTGGCCGTGGGCTGGAGCTCCTAGGGCCTCTTCACATTGGGCGCATAGGGAGTCTGCTTCCTCGCACTGTGCGACTCTGAGGTTGCATGCAGAGCAGAGGCCTAGAGCAATTATGCCTGACTCTAGAGGTGCCGCTTCTGCGGACGCATGTGCTCTTATGCGATTCATTGCGTCTGATATCAATGTGCGCCGGTGCGCTCCCAGCCGTAGATGTGCGCTTAGTAGTATGCGCGAGGCTTAAGTGTGGAGGATTACTAACGTGCGCCTAAGGATGTGCGCCTATTAATGAGCGCCTATAATGCGCACCCAATTATCGGCGCCTATGATACGCGCCAAACCTTGGCCACCTATGATACGCGCCCGATCCTTGGGCGCCTATGATACGCGCCCAACTATTTTCGGGCGCCTAATATACGCGCCCGTTACTTGAGCGCTTAGCTTTATTTGGGTGCTCGAGCGGGCGGAGGGCGGTGAACAAGGACAAGATGGCGACGGCGAGCAGGCAAGCAATATGGCGACCTCCTTGGAGGGTCTCCACATGGGCAGACCCTGTTAATCCTCAATCCTCGGAGACCAGTAAGTAAAGGATGTACGCCTTACCTTGTCTTCGGCGCTTCCCAGTTGCAACCCAGGCGGTCTCCGGCTGCGGGGGGAGAGGCCACGCTCGAGGATGTGTGCCCGCCGCCTCTAAGCCGCACCCGAACTCGTCTCGCTCAGGGGCTAAGTCCTCGCCGCGAACAGCTCCGAACCGAGGCTGCCTCTAAGCCGCACCCGAGCCCTTCTCACTCGGGGGCTAGGTCCCTGCCGCGAATCGGCCACCGGACCGAGGCTCTTACCTCTGAGGGACCACGGAAATCACCTCGGGAAACTCGACTGGGGGAGGGACCAGAGGGTATCACCGCAGGAGTGCGGGGCTCGTCTTCAGGTAGGATATTTCTTTAAAATTTGTTTGGTAGAACGCTCAGCGAGCGTGAGATAGCTCCTAACTGCTTTGGAGATGGAAAATACTGATCTGCTGCACTTCCTGCAGGGGTATATGTACTAGGTGCTGACGTCAGATTGAAATCTGATCCGTCTCCAACTGCTAGCACGAGTACACTATACCCATTGGTCCTGAGTCCATCTGCTACAAGCTAGGAAAATAAAAATAATCAAGACTGACAAATCTCAAAGACAGTGTAATGTGGCCAAATACTATATACCAGAGACCTAATCAAGTTTTAGGGTCACTTTTTGGCCTCTAGATTTCTAGAACACCAACATGAGCACTATAGATCCCTGCACAGAAGAATCTCTCTATTGTCTTATGCGAAGAATGTGCAAAACTGAACTCTCCCTTACCTTCCAGGGAGAAGAGGTCAGAATTGAGATATCTCAGAATAAGAGTCTCCCTTACCTTTCTGGCAATGTCCCGTGAGAAGTAGCTATAAGGAACAAACTTCAAATTGCACTTCTCACCAGTCTTGTGATTCATAATGTCAATTTCACCGGACTGTGGGGGAAGAAGAGAAGAAAATGACTTCTTTTTAATGGTAGGAAGCATATAAAGAGCTATTCAGGAAAATAAAAAGTTGCTTTCCTGTAACAGGTGTTCTCTGAAGACAGTTTACCATTCGCAAACATGGGCGGTATTACAGTGCTTTAAGTTGAATAGACATTCTTCCACAGCGTTCTGGAAAAGGCCTAAATCCCTTTCATTGCTCTAGCCCATCAGTCCCAGTTGAGCTACCTTGTAGGTCCCCTCAGTTCTATAAAACACTGACTGAGGGGAGAACTGCTTTGAAGTGGAAGAGAGAGGGTTTGGGAGAACACCTGATACAGATAAGCAATTTTGCCTTCTTTGAAAACAAGTGCCTGAGTCACAAACATGGGGACTTTCTATCTAATAATAAAGTAACATAGTAAATGACAGCAGATAACGACCCAAATTAATCTGCCCAGCAAGTTGTTTAGGTTAGCAACTGTCACTCCTTACAGGTTAATCTTTTGTTAAGGGTAGTAATTGCCATTAACAGAAGGCACAGAGGTAACATGCAAGCAGTAACAGATTGCTCCTGCTTATTTATATTCCACCTCTAGTGACACTTAAAAATGGATTACATTTAGGTACCTTAATTATTTTCTTATCCCCAGAGGGCTTACAATAAAAGTCTGTATTTGAAGCAATGGAAGGTGAAGTGACTTGTCCAAGATCACAAGGAGTGTCAGCAGAACCCTGCTTCTCTGGTTTGCAACTTGCTGCTCTAGCAACAACACTACGCCTTCACTTATTAGGAGTTGTCTTCCATAAAACATGGAAAAAAACCCTACCACTACCACCAAAAGGAAGGAATTTTTTAAAATGTATTTTAAAAAGAAAAATAGGAAAGATAACACTAAATTATGTAATATGCTCTAGGGGGAATAAAGCCAGGCCTTACCCTTCAAAGAGTTAAAACCTACCATGCCTACCACGTCTATCTAGATAGTAATGCAAAATGAATATAGGAAATGATCTCCAAATTGTAGTCTTACATGTCTTCACAATGGAAGTACACTTTAGGTAAGCAACCAAACACTCAGGCTGACACAAAAGTGCGTTCAGCAGAACGCACAATTTTACACATAGTGTGTGCAGTTTGTATGTGTAAACCTGTCTTCAGGGATATACTCCCCCTCCTTCCCTTCCCTCCATTTAAATTTGCATTCAGTCTGTGCCGAGTGCACATTTTAACTTAGTAAGCGCACATTTTAATTCCTGATGCATTAGCATTATATTAGCTTATTGCATGGGTAATTACAAAAAGTATCTTGAGCGTTAGAAAACAGTGTATTAATTTTCAGCACAGTTTTAACGCTCAGCTTTCTTTAATCAGCTTGACCTGCCTCTCTAAGGTTAGAACTGCCTGAGAATAACAGAGTTGCAATCTGTTATCGGATTAGAAATGATGGGGCCGATGCAATAATGTGCGCTGAAAGCGGACGCTGACTTTTCAGCGCCTGTTTTAACGCACAAGGGGGGCGCCATGCAATATGGAAATTTGGGGGTCGCGCTAGGAAGGAGGTGCTAGGGTCGCTTGCGTGACCTTAGCCGCGGCTGCCAGTTATGAAGACTGACACCAGTAAACTCAGCCTCGGTTTTCATAACCTGCCTGTCTGCCAGTAATAAAAACGGCCACCAAGTTTATCGGCAGCCATTTTCATTTCTGCAGGCGGCCGGTTTACTGGCATCGGTCTTCATAACTCGGCGGTCTGCAGAGTTATTTTATTTTATTTTTTTTACTTTACAAAAAAAAAGTACAGAAAAGCAGTGTTTTCTGCTTTTCTGTACTTCTTTTCAGTGTGCTCAGCTATTAACACCTGCTCCAGACAGGCGTTAATATCTGAGCGATAAATGTGCATCTGAGACGCACATTTATCTTTTTGCATTCGGAGTGAATGAGTAATAGGCTCATTCACATGAATTTGCATGTGATGAGCGCTATCTCATTCACTCCGCATGCAGAAAGATAAATGTGCGTCTGAGACGCACATTTATCTTTCTGCATGCGGAGTGAATGAGCAATAGGCCCATTCACCAGGAGTTTGCATGTGATGAGCGCTATCTCATTCACTCTGCTTCGGACGCACATTAAATAGGCGCTAATCCCCCTATTGCATTAGGGGGTGGATTAGTGCCTATTTATTTCGCATCCGACTGCGGGTTATACAGTGCGTTTGGCTGAGCGCACTGTACTGCATCTGCCCCGATGTGCTTTATTTCCACACACCCAGGCTTTTTAGGTTCAAAAGAAACAAAACACCAAGAAAACTTCCTAAAGGCTTCAGTCCACTCTTGGCAGAAGGTGGCAGCTCTTTTTCAATTCATGGAATGGAGGACATTTTCACCTTAACGAAGATGTGACCTAGGAAAAAATGCTGGAAAGATACTGCTTTAGGCAGAAACTTAAAACTTGAAAGTAAATATCCTTTTTTTCTCCCCCGAGTCTTAAGAAATGGCTTTAGTTTATTTCTTTTAGGAAAGGGTGACTGGACTGTAGGATACCATTACTGCTATAATGATGTCAGCAAATCCTATCAAAATTGGGTATTTTATATCAGAAGAGATATCTCCCATTTTTTCCCGTGGATTATATTGCTTTACTTTATTTTATTGTGTTTGGATAAGTATGTTTGCATCGTATTAGGCTTATTTTATTTATGTATTTTGTGAGATATTCTTCTGGGGTTTTTTCTTTTATTTCATTGATGATATAATTTGTTTTTTTTCTGTTGTAATCTGCCTTGAACTTGAATATTCTGGGTTAAAGCAGAATATATGGATTAGGAACAATAATAGATGATAAAAACAACCATAAATGAATAAATACAAAAATCCCCATACAGATATCAATAAAATAACCATCCACAAAATACATGTAGAAAAATTACATTTTAATAAAATTGTATAAAATACATATTTTATTAATATATATAACAGTCAACATTAAAAATAGAAAATCCCAACATAACATATTCATCCTTATTACTGATACTCTTGAACAGACTTTGAAATTAATCAACATTTACCTGGCTGCAATAAAGCAACTCCTTTGCCATATGAAACTAGCCATTAACATGAAAAAAACGAGTTTATACTTCTAGACAGAAAAAAAGCTCCCAATAGTCAAAATACAATATCACTGTCCAACAATATTAAGATAGATCTGGCCGATTCAGTGAAAGACTTAGGAATCATTGATTTCGAATTAAACTTTAAGAAACATATTTCCATAAAATTATGAGAAGGGTACTACAAACTGTTAGTCCTCAGACGGCTGAAACCTCTTTTAGATTTCAATGATTTCCGCTCAGTGTTACAAGCGCTCATTTTCTTCACTTGACTATTGTAATTCTTTATTATTAGGCCTGCCCCAATCATCATTACGTCCTCTCCAAGAACTGCAGAACTCTGTGGCGAGAGTCTTAACCCATTGCAATAAACATGAACACATCACTCTAATTTTGATAAATCTTCATTGGCTCCCAATAACCCAGAGAATAGCATATAAAATATGTTGTATTCTGCATAAAGCCATTTACGGACAAAAAAAATGATTGGTTACATTTTTCAATTCGCCTGCACACTCCTCACCGATCTTTGAGATCAGCTAACAAAGGGCTTCTTCATGTTCCTCCAATAAGCACAGCTCACTTAGCCTTAGTTAGAGACAAAGTTATTTCAATCGCAGGCCCAAGTTTGTGAAACACCATGCCGGCACTTCTAAGATTGGAGACAGAGTCTAAAAAATTTAAGAAAGGCTTAAAGACCTGGCTCTTTGAGCAAGCCTATTCAGATAACCTCCGAACAGGTCACTAACTTCTTAATCCCTCTACGTTTTTTACTTTTATTATGGATCTTTTTTAAAGTCTCCTTTAATATTTGTTTTTTGTATGTATTTTAAAGTCTCCTTGACTTTGTTACCGCAATGTATTTCTTTGAATTTGTTTTATCCTTTTGTAAACCGTTGTGATGTAATTGCAAATGACTGTATATAAAATCTTTTAAATAAATATATAAAGAGTCAGCCTTTGATCTTTGTATTAATATGTGCACTGATGCTCCGTAAATTTCACATTTTTAAAGAGGACCCCAAAATTCCCTGCAATTCTCTTGGCAGAGGCAAATAGCTCACTAGCTCTCAATGTACCGAAAAATGATATAGAAATTGCCAGTTGAAACAAGCTGGTTTCAAATTCAGATTCACATATGGCAGATAATAAATGCTATAGGTCTACAAGTCAATCATGAGTTATGGGACACTGAGTCCCATAACTCATGCTTTCCTGGCCCAACCCACTGCCATCCTTTTTTTTTTTAAATCAGGAATGTCTTCGTGGGATTGCCCTAACATTATACCTTTGTAAAGAACTCAAGCCCGGCTAACTGCTCGTCAACCGTGCCCCTGGATATGCTCAAGTCTTTGGCCAGTGCAATATACTTGACGATTATGTGACTCGCTATCCATCCATTCTGAGTTAAGAAGCTGCAGAGTTGCTCATAGCCCCTGCAATATATAACAGTTTTACAATCCCTCATTTTCTCAAATCTCGACTACTGTAATTCATTACTTCTAGGTCTTCCAACTAGCCACCCCTGCAACTTCTGCAATATGCCGCAGCCAGACTATTATCTGGAGCAAGAAAATTTGACATCACCCTAATTCTAATGGCTCTACATTGGCTTCTTGTTCCGTCAAGAATATATTAAAAAGTTCTAACTATAATAAACAACATTAACCTGAATAATAAAGATCTACTAGGAACAACATTTAAACCTCACATCCCCCGACATACTCTCAGATCACAGAACAAAGGTCTCCTAGAAATTCTAAATTTAAGAAGCTCTCATTTAACACTAGAGGATAGAGTGATCTCAATCGCCAGCCTAAAACTATGGAATTCCACGCAGGAAGAACTTCGAACTCTAACTGATAGAAAGGAATTCAAAAGCGACTTAAAAATTTGGCTTTTCAATAATGCCTTCTACTTGACTGATACACCCAGTTCTCCAGGACTCAGATAACATTTATAATTCTTTAACAATCTCCAAATGCTAATCCTTTAATTCCAGCTCTTATTCTTCGTTAGAAGTCTACCTTTGTATTACTTCTGTGTCTATGAATGTCTTCCTTCCTTGTAACACTCATTTTATTTATGAACGTTTTACCTGTAAACAGTTATGAACTAATGATTCTCACATGGAATGACGGGATATAAAACATTTAAATAAGTAAACACAGCCCATGTAGCAGGAGGAGGAGGTCTCTAGTTGTAGATGCCCAATGTTCCACAGGTGATCTGGGACTAGGGTTCCTGCTTTGTCTGCAGGAACCTGTTTGTGAAACAAATCCCACAGCACGTTAAGGAGTCTGCCACACAACTACGGATACCTGGGACATGATGCACTGTAACCGTTGTATTAATGTACAAGCTAGTGAAACCTACCTCCCTTAATTCAACCACCGAGGCATCTGGCAGAAGGGCTGTTGAAGATGTGACCAACGGCCAAGCTGTCACATCAGAAGACTTTGAAATCCTTGGCCCAGTGTATGGTGGCATTCAAAAAGCAAAAATGTTACAAATTATTAGGAAAGGAATGGAGAATAAAATGATGGATGTCATAATATCTCTGTATATCTCCATGGTGAGATTGCACCTGAGTGCTATTGGCTGACAGTGCCAAGGCATAGTACAGAATCGTGGTCAAGCAGACAAGGTCAAGGTTGGTGGAGTCCATTCAGAAGCAAGAGTCAAGCAAAGATCAGGGCAGGCAGCAGATGGAAGCACTGTCAGTAACCAAGCCGGGTTTCAAATGGTTGAATCAGAAATGGCCATACACTGAGGAACTAAGAAACAGAACCTACTGCTCAGGTACTTTCCCCAGAGGACTGAGCTTCCTTTCATGTTAGAGCATACCAAAAGAAATCCTGGGTGCTGCCCCTATAAAGCTGGCAAGTTGTTACAGGCCCTAAGTGGAAGCAGCAGGATGCAGCAAAGGAGCAGGCTGCCAGGACCCAACAGATTGTAGGACACAGTGCTGGGCCTGGGACTGTAAGAAACAGGATGTCTACTGTGGTACAGCACCCTGTGGTTGCAAATATGTTACACAGGACAAAACATCTAAAATAATGTAAATGATGGCAGATAAAAGACCAAAACAGTACATTCAGTCTGTCTAGCAAGTTGTTTGAGGTAGTAACTATTGCTACATGCAGGTTACCCCATGCAGCAATTTTACACCTTAAGTTAACACAGGTTACCCTGTTTCTTCAAGTCCATCCTCTAGCTAATGGGGGTCCTGTTTGTTCCATACCTTTTTGAATTCCAATACTGTTGCCTTCATCACCTTTTCTCAGAGGAATTCCATGAAAAAAATGTTGTGTGACATTGTTCCCTAATCAACCTCCTTAGAGTTTCAAACTATGACCCCTAAAGTCTACAACTCTCCTTCCAATGAAAAAGGTTTGATTCTTGTGCATCATTAATTCCTTTTAGGTATGTATTATATCATATTTCCCTTGAATCTCCTCTCATACATTTGTTGATGCTGACACCAATTTGGTTGCATCTCTCTGAACTGCTTCCATCCAACCCGGTCTGCATCACTTTTCTACAGCAAGGGCAAGTCCTCAGAGTTCTTAATTTTAGTAGCACAATCGGCTCACATTTTAAGGATATATTGCTTTAAGTTTTCTTTAGGCATCTGTTAGAGGTCAATATTCAGCAAATGTTGGCAAAGAAAGAATTATCAGGGAAAAAACACACTCCTTCCTCTACAGATCACATCACTTCCCCCTTCAATTTTTTTGTTTTTAATGTATTATAATTGCTATTGTAACCTACTTTAGCATCGGATATTACTTGGGCATCTTGGAACACCGTATTTTTCCCAAATAAAATTGTTACACCCGCCTTTTTATTCTGGGCTGGGGAGTAGTACTCACTGCCCACTTGCAATATTGTTTTATGGCAAAAATTCAAAAACCTCACTATCACCATTCTGGGTTTTGTAGCATCCAATTCTTTTACCCCCAATCTGTGTACCCTTTCAGCAGGCATATTGCCAGCAAGGTCTAAGCCCAGCTCCTGCCCAAGCCATTTTTCTAATGTTAGAACTAGGTCTTTCTCTGGGACTGACTCTGGTATCCTCACAAACCTCAAGTTGTTCCTCCTTGATCTATTTTCAAGGTCCTCCACCTTTGTTTCACCATCTTGTCCTGCTTTTGCAACAGATTTTGAGTTTCATTTTCAACATCAGCGATTGTCTGCTGTGTGTCTGCAACTTGATTTTTTATTTCCTACAGCGGTTCGTTGCCTGTACTGATCTTCTGAGCAAGATCTGAGAAATGGGGCTCTAACGGTTGCACCACGACTCGTGTGACCTCCCCCACAAGATCTGGTCGGTCCGCCGACGCGTTGGGGCTCGGAGGTCCGGCGGCCATCTTGCCCTCGGCTTGCCGGCTCACAACTTTTTCTCTTCTTTGTGGCTTGGCCACCATCCCTGAGTCGCAGCTAGTGAAAAATGCGTCGAGTGTGGTCTGGAGTGGGTCAGTTTCAGTCGGGGACGCTGCAATTTCGATGGTAATGCCGGAATTGATAGGTTTTCGGCGGGGGAGACAGGAGCACGGTCTGGCTGCAGCCTACCCGCTCATCAGGTCACGTCCCCTCTATACTTTTAATCCTATTATCTTGACCTTTCATCTTAGCTCTCATTTCTGTTGAAAAAATATTAATCTGGGACATTGAACTAGATAAATTATTTACCTTAGCAACCAATCTCCACAGATCTAAAAGGGTAACATTTTCTGATTCTTCAATTCCTTCACTTAATCCACTCATAAAAGGAATTATTGAAGGAAAAGGTACAAGTGAGTAGGACTAAATTGATCTTTTATTTCAGTGGAGAAAGATAAACACTGGAGTGCCTCAGGAATTAGTACCAGGACAGGTGCTTTTTAACATTTATAAATGATCTGGAAAAGGAAACAGCGAGTGAGGTGATCAAATTTGCAGATGACTCAAAATTATTTTGAATTTTTAAATCACAAGCACATTGTGAAAAATTGCAGGAGGAGCTTGCAAAACTGGAAGACTGGGTATTCAAATACAGATGAAATTTAATGTGGACAAGTTCAAAGTGATACACATGGAGAAAAATAACCCACACTAATCACACCATGTTAGGTTCCATATTAGAAGTTACCACTCAGGAAAAGGACCTGGGTGTAATTGTGGGACACCCAGGTCTCTCTGTTTCAGGTCCATGCATCGAAATAGGCATCATCCTTCAAAATCTTTCCTTGGTATTTGGTGTCGTGGCTCCTTTGAAATCTTGAGGTCCATATTCAGACACAGTCCGGCTAGCAAATTTAGCCAAATAAACTTATCCGGCTAATTTTGGAGGTATATTCAATAGTGAAACTGCACTATTGAATATAGCTGGCTATTTTAAAGTTAGCTGGCTAACTAGAGCCATCCAACTTTAGGCAGATGGGCAGGAAGTCACACAATCTAGGAAAGCCTTGTATGTTTTTCCAAAGGTTTTGAGAAAATGCTCATCAGCACTGTCAGATGACATCAGCCGATACATTTTGTGTATAGAAATGGTGATTTTGATACTGTTTCTTGCGCAGAATGATGGATTGAATTTTAATTATTTATGTATTTAATTATGTATTTATTTTATTTTTATTAATGTATATTCTGTCCTACACTGCATAGTTCTAAAGTGGATTACAAAATAGAATTAAAAATAACATGTAAAAACAAATACATACAATAGATAAATAATAAAATGCAATAAACAATTAAAAGATAAAATTAAAATAATGTAGTCATATCAAAGAGGGAAAAACCTTTTACAAATACATGCACAAAGCAAGTTACAATTCAGTTACTATAGTTATTGGTGAACAGATAGAGCCCAATACAATTCCTACAAGCCAAATTTCTCATCTTCCTGAGTAAGTGGCATGGTCTTTTATTGCTCTCTCATGCATGTTTTTTCTGGTCCACTTTCTACTACTCACCTGATCTATCCACAGCTTGCCCACAATGATGTTATGCACTGTGGTGGTAACCTTTTTCCAAGTATAGTGATTCCCAGTTTCATGGAATATACAGTGAATGGTACCTACGGAAGGAGGAGAGAGAGAATATTCAAAAAAGATAAGGATAAAGTGAAACTGCTTACCTGTAACAGGTGTTCTCGGTAGACAGCAGAACAAAATCAGCCTCACAAGTGGGTAATGTCATCTAATGGCACTGGGACGAAGTGGTTTCTCACAACTCAGAAAAACAGTCTGAGCATGCATGGATGTTCCCAAGCAGTCGCTCTACGTGTGAGGAAAGCCTGAACTCTAAAGTGAGGAGGATGGGACTGTATGGCTGATTTGTCCTGTTGTCTATGGAGAATACCTATTACAGTTAAGCAACTTTGCTTTCTCTGTGGACAAGCATGAATAAAAACAGCCAAATCATCTATTTTCAGAAACAGCAATACCTGCAACCTGGTTGAAAAGAGGATACTGGGAAAATTGATGCTTTTAATTAAATAAATTCTTGAGAACCGTTTGGCTGAAGTTACAGTCCCTATAGGATTTACATCCAGACAACATCTAACAAGGCATTGATCTGAGCAGTATGAGTTTACAAATATCGGGGTAACTTGCTCGATACGATGGTTACTACCCTCAAACATTAAGCCTTCACTTTGATTCAGCTTCAACACTGCTCTCTGCATCAATGGCAGGGGTGGAAGGAAATTAGAATTAAAAAGTTACCAATAAGGGCCCTGAACTCAGCGGTCAGAGTAACAGATAAGTATGAGAAAATAAGTGTGAAAGCTTGCTGGGCAGACTGGATGGGCCTATTGGTCGTCTTCTGCTGTCATTTCTCTGTTTATGTAAGAATCTTCTTCTAGACAATAGTGCTTGATGAAGGTGTGCATAACATGGTCAAGCAGTTGCTTTGCAGATTTCCTGAACTGAGGCAAAGCAAAGATGTGCTACAGATGTTGAGGATATTCTTATTCTTATTATTTATTTGTATTATGTTTTTCAGGCACTTCAAACTGGATTGCATTCTGGTATTTCCCCATCCTTAGTGCTCTCACAATCTAAAATTTGTACTCGATGAGCTTTTACTTTATTGGTAAGGTGGATTCCTGCACTAGTATAACGGTAAGCAATACAGTCTGAAAGCCATGTAGATAATATGTTTGTTTCTTAACAGGTAATCCTTGTTTATATGGGCCATAAGAAATAAATTGGGAAGATTTTCGGTAAGATTTTGACCTTTTCATGTAAAAAAGCAGGGCTCTTCTACAATCTAAGATAAGAAGTGTTTGTTCAGCTTTGCTGGAATAAGGTATTTAAAAAAAAAAAAAAAAAGTTTATACAACAATGCTTTGACTTAAATGAAACTGAGAAACTACTTTTAATAAAAACTTAGGACAGGTTCTCAATACTGTTCTGTTTTTTAAAATTTGAGTATAGGGTGCAATGTACCACCAAAGTTTGGAATTAGTTTACACTGCGAGTTGAGGTTACTGCTATCAAGACTACTTTCCAAGTGAAAAATGTTATATCATTTGATGCCATAGGCTCAAAAATATGCATCAATTTAGAGAGTACCAGACTAAGGTCCCATTAGGTGGGAATAATCTTAATGGTGGGATAAAGATGAAAGAGGCCTTTAATAAACCTTGATACCACCTGTTATGACACACTGAAAGACCTACAGAAAAATTGTGATATT
The DNA here is from genome assembly GCF_901001135.1 of Rhinatrema bivittatum. Classification (NCBI taxonomy): domain Eukaryota; kingdom Metazoa; phylum Chordata; class Amphibia; order Gymnophiona; family Rhinatrematidae; genus Rhinatrema; species Rhinatrema bivittatum. The sequence continues at coordinate 133,294 of NC_042627.1, forward strand.
CTATGATATAATTATAACCCTGAGCATTTTGCTGGGCAGATTGGATGAACCATTTAGGCCTTTATCTCCGTTATTTACTATGTTACTTCCTGATTTGGAGAGATTAAAAAGATAATGAAGTATTGTAAGATAATTGAAGTATTCTGATCTGCAAAATGGTTACATTTCGTCTCTGCTATAAAATCTAGCTTTTAACCTACCCCCTTGTTTCCTATTCTCTCATCAGTCTTACCAAGAGGCATGATGGAAAGGTATTTGCCACGAAACTTGCTGGTGATTTTGATTTCCTGGCGAAGGGTCCAACCATGCTTGGAATCTGTGTGGTGGGCAGCTGCAGGTGGGTGATGGCTCACCTGGAAGGCAACAAGAGGCATTTAGGTACAACAGCATAAAAGATCTGCATCTAGTCTTCTGCAGGATATTACCTATAAATCTAAGCAGAGATGATAGGCTCTCTCAGTGGTTCAATGGCAAGTGCTGTGCACTGCCATGCAGAAAACCTGGCTTCAGTTCTGGAGCTAAGCTTCTATGCCTCAGGCTGGCTGTGGTTCTGGTATGCTATAAAATGTTTACAATCTTCAGGAGAAGGAAGTGTTTTAATCATTCAAAAGCAACACCTAGGCACCGATATCCAAAAAAGCTGAGCTGTTCAAGTTATGCTCCTAAATTAGATTCCTAGGTTTTCAGCTAAAAATTCACACAAATTTAGGGGCATAAAAATTAGGACATATTCAATTGCCTATACTTAGGATAAGCTAGGTGCCTAATTATTTGCAGGTCTTCCTGTGAGAGGCAGCTAACAAGCTATCTGAAATTATTTGCTTATTTATTATATCTTCAATAAAGATTGAAAGGGCAAAAAGTGCCCTTTCAAAATTCTGCCAGCCCCCAACTCACCCTGCCTCCCACCAGTGCCACCCTCCCGACGGCCCCCCTGGTGGTCCAGCGGAGGGCTTGGGAGCGATCTGCCGCTCCCGGGGCCTTGGCTGCCACTAAGCAAAATGGCACCGGTGACATTTAGCCCCACCATGTGACAGGGGCCAGCTAATGGCACCGGTAGCCCCTGTCACATGGTGGGGGCTGAAGGCCACCGGCGCCATTTTGGTTAGTGGCAGCCGAGGCCCCGGGAGCGGCAGATCACTCCCGGGCCCTCCACTGGACCACCAGGGGGGCGTCGGGAGGGTGGCATTGGGGGGGGGGGGGGGGAGGCAGGGCGAGTCGAGGGCTGGCTGCCTGCTGCGGCGCCCCCTAAGTCTCGGTGCCTGGGCTCCAGCTGTGCCGATCTTCCTTTCTTCGGCCACGTGATCAGCTAGACTGGCTGTGATGATCTTTCTGTGTGTGTGTGTATGTGATGTGTACGTGAGAAAGGACTGGTGCTTCTGTGTGTGTGTATGTGATATGTGAGAAAGGAATCTGCCAGTTTAAAAAAATGAAATGTGATAATACATACACCTCAACTTTTGTACTGGTAGCGCAACTTTTGAAAAGTTGGATGAAAGATGAAATTACTGAATTTTAAGCATTCCTCTTCTGGAAAATAAAATTTAACAAAGTGGGTAGAGACAAATACTAAAGCAAAAAAAAAAATGTTTAAAGTATTTAAAATGTTCATCTCAGCAAAATCACAAATTTAAGATATTGATGCCAGGTGGGGTTTTTTTTTTTTTTTTTTAAGCATAATTTAAGCATGAAGACTAGAATAGTTCCAATCAAACGGTTTTGCTTTTTTTTTTTTAAGCCTTTAGAAAATGTATATTTTTAAATGACAGACTGGAATCTTCCCATTTAAAAGGGAAGCTGACTAAGTATGTCTTTCTGTTCCATATCTCCCACATGAATAATCATACGACTGATAGTTTGAAGAAAGACACTTGCTTTATTGTCTGAAAGCATAAAACAAGAGAAGCTGTATGGTGTGAGTGGCTGTCCCTTGAGAGGACAGAACCTGAAGGAAGGGTGTCATTTCGCCTTCTGATAGCAATGTGGTTTTCTTATTTAACGGTTGGGAGCATCACTTTCACTTTTAGTAAAAGTGAAAAATGCTGCAAGTCTGAAAGCAAGGTGCTTCTGTGAGAGTGTAATGTGTATGTGAGACAGGGAGGGTGCTTCTGTATGTGTGTGGTGTATATGTGAGACAGGGAGGGTGCTTCTGTATGTGTGTGATGTATATGTGAGTCAGGAAGGGTGCTTGTGTGTGTGCGAGAGAGATGGAGCATGTTTTTGGCTGGCTTGTGCCGTTGAAGCATAGAGCAATGTTGGAGTCACATTCACCATGTGTATGTTTATTGAATAAGGTTATTAATCATCAGGTAGTAGCCGTCATTCCCGCAAGCCACCCCCATGCCTCTACAAAAACGCTTAGGCTTCTTGCTTACCGGTGCCATCACTACAATAAATGTGCATCGGTACGGCTCATGCTCAAAAATGAAATGCTCCCAAAAAATAAGCACCTAGAAGAAAGCATGGCAAGGTGCAAGTTAAGCAAGTAAAAAGGTTGGGTACATAAAAAACGTGCCCAAAAACTAAGCGCACAATGCGTGTGCAGAGCCGACACACTGCGCACACTGATGGACTACAGAGGGCAGCAGAACAGGAGCGCGCGAAAATGGCTGCCGCGGCCTACCATGCAGCATGCAAGAAAAAAGTCTAAATGCAGGGCCTAAGCCCATTGGGGGCCGCTCAGCCCGCCTGGCTGCCCAGGTCCCCAACCGGGAATGAATGTCGGCACAGCACACTGAGAACGGAGACCGGAGGAAGTCCTGAAATGCCTCTGTCTGTGATTCAGGTAAAACTTCCTCTTTTTTTTTTTTTTTTTTAAACCTTACCCGAGTTCAGCGCTTACTGGTTAAGTACAGAGACGATCTCTGGCTGCGGGGGGAGAGGGCATCTGCCATCACTGCCACACTCAGCCTCCTGCACGCACTGTCTTTCAGCTGAACTAGCAGCTAAGTCCATGCTGGGAAACCCAGCTACCAAGACTCACCTCTGAGGGACCACGGAAATCACCTCAGGAATTCTCAACTGGGGGAGAGTTCTTTAGGTATCACCGCAGGAGAGTTGGCCTTTCTTTTCTTGAATTCAGAATTTAAGTTTCTCCTTTCGAAAAGCTCAAAGCAATCCCCACAGGGAGATGCATGTCCACCATCTGCTGGAGACAGAGAATACTGGCAGGCTGGGGTCACTGCAGGGTATATAAATACTGTGATGTCAGCTTGCTCCATCTCCATCTGCTGGCAGGGGAGCATAAACCCACTGGTCCTGATTTCATCTGCCTACAAGCTAGGAGATGCCTGATTTGAAGACACTCACATAGGGCCACATAATTGTGACATTTTAGAGTCCACTTCTAATCCTGACATATCAATACTATTAGATATAAAACAGTGTCTCAGTTGCAATCAGTGAAACTCTGATAGGATTAAGAAGGAAAAGTCATTGAAGTTCTGGAAATGTTAACTTTCCATCCATCATCATGTGACCCACACATTCAGTCCCACATTTCTGCCACAATACCCAATTAGTCACAGACCTTCAATTTTAATAACAGGATTACAACATAAAGTGGAACTCTGAGACAAGTCAGTTGAAAACCCAGCAATTGACAAAGTGTATGAAAAGACACAACCGTAGCTTGCAAAACGGAACCACTAAACAAAGCTTTAAGGCAAGACCATTTCTACTAAGCACAAAAGAGAGAAAGGATCAGCAAAACCTGCCTAAAGTCAGGGCATCACCTATATTCCTATCATACAACCACAGAGTGCCTTGTCATATGAGAAAAGTAGTGTGATACATTTCCAAATCTGGAAAATGCATCCCTTTCATTTCTTTTGATAATTTGAGCATATCGAGTGCTATTCTAGGTGGCTTCCTTTTCTGTGGGAAATTCGCAAAGGTTTTCTCAAATCGCTGATATCGAATGATGAAGAGGCAAGGGAAGCATGCTAAGAATATAAATCAACTTGGGAAATATACCCATCTTTATTGCTTTTAGGCAACCCCACCATTGACAGCTCAGTTCTGATCAATGAATAATAGATAAAATATATTATGGTCCACCATACTATAAATACTGTGGTCCAGCCACTCCCCTAAATATTTAACTACGGAGTTCGGCCAATGAAAATGAAATCCACTAAGAGGAAAAAGTAACTTGCATTAATGGCAATCCTTCTGATTTAGACCAGTTGATTTTTTAACCTGAGAATAAAGAAAAGGTCTCAATAACATCTAACAGCCTAGGAATTGACTGCACTTCCAAAAATGCTAAAAGATCATCTGCATATATTGCCAACTTACATTCCATCTCACAATATCAAACCCCGACCAAAGCAAAGTCTTGTCTAATGGCACAAATATCCCTGGTGGGTGCATGTACTAAGAGAAAACAGATCAGAGCAGTTATTAATGTACAGTCTTGGCTTGTGCAGCACTATATAACAATCTGGTTACATGAAGAAAAGAAGCCCTAAAACCAAACCATTCCATAACAGAAAAAAAAAGATTGGGCCACTCAACTAGCAAATGCCTTTTCTGATTCCAATAAGGCCACCATAGGAGTAGGACCATAAAAATCACCATAAAAATCATCCATAAATCAACCATAAATCATCCATAAATCAACCCATAAAAATCACCATAAAAATCATCATATCACTTATGTAAATTATCAAACGCTAATTTTGCTCACAACTTATCATGAGGTTTGGCCTCTGCCTCCATCCCATACTCCATTGTATATAGTAATTTATTGTATATAATAATTTCTCTTTCGTTCTCCCCATCTTTTTTTCCTTCTCCCAGTTAAGGCAACCTTGTTATAATGTAACTTTTATGCTCCTTCTAAATGTCTCTTGTTGAATTGTTGGTTATAGTTCTGCTTAGTTCGATGTAAACAGAGTTGATTTGATCTGTATCAAGAAAGTCGGTATAAAAAAGCCTTAAATAAATAAATAGGACATTCAGATACTAAAGATAAAAATTACAAATTAGTTTAAAATTGTCAGACGTCATGTGTTCAGGTACAAACAATTTTGTTCTTTATGTATTACAAGCCGTTAAGCCCGTTAAAACGGGCTACATCCCTCTGTCTCTCACCTCCCCCTCATTCTCTCTCCCCTCCCTCTTCACCACCCCCTACCTCCCTCCCTCCCTCACCCACTCCTCCCCACCCTCCCTCTCCTCTCACTCAGTCCCTCCCTCCCACTCAGTCTCACTCACTCCCTCCCCCTCTCTCCCTCCCACTCACTCAGTCCCACTCACTCTCACTCAGTCCCACTCCCTCCGTCCTCTCCCTCAGTCCCACTCCCTCCGTCCTCTCCCTCAGTCCCATTCCCTCCCTCCCTCTCTCTCCCTCAGTCCCACTCACTCCCTCTCACTCAGTCCCTCCCCCTCACTCAATCCCTCCCTCCCCACTCAATCCCTCCCTCCCACTCAGTCCCTCCCTCCCACTCAGTCCCCTCCCTCCCAACTCAGTCCCTCCTCCCCCCTCTCTCCCCTCCACCCCCTCTCTCCCTCCCTCTCACTCACTCAGTCCCACTCACTCTCCCTCTCTCTCCCAGTCCCACTCCCTCCCTCAGTCCCACTCCCTCCCTCAGTCCCACTCCCCCTCTCACTCAGTCCCACTCCCTCCCACTCTCTCCGTCCCTCCCTCCCACTCTCTCCGTCCCTCCCTCTCTCTCTCTTCTCCCTCCCTCGCTACTGGCCACTACCGCCGCCCGCTGCCGCCCGCTACCGCCGCCCGCTACCGCCGCTGCTCGCTACCGGTACCACCGCCGCCCGCTGCCGGTACTGCCGCCGCCCGCTGCTGCCACTGGACGCCGCCATTTTTTTTCTGATGCTGGCTCAGACCGACGTGCTCGCCCGCACATGCGCGGTAGAGCTGGTCTCTACTGCGCATTTGTGGCACGTCGGTCAAGCTTCGTTTATCTAGTAAGATTGTGTCGCTAACAATCTAATCGAAAGAACTATAGTTTAGATCTTACAATCTACATTCATAAATGAGAAGGGTCGATAATTTTGTACCTAAAAAAGTCTCTGCCTGGTTTTTCAAGAACGATCGCTGTGGCTCCAGAAAAGATTTCCCAGCCTTACCATCTGCTAGAAACCTATCAAAAAGCTGTTGAATCTTAGGGGTAAATTTGAAAGCAAAGATGAGAAAAAAAATTCAACTACAGATCATCTGGGCTGGAGGCCTTCCTAGAGGGCAAAGACTTCTCGGCATGTTCAATCTCTTATAAGGAGAGGTTGAAGGATCTGAGAGAGGAGGAGCAGAACTTTTTATATTTAATCTTTATTAATTTTTAAGTAACATATCAAGATAATTTTTCTTGACAATAGATCATATGTTTACATCATAACATTCAATATTAAATTAAGAGAATACTTAAATTATATGTAAGCATTACAAGTCCACAATATAGATCCAAGAGGTCATCACATTCCAATCTTCATAAAATAACCTTAATCTTAATAACATCGGCAGGAGCTTAAATTCCATAATAAGGTAAGACTAACTCAAACATTATCAAGGCTAAGAAACTGAGTCACTGGTGCTCACATACACCGACTTCCAGAATTATCACACAAAAACTGTGTTAATTGAGATGGTAGAAAAAAAAGAAAAGACTTATCCTTAAACTTAATTAAACATTTACACGGAAATCTTAATGTAAAGGTTGCTCCCATCTGTAATACCTGAGGCCTCAGCAGTAAGAACTGCTTCCTCCTCTTCTGCGTTGATTTACATACATCAGGAAACATCCTTATATGTAAACCCATAAATTTTTCAAGACGATATTTAAAGTATAACTTTAAAATCCATACTTTGTCCATTTCCATTGCAAAATTAACTATCAATGTGGCTGGCTCAGCTAGGGTCTGATCTGATGTTTCCAAAAAGGCCGTTAAGTTTAAATCTACAGCTCCATTTTCTTTTCTTTCTGGTCCCTTCTCAGAGTCAAAAGTCTCACTGGAAACCTCTCTTATAGTCCCTCTCACAGGTATTTATTTATTTATTTATTTAACTTTATATACCGACTTTCAAAATAATATCAAGGCGGTTAACAATGATTAGAACTTGCAGTAGCAAAATTCATAAAAACCAAGAACTCGTAAAACAGGTAACTTACTAAAAACTCACTAAAAATTACATAGTTGATTCCAATATAGTAATAAGCTAAAAATAAATAAAATCCATTAGATTAGAAACATAAAACATAAAGACAAAGTAAAAGTCTTAAAACCTACATTTTCCCATTTAAGCCCTTCTAATTACCCCTCTATCATTAACCAGGCCTAAACCATGGCAGTTCTTGTCCTGTTTTATGGCTTATTATCCCAGTAAACCCTTATCTCCTATTGTCATCCATTAGCAAAGTAAGAGAAAGAAGGGATCAATTGACCTCATTAAAAGCTCGTTGAAAAAGCCAGGTCTTAATCTGCTTTTTAAAGCTATTGATATTCTCCTCCAATCGAATATCAACCGGAAGGGCGTTCCACAACCCAGGACCAGCCAGGGACAATGCTCTCTCTCTAACGGAGCCTAAGTGGGCTAGTTTGGGTGACGGGATTGAAAGTAGAGCTTTCCCAAGTGATCTCAAATTTCGTACTGGGACGTGAATACGCAGAGATGCATTAAGCCATTCAGAATTGTTTCCATATATAGCTTTGTGAATTAAAGTAAGGCACTTAAAGTGAATGCGAGACTGAACCGGCAGCCAATGCAGCTTCATCAACACTGGAGAAATATGATCATATTTCTTTATGTTGGATAGCAAACGAGCAGCCGCATTCTGGAGAAGTTGCAGAGGACGAATAGATGACAAGGATACTCCTAACAGGAGCGCATTGCAATAATCTACATAGAAAGCTCGTGTAATTGGTGGAATTTGGTCTGGAGAAACTTTTAAAATTTCTTGTATATATTTCTTAAACATATCTCTTGGTGTTATATGAGAAATTCTCGGGAAATTAATTATACGCAGATTTTTATTTTTTAACAAGTTTCCATATTCTCAATTTTATCTAACAAGACCAAATTATCTTTAATTATAAATTCTTGTTTGGTTTTCACAGAGTCCAATAACACTTTCTTCTCAGTTTCGGAACTATTAATAGATTTTATCGTGTTTTCTAAAGATTTTATTCGATTTTCATGATCTTCAATCTTAATTCTAAATGGCTCAGTCTGTTTTATCATCAGATTCCCCAACTCGACCATAGTTTCCCACAAAGATTCTAACGTTATCTGTCCCGGTTTTTGTGGGTTGTAAGGAAACATTTTTAAACTTAACTGCTGCGGCGTAGATGTGCTCCCAGGTTGATTCAGCTCTAATCCGCCTCTGTCTGGGCTGCCAAGGTCAGCTTCAAGCCCTCCGGGCTGTTCTAGCCCTCCAAGCTGTTCTTCCCCGCTGTTTTCTCCCGTTGGTGAACTCCCTGACCGGTATTCGCCGCTGGCACTTTCGGCTTGCAGCGCTTCCGGGTTCCCATCCGAGTCTCTCAGCGTCGCTGGATTCCTTGGCACTTGCCTTTGCATCGGGGACAGTTGTTTCAGAGTCTGGTAGGGAACTTAACTCCTTTCTTTCAGTTCCCTGCCCTTGCGACTCAACTCCCGACGTTGCGGCTCCTCTAAGAACATGGGCATCCATCGGACCAGTTCTGGGGGTCCCGAGAGCAACTTCAGGGATAGTTTTTTCCCGGGCTCGCCTTTTCCTAGTCGAATGGGGCATTTCAAACAGCGTTTTCCAAGAAATAAAGCAGAGGTAAGAACTCCATGCTCACGATGTTAGTGCTCCAGCGCCATCTTCGGAGGAGCAGAACTTTAGATACCTAAAAGGTTTTCATGATGCACAAACTTCAAACCTTTTCTGTTGAAAAGGAAATAGTACACTTAGGAGTCACAAAATCAAACTCTAGGGGGATGACTCAGATCCAATGTCCAAATCCACAGCTCTCATGCTAAACTTTCAAAATGGAAACTTTGATAAAATGAGAAAAATTGTTAGAAAAAAACGGAAAGGAGCAGCTACAAAAGTAAAAAGTGTGCAAGAGGCGTGGTCATTCTTAAAAAAGTACCATCCTAGAAGCACAGTCCAGATGTATTCCACACATGTAGGTAGTCCCATGCTGTGGGGTGAAGCTCGCTCAACAGGGTTCGCAACTGGGTCATCAATTTCGATCTCCTTGTCGGTGTCAGGATGACCTTGCCTTGTTTGGTGTCGAACCAGACTCCCAAGTATTCTAGAGATTGGGAGGGCTGCAGACAGCTCTTGTTTGTGTTGACCACCCACCTGAGGCTCTCCAGTAGAGTTTTGACTCTGTTGGTTGTCTGGTGACTTTCCTCTGGGGATTTCGCCCTGATCAGCCAATCATCTAGATAGGGGTGAATGAGGATTCCTTCCTTCCTCGGTGTTGCTGCCACTACCACCATGAAACATCCGGGGTGCTGTGGCTAACCCGAATGGTAGTGCCCGGAACTGGTAGTGACGGTGCAGGATTGTGAAGTATAGAAAACACTGATGCTCTTGATGGATCGGAATGTGTAGGTAGGCTTCCGACAGGTCCAGGGATGTAAGGAACTCTCTCGGTTGTATCTCCCTTATTACTGAGCGTAGGGTTTCCATGCAGAAGCAAGGAATCTTCAGGTGGCGGTTGACCAACTTGAGGTCCAGGGTGGGCCTGAACGTTCCTTCTTTCTTGGTAACGATAAAATAGATGGAATAAAGCCCAGTATTTATTTGTTGTGCGGGCACTGGTGTTATAGCCTCTAAGACTAGCAATCTGGTCAGTGTAGCTTCCACTGCCATCCTCTTGGCAGGGTCATTCCACAAACATGTCCGGAGGGGGGGTGGTGGAAATCCAGGTAATATCCCTCTTGAATGATGGCTAGGCCCCACTTGTCCGAAGTTATCTCGACCCATCTTTGGTAGAATAGGGCAAGCCTGCCTCCTATGGCTTCTTCCTTTGGATGGGTCGGCTGAATTTCATTGTGGGGTTTGGCTGGGACCTGGGCCCGAGCTGGCTCCCCTTTTATTGGACTGGTTCCAGTCTGTGGGGCGGGTCGCTTGATATGTGCTTCTGTATGGGATGAAGCGCTGGTGATCCTCTGCCCCTGGAAGTTTGGGGGAAGGGTTGCTGATTTCTCTTATTTCTGTCCTCCGGTAGCCGCGACAGTGGGGATTCGCCCCATTTGTTTGCTAGTTTCTCTAGTTCGCTTCTGAACAGGAGGGTTCCCTTGAAGGGCATCTTTGTGAGTCTCGTTTTGGAAGATGCATCGGCCGACCAGCTTCGGAGCCAGAGTTGTCTTCTGAAGCAGGCCCTGTCCAGCAGAAGCACTTCCTGGCAGACTCCGAGACTCTGCACAAAAGCAGAAGTGCAATGCTGTAAAAAGCACGGGATCATCAGTATGCATGCTGCTGAAGGAGAGAGAAGCCTGGAGCTACCATCAGTAAGGATAAATGCTGTTGCAGAGTGGGGAAGAGAGATTCTTGACTGGGGTGGGGGAGAGAGAAAGCAAGAGACATGCTAGGCCAGGGATGGGAGTAGAGATGAGGATGATTTATTGTCCTGCCTTCTATCCATGAAAATAAACTCAGATATTTATCTGGAAAAATAAAGTCAAATTTTCAACTGATTTTCTCTTGTTTTTGTTCTTGTCATAATAATGCTTGATAAATTGCTGAAAATGAAGGTCCCTACATATCCCTTAAACTTAAATGTCGGCAATGCCTCTAATTCTGACCTATGTGACAATTATAGGATCTCGTCTTTTTTGGGTTTAATGAAAGGCAATTATAACAGCCATTTCAGAATGGCATCTAAGTAGATACATAGTTCCTTCATAGCTGCAGATACTGACTGGTGAATAGGGAAAAAGAGCTGGGTGTCATCCATGTATATTCTAAAGTTAAAGCCTATGCCCTCTAATATTTTTTTTTTATTTAGATTTATATTCCACTTTTCACACTTTTTTTTCAGCACTTCAAAGTGGATTACATTCAGGCACTGGAGGTATTTCCCTATCCCCAGAGGGCTTACAATCTAAGTTTGTACCTGAGGCAATGGAGGGTAAAGTGACTTGCCCAAGGTCACAAGGAGGGACAGCAGGACTCGAACCCTGGTCTCCTGGTTCGTAGCCCACTGCTCTAACCACTAGGCTATTCCTCCAAAGTGGCATATCAATCCACTTTGAATTATGATTATTTAATGTCACTAAATTTCCTGTTTTTCAGGAATGATCGAAACCAATAATGGCTGACAAGTGACACCCAGTTCAATTAAACAGGTTGCAAGAATCTCATGATCTGCTGCAGCCAGATTTAATATTAACAAATAACTCTCATCAAGGCTTAGGTCTTTAATAGCACCCCCTTTGTCAGTTTGTGTACCAGCTGCTCTATGAAGAAACTTTACTTCCTAAGATGTCCTGATCTGACATTTATCCAGACAATATTGGGGTAACTGATATCACCCATTATTAATCTGTTACTAATTAGCTTCCCTAATTTCTGTTAGCATTTCATCGTCTGCTTTCTCTTCCCCTTATCACATGGAATTTCTATCCATAAAGATTCTATATTGCATTTTGTTTCCTGCAGCATTTTTATTCTGTTTGACTCTAGGCTCTCCTCCACCAATTTGATCTATCTTATCATTGCAATATAATTTGGGCTGTGGTATCACAGTGTCTTATTCTTATTGTATGATAGTTTTGTGAATGCTGCACAGAAATGTGTTTACTACTCCTGCCGCCCTCCCCCCAATATCCTTTCCATCTCAAGTCCACCTCTGAATTTTCTATTTCATTAACATGCCTAAATAAGGTTTTGCCCTAATTAATTATCTTCTCATCTGCTCCTTCTTTTGCCCTTTTCTATCCTGCAATCTCACCTGCTCACACAAGGAACGATATCCATTGTCCTCCAACCGGTCTAGTTCAAAAGTCTCTCCAAGTAGCGGGTTGAAAGGCTTGCTGGTGCGGAAGATGGTGGTGGAGTAGGATGAGACTGTGAAAGCTGCCACATAGCACAGTTGCTCCAGTGAGCTCTCGCATGTTGCTGCATGATCTAGCAATTGATAGTACTCCAGATCCTCTGTTAACCGCTGAAGCATAGACAAAGGCTCATTAAAGTTCACCTGAAAGGAGGAAGAAATGGATAGGAGAAAGGGTAAGATGCAGAACTAGCAATCAATAAGTAGTTAGTTCTCCTTTTCACTATCATTTTGCTGTACTTTTTAGCATAGATTTTAGTATGTTGATTTAATTTTATATTATATAATTTTAGGTTGTATGCTGTATTGAATTATTTGTTTGTTTTTTTATGTTGATTTTACCCTGTTTTAAAGTTGTAAACCGGTATGATTACACTGGAAAACCTGTACATAAATTGAAATAAATAAATAAAAATAAAATTCTGTGAACTAGGCAATCAACTAAGTGACACGATTTTGAGATCTTTGCTAGGCATGAGTGCACCAAACTCTGGCCTGATGATTTTATTGACCAGAGCCCCAAACAGCCCTCTGCTTCCTGCTCCAGTCCTCCCCCTTCACTACCAGGCAGTGTTAAGAGAACAGAGCATTGGAGCCACCACACTACTCCCTAACTGAATGCTTCCTCTCCTCCCCCAACCTCTGTATAGATAATAGGAGGCAAGTTAGTGAGGCTGAAATGGACAGCAGGGCAAAGATTTCAGGAACACAGTGACATGATTTCTGAAACAAAGTTTAATATTTAAAAAGGTATGACTAATCCTACGTTTTTATAGGATTATTCTGGGATAGTTGGTGGTGGGGTCATCATGATTGTTGACTTTAAATTAATAGTCTTGGGAGGAGAGGAGACGCCTATACTTGGTAACATAATAATGACTGCAGATAAAGACCAAATGGTTCATCAGTCTGACCAACAATTTGCTTATGGTAGTAACGCCGATACTGATGACACTACACTGGTTACCAAAAAATATCGTACTCAATTTAAAGTACTCTGCAATCTACATAAACTTATCTATGGAGATCAAACGAATTGGCCGAATGCAGCAATTTGTTTACATAAGCCACAGAGAAATTTGAGATCCACTAACAAAGGCCTTTGGTAATTCCGTCGGTAAAATCGGCCCACCTGAGTCAGGTCAGAGACAGAAGTATTTCTTTGGTTGGCCCTAAACTATGGAACGAGCTTCCTACAGAGTTGGGACTGCAGACTGATATTAAAACTTTTAAAAAGAACTTGAAAGCTTGGCTATTAGGAATTGCGTTTAAAGAGAATGATTGAAAATGTCTTAATTATATTTTATATATTTACTGAGCAGCTATCGTTTGCAACCAAGAGTACTAGACTCAAAACTTCATTTAAGTACTATGAATATCAGGATATTTCTTTCACTGATTTTATATCATGAACGCATTTTATTGTGATTTACATTTTATTTATTTATTTTATTTATTTATTTATTTATTATTTTTGTTATACCGAGTTTCATGACAGATATCACATCAACCCGGTTTACAATTAACAATGTGTGTAAAGCATAGCGTAACGTATATTCCCAATAAACTGTGAAACTTTAAATACAGTGTATCAATACCGTGTGTGAGAAAGTTACAATAAAACAGGGAAAATTAACTTGGAGCTGGAATAGGGGGAAAAATTGAACAATGCAATATATACATTTCTTCCAATTAATGAAATAGTATAGTAGAGTAAATAAATAAGCCTATGTGGATACATGTGATGGTACATAAATAAGAGACGGTAAAATAAGTGATCAAGGGAATAAATAAGACACAGTAGTGCATGGAAAGATATGATAATAAAATGAAACGGTAGTGAGTAACCAAGAGAATAAATAATAAGACACAGTAGTGCAAGGTAATGATATGATAATACTCAGCAGGTAAAGACGATAGTCCTCAGCAGGTAAAGATGAGTATAAGTTTATGGTAGGTGGATTCTTGATTAGATCCAGTTATTGTAAACAAGTTTATGAAGATGAGTAAGGGTTTTATTCAAGGCTTGGAAATGCTTTTTTAAAAAGCCAAGTTTTAAGTCTTTTCTTAAATGTTAGAGCGCATGGCTCCTGTCTCAAATCAGGAGGGATGGAGTTCCACAACGCTGGACCAGCTGACGAGAAGGCTCTGAGACTCAAGGCTTTATGTTGGAAGGTTTTGGCTTTTGGAATTTGGAGTGACTCTTTGTAGTATTCCCTGATGGGTCTGGTGGAGGTGTATTTTTTGAATGGTATTTGTAGATCGAGATGCGTGTGTTGGTTAATGGTCTTGAATATGATGTTGATGGATTTGTACATGATTCTATAGTGGATTGGTAACCAATGGAGGTTTTTGAGGATAGGGGAGATATGGTCCATTTTCCTGGAATTTGTAAGGACTCTGGCTGCAGAGTTCTGAACCATTTGTAGGGGTTTGGTATAGGAAGCTGGGAGGCCTAGTAGCAATGAGTTGCAATAATCTAGTTTGGAAAAGATTATTGCTTGCAATATAGTTCTAAAGTCCTGAGCGTGAAAAAGTGGTTTAATTCTTTTCAGAATATGTAATTTGTAGAAGCAATCTTTGGTGGTTTGGTTAATGAATGTTTTAAGGTTGAGACGATTGTCTAAGATAGCTCCTAGATCTCTTACGTGGACTGTTTGCAGGAGTGCGGGTGGTTTTTGAAGTGTGTTGTTGTTTTCCGGTGATATGAGCAAGAATTCTGTTTTTGAAGCATTGAGTATGAGGTTTAGGTTAGTGAGAAGAGGTTTAATTTGTAGAAGGCAACTGTCCCAGAATTCCATTGTTTTTGAAATTGTTTCTTTTAAGGGAATCACGATCTGTACGTCGTCAGCGAAAAGGAAGTGTTTCAGGTTCAATTTTGTAAGGAGTTGACATAGTGGTAACAGGTATAGATTAAAGAGCGTGGGAGAGAGTGATGAACCTTGCGGCACCCCTCTGTTAGAATGGTGGTATTGGGATTCTTTGTTGTGAATTTTGACTCTGTATCCTCTGTTTTCTAGGAATGTTTTGAACCAGTTTAGTGTAGCACCTGTCAATCCAATGTTCGCCAGTTGTTTTAGAAGAAGGGTGTGATTGACGGTGTCGAAGGCCGCCAAGAAGTCCAAGAGGATTAATAAAAATGTTTGGCCTTTATCAATTCCAGAAATGAGGAAGTCGGTGAGAGAGATTAGTAATGTTTCTGTGCTTGCAGCTTTGCGAAAACCGTATTGGTTTGGTGAAAGAATGCTGTGGTCCTCTAAGTAGTTGGATAGTTGGGTGTTTACCAATTTTTCTATGATTTTTGCTATGAATGGGAGATTGGAAATAGGGCGGAAGTTGTTGGGATCACATGCATTTAGATTTGGTTTTTTCAGCAGTGGCTTGATTGAAGCTGTTTTTAGGTCATCTGGGTAGATACCATGAGATAGGGAGCAGTTTATGATGTCTGCCAGTGTTTTTGCTATAGTGTCAGGGATGAGAAGAAGCATTTTGGAGGGGATTTGATCAAATGGGTGTGATGATGGCTTCATTCTCTTTAGCACTGAATGTATCTCTGTGATTGTGATGGGTTCGAAAGCGTTAAGCTGGATGTCTTTGTTTTGGGGGAGATATGTGTTATCTGGATCAGTGTTATTTGTAGTCAGCTGGTTAAGGAGATCAGATATTTTTTTGTTGAAATGAAGAGCCAGTTCATCAGCCTTTGTCTGGGCTAGCTCGGGTGGGATATCTGGCACGATGGGTTTAGTGAGGCTGGAAACGAAGGCAAAAAGAGCTTTTGAGTCAAAGATTAGATGATGAACCTTCCGGGCGTAATAGTCTCTTTTGGTTTTCAGTGTGATACTTTTGTATAGATGGAGTGTGCGTTTGTAGTCCGAGAGTGAGGCCTGTGAGGGGGCTTTACGCCATTTTCTTTCTTTCTGCCGAAGAAGTTGTTTGAGCTTTCGCAGGTCGTCATTAAACCAGGGTTGTCTTTTGGATGCATTAGAAGACCTTATTTTGGTTGTCAATGGGCAGAGAGTGTTTGCTATAGATTTTGTTATTTTGGACCAGGATTGGATGGCAGAGTTGTTTAATTTAATTTAATTTGTTTAATTAAGTTTTGTTTAATTAAGTTTAATTTGTTTAATTAAGTTTAATTTAATTTGTTTTAGTGGGGTGAACATTTTATTTTATTATTTTAATTTGCTATTATTTTTTATAAGTTATTAGATTTGTTTTCTATTTAAACTAATTTTTATTGCATTTTATGCTTGGAAACCGTTGTGATGGCTTGTCTGAACGACGGTATATAAGAATTTAATAAATAAATAAATGTCACTCTGTGCAGGTTACCCTCATGCATTTCGTTAAGGGTAGTAACTGCTATTCCATGCAAGTTACATCCATGTGTTCCATTAAGTACAGTAAGTGTCATTCTGTGCAGGTAACCCCCATGCAGAAATGTTACACCATCTCTTTCTTCAGCATTTAGGGATCTGTAGTGTTTGTCCCTTTTGAATTCATTAACTGTTCTTGTCTTTACCACCCTGTCTGGGAGAGAATTCCAGGCATCCAGCACTCTCTCCGTGAAGAAACATTTCCTGACTTTGGTTCTGAGTCATCCCCCCTGGAGTTTCATTTCATGACTCTTAGTTCTCTTTTCTTTCCAACAGAAAATGTTCAAAGTTCATTCATCATTAAAAGCTTTCCGGCATCTGAAGGTCTGTATCATATCTCACCTGTACCTCCTCTATTCCAGGATATATATATATTCAAATTATTTTGCCTCTCCTCATAAGTCTTCCAAAGAAGACAAAACACCATTTTGGAAGCCCTTCTCTGGACCACCTCCATTTTGTGTCTATCCTTTCTGAGGTATGATCTCCAGAACTGAACACAATACTCCAGCTGAGGCCTCACCAAGGACCTCATTGCTTCAGCAATGAGTTGCTTGCATCCTAGCAGAGAGTTGCTGCTTCCTGTGTTCTGCCTTCTAGATCCTTCCCTACCTCATTCCACCAGCCCTCCTATTTTGGTCCCTCCCAGTATCTTCCTCGCCTACCCTCAGACCGACTACTGGACTCAACCTTAGCCTGAACTCGGACTATTCTTGCCAGCCACCTGCCTCTGACCACAGTCTGGACCTTGAACATCCTCGACTGCATCTGACTCTAGCCATCAGTCCCAACTCCCATGATACTCATGTTTAAGTCTTACTGGTCCCGGAACCCAAAGACTCTACCCCAAGGGGAAAGGGGTTAGTATAAGTGAAACTCCAAAACAGTCCTCACCCAGCAGCTGTCAGGGAGAATCTACAGGGCCATCCTAGTAAGTTAAGCCAACCTACCTACAGCAACAAGGGTTCAAAAACCTTACAGGGATCTATTTCATGTCTGAGTACTTGCCAGGTATTTGTAAACCTGGATTGGCCACTGTTGGAAACAGGATGCTGGGCTTGATGGACCAGTATGGAGATTTATGTTTTGTTTTTTCAAAATTTGTTTCGAATTGGCAGATTACAATAAAGTCAGCATATTTATCACAAACTGTTCAATAATTCAAACCCTTACAACTGTCCACAGTACAAGAATATATAATTGTCTCCCAATCCAAATTTTTTAATTTCCCCCTTCTGAACACCCAATGAATGTATCACGCCCTACCCATATCTCTTCCCCATACATCCTCCATTCATACTCCTGTTTCATCATTCTTTATAAACTTTCACTCTGAAGAAACCTCTGCTTTTTTACTATTTACTACTCTCCGATCTGTAGAATATTCCATCTTAGTTAAAATATTATGACTATTAGTATCAAGAAGATTGTAAAAGTGTAAACTATGCTTGTTTATAGTCTCTATTTTCTTCTAAAAAAACTGTACATCAAATCTTTCTAATCACATTAAAAATATATTTTCTTTCTAAATATTAAAAGTAGAGGATGATGGATTTACAACCTAAGTATACATTTACGTGCTACCAGCAATGCCATAATAAACAGTAGATATCTATTAGAAACATCATTACCAACTGTCCTCAACCGTCTAATATTTCAAATAAGCATATCACCTTGAAAAGGCAAATTTACATTTGTGCAGTCAGATATCCACGTTAGTATTTGTCCAAAATTAGAAGAGCAATAAAAAGATAGGTGCATATAATTTCCTGTTACTTTTTCGCACTTATGACATATCAGAATCAGTTAGCTTCATTTTACACAGTCTTTCACTATTCACTTGGCAGTGATATATAATTTTAAATTGTATTTCCCTGTAGAGTACTGCTATTGGTAAGTTGTGTACATCTTGAAATATTTCACTTAACTGGCTAAAGCTATAAGGATTATTAGATTCTCTAGACCAATATTTCACCCAATTTTTTAACCCATCATGCCCCAAACTATCTTTACAAAGTATATACCATTGAGAGATAGACTTCTTCTCCCTAGCAATAGGTTCCACTTTATCCAAAAACGTTATCTCCTTTCTCATCTCCTCCAGATTAAGTTTAAAGCTGGTTATAGAATGCCAAATTTCAAATATTCATAGAACTGCTTATGAGGAATTTGGAAGGCAGTTTGCATTTGCGCAAAGCTCAAAATATGACCTGTTTCATCCTCAATAAAGTGATGGATCAAGGTCACTCCATGTGCAGCGCACCTCTAAAATAAATAAATAAATAAAATTTAAAAAAATTTACCGTTCCCGGTGTGAAACATGGATTATTTTGAAAAGGAGAAAAGAAAAAACCCAGCAGGTAAATGAAACCCCTTCCTTATTGCTTTCCATGCTAAAGCTAGGGATTGCCACATGAAGTGTTTCCTCAGATCTTCTACAACCTGCTTTTCTTTTTTTCCATTTATAACTTTTATTGGCAGAAAACAAGACAGAAATGCACCAAGTACATAATAAATGCAACCAGAATAGAACAGAAAATACGCATGTACAGCATAACTGAACGCCATTTTATCCAAATATACCCCCTAGAAACCCCCCACCCCTCCCCGTAGAGGTAGCTGATATATAACATACGGACACTTGGTAATCAAAAACATGCCATCACACTGCAAAGTATAGAGAGACCTAGGAAGTGACAAGCCCCATGACAATGCATGCACCTCAAACGATTGGAAGACCCCTTTGAGGCTGTTATCCCAGGGTTGGTACACCGGTTGCGAGGCACGCCAAGCCTGCAGTCGGCCAGCCCCCGCCTTTACTATACAACAGAAATGCATAACCATCGTTCATACTGGCCCCAGACCTTGTGAAAGTTATGGGTCGACGCATTGCGAAATGCTGTAATCTTGCCCAAAGTATGGGTGTTTAGGACCATTGCCTGTACCATTGATAGCGTCGGGACACTGGGATCCTTCCAGCTGCGTGCTATAGCACATCTGGTCACCGTAACCACAAATTTAATAAAGTTATTATGAAATCTTGATCTGTCTTGGAGCTCCTCATTCAGTAATGCTTGTGCTGGTGTAAGCTGAATACGTGTATTCAGAATCGTTGATATCCACGTCGATATAGATGTCCAAAGTTCTTGGATTTTGGGACATTGCCACCAAAGATGAAAAAAAGTGCCTCGCTCCTGACAAAGTTTCCAGCAATGTCCCTGAGTGTTGGGCGAGTAGCGCTGAATAAGACACGGGGTGACATACCATCGAAAGTATAATTTATATCCATTTTCTATATGCTGGGTTGAGATCAGTCCCTTCCTCAGAAGTAGAAATGTCCGCAGCCAATCCTCCTTAGTCCTATCGCACTGTAGATCCGCCTGCCACGCTTGAATATGAGACGCTGACATAAAGTCATCACTTAATAAACAGTATAGATTGGTTATATGTTTGGTAACCAAATGGGCCTGACGACACATACTTTCAAAAGTTGAAATACCCTTTGCCAGGTCAACTGCCACCCTATGTCGAAGGAAAAAGTGTCTAACTTGTAGGTAGCGGAAGAGATCAGCAGGCCCCAACTGGAATTGGCGGCTAAGTGTAGGAAAGGTGGTCAGCCCCCCAGGGGACCAGATGTGCGACCATTGCAATATACCTTTGTCTATCCAAGTTTTGAATGCGGTCGGGGTGCCCGCTGGTCGAAACTCCCCATGGTAAAATAAGTGGGAACTATGGAAAAAACCTTGCCCTCCCACTAAGGTGGTCTTCCAGCGGTCCCAAACGGACATGGTGGCCTGTACGGTCTCCGGTAAAATCAGTCTGGGACACCAAGAGGCTCGAGCCTGCCACAGCAATGCCGTAATAGGGAAGTCACCTAGCAAGGCTTGCTCCAATTGCACCCATGGCTTACGGTGTTTAGAATCATGCCACTCTATAGCCGCCTTCAGGTGGGCCGCGCCATGGTAACGGGCAAGATTAGGCACTCCCAACCCTCCCCTATGCCTAGGTACAAACAAGGTTCGCTGTGCGATCCGAGGTCTTTTCCCCTTCCACAAATATTTGTTTAGTCTCTTTTGCCATTTATCCAACAATTGAACAGGAATGACAATGGGTAGAGTCTGTAGTAAGTATAGAATCCGGGGCAAAATGTTCATCTTTAGCACTGCAAGTCGTCCCAGCCAGGAAATGTGATACCTATCCCACTCCTCTAGATCTTTATATATTTTTGCCATAAGGGGGGTATAATTTAAGTGGAATAGATCCTTGTCCGTGCCCAGATAGACCCCCAAATACTTTAATTTACGGTTAGCCCACTTAAAGGGGAACTTCAATGTAACTCGGTCCAGCAAGGCTGGGGAGCCATTGACGTTTAGCAGTTCCGATTTTTCCCAATTGACAGAGAACCCCGAGACCCTGCTAAAGGCCTCTAATTCATCGGAGACTGCGCTCAGGGATCGAAGGGGGTCAGTAATAGTGAACAAAATATCATCTGCGAAAAGCGACAGTTTCGAGGTAAACTCTCCAACCTGCACACCAGTGATTAAGGGATTACTGCGTATGCGGTGGGTAAAGGGCTCCAAAAAGAGGGCAAAGAGCAAGGGCGACAGCGGGCATCCCTGTCTGGTACCTCTACCAACCGCAAACGGAGAGGAATACCCCCCATTAATTTTCAAACAAGCAGTGGGTGCTTCATATAGTTTTTGTATCCAGTTAATGAACTTGTCCCCCAAATTGTATAAGCGCAGAGTGTGAAACAAAAATGGCCAATGCACGTAGTCAAAGGCCTTTTCGGCGTCGATAGCTAACAGTAGCATGGGAATATTGTGCGAGCGAGCCCACCCCATGGCAGCTACCGTTTTACGGACATTATCCGATGCCATACGACCCGGGATGAAGCCAGATTGATCAGGATGTACCAATCCAGGTAAGGACACATTTAACCTATGGGCCAATATTTTTGCTAATATTTTCATGTCTAAATTAATTAAAGAAATGGGGCGATAAGAGCCGCAGACCGTGGGATCTCGGCCCGGTTTCGCCAGCAGTGTGACCCCCGCCATATTGTCTACCTGGGATAGCGATACCGGCCCCTGCAACGAGTTATATAGTGAGACCAGCGGAGGCACCAATAAAGTCATGAATTTTTTATAAAATAAAGCAGTGTAGCCATCCAGTCCGGGCGACTTGCCTAGCTTCAGCGATTTAATGGCCCAAGTCACTTCCGCTGCAGTTATATCCCGAGCTAGGAATACCTGGGCCTCAGGTGTGACTTGTGGCAGTGGAGTATTGTGAAAGTACGCCTCCAACTCCGCTTGGTGGATATCCATTTTAGGGGCATAAAGCTCCGTATAAAAACGGAGAAAGCGCTGCCTAATGTCAGTATTTGAGGTCAGCATCCTCCCATTTTCATCTTTTAATTTTACAATATTAGTCTGGGCATATTGGACCTTCAATTTGCGGGCTAACTGTCGTCCCGCCTTGTTACCCCCTTCATAATATAGCTGCTTACTGCGAGTCAAATTGTGGGCCATTTGGGCCGCTTCCAGATCCGCCAGGCGTTTGCGCAAGGCATCAATTTGCTCCAATAAGCCATCATCCCCTGTAACTAAATGTGTTCTCCCCAACTGTTGCAAACGCGTCAGGATATCAACTTTTTCCCGCTGTCTACAGCGCTTGACATAAGCACCCCTGGCAATAAGCTTGCTGCGCAGCACCGCTTTTAAACAGTCCCATAGTACAATTGGGGAAATATTAGGGGTATCATTCAATTGAAAATATTCCTGAATTTCCCCATATAATTGGGTACAAAATTCCTCCTCCTCGAGGAGACTATCATTAAGCCTCCAGTATTTTTGTCCTTTATCGTACCCAGAGAAATGAAAGTCCATAAATACCGGACCATGATCGGACCAGGTGATAGGGCCCAGTGTCGGGTCAATAACCTGGGTACAGCAGCCCTTATCCACTAACAAGTAGTCGATGCGCGAGTAGGTTTTATGCACTTTAGACAAGAATGTATAATTCCTAGATTTGGGGTGCCAAACCCGCCACACATCAACCAGGCCATGATGCCGCAGAAAACGGCGGAAAGCCTGACGGTCAGTCCGTCTAGCCGGAGGATTAGAGTGAGAATTGTCTAGGCGTGGGTCTATAGTCAGATTAAAGTCTCCTCCCAAGAGTATATGGCCCTCCGTCCACAGATCAATAAGCTGCGAAAGGCCGTCCAGATAGGCATCCTGTCCCTCGTTAGGTGCATATGAACTAATTAGGGTATACCTGTCCCCTCCAATGGCAATAACCAGTAAGAGATATCGTCCCTCAGGGTCCGTCCGACATAATAATTCTTCATATATCAGATCTTTATGCATAAGTATTCCCACGCCTAAGTACTTTCGAGCCAGTGGCCTAGCGGCCCAGTACTGCCTAGGAAAACTAGGGTGCTTAAGCAGACGCTCATATCTCTTCTTTAAATGGGTTTCTTGTACAAAGGCGATCTTAGTATGATGGAAGTTCAAATCATCAAACAGAGATTGCCGTTTAAGAGGTGTATTCAGTCCCTTTACATTTAGGGACATAACGTTAAAGGCCGTCATGATTTAATAAAGTCATAGGTGAATATCCCAATGGCTGTCACCTGTGGTCCCTCCCCCTCTACGAAGCTAGTTTGTCTGTAATTCTTTAATATCCAAGCGTCCCCTCTAGCAATATGGCCATAGTAAGTGCTGCCCTCTAACATCCCCTCCCGCTTTCCCCCCTCCCCCACAGCCTGTTCCCTATCCCAGGGCCATGCTGTCTGAATAAGGGAGGAGTCAATCATCCCAGCATAGCCTTTCCCCAAGACATCTTATATTCTAAAAGAAACATTTTCTGACAATTTTGGGACATCCCCAACTTATAAACTGTGGAACTCAGAACCTGAAAACATCACATGGAAACAGACAGAATCATTAGGAAACATTTCAGCAAGAATAAATAGTTCCATAAAGTGAACTTTGAAAGCGAGGACCTGCCCCTGAAACCCAGGCAGGTCAAAGCAGCAATGTCACAAACAGAAAACCTTTTGCCCTCCTCGGGCCATTAGATTCACGCGGCCCAAGCTCAACGCGGAGGGGGTGAATCAGGCTGTCGCCGCAGCCTCCTATCCCCTCTGTTCACCCGTTGCCAGCGTGGAGGTCCCTCCTTTCGCACGGGTGGCTTTGGAAGAGACGATAAACCCAAGATTTCAGGGTAACCTGCGTCGCGCAGTATAGTGGAGGCCTCCGCCGGCGTTTTCGCCCTAAGTGCTTCACCTTTCAAAGTAAAGTTGAGCCCAAATGGGAACAACCATCTGTACCTGATATTTTCTTTTCGGAGAAGATCCGTAATAGGTTTAAAGTCCCTCCGCTTCTTTATTGTTGTGGGTGAGAGGTCTATAAAAATCATGACCTCATGGCCCTGCCATTTCCAGCTAGTTTGCTGCCGGGCGATGCTGGCGATTTTTTCTTTAACAGCAAATTCGTGGTAGCAGGCTATAATATCTTTAGGCAAATTGTTCACACGGGGTCCAAAGACTCTGTGCGCCCGTGCTATTTTCACCTCCACCTCCTGCTCCGTGGAAGCTGTTCCCGCGCCTGCAGCAAGAAGCATGGTGCTAATCTGGACCACAGTGTCTATACAGTCCGCGGAGTCAGGTCCCTCCGGAATACCTCTAAACCGGAGATTATGGCGCCTTGACCTGTTTTCTAGGTCTTCCATTTTGTTTTGCAAGCGTTCCATTTCTTCTTGCATAGTGTTTAATGTTTCATGCTGCTCCTTGATGTCTGCGCTGTTTGCCTCCGCCCTGGTTTCAACTTCAAATAAGCGGCGGCCATGTTCTGCTACGTCCCCTTTGAGCTCCTCGATGGAGGACATAATAGCTTCGGTTTTCGCCGCGATTTCCACCTTAATTTCAGCGAACCATCCCTTCATGTCCTCCCTAGAAGGAATCACGTTTTCAGCCGCGAGGGTGACCGCCGTTGCCGCCTCGAGGTCTGCTGCCTCGGTTCCAGCGCCCGCCATGTTGTTGTCTTGAGGCTCTCCTTCCAGCGGCAGTTTAGTGTACGAGAACTTCTTCAAATCGATCGCTTTCCGCCTATAAGACATCTGCCGGTAAGCCTGGAGGCGTTGGGAGCCTTTGTTGCGCGAAGCGCCGGTCGGGGTGCCCGATGTCAGTTGATTTTGCTGATGTCTGGCGAGAGACTCGGGGTTAGCCAGCCATTTGCTGGGATGACGTCACATCCTCCATCAACCTGCTTTTCTACAAGAAATAACCCCAAAGGTATGTGCGGAAAACGTAGTTCTTCTAAAATTTGGATAGAATGGTATTTATAGGTACCACTGATTCGCTCTACAAGAAATCTTAAATGGCAAACCCAATTATACAACTTAAAATTATGAATGACTGCACTTAATGGCAGTGAATCCCAGCTGCCAAATCTTCATTATCTCTACTCCTTCAGGCGTGTCAACTCTTTTGCAGATCTTAGTATCATCCACAAATAGACAAACTTTACCTTCTACCCCTTTCGCAATGTCACTCACAAAGATATCAAACAGAACCAGTCCCAACAACGATCCCTGTGGCATTCCGCTTAACATAGTTCTTTCTTCAGAGTAGGCTCCGTTTACCATTACACACTGTCTCCTATCAGTCAACCAGTTTGTAATCCATGCCATCACCTTGGAGCTCACTCCAAAGCTTCTCATTTTATTCACAAACCTCCTATGTGGGACTGTATCGAAAGATTTGTTGAAATCCAATTGGATCACACCAAGCGCTCCTCCTCGATCCAATTCTCTCATCACCCAAGCAAAAAAATCTATTACATTTGTCTGACAGGACCTTCGCCTGGTGAATCCATACTGCCTCGGCTCTATCAACTCATTGGACTGGAGCTATTTCAATGTCTTTTCGTTATGCAGTTTCTCCATTAATTTTCCCACTACCGAGTTGAGGCTAATCGGCTTGTAGTTTCCAGCCTCTTCTGTTACCATTCGTGTGAAGCGGGACCACAACTGCCATTCTCCAGCCCGGTGATACCACTCCTGTTTTCCAGGGCTCTATTTAACAGGTCCTTCAGCGGACCCACCAGCACATCTGTAAACTCCTTCAATATCCTGAGATGTACCTCAACCTGCCCCATGGGTGACTGCCTCGAAATTCCCAGTGCTGTAGGCATATTTGCCTAAGGCCATACTGCCCTGAATATGCCTGATCTCATCTGTTCTTGAAGCCAAGCTTAGGGAGATCTGTTTACCAATGATGCACCAATTATGAATTATAATAGCCATGTACAGGCCAAATTCTGTCAGGCCCCAGACACTGTTACAGCAAGAGAAGAAGTTTTGCCCAGGTGAACTTTAAACCTTGTCGCTGTGGAAAATGAAGAGGCCTGACCTAATATACTGAAGGATACCTTATCAGATGTGCCTGTTTGATAGTTCCTGTGCAAATATAAAGCAGACAGAGGCAACAACTTAAGATACTAAGCAAGTGTCAGGGACATTCAAGAAAGCAAGCAGAAAGACCCTCACCCATGGAGGAAGAGGCAGCCTGAGATGGAGAAAAACAGTGACACACAGCTTGGCATACAGATGTGGCAGTTCTCCCCCTGAAGGACTGGGGGAGGGGGGGGGGGGGAGAGGAGGACCTGCAATGTGGCAAAAGACCCTCCCATCCACAACAAAGTTATGCATGAGCTTATGCATATTTATGAGCTGGGAAGTATAAGACAGGAGGGCAAAGAAGAGAAGAAAAAAGGATGAACCCCCTAGGAGAGCAACCCTGAAACCAAAAAGGAGCAGGGAGGCAAGCAACGGACCCCTGGAGGAAGAGAAGGCGCAAACCTTGAACACAAACCTGGGGAGAAAAACCCAGACAGCAAGAACCTGTCCTGAAGTATCCCTGGAAGCGAAAAGGGGGGGGGGGGGGGGGGGGGAGAAGAGGCAAACCAGCCCTCCCTGCTATCGAGAAGGGAGAAGACTAGGTATGGCCAAGGGATCAGAGAGAGGAGACCCCGGCTCAGGTGCGGAGAGTGACACGGAGTCATAGACGAGGAAGGGTGAGGCCAAGCCCAGACAGCTGGCAAGCAGCAGAGCCAGAAGCGAGTCTCCTTCCTGCACAGCCTGCCCGCTCTGCCAGCAGCAAGCCTCTCCCCTGCCCACATTCTCCAGCTCTCCACCTGAAACCTGCTTCAGAGGTGAACAGAGGTATCGCATGAAGTTGGAATCAGGGGTAAGTTATCATAAGTATTAATATCTTATGTTCTTAAGCAAGCTAAGGTTTATGACATGTTTTGTTACCACCCGTGATAGAGAATTTTCTTTAGGGAAAACTGGTGCTTAGAGGCCAGGAGGTTAGAGATAGGAATTCTTATTTTCTAAATGTCCTGCGAAATCTGATAAATAAAAGTCTATTTCTGAGGAGAATACACGTAGTCTTTTCCCTGACTTAGGATCGCAAGTAAGGTGGGAGAGCAGCTGGCAGTATCTTGTAGCAGACAGATCCCTGCACCCCTAAACCTGCTTACAAAGCAAGGTTGGAGCTGGTTAGTACTTGGATGGGTGACTGCCTGGGAATACCAGGTGCTGTAGGCTTATTTTCCTCTCACATAAGAGGATGAGTCTCTCAGGGCTACTGCCCAGCAAGGGGAGGGGTAGGTCAGCTATCATAGTGTTGAGATTACTTACCTGATAATCTCCTTTTCCTTAGTGTATGCAGATGGACTCAGAACAAGTGGGTATTGTGTGCTCGTGCTAGCAGTTGGAGACGGATCTGACGTCAGCACGGGTACATATACCCCCACAGGAAGTGCAGCAAATCAGTAATCTTCCTTGCAAAGCTCTTATGGATATATGTGTGACTGACCGATCGATTAATCAACAGGATTACCCTGACCAATTGATGGTAGCTGGAGACCGCCAGTGTACTCAGCCGGAAGGCGTCGACACCCGGCAGGGTGGATGCCCTATATAAGAAAACATGGCTTACCGTGAGTCGGCGAATCCCCATGTATACCGGCAGCCGGGCGGGATGCTGAGTCCATCTGCATACACTAAGGAAAAGGAGATTATCAGGTAAGTAATCTCAACATTTCCTAGCGTGTAGCAGATGGACTCAAAACAAGTGGGATGTACAAAAGCTACTCCCGGACTGGGTGGGAGGCTGCCCGAGGTCCGTTCAGGATTGCCCTCGCAAATGCTGTGTCCTCCCTGGCCTGAACGTCCAGACGGTAGAATCTGGAGAAGGTATAGAGGGAGGACCACGTCGCCGCTTTACATATCTCTGCAGGCGACAGCATCCTAGTTTCTGCCCAAGAGGCTGCCTGCGCTCTGGTAGAATGAGCCTTGACCTGTAGAGGCGGTGGTTGTCCCGCCTCTACGTAGGCGGCCTTGATAACTTCTTTAATCCAGCGGGCGATGGTCTGCCGTGAGGCCGCTTCCCCTTGCTTCTTCCCGCTGTGCAGGACGAACAGGTGGCCCCGTCTTTCGTACTGTTTCTGACATTTCCAGGTATCTGGACAGTAGTCTGCCGATGTCGAGATGGCATAGTATTCGACCTTCTTCCGATTTCTTCAAACCTTCCGTGGTAGGCAAGGATATGGTTTGGTTGAGGTGAAATTGTGAGACCACTTTGGGTAAAAAGGAAGGAACCATGCGAAGATGGATAGCCTCTGGAGTGATTCTGAGAAATGGATCACGGCAGGACAGTGCTTGTAGCTCTGAGATGTGGCGTGCTGAACATACGGCCAGCAAGAACACCATCTTCAAGGTTAACAAATGGAGAGACAGGCCTCGAAGGGGCCTGAAGGCGGACCCCGCCAGAAATTCCAATACTAGGTTGAGGTTCCACAAGGGTACTGGCCACTTCAGTGGCGGGCGAATGTGTTTGACTCCTCTCAGGAAGCGGGAAACGTCTGGGTGTTTGGCAATGGAGTTGCCGTCACTCCTGGGACCGCACCAGTCTTCAAAAACTCTCCAGATCCTGATCTATGTCAGGGATGTGGAGAACTTGCGAGCTCGGAGAAGGGTATCTATTACCGACTCAGAGTATCCTCGTTTCTTCAGTCTAGCCTTCTCAATGGCCAGACCGTAAGAGAGAATTGAGCTGGATCCTCGTGGAGGATGGGGCCTTGCCGTAGCAGGTCCCTGTGCGGAGGCAGGCGTAGAGGAGTCCCTGCCAGTAGTCTTCTCATGTCTGCGTACCAGGGTCTTCTTGGCCAGTCCGGGGCCACTAGAAGAACTAGGCCTCTGTGGCACTGAATCCTGTGTACAATGGTGCCCAGCAGGGGCCATGGAGGAAAGGCGTATAGCAGGATCCCCTGAGGCCACGGCTGTACCAGGGCATCGATCCCTTGGGCTCGGGGATCCTGCCTGCGGCTGAAATATCTGGGAACTTGAGCGTTGGACCTATCCGCTAAGAGGTCCATGGCTGGCGTCCCCCATTGATCCACAATTATCTGAAAGGCTGTGGGTGACAGCTGCCACTCCCCCGGGTTTAGCCTTTCTCTGCTGAGGAAGTCTGCCGTCGTGTTGTCCTTCCCGGCGATGTGGACGGCGGAGATGTCCTGGAGATTTGCTTCTGCCCAAATCATCAGGGGGGTTATTTCCAGGGACACTTGTTGGCTTCTGGTTCCGCCCTGACAATTGATGTAAGCCACCGTGGTGGCGTTGTCTGACATCACTCTGACCGCTCTGTCACGAAGTCTGTGGGCAAATCGCAGGCACGCTAGTCTGACTGCCCGTGCCTCTAGTCGGTTGATGTTCCACCTTGACTCTTCTCTGGTCCACCGCCCTTGGGCAGTGAGTTCCTCGCAGTGTGCTCCCCAACTGTTCAGGCTGGCATCTGTGGTGAGCAGAATCCAGATTGGGGAGGACATTCTCGACCCCCGGCTCATGTGGCCGGGCTGCAACCACCACCGTAGCTGATACCGCACTCTGGCCGGTAGAGGCAGGTGTATGGTGTAGTTCTATGATCGTGGGCTCCATCGAGATAGAAGGGCGCGTTGCAATGGTCTCATATGAGCCCGCGCCCATGGCACCACCTCCAGAGTGGATGCCATGAGGCCGAGGACCTGTAGGTAATCCCGAGCTGTGGGCCGGCTGGCGCTCAGCAGGGCCTGCAGATGATCCTGGAGTTTTGATTTTCTCTTGGAGGTCAGGCTGACCTTGTCTTCTCGGGTGTCGAATTGGACCCCTAGGTATTCCAGCGACTGGGACGGCTGTAGGGAGCTCTTGCTTATGTTGACTACCCATCCGAGGCTTTCCCGAAGAGCTATAACTCTGTTGGTTGCCCGGTGGCTCTCCTCCGGTGACTTTGCCCTGATCAGCCAATCGTCCAGGTAGGGATGGACGAGAATTCCTTCCTGAGTGTCGCCGCCACTACTACTATGACCTTGGTAAAGATCCACGGCGTGGTGGCTAGCCCGAAGGGTAAAGCTCGGAACTGGAAGTGCTGATTCAGGACTTTGAAGCGTAAATAGCGCTGGTGATCTCGATGGATTGGGATATGTAAATAGGCTTCCGACAGATCTAGGGAGGTGAGAAACTCCCCTGGCTGTACTGAATTCTTGACAGACCGTAGAGTTTCCATGTGAAAGCTGGGGACCCGTAGGTGTCGGTTGACTGACTTGAGGTCCAGGACGGGCCTGAAAGTGCCCTCCTTCTTGGGTACTATGAAATAAATGGAATAATGCCCAGAATTTCTCTCTTCTGCAGGTACTGGGATTATGGCTTTTAGGGCCAGGAGCCTCTGTAAGGTCACTTCTAGTACCGCTGCCTTGAGCGGTGAACAAGGAGATTCCACAAACTTGTTCGGCGGAAGCTGAAGGAAATCCAGGTAATATCCTTCTCGGATGATGGTGAGGATCCACTGGTCCGAAGTGATCTCGACCCACCTGCGGTAGAAGAGGGTTAGCCTGCCCCCTATGGCTGCTACCCCTGGATGGGTCGACTGAGAACCGGCTCGGGCCAGAACCCGAGCCGGTTCTCTTCTTGTTGTGCTTAGCCCGAAAGGGCTGGTTCCTAGCCTGGGAACGAGGCGCTCGATAGCGAGACCTGTAAGGGTTGAAGCGCTGAGAATTTCTACCTCTGGAAGGTCTAGAAAAGGACCGCTGGCTCCTCCTCGGCCTGTCTTCTGGTAAATGGGGTAAAGGAGAGGCACCCCATCTAGTAGCCCAGTTCTCGAGATCGCTGCCGAACAGCAGTGAACCCTTAAAGGGCATTCTTGTGAGTCGTGTCTTGGAGGACGAGTCGGCCGCCCAATGACGTAGCCAAAGCTGTCTTCTGGCTGCCACTGAGGAGGACACTCCCTTGGCTGCCATACGGACGAGGTCGGAGGCTGCGTCAGTGAGAAATGCGAGAGCTGATTCCATGTCTGCTCCCTGGGTGTTGTTTCTCGCCTGTGATAAACAGGAGCTCGTCACCACGGTGCAGCAGGTCGCGATTCGTAGGGACATGGACGCCGGATCCAAAGGGTACATGCCTGCCAAGGCCCGACCCCCTTTGAATGAGGCCTCCGGTGCCTTCCATTCCAGATCGATTAGCTGCTGTGCTGCTTGTAGGAGGGGAAAATGGTGAGTCGGTTGGCGAAGGCCCTCTAACAGGGGGGTTCATTTTAGGGTCCCCTGGGGTATCCTGGCCCGGAATGGCCAGTTCCGATAGACCAGGGGTCAGGAACCTTTTTTGCTGAGAGAGCCATGAACGCCACATATTTTAAAATGTAATTCCATGAGAGCCATACAATATGTTTAAAACTAAATACAAGTAAATGTGTGCATTTTATGTAAGATCACACTTTTAAAGTACAATAAGTCTCTGAAAATATTACACCAGGCCTTAAGACACCAATACATCTCCTATTAGGAAAACGGACCAAGTCAGGCTGCTATAGAGTCCTACACAGAAACTACACGCCAGCAGAAAACCTCACCTGAATCACATGCTGACCCTCACCTAACATAGAATAAAGAGACCAAAACGCATAACTAGAAGCATGCAGAAAAAACTGAATTGGAAACTGCAACAAGCCAGAGTCTCTGTATGCAGTGTAACAAAGGAAAAAAGAAACATCACCCATCCTTATAAAACAAATCAAGAAATATAAAATCATCAGCAGTAAAACTGTACTAACAAAAAGAACATATTTCGAAACAGCTGATGAGTGGAATATCCAATAATTAAAAACTCATATAAAACATTTCCAGATACCAACAAAATATTTCAAAATAGCAGACACAAAGACCCAGTAATGAAAAATAATAAGAATACAAAAATTTTTTTGCTCTGCATACCTGGGAACGTTTGATATCCAGGTGTCCTGAGATTGTTCTGAATTAGCAGGAGGCGGGGTGGTTTGCTTGGAACTTTCTCCTCTCTCAGTCACATACCAGCGCTCTCTCTCACACTGGCTCTCAATGACACACCTATACACACATGCTCTCAGTACTCACATATACACATGTTTTTTCTCTCTCTTATATAGGCTCTTAATTACACATTTACACACATGCTGTCTATCTTTTCACGCTTACACACACAGGCTTTCAATCACATAAATACATGCTGTCTTTTTCTCTCACACACAGACTCTCATTCACATGCTTACAAACATGTCCTCTCTTTCTCTCATTTACACACAGGCTCTCAATCACATACTCACATGCTCCCTCACCTAAATTTATTTTATTTATTTTATTTATTTAAAAGCTCTTCTATACCGTCGTTAAGTTAGATAACCATCACAACGGTTTACAGCAAGGCACGATAATGAATAAAGTAAGTGGTATAGATTACAATTAATCATGTGCCATCATAGTGCGGTAACAATTCACTTCAATAAAATGTGTGTACATTAAGTTTGTCTGTAGGGAGCATAGTAGACGAAAAGAATTTAACTTTAATGTGCATTGGAATTTAACTTTAATGTGCATTGGAATTTCACTTTAATGTGCATTGGAATTTCTAGTTCGGTGCATCCTAATCAATCAACTGTTTTTTTCCTTCTCTATATCTTTATAAATCAGCTCTCAATCACACACAGACACACATGATCTCTCACTTACTTATACACACAGGCTCTTAATCATACATACACATGATCTCTCTCACACACAAAGGATCTCAATCATACACACATACTCTTTCACACAAACAGGTTTTCAATCACAAACTTACACATACAGGTTCCCAATGGTAAACTTACATTCATGCTCTCTCTCTCACAGGCAGGCTCTCAATCACAGACATACTCTCTTTCACATATACAGGCTCTCAATCATTCACATACATGCAATCTCTCACTCACACACACAGGATCTCAAACACACATGCTTGCTCGCTCATTCACTCTCTCTCCCCCACCCCCACCCCGGGAACTCGCGGCAGCAGCAGCCTCCTCCCAACGCTAACCTTCTTCATTTTCAGCCCTCGCGGAGGAGAAGTCCCATTGGCCGCGGTTGAAGCTCTTCATTTTCCTCCGAGCCGCGCTGCAGTCTTCTTTTCGTCGGACCGACGCAGACCACACTAGCGTGGCCTCTTCTTGCCGCGCACGCACCCAATGCTCACCACTTCCTCTTCCGGGCCGTGGGGGGGGCGGGAAGAAGAGAGCATGCCGGTGCTGCCGACTCCAGCTATTCTTCCGCGTTCCGCCCGGGCTGACAGCATTTTAAGCCCGGGCAGAGGAGGACCGGGGAGCAGCTGGGTCAGCGGGAGACTGGAAAGGGTGGCGACACTTGTCTGCGAACCAGATGCAGCCCTCAAAAGAGCCATATCTGGCTCGCGAGCCATGGGTTCCCGACCCCTGCGATAGACATTACGAGACCAGGCCTGAAAGATCCTCTTTCCGAAAGAAGTGCCTCATGGTCCGATATGGTTCTATCTCCGAGGGAAGTTCACCCTCCTCGGGGGGCTCCTCACTTTCCTGGGAGCAATCCGAATCCCCATAATCAGGGCTGTCGGGTGGCGAGTGGCCGCGCCTAGGTCTCGAGGGTCCAGGGGCCGGATCAACCGGGATGGAAAGACCCATTCGAGGAGCAGACTGCATCTGGACAAAGGCGTGAATCCCCTTGAATACTTCCACCCAGGAAAGCGAAGCCGGATCTGGCCGTAGGGGCACCAGGTCTCTCGGGTTCCCTGGTTGCTTGCCGCGGCCCGCTAAGTCCGGTGTGCTCCCTGAAGAACCGCTGGGCCGGTCCTGTCCTGGAACTCCCATGGCCTCCTCACATTGGGCACATAGTGAGTCTACTTCCTTGCTCTGTGTGGCTCTGAGGTTGCATGCTGAGCAGAGGCTTAGAGCTTTCATGCCAGATTCTGGAGGTGCCGGCTCTGCGGCCGCATGGGCTCTCTTATGCTCCATTCGCCTGGAAATCGGTATCGCCCAATGATGTGCGCTAACAACGTGCGCGTAACAGCATGCGCCTAGAACGGGCGTTTTATAGATGTGCGCCTATCCACAGGCGTCTTATAAATGTGCGCCTATCCACGGGCGTCTTATAAATATGCGCCTATCCACGGGCGTCTTAAAAATGTGCGCCTATCCACGGGCGTCTTAAAAATGTGCGCCTATAACGAGTGCCTATAATGGGCGTCCTATAAATGTGCGCCTATAATGTGCGTCTTATAAATGTGCGCGTATCCTAGTAGCGTGCGCTTAGTCAACGTGCGCTAACAACGTGCGCCTATCGCGTGCGCTAACAACTTGCGCCTATCGCGTGCGCTAACAACTTGCGCCTATCGCGTGCGCTAACAACTTGCGCCTATCGCGTGCGCTTAGCAACGTGCGCTTAGTTGGCGAAGATGAGTAGGCAGGCAAAATGGCGACCTCCTTGGCGGGCTGCCCCATAGGCAAGCCCAGTTAATCCACACTTCCTCGGAGACCAAGTAAAGATGTACGCCTTACCTTGTCTTCAGCGCTTCCCGGCTAAGACCCGGGCGGTCTCCGGCTGCGGGGGGAGAGGGTGAGTACCTTCACCACCGCGCTTAAGGAAGTGCACCCGCTGCCTCTAGGCCGCGCCCAAACTCGTCTCGCTCGGGGGCCAAGTCCACGCCGGGACCAAGGCTGCCTCTAGGCCGCACTCGAACTCGTCTTGCTCGGGGGCCAAGCTGCACCCGAGCCCTTCTCACTCGGGGGCTGGGTCCCTGCTGAGAACCGGCCACCGGACCGAGGCTCTTACCTCCGAGAGACCACGGAAGTCAGCTCGGGAAACTCAACTGGGTGAGTGACCGCCTGGTATCACCACAGGAGTGTGGGGCTCGTCTTCAATAGATTTCTTCTATGAATTTAGTCGTTAGAATTTGGAAACACGCTCAGTGAGCGTGAGGTAGCTCCAAACTGCTTTGGAGACGGAAATTACTGATTTGCTGCACTTCCTGTGGGGGTATATGTACCCGTGCTGACGTCAGATCAGTCTCCAACTGCTAGCTCGAGCACACAATACCCACTTGTTTTGAGTCCATCTGTTACACACTAGGAAATTGGTGATTTGATTATTAGAAATATAGATAGCTGGTTGGCTGGTGGACGTGAGGACCTCCTGCTCACTTGCCAGCCTGGTACAAAGGTAGTGGACCTCATGCATCATCAAGATAGGATTTTAGATAGTGCTGGGGAGGAGCCGGCTGTCGTGGTAAACATGGGCACCAACATGAGAAAATGTGGGAGGTAGGTTCCGGAAGACAAATTTAGGATTTAAGTATGAAGCTGAAATTTAGAACCTCCAGGGTAGGATTCACTAAAAAGCTCTCTGTTCCATGTGCAGGTCCCCAGAGACAGGTAAAGCTCCAGAGTCTCAATGTGTGGATGAGACGATGGTGCAGGGAAGGAAGAATCAGTTTTGAAAGGAAATGGGCAACCTTTTAGGGAATGGGGAGACTTTTCCGAAAAGACGGATTCTACCTTTAACCAGAGTGGAACCAGGCTGCTAGCTCTAACTTTTAGAAGGAAGATAGAGCAACTTTTAAAGTGAACAAGGGGAAAAGCAGGCAGGCATTCAGCAGTACATGATTTGGAGGAAGGTATCTTCGAAGGATACTAATGAAAGAGGAGAGTTAGGGCATCCCAATGGAGAGGTTCCGATAAAAGCAAAAATACTCCATGTACCTATAAGTAAAGAATCACCTAAGCTAAAGGATCATAAATTATCCCTATCAATTGAAAAGCAGGTTGTTAAGAAAACAAAACACATTTTGAAATGTCTGTATGACAATGCCAGAAGTTTAAGAAGTAAGATGGGAGAGAGAGCGTATAGCAGTAAATGATGCAATCGACTTAACTGCCATCTCAGAGACCTGGAAGGAGGAGGGTAGCCAGTGGGACAGTGCAATATCAGGGTACAAATTATATCACAATGACAGGGAGAATTCAACTTAGTTCAGTGTGTAGCATGGCATGTCCACGAGGGCATACAGTCCAACAGGATAAAGATCATACAAGAGACTAAATGTACAGTAGAATCTATATGGTTAGAAATCACATGTGCAATGGGTAAAAGTCTAGTGATAGGAGTATACCACCATCCACCTGTCCAAAATGATGAGACAGATGATGAAATGCTAAGAGAATGCAGGGAAGATAAACAATTTGACACTGCACTAATAATGGGAGATTTCAATTACCCCAATATTGACTGGGTAAATGTAACATTAGGATATACTAGAGACGAAAAGTTCCTGGATGAATAAATGACTTCTTGGAGCAATTGGTTCAGGAACTGATGAGAGAGGGAGCTATTTTAGATCTAATTCTTAGTGGTATGCAGGATTTGGTGAGAACGGTAATGGTGGTGGGGCCACTCATAATATTGATCATAGCATGACCAAATTTGAACTAATGACTGGAAGGGGGACAATATGTAATTCTACAGCTCTAACAATTTTCAAAAGAGAAAATTTGATAAAATGAGCAGTCCAGATGTATTCCATGCATTAAGAAAGGTGGAAGGAAGGCCAAATGATTACTAGCATGGTTAAAAGCTGAGAAGAAAGATGCTATTTTAGCCAAAAAAAAACCATCCTTCAAAAATTGGAAGAAGGATCCATCTGAAGAAACTAAGAAAAAGCATAAGCATTGGCAAGTTAAGTGTAAAACATTGCTAAGATACACTAAGAGAGAATTTGAAATGAAGTTGGTCGTAGAGACAATCACTCATAATAAAAACTGTTTTGAATATATCTGAAGCAGGAAACCCACAAGGGAGTCTCTGTTGGACTGTTGCAGAAAGACTAAATTAATTCTCTGCTTCTGTGTTTACTATAGAGGATGTTGGGAAGATACTGGCTCCGGAGATGATTTTCAAGGGTGATGAGTCACATGAACTGAACCAAATCACGGTGAACCTGGAATATGTAGTAGGCCAGATTAAAAAACTAATGAACAACAAATCACCTGGACCTTTCATTTAAATCGTTCATTGTACCTGAAGACTGGAAGATGGCCAGTGTAACCCCAATATTTAAAAAAAGGTTCCAGGGGTGATCCGGGAAACTACAGAATGATGAACTTGATTTCAATGCCAGGAAAAATAGTGGAAACTATTCTAAAGTTCAAAATCACAGAGCATATAGAAAAACATGGTTTAATGGAACACAGCCAACATGAATTTACCCAAGAAAAGTTTTGCCTCACAAATCTGCTTCAATTTTTTAAGAACATAAGAAATTGCCATGCTGGGTCAGATCAAGGGTCCATCAAGCCCAGCATCATGTTTCCAACAGAGGCCAAACCAGACCACAAGTACCTGGCAATTACCCAAACACTAAGAAGGATCCCATGCTACTAATGCAATTAATCACTAACCAACCTCTTTCCCTTTTCAACAATTCACCAACTCGAGCGTACAAGGGAATCCTTGTGCGGTGGTAATCTTGTACGGAGGTATTTGATGAGGATAACCGATTTGCAGTTATCCTTTCTTTTACCTCCGTCTATTATTCTTTTTATTAAGGTCAAAAATATTTTTTAAGTGCTCTTTCGTGCATCGCCTTTGTTGATTTCTCATGGGTACGGAGCTGCAAGCTGCAAGCAGCTCCGTACCCATGAGAAATCAACAAAGGCGATGACCTTGATAAGTATGACGAAAGACTAGCAGTGGGTCGGAAAAGCAGCAGGGGAGAAGGGATTTTAAGAAAAAATGCACGAAAGAGCACTTAAAAAATATTTTTGACCTTAATAAAAAGAATAGACGGAGGTAAAAGAAAGGATAACTGCAAATCGGTTATCCTCATCAAATACCTCCGTACAAGATTACCACCGCACAAGGATTCCCTTGTACGCTCGAGTTGGTGAACTAATGCAATTAATAGCAGTGCCTATTCCCTAAGTAAACTTGATTAATAGCAGTTAATGGACTTCTCCTCCAAGAACTTATCCAAATCTTTTTTAAACCCAGCTACACTAACTGCACTAACCACATCCTCTGGCAAAAAATTCCTGAGCTTAATTGTGTGTTGAGTGAAAAAGAATTTTCTCCAATTAGTCTTAAATGTGCTACTTGCTAACTTCATGGAGTGCCCCCTAGTCCTTCTATTATTCAAAAGTGTAAATAACAGATTCACATCTACTCGTTCAAGACTTCTCATGATCTTAAAGACCTCTATCATATCCTCCCTCAGCCGTCTCTTCTCCAAGCTGAACAGCCCTAACCTCTTCAGCCTTTTCTCATAAGGGAGCTGTTCCATCCCCTTTATCATTTTGGTTATATCTGCTCCACCAGATTGTAAAAGATCAGCGAGAGCTCACTAGACACAACTATATCTTTTTTGAGATGCGGCGACCAGAATTGTACACAGTATTCAAGGTGCAGTCTCACCATGGAGCGATACAGAGGCATTATGACATTTTCCGTTTTATTAACCATTCCCTTCCTAATAATTCCTAACATTCTGTTTGCTTTTTTGACTGCTGCAGCACACTGAGCCGACGATTTTAAAGTATTATCCACTATGATGCCTAGATCTTTTTCCTTGGTGGTAGCTCCTAATATGGAACCTAACATCGTGTAACTACAGCAAGGGTTATTTTTCCCTATATGCATCACCTTGCCCTTGTCCACATTAAATTTCATCTGCCATTTGGATGCCCAATCTTCCAGTCTTGCAAGGTTCTCCTGTAATGTATCACAATCCGCTTGTGATTTAACTACTCTGAATAATTTTGTATCATCCTCCAATTTGATAACCTCACTCGTCGTATTCCTTTCCAGATCATCTACCTTATAAATGGCCTGTGACCGACGGCCCGCAAATGCGCAGTAGAGCACAGCTCTACTGCGCATGTGCGGGCAAGGACGTCGGTCAGAAAAAAAAATGGCGGTGGGGCCGCAGGAGCGGGAGGAGAAGCAGCGGTGCCGCTGCTTCTCCTCCCCAGATCTGCCGGCAGATCTCGGGGGGGGGAGGGTGTCACTCCCGCGCCCCCCCCCCCCCCGAGATCTGCCGGCAGGAGCGGGAGGAGTTAATGGAGCCGGGTGAGGGTTGCGGGAAGTCGCGCTTACGGCGCCGGGAGGAAATGGAGGTGGGTGAAGGGAGGGACTGAGTGGGTGGGAGGGAGGGAGAGGGGGACTGAGTGAGTGGGAGGGAGAGGGGGGACTGAGTGGGAGGGAGTGAGGGAGAGGGGGGACTGAGTGAGAGGAGAGGGAGGGTGGAGAGGAGTGGGTGGGGGAGGGGGGTGGTGAAGAGTGAGGGGAGAGAGAATGAGGGGGAGGTGAGAGACAGAGGGATGTAGCCCGTTTTAACGGGCTTTACGGCTTGTTTATATATATATTGAAAAGCACCGGTCCAAGTACAGATCCCTGAGGCACTCCACTTTTTACCCTTTTCCACTGAGAAAATTGACCATTTAATCCCACTCTCTGTTTTGAAGGGGTTAATAAACATGTGGATAAAGGTGAACCGATAGATGTAGTGTATTTGGATTTTCAGAAGGTGTTTAGTTTTCTTAGAAGTCTCATGAGAGGCTTCTAAAAAAACTAAAAAGTCATGCACTCTCTACGTAGGTGCTATCAAGCTAGGTCGAGAGTATAATGTACAAATCTAATTTTTGTTTACCTGTCATTACTCAAAATCACATCAAATCTTCACTGATGTCTACTGTGCTGTTCGTACCTTTGACTGTGCATGTACACCTACCCCCACAAACCTAGGCCACTACCAAAACCTCACCCCGTGTTACTGGTTGCCACTCTTACAGTGGGATAAAAAGTTGACTAATTTGCATGCCTCCCCTCTCCCTGCCCGAAACAGAATTTGCGATAAATATTGCAAATCCTGTTCTGGGCATAATGCACAGCATAATGCCCTGAAAAATGTTGTAGTTATTTCTGGTGTTAAATTGTGCGATAGCACACGTTACACTATCACATGTAACGTTAAACACCCCTCATTTTCATAAACTCCACCCAAACTCCTCTCTTTTCACTAAATCTTTTTAATTTGCATATACATCTCATGCTGTGTTATGGCATTATTGCGGATTTTATGCAGTTTTGGGGAAATCTTGGCACCCTTGTTGCAACCCTGGACATTGTGCAATGCCCCAATGCAGAAGACATTAAGAACACTGCATAAACCCAGTCATGGACATGCAGTCACAAAATAAAAGGGACGCAAGGTCAGATTTTACTAGGGAGCTAGAATGAACTGCATTATGGACTAAAATCCAAAACATTTAAATTGCACTCACTCTTAAACCCATAATATCATAAGAAACATATCCCCTTCCTAATCTCTCAATAGAAAGTTGAGGCTAAGGAGAGTACAAGGCTAGGACATGCAATTCGCTTACTCTTCTGCCAGAAGTAACTGCTATTAAAATTAAAACTTTCCAAGAAGTGAATTTTAGATCTGCTGACACCATTGATTCATGGTGGTTACACTTAGGAACAGGGAAACCCTTCATTGGAGGCTTCAAATGGGCAACGTCTTTTATGAATTTGGGAATGGTAACTTGATGGGAGATAGGAACACCATCACATTCAAAGTGGTATGTCACTAAGGTGAACTCTGACAGAGTTAGTTTTCAATTCAGAGTCAGAAAGATTTTAAAGATACTGGGGTAAAAAAACAAAAACAAACAAACAGGAAAGGCCAATTAAAGGCATCCTGACCACAAACATGAGCACCACATAAAACATCTTTTCCATTTAATGATATAAAACTTTTTGGTAGAGATTTCCTTGAAGCTAGAAGGACTTTCTTTACTTTAGAGGGTAACGGATAGATGATACTAGTTAGTCTTCAACATCCATGCCATCAAATTCAAAGACTAAAATGTAGAAGATTTCTGGTGCACTGCATGATGGATGAGAATATCGGCAATGCTATAGGTTGCTAGCCACTTAAGCCACAGAAACCAGATTTGACGAGATCAAAAAGGGACAATCAAAATCATTCCCCCTCCATCCTTTCTGAGCTTTCCAATTGCCTTGGATATAAGTGAAATTGGTGGAAATGCATAGCTAACTTCTTGATTCCATGCAACTGAGAATACATTTGCAGCCATTCTTGTCCTTTGCTGGTCTCCTGGAACAATATGGGAAGATTGTTGCTCATGAACATTGTGAAGAGGTCTACTTGCAGAATGCCTCGTAACTCAAAAGTTCCTGTACTGGCTGACTAGAAGGTTGCATTAGGCAACATAAATTGTCTGCTATCTGATTTTAGTTTTCTGTAAGTAGATAGCTTGAATTAAAGTCCCATGTGAAATTGCCCATTTCCAAACCCTGACAGCTAGCAGGAAAGACAAACAATCTGTTTGCCTTGTTTACTGAAGTAAAACAGGGGTGGGCAAGTTTTTTGAAGTGATGTGCTAAGATTTAAATAGAGGCTAGGTAACTCTGGTCTTCGAGTGCCACAAGCTGGTCGGCACCCTGATCCACCTGATTCCTTTCACACAACTATTTATTATTTATGTAGGTTTTGCTTTTTGTGGCACTTCAAAGTGGATTATATTCCGGTACTGTAGGTAACTCTTGAATGTTAAGTTTAATAGACAAATTTCAATTAAAATATTCCGGTTATATAAAATTTGGATTAAAAATGCTATGTTTTTCCTTATGTAAAAGCAAAATTATAAAAAAGAGCAGAGAAAACTGTCTCCCTCCCTCCCCTCTTCTTGCCAATATACCCATTAGGAAAACAGAACAGGCCAGGCTACTATAGATCCCTCCCAAGAAACTAAACTCTAGCTTGCAGAATATCTCTCTCCAATCACACATGAAGAATCTCATCAAATACAGAATAAAGTGGCCATAAAGTATAAACAGAAATATGCAGACAAAAACTGGAAATCTCAACCTCAAGCCAGCCTCTGTTTGCAATGCAACAATGGAAAAATATCACCATTCCTCATAAAACATTAGAACAAACAACAAAATTAAGAAATATAAATCATAATAGTAAAACCATAGCAATAAAATGAATATTTCAAAACATCTGATGAATAGAACAGCCATCAATAATTAAAAACTCACAGAAATTTTAAAAATTTTTCCAAAGTATTTTGAAACAGACACAAACAACAAACAATAATTCAAGTTTCTAAGGATAGAAAAAAAAACCTGTTCTTCATACCTGAGAAAATTCGATTTCCAGCCACCCTGATACTGTTAAATTGGATGGTGTGGGGAGAGGGTGCTGCTCGTTCTCTGACATGCAATCTCTCATGCACATGCGTTCTCTCCCCCACATGCATTCACACAATTTCTCTCTCCCCCCTCACTGAAATCACTCAATTCTCTCTCTTCCCCCCACATGCAATTCCACATACACACTCTATCCTTCATTCAATCCCACACAAACACATTCCCTCTCCCATCTGCAATCCCACACAGAGGTGCTCTCCCCCCCAAATGTAATCCCCCCCACAGGCAATCATTCACATGCTCTCTCACATGCATGCTCGCTCTCTCCCCCACATGTAATCCTCCACACAAAAGCTTTCTCTCTCCCACATGCAGTTCTACACATACAAGCTATCTCTCCTCCAATAAAATTACTCAGCCACACACAAGAACACACATGCCCACAGGCTGTTACACACACACATATGCCCAAAGGCTGTTTCTCACACACACAGATGTACATGGCTTCTGTATCCCTTCAGGACGCAGTAGAATGAGCTCCACTGTGGCCTCACTAGCTTCATCTCATCTCGGAGTGTGTTGGGATAAGCCTGTCTCCTCTTCAGCCCTGCCAGCCTCCTCTTCATCTTGGGCCATGGTGAGATAAGCTGCATCGTGGCCAGCCAGCCTCCTCTTCCCCTTTGGGCCGCAATGGGATGAGCTCCACTGCAGCCCCACCAGACGCCTCCTCTTGGCCGAGGTGTGATGAGCTCCACCATGGCCCCCTGCCCCCCAGTGCCTCTTCCTCTCCCTATTGGGCATGGTGGGATAAGCTTCACCACAGCCCTACCAGATGCCTCTTTCCTTCAGCCCATAGTGGGATGAGCTTCACTGCAGCCCCATCAGACATCTGTTCCTGTTGAGCCATGGAGGGATGAGCTCCACCGCAGCACTGCCAACCTCCTCTTCTCTTCAGGTTTTGATGGAATGAGCTCCACTGTGGCCCTGCCAGATGCCTCTTCCTCTGGGCTATGGTGGGATGAGCTCCATCGTGTCCCCTCTGGTTGCCTCTTCCTCTCGAGCTGCGGTGGGATGAACTCCACTGAAGCCCCACCGGCCTTCCTGCACTGGGAAGAAGAAAGCTGTGCACACACGCATGCTGCTTAGAGGAAACACAGTTCAGCTGTGTCGTGCCACTAAAAATGGCCTCTTGGTGTGTGGTACATGTGTCGACCCCTGAACTAAAACATTGCTACTTGATTGTCTGGATCAACACCACCTTGCACTTCAATCATGAAATGAATAGTTGGAGAGCACTGAAGGTTGCTTTCAATTCTAGATAATATAGTAACATACAGGCCGATACAGTACAGTGCGCTCCGACGGAGGGCACTGTTAACCTGACCTTGGACGCGCGTTTTCCCTTACCCCTTATTCAGTAAGGGGAGGAAAACGCGCATCCAACCCGCGGCACCTAATAGCGCCCTCAACGTGCAAATGCATGTTGATGGCCCTATTAGGTATGCGCGCGGGATACAGAAAGTTAAATGTGCAGCCAAGCCGCACATTTTACTTTCAGAAATTAGCGCCGACCCAAAGGTAGGCGCTAATTTCTTCCGGCACCGGGAAAGTGCACAGAAAAGCAGTAAAAACGGCTTTTCTGTGCACCCTCCAACTTAATATCATGGCGATATTAAGTCGGATGTCCCGAAGAGTAAAAAAAGTTAAAAAAAAAATTTTGAATTCAGCCCGTGGCTGTCGGGCCGAAAACCAGATGCTCAATTTTGCCGGCGTCCGGTTTCCGAGCCCGCGACTGTCAGCGGGCTCGAGAACAGACGCCAGCAAAATTGAGCATCGGCTGTCAAACCTGCTGACAGCCGCCGCTCTGGGCTAAAAGGAGGCGCTATTGGTGCACTAGTGTCCCTAGTGCCTCCTTTTACCCGATTCTACCGCACCACCTCATTTGCATACTGTATCGTGCGCACCGGCGAGTGGCCGGTGCGCGCGCTAGGAGAGCGGGCGTTCGTCCACTCTCCCGCATTTTTACTGAATCAGCCTGATAGTAAT
Organism: Rhinatrema bivittatum; assembly: GCF_901001135.1. Classification (NCBI taxonomy): domain Eukaryota; kingdom Metazoa; phylum Chordata; class Amphibia; order Gymnophiona; family Rhinatrematidae; genus Rhinatrema; species Rhinatrema bivittatum. Next base: position 177,296 of record NC_042627.1, read on the forward strand.
GACAGCAGAAAAGGACCAAATGGTCCATCCAGTTTGCCCAGCAAGCTTGTTTAGGTAGTAACTGCCACTCTGTGCAGGTTTCCCCCATGTTTCTCTTAAGGATACTAACTGCCACAAGGTGCAGTTATCCCCAAGCCTTATGAAAAATTTCTGCTAGCAACTTTTTTATTGGGTGATAAGGTTATCTATATGATGCAATTTTCTTTTTTTGCAAACAGATTCCAAGAGTAGATGCTTCTCAGCCAAGCTACCCAACCTTGAAAGTGGGGTTGATTAAAAAAAAAAAAAATTCAAATTTTCTAAAAGCTAACTACCAGGTCAGAGATGAGAGAATTAATTATTTTCACCTTGGGTAATAGTGGTTGAAGATGCTGGTTCCACTGATGTTTTAGTTGCCACTGAGCTTATCTCATGTGAAGACATGCAATATGTGTGACATGGACCACTACTGCCATGCAAGCTATTTTCTCAAAGAGTCAGGAAGAAATGTTTTTCACTGTGCTATGTCCAGGTGAGCTCCTATGAAGTCTATAAAATGAGATGGTTTTGTGCTGGATTTTGGAAAATGGGTGGGAAAACCTAAAGATTGAAGGGTGTTCATCATACAGAGAATGGAAGAATGAGCATCTTGAAGGGAATGCCCTGCAATAAGCCAGTTATCTGGGTAAGGAAGACAAAAAACAATGTTTATCTTTAAATGAGCAACAACTGCAAGGCAAGTTTTGAAAACTGGGTGCCACTGGAAGGCCAAACAGGAGAAGTAAGTTTGCTTACCGTAAATGGTGTTTTCCGTAGATAGCAGGATGAATTAGCCATGATGTCTGGGGAAATGTCCTCCAGTCCTCTAGGTGGCAGAGCTTCTCAAAGCACATAGAGCTTTGCCCTGTGTGCATGTGGCTGTCATAGAACTGGAGTGGAGACTGTCCAGGGAGGCGAGTGGGATAACATGGCTAACTCATCCTGCTATCTATGGAAAACACCATTTACGGTAAGCAAACTTGCTTTTTTTCCCCGCAGATAAGCAATCTGAATTAGCCATGATGTCTAGGGAGTCACCAGCTGGAAGGCTGAGCGCCGCCTGAAGGCACCTGGAAGTGGTGCATCGTTCCTTACGGCTTCTAAGAGGCACGCTCAATCTGGTATCTGGTTGCGGACAGTCTCCTTACTTTGATCCTGACAGGGAGATGGCTTGTTCCATCACCGCATCCACAGTCGCCTGCTGGTCGAGGCGGTTGTGTAAAGTGAAGGTATGCAACGACGACCACATGGTGGTTTTGCATGTGTCTAGGATAGGCACCTCGCTTAAGGAGGCAATAGGCGACACCCTTGCTCTGACTTGATGGCCTTCGATGCAGTGTTCAGGGCTTCTGATCTTTTGCTGGAACAGAAAGGCATGTATTGAGAGATCCCAGATGAAAGAGCTTCTTTGGAGCCCAGAAGCCAGACATTCGGGTTGAGGGGAATGAGGAGTTGAAAGCCCTAGATACTGAATATGTGCAACACTTGTAACAAGTCGGGGCACGATTGCAGACCAACATGTGAAGCCACTTCTCTGCTTTGGTCCCTTGCAGCTTCGGAAAGAAGATCTGTAGGGTGATCGTCTGGTTGAGGTGAAATGCCGAAACAACCTCATGGAAGGAAGGAGGGATGTATTCGTTATACCAGCTTAACGTGATGGAACTCCAGGTATGATGGATAGCGGACCTACTCTTGTAGTTCACTGATCCTCCTTGCTGAGGTGAAGGTGACTAGGAAGAAACTTTCCAGGAGAGATCTCTCGGACGACAGCTGTCTAAAGGGTTCAGAGGGCAAGAGCATCAGTTGCTCTAGGATTAGGTTTAGGTCCCACAGGACCAGAGCTTCTGGACAGGTGAGCACAGCCTAAGATGCCTTTCATGAACCTGGAACCCAGGTGGCTTGACCCCAGGACGACACAGAGTCGTGATAGGCTGCGATGGTGCTGACAAACTCTGACAGATGGCATTGCCAATCCTATCTGGTATAGCGAGCGAAAGTATTCTGACAGGCACTCCTGGGAGCAGGAGGGGTCCACCCCAAGTACTTGTGTCTGATCCATTTGCCTTGGTAGTTCTTCCTGATGGAACATTATCTGGAAGACACCAACACCTCTTGGATTTGCAGCAGTAAGTTAAGATGCGTCAATACTGACCTTTCAATCTCCACACTTGGGGATGCAGGGAGCGACGCATGAGGTGGAGAAGGATTTTCCTTCCTGAGATCATGGGTCCCCTGCATGCTCGAGGGGCACCAGCTGCCCGATGGATAGGTAGACTCTATGACATACCACAGCTGTCAGTCCACGCTGGAGCTGTAAGGATGAGATATGACTTAGTTTTTGGGTACTTGCCAGGTTCTTATGGCCTGGATTGGCCACTGTTGGAAAACAGGATGCTGGGCTTGATGGACTCCTGGTCTGACCCAGTATGGCATTTTCTTATGTTCTTATATGCTTTGTCCGGGATGTATATCTGGATGGATCTCGATCTGAGTGGGATTGGGGGGGGGGGGGGGGGGCGGATTGTACAGCAGTCCCTCCGTCCACAGAATGGAGAAGGTGTTCTGTGCCTAGCATTGGTTACTGGGTTGCCGGAGTAGAATCCGGGAACCTTCCTGTTGCTCTTGGTTGCAGATCTATGAGGGTGACCCAGGTTTGGAAGAGGTCGCCCGCCACATCCTGGCTGAATTCCCACCTGTATGGGTAAAAGTCCTGCTGAGCCTGTCTGCCCTGCGGTTCGTTATGCCTGACAGACAAGTCGCCTGGGGAGTGACAGACTTCCTCTCTGCCCCTTTGAAGATGCCATACATGTACTATACATAAATTAATACATGATGAAAAAGCAGAATGGCTGAACACAGCCCTTCACGTACACATCCCCCACAGAAACCTGAGATCAGCAAACAAAGCATTGCTAACTATTCCCTCAGTTAAAACAGCTAGACTAACTCAAGTAAGGGATAGGGCCCTACCCCCTAGCAGGACCTATAATTTGGAACAATATGCCTTTAGAAATCAGATTGCAAAGAAACAAAAACTTTCAGAAAAAGTTTAAAAACATGGCTATTTAAGCAATCATACCACAAAGAGAGTGGAGGGTAGCATTCAGGGAAATGTAGGATGCGGTAAGTAGAACTCCCACACACACACCTTTTTTTGTGTGTTTCTCATTTTTTCTTTTTTTTTCTTTCAACAACAAAGGACTAGAGTTAAGTATTAATTTATCTTATAGCTGATACAGATAGAATTGGACATGACTTATAACACACACCAATTAATATTTATTATGAAACTATGTTACAGTATTTTGATGGCATCTGTTTAGTTGATATAATTTAAGACATTTTATGCAACATGAAGTTATGTGCCTTATTGTGAACCATTGTGACGGCATCTAGCTTAACAACGGTATAGAAAAGATTTTAAATAAATAAATAAATGCATACGGCTTCTTGGCAGGGTCTCCAGGAACCGGACCTTACTTCCTTACCACCTAGTTGCCTTTGTAGACTATGACCGTATCCCCTTAAGGGAGTTTTCAAACATACGCAAGGAGTCCCTGCTGCTCTTAGCTCCGGAAGGTTGACATGCTGAGTTCTCTCCCAGTCTGACTGTTGGCCTTGGGTTTGCATATACTCCATGTGGGCACCTTACCCCTTGTTCGAGGCATGCATGGTCAGGCTAGCCAGCCATGCCAGGCTCAACACCCAATGGAAGTCCCTTCTCATGCTTATCGTGATGTTGATCTGGCGTGGCAAGGGGTACAGGTGTTATGTCCACTGTGAATTCAGGCCTCACTGTAGGCGGCACCTGTATAGGCGGATATGGATAGCACATGACTGTGCCCTAGGGTGGTCAAGATTGCCGGGTTGGGACGTGAGTGGCTATCATCAATTGGGTGGTCAGAGTCTGCAGGGCATGAATCCTGTTTCAGTAGAGACGCTTTGTTCAGTGTCGCGTTGATTGCGGCCCCGATGAATTGAGGGGGTCTGCATCAATTGCAGGTTGGACTCTCTGTGGTTGACAAGCAAGCTCAACACTTCCCAGCACTTGATGATCCGCAGACTGTGGTGCAGGTTGGGTGGGTCCAGGGTTACCTGTTGAGGTAGGGGAACAACTGTGTCTCCCGTTTCCCGGAGACGGTCACTACCACTGCTAGGCTACTTGATGAAGGTACTCAGGGCTGATAAATTCCAAATGGGGGTACCTTGTACTGGAAGTTATGTCCACTGATACTGGAAACAGTATTGCCCACCAATATAGTGGATAGGAATGTGACGCATCCCCGAGAACTAGCGCACACACACCCCTTTGAGTTGCGATTAGGCAGAATGGTCTTGAGAGAAAGCACCTTAAACTTTTCCGTAATAACCCTGATCAGATCCCGGAGGTCCCAGATGCGCGAAGGCCTTCTGGTCTCTCGGGAACGAGAAAGTATGGAAAACAGAATCCCCGGTTCCGTTGGAAAGCAGGAACTCGATAGATGCAGCACTGTTGGAGCATTATGGTTGACTTGCAGCTGAGGCTGCTGCTGTGCGGTCGTATGCGAGGCGGAAGATTCGGTGACGATGTAGAGTACCCCACGGTCGATACGGTCGCTTCCCAAGACTGGTGAAAATGAGAGGGTCCTCCCCCTACTGGAACGGTGGAGGTGGCCTAGGTGTTCCTAAGACTCCTGCTGAGTTTTGGGGTTGGTGACATCCAAGGGGCCCTGCCAGCAGGGTGAATTGCACTGTGGCCGCAGCCCTGTGATTGCTGGGGCGATAGGGTCCTAGATTGTCTGATTGGACAATCTCCTAGGATGGAGTAATGTCCTCTGGTGGGAGCTGGCTAGGGGAGCGAGGGACTCCACGTTCTGCTCCTTCAACTGGGCTGCCGACTCTCGGACTTTATTTCCAAAAAGGCTGAGTGGAGAACAGGGAAGGTCGGCTGTTTCTTATGCACATCTTCCCTGATAGCACTGGCCCAGAGGGCCGAAGCCATGCCACCTGTCTGGCTGTACTGACTCCTGCAGTGATTCTGGCCGACATGTCAAATGCACAGGCCTTCCCCCACAGCGTGCTGTTGTTCTGGGGGGTTCCTGCCTGGAGCGACAACAAGGACCCAGGGCTCCAAGGAAAGAAGCATTCATACAAATATTGTTCAACATTACATCCAGCATCCCTGCTTCGGATGTATGCCCAAACACTTCTTGTCACACACCTGCTGGAATGTGAGCGTGACCGATTCCCCCCCCCCCCCCCCCCAACATGACGGGAGCATGGGGGAGCTGGGCTGAACTGTAGAACGCAGATTCGCGCATCCAGAACTTACGATCTGTCCTTCGAGATGTTGCAGGCTTCGAGTCAGGAGATTCCCATGCCCTTGTGATCACTGCATGCAGCATCGCGTATAAGACAAGGCGGCTGGCTCTGCCGATGTCTCGGTATTCCCAGTATGCCAAGGAGCTCTGCACGGGTCTGGCACCTTTCTGGCCTCCACACTGAGAGCATTTCCCACCCCATGAACTCTAAGTGGGAGAAATCTTCCCATGGGGGATAGCTTCGAGGGGGAGGTGTCGACTCATGGACTGACCTCCCAGCTAGCGACATCTTCCAGACGAAACCAAATTCCACATTGTACTTTTGTTCCATTAAAGTAAGGAGCTGGATTCCAAGCTGGGAAACCCGGGATGCTGCCTGAGAGGCCTCTCTCTCCCCTTGAGAGAGCCTCAGAGGTAGTGCCCCAAGCAGAACAACAGAGTCTGGATCTCTGGGGTGTGCCCCCTTCCACGTTAGGGCTCTACCTGTATCATTCCTCCAGGGGCTCCTGCATGTACGATCCCGACGACCGCTACTTGCAGGGCTGAGGGCTGGAGTTGGGGAAGCAGAAGCACGCAGGACCTGATCCGAGGTCTCTTATGAGTGGAGCCATGCTCTGACGCACTCCCTGTGTCGGTGCGCCTTGATGTAGACTCCCTGCGTTGGTGCGCCCTGATGTCGATTCCCTACGTCTGTGTTCTTCGATGCAGACTCCAAGCATCGACATGCTCCTGCATTTGAGTCAGCATCACCGGAGCCTGCACTCTGAGTCATAAAGACGGCGTTATCTCCAAGACTCCTGGCATTGTAGTGGCATGGGGATGCTTGAGAGGGCCCTCGCGGTCGCCAAAGGGCTCTACCGAGGAGGCCTTTCCAGTCTCTGCTCTCGGAATGTCCTGTCTGGGGCCCGGAGGACTGCCCTGGTCTAGCATTGAGCATACGAGCCCGAAGCTACTTCCCTCAGCTTGCAATCCTGGCCATCTCAGGCTCTGGGCCCTTGGAGATGGGCTGTCCTTTGTAGAGGCTCAGAAAGAAACTCTGGCCCTCGGTTGGGCCTGAACCTTCCTGCGAAGAGATTCTGCTCTGCTTACCAGGTTTGAGCCCCGCCAGGCACGGTAGCAAGTAAGCAGGATGTAAGCTTAAAAGAAGAAAGAAAAGAAAGAAAAAGAGCTCCACGAGCACCCTGCAGCACGGAAGAACAAAAGTGAGGCAGTCTGGGAGTCACATGGTGTATGACGTCCACATGCACACAGGACAAAGCTCTGTGTGCTTTGAGAAACTCTGCCACCTAGAGGACCAGAGGTCGTTCCCCAGACATCATGGCTTATCTGCAGGGAAAAACATAATATTGGTAGCACTGACAGATTTAGGATTTTGGTACTGTTGCCCTCTGCCCACCCACCCCCCCCTTCCCCCAAGCTTAGATAAGAGGAAGCAGGTGGTCTAAGGCAGAGTCAGTTAGTTTCCTGTGGCAGCACAGGGGTAGATTTTCTGTGACAGAAATGAAAATAATTCTGAGGCAAATTGGCAAATTTATATTGAATTATAAAAATAAGACCGTTTCCCAGTTTAATTATCAGAAGGGAGGAGAGGAGAAAAAGGGAAGAGGAGTATGAGACAGAGGATGGGGAGAATGGGAGATGGGGAGATTAGGAATCTGGGATGAGGCAAGAGGAAGGAGAGCGAGGGAAGTTCTTGGATTGAGAAAGGAGGGAGTACATAGAGTTGGGAGTGGGTTTCAGAATCTGGGGAGAAGGGAGGTTAGATCTGAACTGCAGTATGTAGAGGAGGAGAGGATGTTAGGGAATGCTCCTCTTTGCATTCCCTAACATCCCACCCAATTTGACACATACACACAAACATGTGGCACGAGTCTCTTCTCTCTCAAATATACAAACACTGTCCACCTTTCCTAGCTCTTCTCTCTCTCACACACATCACCCAGCCAAACACCCTCTCTTCTCACCCTCCAATGATCCCCACTGGATCTGCCTGCTGTAAGTTCACTCCCCCTCCTGCCTGGGAGGCGAGGGTCTGGATCATGAAACAGAGGGCTGTTCTCTGCTGAGTAAGATTCAGCACAGCCGGAAAGCAGATCGTCAGCTAGCCTGCTGCCCCTAAGTGCATGCTTAGCATGCCTATTGACAAATCCAAGCTATAGCAAAACAAAGAAATTGTCTGTGAGCTTTGTGGATCAATCTGTGAGTGTAAGCAACTTTGAGGTCTAGAAAAGAAAGCCAGCTTTTTTCTTTTTTTTAAAGAAGAGGAGAATTGTGCTCAAGGATTCCATCCTGAATTTTTGTTTCTGTAAGTATTTGACATTCTGGAGATCCATGATACATCAGAAATCAGCAGTCGTTTTTGGAATCAGGACAGAAGACAAATTATGTGCTCTTGCTATGGATCCTAGAGTGACTGACTGGGTTAGAAACTGGCTGAGTGGGAAGTGACAAAGGATGGTGGTAAATGGAGTTTTCTTAGAAGGGGGGGGTGGGGGTGTGCTGCACAGATTGGTCCTTGGACCGGTTCTTTTCAACATTTTTGTGAGCGACATAACAAAAATGTTGCCTGGAAAAGTTTGCCTTTTTGCCGAATCTATTACAGAATGGACAGCCAGAAAGGAGAGGAAACATAAGGAGGGATCTAGTAAAGCTTGAGGAATAGTCTAAGGTCTAGTAGCTAAGATTTAATGGTAAAAAAAAGGCAGAATAATGCATTTAGGATGCAAAAAGAAAGAACAAAGCACAAAGAAAGAGCAGAATCTGGGGGTAATTGTATTTTATAACCTTAAAATGGCCAAACAGGGTGATAAAAAGATGTGAGATCGTTCAATTGTGCCATATCCTTAGCTTGGCCGGGAATTGCAATGAAAATGTTATCTGTTTTCGGTGAAGAGAGGAGCATACCTGAGAGAAGCTTTTGCATGCCTCAGATACCTGGACCGAATAATCTTGAAATAAGCGGATCTGATGGGTTTCATAAGAAAGGTTTTGTTTTTTCCAGAATGCTTGCCAGATTTTTTGCTTGTGCTGGAAGTTACGAAATTTTGCGATGACAAGACGAGGCCTCTGCGTGGTCTCTTTTTTGGTCCCGAGTCTGTGGGTGTGTTCGACAGTGAGGTGGCCTTGCAATTCTGGTAAGTCTAATGCTTCAGGCAACCAGCTTTCCAGTATCTGCCCTAAAGCCCGTTCTACGGCCTCTGGAAATCCTAAAAATCTGAGGTTGGAATGGCGCGCCCTATTTTCAAGGTCATCTAATTTGTTTCCGAGGTCTGCGATCTGGTTTGCCTGGGCTGCCATCTTAGCCGTACAGGCTAAGGAGTCGTCCTCTAAGACACTTATGTGGCCTTCCGCCTGATCAATGAAGGGGTTAATTTCAGCAAAGGCAGACTGAACCGCGGTGAGTTGGGATGCGATTCCGGCTAATTTTTCATCTAATGCTGCATATACCACATCTTTGATTTCAGTTATAGTCACTGCTGTAGCTTGATTTCCTTTAGCGGGGTCGCTCCCGGGTGCCATTTTGGGATCGGGGCCACTAGGTTTGTCTTGTTCCTTCTTACCTCCTTTCGCAGACATTGTAGGGGAGGCCCGCTGCAAGTAATGCTCAATGGACACATGCTCTCAGGTTTTACCAAGAAAGATGAGTAGTTTTTCAGCAGGTTGGTGAGGATTGCAGGTGATGGTAGGAGCAAACCCTCAGAGCCTAGGCAAAACCCTCCTGCCTGACTCACCACATCACATGACTCCGATTACCAACTTCTTCATCTTCTTTGGTAAAGGAAAGGTCTTTGGTGGCCCCCGCAGCAGAAAACCGGATCAGGGTCCACCCCTTCATTGTCAGATTCTTCCTGCGTGATCTTGATCCCCAGCTTGTCCAGAACATGGGGAATGAGAGGGCGTAACTCCTTCTTCCAGAATAATCGAACAACCCTAGGGTCGTTCCCCTCCATGGGTCCGACAAGCCCTTATCTGCATCTGGAACACCAAAATCATCTCCAGGATCCTCCTGAGGTCCATCTGAACCATCTGAATCCATAGAAGTCTCTCCATCTTCTCCCAAAGGACATCCAAGCACCAGCAGGTGATGAACAGTCCCTGACTTTCCCTGCAAAGCTATCTTAGGCCTCTTAGTCATGCGTTTGGACTTCTGGGTGAGCGGCCACTTACCCCCTGCTCCCCTTTAGGCCAGAAATGCCTTATGGCAAGTAGGACAAAATTTGTGGTAAATTCCTTAGAATCACTGGAACCCCTGTCCACACCGTCTTCCGCAGGCTCCCCCACACCTTCCTGATCTCAGACGTGGCTCGGATCATAGGCGATATTGAAGGAAGGGAGTCCCTGGGCTCCCTTGATGTTACCTGCTTTCTGCCATGTGGAGGCAAAATGCCCACTGCCCCCTCAGCACCCCCAGAGGCCTCCTTAATGGACCTTGCCAACCGGATGACTCACCTGCCATCTCCAGGGAGATTCCCTCCCCTCACAGAGGTCGAAGAACTCTCCCCCTGCATTGTGCACAGACACGATCATCTCATACTGCAGGCCCAACAGACTTTCCCATGCTCAGTGGCTGGTGCCATCTCTCCTGCACTCATGCCATGAGAATGCATTGAAGCCTCACGAATGCCACAACTAAATTCCTCCTGCCGGTGCAAATCACCCTCTCAAAGCTGCCCCTGACCCCTGTGCTGCTGCTGAGTCACATTTGCAACTTCTCACCCTTGTGCCTGATTTTGGCGTTCGGCCCCCGAAGCACACGATTGGTCCTTTTTGTCTTTTTTTTTAAAGGTATATCATGATTAAAGGAGCAAGAAATAAAAGTATACTTTCCTGCTTCTGGCTGCAGAGTATGGGTAAGACCACCTCAGAGGGAACAAGAGAACCAGGAACCCCGGTTTTCAATCCCTCTGGATGCTGCAGGCTGAGCCAGACCAGGGATATCCAACCCCACCCCGCTCGCCCTGCTCTTCCTGCTCTTCCTGAGAGATGGCCCACGAAGGAACCTAACACAAACTCCACTACAAGCCTTCCCCACTACAAACTCCATTGCCTGATCTAGAACTGTACACCACACATCTCTGTAAACAAAACTCTCCAAATTTTTCATGCATAATATTCATTAAAGAGAGGTTGGCCCCTTGCCCCCTCTTCTGTATATAGTATTTATTCTATTTTATTTCACTTTATATATTTATTGCTCCGTTCAGCCCCTCTTTATTTTCCTACTCCAAGTTAAGGCTTCCTTGTTATAATGTAACTGTATGCTCCGTATCTCTTGTTGATTGGTTAATTGTATATTCTGCTTAGTTCATTGTAAACCGAATTGATTTGATTTGTATCAAGAAAGTCGGTATATAAAAGCCTTAATAAATAAATAACACCTCAGGGAGTACATACTCTTCTTAGTTGACTAGCAATCTTTTTCTTTTTTCAAATTCCAGATTTTGCACAAGTCTACCATCTGCTGGATTCAGAGAAATACTACTATCTAATTACATTTTAATTCTCTTAGAAGCCTCTCATGAGGTACTTTGTCAAATTCCTTCTGAAAATCCAAATACACAGCTACAGGTTCACCTTTAAATTTGCTTTATTTATGTGTTCTTAGTAGATCTTAGTTTGTATTCTACTTTATAATAGATTAACTGTTCTATATGTTCCATGTAAACCGCCATCTCGGCGATAGTTATCTCTGTTATCTGTGAACCGGAGTGATATGTATATTATACAGGAACTTCCGGTATATAAAAACCAAAAATAAATAAATAAATAAATAACCTTTATCCACATGCTTATTCACCCCTTCAAAAAACAGTCTAGCAGATTTGTGAGGCAAGATTCCCCTTAGGTAAATCCAAGCTGCCTGCGACCACTTAAATCATATTTATCTATATGTTCTGTGATTTTATTCTTTAGAACAGAATCACTGAAACTGAACTGTATCCTCAAGGAGTACTTTGTGGAGATCAATAGGAGGATGAGCTATGCCTAAGACCACTGGGAAGCTGAACATTTCGTGATGTGATATTTTGAAGTTGGTCTTAATTCATAAAAGAGAGCTCTATAGATTTATCAGATTTACTACAAAAGTCACAGGAAGAAATTGAAGTTAAAATAAGGGAAACCTTATTAATTCAATTTGCTTTCTCTACGGATAGAGATAATATTCTGAGATCCTTTTTTCGTAATAGATTAAATACCTTTTATGGCCAAAAAGTGTGGATTTTTCCTGATTTAATTAAGGATACTCAAGATCGAAGAAGAAATTTCCTACAGTATAGAAAAACTGTAGTTGAGAAAGGAGGAACTTTTTCTTTAAAATATCCGTGTAAATGTTTTATTAAATTGGATGGTAACAACTATATATTCTCCGATCCTAAAGGTTTAAAAGATCTTCTCGAGATTTAATGACCGGCAACTAGGAAAGTAAAACAGGTCAAGAAATGATGTATATTATTTCCTAATCTATAATTCTATTCCTAAATATTTCGTTCATTGGAAGATTCCATTTTATTTTGCCTTGTTTGAACAAATGCCAAATAAGGGTCAAACAATATAGAAATTGATTTTTGTTTCCTGTTTTCTTATGATTGACATGTGTTCTATTTTCATTGTAATTTGTTTATTGTAATTAATTATGTAAAGCAATAAATAAAGAATTTAAAAAAAAAAAAAAAAAAAAAAAAAAAGGAGGACTTAACCTCACTGTTTATTGAGTTCTACAGAAAATTGTGTGATGGCTCAGTTTTCAACCATTTTGGCCATCTTTACCACTTATAGAACCCCTGCAAGTAATGTTCACCTCGATATCCCAAAAGTTGTTACTTCCTTTTATCCACCCCTACATATCACCACAATCCAGGTGAGCCTTACCGGCATGGGGATCTTGGACAGCTCTTTGCCAATGCAGTTCTTCATGATACTCCAAAGGTTTAGGCTATAATTGGGTTTGTAGGGGATCCGTGTTCTCTTTTCTTTCTTTGTGTCTTCTGCAAGTAGTCGATACTGTAGAAGAGACCAGCATAATAAAAAGTGACTATCAAATGGCAATCAGAAGAAAATGTTCTTATCTGTAAACAGGGCCTGCAGTTTCCCATGATTTAGCAGTTGCAGAATTTGGGCCTTGCCATGGAATCACAAGGAACAACCCAAATGCCATCTCTGCTGGTTTACTGGTTATACCACCACTGGTACAAAGAAGCCACACTGCAGAGATACAAGGGTATGAGGATTTGGAGCTCCACTCACTAGTGTACTCTTATGGTAGCATTTGGTCTATTAAATTTCCTAAGCAGAGGAACCCCTCAGGCTATTACAGACTTTATGCAGGCTGTAATAGCCTGGGATTTGGTGCATTAAATGTTCATAATGAATCTCTCACTTTGAAATGATGAGACGTAACCACATGATACATACATGCTAATCTCTGGCTTGTAACTGAATACTAGTCTAATATACTGTCAACACTGGGTCACAATGCCTCTTTGGATGGCTCTCAGTTACTGTAATTACACAACTTGAATTCTAAGGATAAACCTTACAGCAAACAGAAAAAATCTCAGAGTCCATGGCTACCTTAGCTTAAATGTGTATTTATTAATTTGTGTATTAGTTTGTTTGCCCCTTCAATTAACAGTACATAAGTTATGAAATTAATTTAATGACTAATAAGAAAGCCCTGTTGAAAATTAACTATAGTAGACCATTGTCCAAAAGTAGAAAATGATGCACATGGGGAAAGTGCAGTTGCTTACTTGTATAACAGGTGTTCTCCTAGGAAAGCAGGATGTTAGTCCTCACATATGGGTGACATCATCTGATGGAGCCTGGCACGGAAAACTTTTGTCAAAGTTTCTAGAAGCTTTTACCAGTAGAGTGAGCATGCCCAGCCTGCTACTATCCTCACGTGTCCACGCCAGGTCCCCTTCAGACTCGTAACATAGCAAAATATGAGCGAAAAATAAAACAAACCGAAGGAGAATCCAACTCCGTGGGGAGGCAGGCAGGATTCCTAAGGTATAACATCCTGCTGTCACAGGAGAACACCTGTTACAGGTAAGCAACTGCGCTTTCTCCTAGGACAAGCAGGATGGTAGTCCTCACATGTGGGTGAATAGCAAGCTCCAGACTGCCCCTGCTAACAGGAGAGGTGAACAGCAACCAAACAATGTGCCAACGGGCACAACACAAGTGCATCGCTGTGGAACCGCAGGGGACAGTCTGGTTATCAAAGGCACAAAGAGTTGGGTTCAGGCCCAGAACAGGTTATGCAGGAAGGATTGACCAAATGCACTGTCCTGACGCCTGTCTTTATCCAAGCAATAATGAGCCGCAAACGTGTGAAGAGAACGCCAGGTTGCGGCTCGGCAGATCTCAACGACGGGGACTGCATGAAAATGTGCCACTAACTTTGCCATAGCCTGCACAGTGAACCTTTACTCTGCCGACTAGTGGAAGGCCTGCCTGCATAAAGCAGAAGGCAATACAATCTGCCAGCCAGTTCGACAAGGTCTATTTACCCACCACCCTCCCCAGCCTGTTGGAATCAAAGGACATGAAGAGCTGGGTGGACTGTCTGTGGCCGGCAGTGCAATCAAGATAGAAAGCCAAGGCTCTTTTGCAGTCCAAGGTATGAAGAGCCTGTTCTCCCGGACGATGGACTGGTTGTGTATGCAACCACAGGATCGTGAAAGAACCGTGAGTATGGAGCATACATAACCAGAGGGATATCTCTGGAAGTGCGGCCTTTTAAAAGCATAGTACAGTGGGCATGGAGCAGATTGTACTCTGACAGTTCAGAGACTGAACTGCCACATTTTACTCTAATTTGAGCAACCGTCTCCCTGAATTTATCTCTGAAAAGAAAGTCTCTGAGGCAGGAGATATCCACTAGCTTATCATGGACATCGTCCTGCAAGCTGCTTGCCCAACACTAAGCTATCCGACATGTTCCTGTGAAAGCCGAGGAAGAGCGAGAGGTTGTATCCACATCTTCATAGATTAAGAAAATATGGCGTACGCATTCTTCTGCATCAAGGAATAACTGTGGTAACAATGAGATGGTATCACCTGATGGAAGAAACAGCTTCAGCTTTTGCAAACAGTCATTTAAGTACTAAACTATGTAGAACTGATGAGTAGATATTTTTACATTAAGTTCTGGAATATTCACCTATGAAAATTGTCCAGCATTCTAGGATCTTTCTTGGATGGGATGTTGCAAAGAAATTTTGGTCACCTCAGGTATATACCCCTGGTGAATCTCTTCAGGCTGGCTGGATTCCACTGCATCTAGTGTGGGATCTGAATGAGTACCCACCCTTATTAGAAAAGCTGGGGCTCCTCCTCGTGGAAGAAAATATATTTTGAAAAGAAGAGGTTAGAAAGTACTATTTATCCTTAGACACCAGACAGGTAAAGAAAGTTTTCACCATTTCCGCCACAGATGTCTCTTTGGCCTAGCACTTGAGGTGGAACAGCGTCCTCTTGCCCCTTCTCTGGACTCTTGACAGATCTACACCAGAGACCAGCTGGAAATTAAGGGGACCACTGAACAAATGGGATCCGGCTTCTCTGGATGAAGGCTAGATGATTTTTCGGCGCCAAGAGCACAGCCGGCTCTGCGGATCATGCCTTTTTCTTTATTTTTGGCTTAGTTCCACTGACAGAGGAGGCATCTTAGAGGAGTTTCTGCTCACATCTACATCCGGAAAGTATGAGGAAACCCTGCTCTGGGAGAAGGACTGACTATGGATCCTCAGAGACCTGTGCAGGTCCTCCATTTTCCAGGCCCTTGATTTCTGGAACCGCAGAGGCATGTAGATATAATGTCAACAGTTTACTTGGTCATGGTCTGGTCCCAGGCAATGACTGCAGCTATGTCCATCGGTAATGGGCAGTTGGTATTTTTTTTTTTTGTATAGCACTGAAAAGTGTTGCTTGGGGGGTTTGCTAATGTAGTGAGGCAACAAAAAAATCCCAATGAAAGGATTAAGAAAACATTTCCAGGAAAGGATATGCATCCATGCGGAGGCTCATACCAAAAAAAAAAAAAAGACTGAGGTACCTCAAGAGGCAATTCCCACACAGGCTCAGTAAAGTAAAAGCTTTGAGTATAGAGAGAAGGGTCCATTTGGCACCGTTGAACATCACCCTATGTGTCATAACTGAGTACTGCTTGTTGGAGAAAAAATGGATGATAATTACCTCTGTAGAGATTTATGATGAAACCATAGCTTGAGTACTATGTGCAATTCTAGTTGCCCCATCTCAAGAGAGATATCTGAACAAGAAAAGGAACAGAGGAAGGCAACACATATGATAAAGGGGATGGAATGGCTCCCCTATAATGGAAAACTATAGGTTAAGAATGCAAAGGAGATGGCTGAAAAAGAACATAATAGAAGAAGTTTATAAAATTCTGAGTGGGGTGGAGCTGGTAAATAAAAGATATTTACCCTTTCAAGTACTAAAACAAGGAGACATTCCATAAAAATAAGCACCAGAAAATTTAAAACAAATTGCAGAAAGTACTTTTCCACCCAATACACAATCAAGCTATGTAATCTGTTAGCTGAGAATGAAGTCAAGGCAAGGAGCACAGTGGGTTTTTAAAAGAGGTTTAACCAAGCTCCAGGAGGAAGAGTCCCTAACACACTAGCAGCCAAATAGACTAGAAAATCTATTGCTATCCATGGGAGTAACAAAAAACAGATCTATTTTATGGGATCTGCCAGGTACCTAAGCCCTGGATTGGTCACTATTGGGAGACAGGATGCTGGGCTTGATGGACTTTGATCTGACCCAGTATGGATTTCTTATGTTCTCATATCAAAAGTTTTCTGTATTCCTTATGGATCTCATTATAAAATGGTGATACCCTGCAGTCAAAGAGGATAAGGTATTGAGGTCCTTGTATGCAAAGCAGATATGTCATTCTGTACTAATTTCTTGATTCATAAATGACACTTTGTTCTTTGGGTATAATGCAAGTGAATATTCCCTAAAGATTTCAGGATAAAACAGTGGTCAGCACCTGCTATAGTCAGTTACCTTAGATTATATTTAATGGTTTCTCTTGTCCATCATTCAATAAGAATGTATATCAACACTCCCTTTTACGCAACTGTGAAGAAGTATTCACAAGAAAACCTCAGAATACCTTAAAGAACCAGATCCAGAGATCTGGTCTGGTCCACCTTAAGCCTCAGATAACAGAAAATCACGGTCTGGGAAGTCGTATATCTAGTCAGGCCCCAGGAAGAAATAGGAGGCCCCGGAAAATGAAGGACCCTAGAGAAGACCCAGACCAAGAGATAAAGTGTTCTAATACTTCTTTCTTTATTATATTAGCCGAGGTTTTTATGGATCTCCGTACCTCCTTGAAGTTTCCAATAAGATCCTCCCCTGACTCACCAATCGTTTATACTTGTTTTCTGCGTTCCTAGGCCTTTTCTCTTCCAGCAGTCTATGCCTCCAAGTTTTATTTTCCTTGTTGAATGTAGCTTTGTTTTTTCCTGTTTTATACTATTGTCTTTGGTTCAGTCCCCCAGTTCGATGTAAACCGATCTGATATGGTCTTTTAACCATGAAGGTCAGTATAGAAAAGTGTTAAATAAATAAATAAATAAAATAAATTTATAAGCTGAAGTATGCAAAGCTGTTTTTTTCATGTATATTAATAAACGTGCAAGGAAAACCAGCCAGAGCCTAGCCTGTGTCTGTTCTCTGGCCATTTTGACAGCAAAGTGTCACATATGGTGTCAGAAGTGAGGTATCTGAGCTAAGCTAACACAGCCAGAAAAAAATTCTCTTTTCTTTCCTGGTTCCTGGGGCCTAGCAACAGCAGCTGCCAGGAGAGAGATTTTAAAAGGGCCAAGGAGAATAGCTCCACCTAGATAGAGGGACTTAATAGTAAGTCTACACCAAACAGGCAGGATTTTTTTTCTTTTTCTGTATGAAAAAAAACTTGCTGTCTGAGTGTTCCAGAACAGCACTGAGTCCTGCAAGAAATGTTTGTGGTACCAGAGCCAGTGGACCAACTTGGAGTGGACCTTACATCCCCCTCACCAAGGGGCAACAGAAAACCTGCAGGGTGGTACAGGCCCTCAACCAAGGGGCAACAGAAAACCTGAGGGTCACTGCACACCCTGACTGAACAAATTGGCCAGTAGCTGGCATTGATGAGCAACCAGCAAACAATCCTGAATCAGTTAAGAACATAAGAAAATGCCATACTGGGTCAGACCAAGGGTCCATCAAGCCCAGCATCCTGTGTCCAACAGTGGCCAATCCAGGCCATAAGAACCTGGCAAGTACCCAAAAACTAAGTCTATTCCATGTTACCATTGCTAATGGCAGTGGCTATTCTCTAAGTGAACTTAATAGCAGGTAATGGACTTCTCCTCCAAGAACTTATCCAATCCTTTTTTAAACACAGCTATACTAACTGCACTAACCACATCCTCTGGCAACAAATTCCAGAGTTTAATTGTGCGTTGAGTAAAAAAGAACTTTCTCAGATTAGTTTTAAATGTGCCACATGCTAACTTCAAGGAATGCCCCCTAGTCTTTCTACTATCCGAAAGAGTAAATAACAGATTCACATCTACCTGTTCTAGACCTCTCATGATTTTAAACATCTCTATCATATCCCCCCTCAGCCATCTCTTCTCCAAGCTGAAAAGTCCTAACCTCTTTAGTCTTTCCTCATAGGGAGGCTGTTCCATCCCCTTATCATTTTGGTAGCCCTTCTCTGTACCTTCTCCATCACAATTATATCAAACCCTGCAATTCCAATGATGCAGGCACGGCTTTAACCTCTGATTCTCTAAGTTGAAGACAGGAGAGGACCCAGAGATTTTCCTGAATAGCTTTAAAAGGACTATACACCCGGCAGGTTGATGAGAAGCCAAGTGGACCACGTACTTGGCAAATTTGTTCACTGGCAAAGCCAAGCAGTCTTTCAAGCAGCTAATCTATGCAGAAGTGAAGAACACTATCCTGAAAAGAGCAGGATATACTTCAGAAACCTTTAGGCAACAGTTACAAATGGGCATTTTATAGCCCAGGGAAAGTCCCCAAAACCAGCTCCTTGACTGAAAGATGCCAGATGGAAGTGGCTACAGCCAGAGGCAAAGACCAGCCTTGTGGTAGCCCAACAAGTGCTTCTGGAACAGTTCCTAGTCAGCTCGATCAGCACTCAGGCTCACTTTGGAAAAAGTAATAGAAGTGGCAGATGCCTTCTATTAGGCCCAATTAATGCCCAATGTAGTCTGAAGGCTAGAAAGGTACCCCACATAGGCCCCTTGGCACAGTAATGAGAACAGTTGACCCCAGCTCAGAAATGACAGCTGGGGCCTAAGCCCAGTCCACAGCATCTCTCATTTGTTTCAACTGTGCAAGGAGAGGTCACTTGGCCAGAGACCGACGATATGATCGAAGTGAAGCAATGGACATCAACATGCAAAGGGCTTTGTTCAAACAAATGGTAATGGAACCCTCGAGAAAGGGAGCTATACTCTATTTAGTGCTCACTAACGGAGATAATGTCTCTGATGTCCAGGTGTGTGCCCACCTCAGCACCAGTGATCATCAAACGGTATGGTTTCATATCACAAATAGGATAAGGAGAAGAAGCACGAAGACCCGAGTTTTGAAGTTCAAAAACACGGACTTTGTTGAAATGGGGAAGTACCTGGAGGAAGAACTAGAAGGCTGGGAGAACAAGAGAGATGTGTAACAGTGGACCAAACTAAAAGGAGCAATTATCACGGCAACTAATCTATATGTTAGAAAAGTAAAGAAAAGCAAAAGAAAAACTAAACCTATTTGGTTCTCAAAGGAGGTGGCTGACAAAATAAAGGCTAAAAGAACAGCATTCAAAAAATATAAAGGATCCCAAAGGGAAGAGCACAAAGAAAATATCTGATAGAACTGAGGGAGACAAAAGTAATCAAGACAGCAAAAAGTCAAGCAGAAGAAAGGATTGCCAAAGAGGTAGAGAGAGGTGACAAAACATTTTTCAGATACATCGGAGAAAGGAGAAAAGTTCAAAGTGATATATTGAAATTGAAAGGTGAAAAGGATCAATGTGTAGAGAGAGATGAAGAAATGGCAGAATATTAAACGAATACTTCAGTTCAGTGTTCACTAAAGAGAACCCAAGAGAAGGACCGTCGCTAGTTAACAAGAAACTGGAGGGGAATGGAGTAGATGTAACTCAGTTTACAGTGGAGAATGTGTGGGAAAAGCTGGGGAAACTGAAAATGGACAAAGCCATGGGGCCTGATGAGGTTCATCCCAGGATACTGAGGGAGCTCAGAGATGTGCCTGCGGGTCCGCTGTGTGACCTGTTCAATAGATCCCTAGAAACGGGAGTGGTGCCGAGTGATTGGAGAAGAGCGGTGGGGGTCCCACTTCACAAGAGTGGGAACAAACAGGAGGCTGGTAACTACAGACCGGCTAGCATCACCTCGGTAGTGGGAAAAGTAATGGAGTTGCTGCTGAAAGAAAGAATAGTGAACTATCTACAGTCGGGAGAATTGCTGGACCAGAGGCAGCATGGATTCACCAGGGGAAGATCCTGTCAGACAAATCTGATTGACTTTTTTGACTGGGTGACTAGGGAATTGGATCGAGGAAGCGTGCTCGATGTCAATGTGTGATGGTAAATGGAACTTACTCTGAAGAGAGAGCGGTGTTAAGCAGAGTACCACAAGGATCGGTGTTGGAACTGGTCCTGTTCAATATCTATGTGAGCGACATAGCAGAAAAGATAGAAGGTAAGGTTTGTCTTTTTACGGATGATACTAAGATCTGCAACAGAGTGGACACGCCGGAAAGAGTGGAGAGAATGAGACTGGATTTAAGGAAGCTAGAAGAGTGGTCGAAGATATAACAGCTGAGATTCAATGCCAAGAAGTGCAGAGTCATGCATATGGGGTGTGGAAACCTGAAAGAACTGTATTCAATGGGGGGGGGGGGGGGGGGGGGGGGGGTGAAGGGCTGATGTGCACAGAGCAGGAGAGAGACCTTGGGGTGATAGTGTCTAATGATCTGAAGTCGGCGAAACAATGTGACAAGGCAATAGCTAAAGCCAGAAGAATGCTGGGCTGCATAGAGAGAGAAGTATCGAGTAAGAAAAGGGAAGTGATTATCCCCTTGAACAGGTCCTTGGTGAGGCCTCGCCTGGAGTACTGTGCTCAGTTCTGGAGACCATATCTCCGAAGGATGGAGGCGGTCCAGAGAAGGGCGACCAAAAAGGTGGATGGTTTTCATCGAATGACTTATGAAGAGAGATTGAAGAATCTAAATATGTACACCCTGGAGGAAAGGAGGAGCAGAGGTGATATGATACAGACTTCAAAGGTTTTAATGATCCAAAGACAATGACAAACCTTTTCAGTTGGAAAAAAATCAGCAGAACCAGGGGTCACGATTTGAAACTCCAGGTAGGAAGACTCAGAACCAATGTCAGGAAGTATTTCTTCACGGAGAAGGTGGTGGATGCCTGAAACGCCCTTCTGGAGGATGCAGTGAAGACCAGAATTGTGAAGGACTTCAAAGGGGCGTGGGATAAACACTGTGGATCCATAAAGTCTAGAGGATGTGAATGAAGAGAGGGAGGCTTGCGGGAATGAGGGCTACTACCTGGAGATAATACCCTTATTCAATAAACATACACACGGTTAATGCGACTCCAACATTGCTCTATGCTTCAATGGCAAGAGGAAATGTGGAAAAAAGGATCTGCATTCAAATAAAAGCGGGGAGTAGCTTACTTGTTATGGCGGTTACTACCCCAAACCAAATAAGCCTGATACTTCACTTTCAATGCATATCCAGCGTAGCTCTCTGCTTCAATGGCAGGGGGAATGAAGAAAAGATGATTTATATTCAGACAACAATCAACAAGAACTGAAGTACATAGTCTGGGTAAACAAATAAGCATGGGTGTAGCTTCCTTGTTACGGCAGTTACTACCCCAAATCAATTAAGCCTGCTACTTCACTTGAAATACATATGCTGCGCAGCTCAGTGCTTCAACAGCAGGGGGATGAAGAAAAGTGGATTTATATTCAGACAACCAACAAGGATTGATTTGCACAGGCTGGGTAAACAAATAAGCACGGGTGTAGCTTGCTTGTTACTGTGGTTACTACCCCAACCAATTAAGCTAGATATTTAACTTAGATGCAGTTCCAACACTGCTGTCTATATTAATGGCGGGGGTGGAAGGGAAACAGAACAAAAAGGTTACTAAGGGCCAAGAGTAACAGATAAGTATGAGAAAACAATCAAAAGCGAAAGCTTGCTGGGCAGACTGGATGGGCCGTTTGGTCTTCTTCTGCTGTCATTTCTATGCTGACATATCTGAAACTAGAGACCAAAGTCCATATTGATAAAGGAAAGTCTTCAAAGCAAGGACAATCCTTACATCTAGACTCATTTTGGGGGGGGGGGGGGGGTACTCATTCAACCCAGTAATAAGGGTACAGGTACTTTGTCCAGGCAACAGACATGAGGAAGATCGCTGCCCATATGGAAAAACAGAACGTGAAGAGTCCTTGGGAGGAACAAGTAAAGTTATACAGTAAACCCACTTGCGGGCATGCTCCTACTGTAAAGGCAGTGGACCACATGGTCAAAGAGTGCTCATGGCTGAAAGACAATGTGGGAACATAAGCTAGCGGAATAGAGCAAGATGAACAAGGCTGCGGAGGGCGGCCCTCAGAACGAAAATGAAAAATGGGAGCAGGAATGGGTGAACACTTTCGCAAAGATTCAAAGCTATAACTTAATGAGTATCCCACATCAGGAATTTAAGGAATTTGCGATCCAGGTACAACTAGATGAAGGTCCCACCCAAGCCCTGGTAATCTCTGGGTGTAATAAGGCAAAGGTCCCCAACCCTGTCCTGGGGGCCCATCAGACAGTCGGGTTTTCAGGATATCCACAATGAATATGCATGAGAGAAAATTTGCATGTTATGGAGGCAGTGCATGCAAATTTTCTCATGCATATTCACTGTGGATATCCTGAAAACCCGACTAACTGGTGGGCCCCCAAGGCAGGGTTGGGGACCACTGTAGTAAGGCACTTGCTCTAAGGACTTGATCAAGAGAGAGTATATCAAAGAGAAAAAGGTAGTGACACTGATCTATGTACATGGCCACACACAGCAGGACCCCATCAGATCGTGCTGATACCAGCAGGACATAATGATATGGAAATGGGGGTGCTCCCTTAACCAGTGATTTTAGGACACAATTGTCCCCAGTTTAAAACCCTGTGGGGTCAGCTTATGAGCTTTTCATTCCATGAGTTTGGGACAGGTTTCCCAAATGAAACTAGGAAGGGAAACTATAAACGGGTTATACAGCCCTAGCATAGGGTGGGGAATGAAGAGAAGAACAGGAGTTTTCTTATTTTGGGCAAGTACTCAACCTAATGAGTTTGAGCTGAAAGGGAGGTTATGTGAAGGAATATACATAGGAAAACCCCAGCATACCTTAAAGGACCAGATCCAGAGATCCTTTCGGTCCACCTTAAGCCTCAGACAGTGAATCATGGTCGGGGTGGAGCCTCAGGAAGGAATAGGAAGCCCCGGGGAATGAGAAGACCGTAAGTGCTCTAATACTTTTCTTTACAAGCTGTGAAAGTGTGCAGAGCTGTTTCTTTTTCATTGTATATTAATAAAAATGCATGGAAAACCAGCCAGAGCCTAGCCTGTGTCTGTTTTCTTGACATTCTGACCTCATACAGTTCCAAACCAACATTCTCTTTGTCTGACTCTCACCCTATAGAATACGTCATAAAACTTACCTGCTCATCCAAACTGATGTCCGTGCTGGCTCCACTAAGGTTGCTACCTGTACGTCTAAGAAAAAAAAAGCCAGAAATAAAATCCAAATTCTAAATCTCACAAAATACAGCACTTCTCAATAAGAGGACAATTTCCAAAACCATTTTTCCCAGGTAAAAAGAGTTTTACCCCACATCCACCCTCCATGCAGCTAAAAGTATATGCATTCTTCCACAACATGGGTACTTCTGGCTGCATTCAAAGGAGGCACCTCTGGGGATTTACATCAGAGGAAGAAAAGTACACTTATAGATAGCATTTTCAGGCAAAATTCTACTCACACAAAAAGCAAGTGCAAGTGTCCACATATATTATTTTTTTATCCGCAGCAATTCTCAAAGTGAAAGTAAACAAATACTTTTCCTTTGAAATTTGGTTGAAAGACCATGGTCTTTGAACCAATGTCAGCAGTATGAGAACTGCCCTGAAAATGATCATTAAGGCAAGAAGTGGCACAGCTGGCCTAGCACCAGAGTCTGTCTGGTTAGCAGCTGGTGTGTTGTGTGTACAGCCAAGCACAGATTACTGTTAACCCTGCTATATGGCCTTACCCTTGAGAATCCGGATCAGTCCTCAAGTATTCAAAAAGTATAATGGAACACCAAGAAGGAATTCTTTGAATTTAGAAGGCTCAAATGACAAAAGACAGTGTAGAATCCCAGTGGATGACCTGAGAGCTC
Organism: Rhinatrema bivittatum; assembly: GCF_901001135.1. Classification (NCBI taxonomy): domain Eukaryota; kingdom Metazoa; phylum Chordata; class Amphibia; order Gymnophiona; family Rhinatrematidae; genus Rhinatrema; species Rhinatrema bivittatum. Next base: position 201,157 of record NC_042627.1, read on the forward strand.
TTAATCCTGTATAGGTTATGTGATGTGAAGACATTAAAAAAGCAGAGTTGCTTACCTGTAACAGGTGTTCTCCCAGGACAGCGGGATGTAGTCCTCACATATGGGTGACGTCACTGAACGGAGCCCTATGATGGAAAACCTTTCTGTCAAAGTTTCTAGAAAGCTTTGACTGGCACACTGAGCATGCCCAGCATGCCATGATCCCTCGAGCCACAGGGGTCTCCCTTCAGTCTCGTTTGTAGCACAAAAGTATGAGTGAAAAATAAAACAACAAAACGTAAGCGAACCCAACTCTGCGGGGTGGCGGGTGGGTTTTGTGAAGACTACATCCTGCTGTCCTGGGAGAACACCTGTTACAGGTAAGCAACTCTGCTTTCTCTCTCCCAGGACAAGCAGGATAGTAGTCCTCACATATGGGTGATTAGCAAGCTACAGGCTGACTCATATTACAACAGGCCAATAGCAGACAACTCGTGCAGCAGGCACAATAATTGGGGTGTTTTTGGCAATGATGAGCCAGACTGAAATAAGAGCATGTGGTTGTGGAAGGAGTTGGGGATTATACTGGAATAAAGCTCTGCAAGACAGATTAGCCAAAGGCAGAGTCTTGATGGACTTCCTTATCTAAGCGGTAGAGGGCTGCGAATGTGTGAAGAGAGCTCCATGTCACAACCTGACAGATGTTGGTAATTGGTACTGAACGATAGTGTGGTACAATGTTGCCATGGCCCTTACAAATGTGCCTGCACTCACCCCTGGAGAGGAAAGCCTGATTTCTCATAGCAGAATTGGATACAGTCTGCTAGCTAGTTGGAGAGAGTTTGTTTGCCCACTGGTACTCGTAGCTTGTCTTTGTCGAAGAAGCAAAGAGTTGGGTGGATTTCGTATGGAGTGCAGTGCGGTCTAGATAGAATTCCCCATACCGATTGATAGTAGCTGGAGACCGCCAGTGTTCCCAACCGGAAGGCGTTGACACCTGGTAGAGTGGATGCTCTCGTGTAAGAAATGACATGCCTTACCTTGAACTGGTGAAACCCATGTATACTGGCAGCCGGGCGGGATGGTGAGTCCATCTGCGTACACTAAGGAAAAGGAGATTATCAGGTAAGTAATCTCAACATTTCCTAGCGTGTAGCAGATGGACTCAGAACAAGTGGGATGTACAAAAGCTACTCCCGAACTGGGCGGGGGGCTGCCTGAGGACCGCGTAGGACTGCCCTCGCAAATGCTGTGTCCTCCCTGGCCTGGACATCCAGACGGTAAAATCTGGAAAAGGTATGGAGGGAGGACCATGTCGCCGCCTTACATATCTCTGCGGGCGAAAGCATCCTAGATTCTGCCCAAGAGGCTGCCTGCGCTCTGGTAGAATGAACCTTGACCTGCAGAGGTGGTGACTTCCCGGCCTCTACGTAGGCCGCTCTGATAACTTCTTTGATCCAGTGGGCGATTGTGGGCCGAGAGGCCGCTTCCCCTTGTTTCTTCCCACTGTGAAGGACGAACAGATGGTCCGTCCTTCGTACTGCTTCTGTCTTTTCCAAGTATCTGGGCAGCAATCTGCCGATGTCGAGATGGCATAGCAAACGCCCTTCTTCTGATTTCTTCAAACCCACTGTGGTTGGCAAGGATATGGTTTGATTGAGGTGAAATCGTGAGACTACTTTAGGTAAGAAAGAGGGAACCGTGCGAAGATGGATAGCCTCTGGAGTGATTCTGAGAAAGGGATCACGGTAGGACAGCGCTTGTAGCTCTGAGATGCGGCGTGCTGAACAAACTGCCAGCAAGAACACCATCTTCAAAGTTAGCAAACGGAGAGACAGGCCCCGAAGGGGTCTGAAAGTGGATCCCGCAAGGAAATCCAAAACTATGTTGAGGTTCCACAGGGGCACTGGCCACTTCAGTGGCGGACGAATGTGCTTGACTCCTTTCAGGAAGCGGGACACATCTGGGTGCGTGGCAATGGTCTTGCCCTCCCTTCTGGGACCGTAGAAAGACAGCGCAGCCACCTGAACCTTGATGGAGCTTAGGGAGAGACCCTTCTGAAGCCCATCCTGCAGGAAATCCAGAATAGGGATAGTGGTCGCATGTGGATTGGTGCCAAGAGTGTCGCACCAGGCTTCAAATACTCTCCAGATCCTTATGTAGGTGAGGGATGTGGAAAACTTGCGAGCACTGAGGAGTGTATCTATCACCGGCTCCGAGTAACCTCTTTTCTTCAGTCTAGCCCTCTCAATGGCCAGACCGTAAGAGAGAATTGAGCCGGGTCCTCGTGGAGGATGGGACCTTGACATAGCAGGTCCCTGAGAGGAGACAGGGGAAGGGGCTCCCCTGTCAGTAGTCTTCTCATGTCCGCATACCAGGGTCTTCTTGGCCAGTCTGGTGCCACTAGAAGAACTAGGCCTCTGTGCCTCTGAATCTTGTGTATAAGGGCGCCCAGCAGGGGCCACGGAGGAAAGGCGTATAGCAGGGTCCCTGGAGGCCATGGCTGAACCAGGGCGTCGATCCCGTGAGAGAACGGGTCTCGCTTGTGGCTGAAGTATCTGGTTACTTGAGCATTGGACCTGTCCGCTAGTAGGTCCATGTCCGAGTCCCCCACTGATCCACAATCATCTGGAAGGCTGTGGGGGACAGCTGCCATTCTCCCGGATTTAGGCTTTCCCTGCTGAGGAAGTCTGCCGCGGTGTTGTCCCGTCCGGCAATGTGGACGGCGGAGATGTCCTGGAGATTCGCCTCTGCCCAAGCCATCAGCGGGGCTATCTCTAGGGACACCTGTTGGCTTCTGGTTCCGCCCTGTCGGTTGATGTATGCCACCGTGGTGGCGTTGTCGGACATCACTCTGACTGCTCTGTTCCGCAGTCTGTGAGCAAATCGCAGGCAGGCTAACCGGACTGCCCGTGCCTCTAGCCGGTTGATGTTCCACCCCGACTCTTCTCTGTTCCACCGCCCTTGGGCGGTGAGCTCTTCGCAGTGTGCTCCCCATCCGCTCAGGCTGGCATCTGTGGTGAGCAGAGTCCACGTGGGGGAGGACATCTTCGACCCCCTGCTCGTGTGGTTGGACTGCAACCACCACCGTAGCTGGGTCCGCAGTCTGGCTGGTAGAGGTAGATGCACGGAATAATTCCGGAAGCGTGGGCTCCATCGAGAGAGGATGGAGCGCTGTAGTGGTCTCATATGGGCCCCGCGCCCAGGGTACCACTTCCAGGGTGGATGCCATGAGACCGATAACCTGCAGATAATCCCAAGCTATGGGCCGGTTGGCTCCCATCAAGGACCGTAGACGCGTCTGGAGTTTTAACCTTCTCTTGGTGGTGAGGCTGACTTTGTCTGCCTGGGTGTCGAACTGGACTCCCAGGTATTCCAGTGATTGGGAAGGCTGTAGGCAGCTCTTGTTTAGGTTGACTACCCATCCCAGGCTTTCCAGCAGGGAGATCACTCTGTTGGTTGCTCGATGGCTCTCCTCTCGGGATTTCGCCCTGATCAGCCAATTGTCTAGGTAGGGATGGACAAGGATTCCTTCCCGTCTGAGCGCCGCTGCTACCACTACGATCACCTTGGTGAAGGTCCGCAGCGCCGTGACTAACCCGAAGGGCAAAGCCCGGAATTGGAAGTGTCGTCCCAGAACCTTGAAGCGTAGGTAGCGGTGATGATCCCGATGGATCGGGATATGCAGGTAGGCTTCTGACAAGTCTAAGGCCGTGAGGAATTCCCCTGGCTGTACTGCGGTCTTGACTGAGCGCAGAGTTTCCATGCGAAACCTCGGGACCCTCAAGTATCGGTTGACTGACTTGAGGTCCAATACGGGCCGGAAAGTGCCCTCTTTCTTGGGTACCATGAAATAAATGGAATAGTACCCAGAATCCATTTCCCATGCAGGTACTGGGATTATGGCTTTCAAGGACAGGAGCCTCGCCAGGGTAGCTTCCAATGCTACATTCTTGTGGATTGGACACGGAGATTCCACAAACCTGTCCGGAGGGATGTGATGGAAGTCCAGATAATACCCCTCTCGGATGATGGCGAGGACCCACTGGTCTGACAATCTCGACCCATCTGGGGTAGAAGAGGGTTAACCTGCCCCCTATGGCTTCGTCCCCCGGATGGATCGGCTGATTCTCATTGTGGGGTGCGGCCGGGACCCGAACCCGAGTCAGCTCCCCTCTTGTGCTGCTTGGTCCGAAAGGACTGGTTCCTGGCCTGAAGACGAGGTGCCTGGTAGCGACTCCTATAGGGAGTGAAGCGTTGGGAGCTTCTACCTCTGGAGGGCCTCGGAAAGGTGCGCTGGTTCCTCTTGGACCTGTCTTCCGGCAGTCGAGGTACTGGAGAGGCGCCCCATGTGCTGGCCAGTTTATCTAGGTCGCTGCCGAACAGAAGAGAACCCTTGAACGGCATTCTAGTGACCCGTGTCTTAGAAGGAGCATTGGCTGACCAATTCCATATCCAGAGCTGCCTCCTGGCTGCTACTGAGGATGAGACCTCCTTGGCTGTCGTATGGACTAGGTCGGAGGCGGCATCCGTAAGGAACGAGAGAGCTGACTCCATGTCTGCTGCCAGAGCATTGTTCCTGACCTGTGACAAACAGGAACGCATTACCACTGTGCAGCAGGTTGCGATTCGCAGAGACAGAGCTGCTACCTCAAAGGATTGTTTCAGGATGGCGTCCAGGCGTCGGTCATGAGGCTCCTTGAGGGCCGCCTCCCCCTCCACTGGAATGGTAGTGCGCTTGACCACAGCGCTAATCAAGGCGTCCCACCTTAGGGCATGCCAGCATATCCTTGATTGCCGGGTCCAGGGGGTACATGCCGGACAGGGCCCGACCCCCTTTGAATGAGGCCTCCGGCGCATTCCACTCCAAATCGATCAGCTGTTGCGCCGCCTGCAGGAAGGGGAAATGGCGGGCTGTGGGACGAAGACCCTCCAGCAGGGGGTTCTGCGTAGATGCCTCCATGGTGCTGGGGCCTGGAATAGCCAACTCCGTCAGGCACTGAGAGACCAAGTCAGAGAGATCCTCCTTGGGAAAGAACCACCTCATAGTTCGATATGGCTCTATCCCCGAGGGAAGTTCCCCCTCCTCAGGGAGTCCGGACTCGTCTTCCGAGACATCAGGATCCGCATGAGCCGGACTGCCCGGAGGCGGTAAGGGCGAGAGGGTCCGGGAGCAGGGTCAGCCGGGGCAGCAGGGCCTGGACGGGAAGCCGACTGCATCTGTACAAAGGCGTGGATCCCCTTAAATAAGTCCACCCAGGAAATGGAAGCGGTCTCCAGCCGTCGGGGTAACAGGTCCCCCGGGATTCCTGGCTGTTTGAGACGGCCTGCTAGATCCGGGGTGGCCCCTGGGGAACTGTCGGTAAACCTCGGTTGAGACTGGTCCTGGCCCGAGGCTCCCACGGCCTCCTCACATTGGGCACAAAGGTAGTCTGGTTCCTCGCTCTGCGTGGCTCTAAGCTGGCACGCTGAGCACAGGCCAAGAGCTTTCATGCCGGAATCAGGAGGTGCCGCCTCTGGAGACGCCGGGGCGTTTAGGTGTTCCATCGCGTCTTGCGAATGCAGGGCGCCAGCGCTTATGCTGTCAGCGATATGCACTCAATAATAATATGAGCCCAATAAGAATATGCGCTCAATAATATGCGGTCAGCAATATGCGCTAAATAATAAACAATATGCGCTCAATAATATACGTTCAGCAATATGTGCTCAATAACAATATGTGCTCAATAATATACATTCAGCAATATGCGCTCCGCTTAGCAGTCTATATGCTGCGTTGTGCGCCTATCCACAGGCGCCTATCCGTGTGCGCCTATCTGTGGAAGCTCAATACCTGAACAAGGCAGACAAAATGGCGACCTCCACGGCGTGCCGCATGCGGGCAACGCTGCCGATCCTCGTACCTCGGAGACCAAAAAGTAAGAGATGTACGCCTGACCTAATCTTCGGCGCTTCCCGGCTGTAACCCGGGCGGTCTCCGGCTGCGGGGGGAGAGGGGAAATACCTTCACCGCCGTGCTCGAGGAAGTGCACCCGCTGCCTCTAAGCCGCTGAACTCGTCTCGCTCGGGGCTAAGTCCTCGCCGGGACCAAGGCGCCTCTCAGCCACATCCGAGCCCTTCTCGCTCGGGGCTAGATCCCTGCTGCGGTTCGGCCATCGGACCGAGGCCTGGACCTCCGAGGGACCATGGAAATCACCTCGGAAAACTCAACTGGGGGAGGGACCCGAGGGTATCACCGCAGGAGTGCGGGGCTCGTCTTCTGGTAATCTTCTTAGAAATTTTAGAAAGTAGATTTGGAAAACACGCTCAGCGAGCGTGCAGGAGCTCCAAACTGCTTTGGAGACGAAAATTACTGAGTTGCTTCACTTCCTGTGGGGGTATATGTACCCGTGCTGACGTCAGATCCGTCTCCAACTGCTAGCACGAGCACACTATACCCACTTGTTCTGAGTTCATCTGCTACACGCTAGGAAATGCTCATTAACAAGTTCATTTTAAAATGAATGCACTGGCTCCCATATATGCATGTATCAGTGTGCGAGCAAAGATATGCTATCATTTTAAATCATGCGCACACTGTTTTAAAATACAGCAGCTGCACATAAGTATGCTCCTAACTGTAAGATATTATCAAGCACAGCTAGTACACGTCTTCCATAGGACTTTGTCGGCCTTTATGTGCATATGTAGGCAGATTTTAAATCATGCTCACACAAGGGACAACTCAGTTTTTCCATTTGGTCCCCCAATTTGTCCAGTTAATATCGAGGCCTTCCAGACCCCCTCTGGTTCTTCATCCTGCATGCCCCCCAGTTGACCCAGAGCCTTCACCCTGTCCTATAAGTCCTAATACTCAAGATTTACAAACTTGCTCATCTGCAGCAGATAAGCTGATGCATGCCACTGTCTCCGGTTTTAAAATAGTTATGCTCATAACCGTTGGCCCCACCCTACAACACTCATGTTCCAACTATTCCCCGCCCTTTTTCCGCCATCTTATTTTTATTTTGCAGATTTTTAAAAGCCTCGTTTCTCATGTGTAGCTTACATACGCTCATATGTGGGTATTTAAGCGCAAGCAATGCTTTTAAAATCTACCTCCAAGGATGGGCAAGGAATAAGACAGAAAAAGGGTATAAATAGGATAAGAAGTGAGAAACCGCAAACAATTCTCAGAAAAGCATGTTTATAGGGAGCTAGCTAATCTAAAAATAAAGTGATGGTCTCGGACAGCCGGGGGTATTAAGAGAACTTAGGGAAGCTCTAGCAGCTCCGCTGGCTGACCTTTTTAAAGATTGTCAGGAGTAGCTCTAGAGGCCTGGAGACAGGCAGATGTGGTTCCTCTTCACAAAAGTGGAAGTAAGAAGGCAGCTGGGAACTAAAGGTAAATTAGTCTGACCTCTGTGGTAAGTAAATTAATGGAATCACCACTACACATAAGACAGTGCAGTATCTGAAATCCAATGGATTACAAGACGCAAGCCAGCATGATTTTTCTAGAGATAGTATTGCCAGAAATATATGATAAATTTCTTTGAATGAACAATTACAGCATTGGATCAAGGGAGAGTGTTAGATGTGGTATGTTTGGATTTCAGTAAGGCCTTTAACAGGATTGTGCATAGGTGACAAACTAAGCACCCTTGGGATGCGTCCTAAAGTGACTGTGTTAGAAACTGGTTAAAGTGGGAGGCCACAAAGCATACGGGTAAATGGAGTTGACTGAGGAGAGGGGCATTATTAGTGGTCTGCTTCAGGGATCAATCCTTGGACTGTTTTCAACATTTTTTTTGAATGAAACTGCAGAAGGACTAACGAGAAAAGTTTGACTTTTTTACAAATGATACCAAAATCTGCAACAGGGAAGCTACCCAGGAAGGTATAGAAAACATGAGGAGGGATCTAACCATGCTTGAGGAATAGTCTAGAGTCTGGCAGTTAAGATTTGTTAAAATATGCATAGCCATGCAGTTACACAGCAAAATCCCCTGACTATATTCCTTGGAAGTTACAGCATCAATTGCCTTCTGCAGGAAGAGCAGCTCTATTTCCAAGAGTAGCTAGGCAAATTGAGATGGGTCTGAATTGAAGACCAAAATCCGCTGGGTCAAGAGAGAGAGAAGCAAAAGCAGTAACCATATTCCACAATTTTCAGAACCTCTTTAGTGATCCGGTGCCACTCTAGTAGGAAGAAGTGGACCCTTCCTCCACTTGTGTGTGGGGGAGGGAAGGTGGGTCTTGGAGCAGTCAAAAACTGGTATCTGGCTTAGGCTGTGTCTACTGCTGAATCTTAAGCTGACATCTTTCTCTTTAATGCCACCAAGCAGAAAGCTACTGCAGCTATAAAGGGGGCTGGGCTTGATGATCCTAAAAAGAGGTCACATGTATCTAGTCTGAGTCTTCTGATTCCCCCACTGCATCTGAGAACGATTGCAGCATGGATTGATGCTCCCTAATCAGAGTGACTGCCCATCATCAAAGAGGTTATGCCCCCCTGCAAAGTACATCATGCTAGCTTGCAACCAAGTATTTAGTTTATATTCCACCTATTGGTCATTTCAAAGAGGATTACATTCAAATACAATAGGTATTTCCTATCTCCAGAAGGCTCACAATTCGTACTTTAGGCAATGAAGAGTGAAATGACACCCAAGGTTCATAGCCCACTGCTCTAACCTCTAGGCTATCCCTCTGGACATAATGGCTTCTACAGAAGGTCTGGTTGCAGTATTGAAAAAGTTATAGATATAATAGATAAGTTGCTGTTCATATTCCTCTGCTTCTTCTACTGCCTGAATTATGTCTGTCTACTCCGGATCTGATGACTGCCAAGGACTTTAACTTTTGAATACATTAATGCAGATACACCCTCATAAAGAGCTGGTGAGCTACAACTGGATACTCAACATAGGACTCTGGAAGGGATTTTTGCACAAATGAGTCCAATAACTTTAGGTCTTTTCCTGAGGACATGTTGGAATAGTCATAGGTGCGTTTAGCATGTTTCAATGCTGACTTGACCACCATCAAGTGGTGCAAGAATTCGACCACTATGAAAACAGTTTCTGGACCACCAAGAGACACAATGTAGGCATCTTCCACATCCCTATCTGGAGGCTCTGGAGAAGCTTATGAATCAGGATAGCCGCAGAATCTGCTGAAGATTGCAGAAACTGATAGAGTCCGAAGATGTTCATTCTCAGGTCTTTATCCTTCCTAGCCAACTTAATTGGGAATATGGAGTAGCAGAGATCCTCCAGCAGCAAGGAAGGTCATGTGGCAAGACTGGAAAGTGATGGAATCCCCTTGGAAATTACAATTCTCCTGACCACAGAGGTATGCTAAGCCATGACCCTGATGATGAAGGCAGCAAGTGAGCTGGAGACTTCTGCAGGCCCGGGCAGGAAACATCTGGAAGGAACACAGACCAAAAACATCTTCTGATCTGTGAAGACATTCCTCCTCCGGAGGATTCAGCACTTTCTCTTGAGGACTTACACCCAGTGCCATTAGCTCCTGTGGTGAAGTACACACTGGGCAGTTCCTGCAGTCATGGAAAATTCCCACTGAGCAGTACCACCATGTGCAAAACTTTCCTCTGTCTTGGACAGTAGAAACTCTAACTCCCGTTCTTCTGGTCTTCAGGTGTGAAGGAATCAAAGAAATTCTCACCAGCTCCAATAACTGAGCTCCCATTAGTTGGGGGACCTCATGTGCCAGAGCTGGAGGAAATATATCTTCCTCAAAAACCAAGTCGGGTTTGTCCAAACTTAAAAGATGACAGTAAGGCTGAAGAAAAGCTTGACACCATGTTTACAAGAGCAGTTGGCTCCACCAATAATTCTCAAAGATTAGCACCCTGCTACTACATGGCACCAATAATTTCTTATGGGATGTGAACTTGCAGTGATGGCACCACAGTTTTCTGTGCCAAGTACATAGATAGGACCTCAGAGTGGGTGCTCTGTTTTGATGATGCAGATGGTGACCTGGTTCTCTTCTAGTGCCATTAGTTTTCTTGCTATGCTCAACAGCTGACCTCTGACGGATCTGGAACCCAGCATCATGAGGTGGGGGGGGGGGGGGGGGGGGGGGGGGGAGATAAGAAGAGGCAGCATCCTGCCAAGATTCCTTGCACCAAAAGCCCAAACATGCTTTGTTCCATGATGAAGAGTTGTTCCACTGCTCTGCCTCATGCCAAAGGTTAATGCTCTTACCCATCGGCATCTTCCAAAGGGTCTCCATCATCCAAGTACAAAACTGCTCCACCCTGGGGGACATGCAAGCACAGCTCAAAAACTTCAATGAGTAGTGATTAGCTATGGTGGACACGTGGTATCCACAGATACTGCTTACTGTAGGCTTCTCTGACATCTTTCTTTTTTATGCTAGAATTTAAAAGTTTTGTTGAAGGGGCTAAAAGGCAGCAGTGAAAAAATGTTAGCAGCAAGACAGAAAACAAGGAAGCACTAGGCCTCAAGAGAAAATTTCAGAGAAAATGACAATTGACCGTGTGGTAATTCAGATGCTGGAACTTCCACAGAGGCGCAGTAAAACTTTACTGAGCTTTGAGACATGGGTATATATCTGTGCAATCAGATGCCCCTTGTGTAATGGCTTCCTTGTTGAAGGAAAAAGGAAAAGTTTATTTTTACCTTGTAATTTTCTTTCCTTGAATCCAGCCAGTCCATTTCAGAAACATGTTTTATGCTCATCAATCAGTATATGGCTTCTATTATCACCCTATATAGGCTTCCATGCTAACCTCAGTATTTCCTGTAATCAACACTCCCCCCCCTCCCCCAACCAGGGGCTTCCCAACCATTGAACAACAGAAGAAATAACCTTAACAATATGAATACAATTTGGTTTTTTTTTTCTGATTCCAACTGACATTAGCAGAAATTCATTCCAGAATTATTCTTCCTATAAAAAAACGTTAGAAGAAATCTATATATTTTGCAGAACAGGGAGGGTTCTAGACTGTCTGGACCCAAGGAAAGGAAATTAAAAAGGTAAGAAATGTTTCTATCCTCTTCATATAGCCAGATCAGTCCAAATGCATAGGATGTACACACTAGTGGGCGGAAAACTGCCAAACTGCTTTTAAATCCTCCGAGCCAAAAAAAAAGCCTCTTTGCTGGCTTGAAACTCCAGCCAATAATGCTTAGAAAATGAATATAAGGAAGACCAGGTCATCGTCCTACAAAGCTCCAATGGCAAAACCATCCAGAGTTCTACCCATAGTACCATTTGCACTCCAGCAGAACGTGCACTCAGTTACTTTGGAAACAACCATCTCTTATTTATGTAGGCCAACCCTATGACTTACTTAATTCAAAGTGCCAATGAAACCTTAAAACAGAAGTGAGCAAACATTTTAAGCTGTAGACCTGTTCCATTCAAGCAATTGGTTGGGTGCCCTCCCAAGATAGGTTGCTTATATTTATTTTATTTTAAATCATCTGTTACCCACCCTTCCTACATTCATGGTGAGGTACAATAAAACACACACTCTTTTCTCTGGTGGAGGTGAGAAGGGCACTTTTGAGTGAGGGGGTGTGGAGGGTGCCGGAGTGCGTGCTTCTAGAGGGGCGATTGGAAACGCGGAAGCAGATGGTGTCCTCAAGCCAGGGGTGATAGTGATTGTGCAGTGAGTTGTGGATAAGGGTAAGGGTTTTGTATTTGATTCGAGAGGAGATGGGAAGCCGTGGAGATCCTTCAGGATGGGGGTGATGTGCTCGGATTTACGTGTATTTGTAAGGATTCTTGCCATGGCATTCTGTAGCATTTGCAAGGGTCTGATGGTAGCATAGGGGTGGCCTAGAAGCAAGGAGTTACAATAGTCCATTTTTTATAACATAGTCACTTGCAGGACTGTGTGGAAGTCTTGGGAGCGAAGCAGCGGTTTACGTTTTTTGAGGATGTGGAGTTTGTAAAATCCACCCTTTATGATTGTGTTAATGTGGTCTTTGAAGTTAAGCTGATGGTCTAAGGATACCCCTAAATCTCGCACAAAGTTGGGTAGGGCGATGGAGGGAGTCGCTGGCGGTGAATGGGGTCAGGTCTGAGTGCTTTGAGATAAGAAGTTCGGTTTTGATGGAGTTTAAGGCAAGGTGAAGGTTAGAGAGGAGGGCGTTAATGGATGCAAGGCAAGTTTCCCAGAACTTGAGGGATTTGGTGAGGGATTTCTGGATGGGGATGAGGATTTGGACATCATCTGCATTTAAGAAAAACTTAAGACCTAAGTCGGTGAGCAGGTGGCAGAGAGGCACCAGGTATATGTTGAAGAGCATAGAGGAGAGAGGAGCCTTGTGGGACACCTTGTGTGAGGGGGATGTCTGAGGATTCTGAATTTGCCATTCTTACCGTGTAACTTCTATTATGAAAGTACGAAGCGAACCAGTGGTGGGCAGTACCTGAAATGCCGATCTCGGAGAGGCGGGTAAGGAGGATCTTAGGATTGATGGTATCGAAGGCGGACGAAATGTCAAGGAGGGCAAGGATAAAAGAGTGTCTGTGGTCCAGGCCCTTGAGGAGGGTGTCTGTTAAGGAGAGTAAGAAGTGTTCCATGCTACGGGACTTACGGAAGCCGAATTGGGAGGGATGAAGGATGTTATGGTCTTCAAGATAGTGAGACAGCTGGGCGTTGAAAATTTTTTCCATGACTTTGGAGATGAAGGGAAAGTTAGAGATGGCCCAGTAGTTTGAAGGGTTGGAGGGGTCAAGGGTAGGTTTGTTGAGGAGGGGCTTGACCACAGCCAGTTTGAGGGGGGCTGGGACTTCGCCGTGTGACAGGGAACAGTTAATTATGTCTGCGAGGGGTTTTGCGATGATGGAGGGAATGGAGAGGAGGGCTTTGGTGGGGATGGTTTCAGAGGGGTGGATAGCGGGTTTGATTTTTTTTAGGGCAGTTTCGATTTTCTTGGCTGAGGTTGAGTTGAGGGACTCAAGCTTGAGATTCGGGTTTATGGGGAGGGGATTGGCCGGGGAGGGGTTAGTGGGGAGGCGTAGGAGGAGGTTATCTATTTTGTTTTTAAAGTAGAGGACGAGTTCTTCACATGAGCTGTTGTCTTTTTCATTAGAGTTGGGGGGGGGGGGGGGGCGCGGAGGGTTTCGTAAGTTCAGCCACGTAGGAGAATAGGGCCTTTGCATTGAATTGATAGTGATGGATTTTTGCAGAGTAATAGTCGCGTTTTGTCTGATTGGTTGCGAGACTGTAAGCATGGAGGGTGGATTTATAGATGGCTACATGTTTGGGGGTGGGATTTTTGCGCCAGATATGCTCTTTACTTCTAAGGTCGTTTTTTAAATTTTTTAGCTTTGTTGTGTACCAGGGTTTTTTTGCTGTCTGATAGTGACATATTTCTTTGTTAATGATAGGGCAGATATCATTGGCTATAGTAGTAGTGAGTGTATTCCATGAGGAGTGGACCACTTCAGGGTTGGAGAGGTCAAGATTGTCAGAGACGTTATCGAAGGCAGAGATGAGTTCGTCAGTGGTGCATGGTTTACGAAAGGCGATTTTAGTGCTATGTGGGGGGTGATGGCAGGGGGCTGTTTCATTCAGAGGTGTGCATTGATGACATAGTGATCTGATCAGGGGACAGGGGTACAATCCGGTGAGTGGGTAGCATATATACAGGAGTTGATGAATATGAGGTCAAGAGAGAAAGAAGAGAGGCCAGAAGTGGTATAGTGAAATTAAAAGAGGACGAGGAGCACTGTGTGGAGAGAAATGAAGAAATGGTAGAAATATTAAACAAATACTTCAGTTTGGTGTTCACTAAACACCACCCTGAAAGATTATTGCCTGTTGATAAGATCGTAGATGGGAATGGGATAGATGATACTCTGGATAACAGTTGGCTGTAGAGGCAAAAACTCACAGTAAAAACTTTTTAAAATATATCCGAAGCAGAAAGCCTGTGAAGGAGTCAGTTGGACAGTTAGATGATCGAGGGGTTAAAGGGGCACTTAGAGAAGATAAGGCCATCGTGGAAAGATTACATGATTCCTTTGCTTCGGTGTTTACTGAAGAGGATGTTGGGGAGGTACCTGTAATGGAGAAGGTTTTCATGGGTAATGATTCAGATGGACTGAATCAAATCATGGTGAACACAGAAGATGTGGTAGGCCTGATTGACAAACTGAAGAGTAGTAAATCACCTGGACCGGATGGTATACACCCCAGAGTTCTGAAGGAACTAAAAAATGAAATTTCAGACCTATTAGTAAAAATTTGTAACTTATCATTAAAATCATCCATTGTACCTGAAGACTGGAGGATAGCAAATGTAATCCCAATATTTAAAAAGGGCTCCAGGGGCGATCCGGGAAACTACAGACCGGTTAGCCTGACTTCAGTGCCAGGAAAAATAGTGGAAAGTGTTCTAAACATCAAAATCACAGAACATATAGAAAGACATGGTTTAATGGAACAAAGTCAGCATGGCTTTACCCAAGGCAAGTCTTGCCTCACAAATCTGCTTCACTTTTTTGAAGGAGTTAATAAACATGTGGATAAAGGCGAATCGGTAAATGTAGTATACTTGGATTTTCAGAAGGCGTTTGACAAAGTTCCTCATGAGAGGCTTCTAGGAAAAGTAAAAAAAGTCATGGGATAGGTGGCGATGTCCTTTCGTGGATTGCAAACTGGCTAAAAGACAAGAAACAGAGAGTAGGAAAAAATGGACAATTTTCTCAGTGGAAGGGAGTGGACAGTGGAGTGCCTCAGGGATCTGTATTGGGACCCTTACTTTTCAATATATTTATAAATGATCTGGAAAGAAATACGATGAGTGAGATAATCAAATTTGCAGATGACACAAAATTGTTCAGAGTAGTTAAATCACAAGCAGATTGTGATAAATTGCAGGAAGACCTTATGAGACTGGAAAATTGGGCATCCAAATGGCAGATGAAATTTAATGTGGATAAGTGAAAGGTGATGCATATAAGGAAAAATAACCCATGCTATAATTACACAATGTTGGGTTCCATATTAGGTGCTACAACCCAAGGAAGAGACCTAGGCGTCATAGTGGATAACACATTTAAATCGTCGGTTCAGTGTGCTGCGGCAGTCAAAAAAGCAAACAGAATGTTGGGAATTATTAGAAAGGGAATGGTGAATAAAACGGAAAATGTCATAATGCCTCTGTATCGCTCCATGGTGAGATCGCACCTTGAATACTGTGTACAATTCTGGTCGCCGCATCTCAAAAAAGATATAAATTGTGATGGAGAAGGTACAGAGAAGGGCTACCAAAATGATAAGGGGAATGGAACAGCTCCCCTATGAGGAAAGACTAAAGAGGTTAGGACTTTTCAGCTTGGAGAAGAGAAGGCTGAGGGGGGATATCATAGAGATGTTTAAAATTATGAGAGGTCTAGAACGGGTAGATGTGAATAGGTTATTTACTCTTTCGGATAGTAGAAAGACTAGGGGGCACTCCATGAAGTTAGCATGGGGCACATTTAAAACTAATCGGAGAAAGTTCTTTTTCACTCAACGCACAATTAAACTCTGGAATTTGTTGCCAGAGGATGTGGTTAGTGCAGTTAGTATAGCACTGTTTAAAAAAGGATTGGATAAGTTCTTGGAGAAGTCCATTACCTGCTATTAAGTTCACTTAGAGAATAGCCACTGCCATTAGCAATGGTAACATGGAATAGACTTAGTTTTTGGGTACTTGCCAGGTTCTTATGGCCTGGATTGGCCACTGTTGGAAACAGGATGCTGGGCTTAATGGATCCTTGGTCTGACCCAGTATGGCATTTTCTTATGTTCTTAACAGAGAATGGTTGGGAAGAGCTAGGAAAACAAAATGGATAAGGCCATGCGGCTGGATGAGGTTCATCCTAGGATACTGAGAAAGCTCAAATATATGCTGGCAGGTCCACTAAAAGACCTATTCAATAGATCTCTGGAAACAGGAGTGCTGCTGCATGATTGAAGAACAGCGGTGGTGGTCCCGCTTCACAAGAGTGGTAGCAGAGAGGAGACTGGAAACTATAGGCTGGTTAGCCTCAACTTGGTGGTGAGAAAACTAATGGAAAATTTGCTGAAGGAAACGATAGTGAACTATCTACAGTCAGTAAGATTGCTGGACCTGAAACCGCATGGATTCCTCAAGAGAAGGTCCTGTCAGACAAATCTAATTATTTTTGACTAGGTGACAAAAAAACTGGATCAAAGAAGAGCGCTCGATGTGATCTACTTGGATTTCAGCAAAGCTTTTGATACGGTCCCGCACAGGAGGCTTGTGAATAGAATGAAAAGCTAGGGAGTAAGCACCAAGGTGGTGGAATGTTAGTGTAGCTGGGTTCAAAAAAGGTTTGGTTAAGTTCTTGGAGGAGAAGTCCATTAACAGCTATTAATCAAGTTGACTTAGGGAATAGCCACTGCTATTAATTGCATCAGTATCATGGGATCTTCTTAGTGTTTGGGTAATTGCCAGGTTCTTGTGGCATGGTTTGGCCTCTGTTGGAAATAGGATGCTGGGCTTGATGGACTCTTGGTCTGACCCAGCATGGCAATTTCTTATGTTCTTTCGGATTACAAACTGGTTGATGGACAGAAGTCAGCTAGTAATGGTAAATGGAACCTACTCTAAAGAGAGAACAGTGTTAAGTGGAGTGCCACATGGATCGGTGTTGGGCCTGGTTCCATTCAATATCTCTGAGACTATTTGCTGATGATACTAAGATATGCAACAGAGCGGACACACTGGAAGGAATAGAGAGAATGAAACATGATTTAAGAAAGCTTGAACAGTGGTCAAAAATATGGCAGCTGGAATTGAATGCCAAGAAGTGCAGTCATGCATCTGGGATGCAGTAATCCAAAAGAGCTGTATGTGATGGAAGATGAGAGACTGCTGTGCATGGACCAAGAAAGGGACCTTGGAATGATAGTGTCTAGCAATCTGAAGACAGCAAAGCAATGTGACAAGGCAATAGCTAAACCCAGAAGAATGCTGGGTTGATTAGGGAGAGGAATATGCAGTAAGAAAAAAGAGGTAAAATCCCCTTGTACAGGCCCTTGGTGAGGCCTCACCTGGAGTACTGTGTTCAGTTTTGGAGACCATATCTCAACGAGGATGGAAGCAGTCCAGAGAAAGGAGACCAAAATGGTGTGGGGTCTCCATCAAATGACTTATGAGAAGAGGCAGAAGGACCTAAATATGTATACCCTGGAAAAAAAGAGGTTCAGGGGAGATATGATACAGACCTTCAGATACTGGAAATGTTTTAATGATGCACAAACTTTGAACCTTTTCCGTAGGAAAGGAAACAGTATTAATATGGGATCACGAAATGAAACTTCAGAGGGGGATGACTCAGAACCAACATCAGGAAATATTTCTTCACGAAAAGTGTGATGGATGTCTGGAATGCCCTTCTGTAGGAGGAGGTGAAAACAAAAACTGTCAAAGAATTCAAAGAGGCATGGGGTAAACACTGTTGGATCCCTAAAGGCTAAAGGACAGAAATGAAGCAAAAAGTGCATGGGGGTAAATCGCTCGATGTGGTAGTTATTACCCTTAGTAGAAGCACGGTGATTACTATCTTAAATCAATAAGCCTTGATACTTTTGACGCAATTGCAACATCACTCTCTGCTTTGACGACGGGTGGCAAAAAAAAGGGGAATTGCATTCAGATGGCAACCAACGTAGGCCCCAACCTTTATAGTCTGGGAGTAATGATATGCAGTTATAAGGGGATAAGTGCAAGACTGCTTCTATGGCCAAGTGTAACATGACAATTTACTGATTATTACGTGAAGGATAATGAAATGGAAATTAAGGATTACAGACCACTAGCATAGCATCCTAGTTAACTTGTACTTGATGCTGTTGTGTTGACCTAGAATATGAATGCTGATTTTGTAAACCATTGAGATCTTTCTTTTGGAACAGCAGTATATAAAACACCTAAATAAATAAATAAATAAATAAAAGCAAAGCAAATCAGCCTGCTGGAATTTTCAGGAAGGCTCCTCACCCAGTAAAAGTGTTGTTAACAGTTATTTTTTATGGATTTGACAGTTGCTTGGTTTTTTATTGTAAATATTACTACCCTTAACATAAGAAATGAGGGTAACAGCACGGACTACCCTTAAGAGAAATCTGGGGGCAAACTAGATGAACCATTGGGTCCTTTTAGGCCATAGTTACTATATTAGAAGAGGAAGTGAGGGGGCAAGCATTGTAACTGCACCGGCCCTGGGAAATACGAACAGTACCTGAATGTAATTTGCTTTGAAGTGCTGAAAAGTGGAATATAAATCAAATAAATTAACAAGATCCTGCTGTACTCACTTGTGTCCGGAGCTCTCAGGAGTGGTGATGATTTCAGGAGCATCGAAGAACTCATTTTCATCATCCTCGTCGCTCACGTCTCCTTTCCCGCTGAGGTCTGTTAAAAATAAAATGTAATTACTTACCTGTAACTGGTGTTCTCTCGTGACAGCATTGCAATAAGTCACACAAATAGGTAATGCTATTGTCTCATTTTTCCAGAGCTTTGTAGGGAAAGCTTGAGTTTCCACCGATCCCTGGAGAGAAGGCAGGTGGGCTGTGAGCTTCAGTGCACTGCTGTCATCACAGAACGCCATTTACAAGTAAGCAGGTAGGCTTTCTCCAAAGACACACAGATGGAAATCTATAGCTCAGCTACATTTTCAAATAAAAGAAAGCAGGGAAGACCAAACAATGCAAAATAGCAAAAACCTTAAAAAAGTTTGATCAGGAAAATTTCAGTTTTATCCTCCCTGACTTTTTTTTTTTTTTATAAACATGGACATGCATTCAAACACAATAAAAAGGAATGAGGGAGAGAAAGTGGAATTTACTCCACAAACTGCTCTTGTAGGATGGCGCCCCCAAATCTATAATCACAGCAGATCATACCTAGACAACAGTGATTGCAGCCTTGCAAATTTCTTCCCGGGTGATGGACCTTAAATTTGACCTTCTACAGTAATATCTATCAGGACAATGAGAATACTCTTATTACCAAATTAGAAATGGTATTCTTTGCTATTTAGAACCCTGTCCTCTTGGGGTTAAAAAACAACAAAAACTGAGCAGAGAGGTGATAAGGAAAAAACAGTCATGAATGAATGCCTAGGACTCCAACTAGGTCAATGCTGGCAGTAGCTTGCTGATATTCAGCAAGGCCACAGGGACACAAGGCAGTCAGATGTTCTGACAACTGGTAGCTGTTTGGATAGTTGCAGGGTTTAGTGTTAAGATATGGGAGGTGGGAGGGATTGGGTGTCAGAGAGCAGGTTAAAGCTTTAGAGGTATAGACCAGAAGAATGGGCAGAATGGATGGGATAATTGATTTTTAATCTGCTGTCATCTGTTATGTTACCTTCTAGGGGTTCTAGCTTACTTCATTTACAAGCTCTCTTTCAGTCCAATGTGTGATGTGCAACCTCTCCCTTAAGTGCACGAGTGAAGGAAAATACTAGGAGGATAATTAAGTTGAAAATGCAACACTACGTGAGGCAGGAAATTGGAAGGAATATGGAACATACCCTGCTTTGATGAAATTTAGTATACGGTGAATTAGCTACTAAGGGATCGATATTCAAAAGGTTTTAGCCTGGTAATCCCCCCCACACCCCCTTCACCAGGTTAAATTTGTACTAATTTAGTTAGCTAAGAAAGGGTGCAAGCCAGGGATTTCCAAGTTAGTTTTATAAATTTGACCAGAGATGTAACGTTGTCTGCATAAATTTAGCCAAGTGTGGACCCACAAAAGGAACACAAATCAATTTAACAAGAAATTCAGCCACATTTTTAACCAATATCTGAAGAAAGTTAACCATTTAATGGGTTATTTTTAGCCACGTATCCAGTTGAAAAGGGATCCATTTTCCAAGGGATCTAGCTGACTAAAGACATATAGTTAGCAAAATCAAAGCCTTCAACAACTGACCAGTGCAGAGCAGCTGAATTTTAGTTTCCGAAATTCACTAGTCAACTAAATTTCACCAGCCCAGGGGCATGGCTAAGACTGGAGAGGACTTAGCTTGTTAGCCAACTGAATATGTTACTAGCAGGCCTAAATCTAACCAGCTAAGTTTATCTTTACTTAGCTAACTATACCTGGTTATCGTTTTTGTCAATTAACTGCACTTTCTTAGTTATCTTTTAAGAATCCAACTCCCTAAATTTAGCTGATTATAATTAGATTGATTTTGCATAAAAAATTCTAGATAGCTAGTGTTGGCTGAAAATGTTCCTAATTTAGCTGGCCAAACTCTAGTCTAATCTGGGAGCTGGGGACACCCCCCCCACCCCTGCCAAAGGTCCTGAGCTCATCACCACTGTAAGGAGAAGCTGGCGAGTTCTCCAGCTCAGTTTGGATGCTCTTCTGTGACTACTGAGACCTTATACTCCACTGTGCCCATGATGTGATAGAAGCCTTTGGGACCGTGCTGATATTTCCTGACTTGAATTATCTACCCTGGTGAGAGCATAATGCATTCTACTTTCTCTTCAGAGGGAAAGGCCTTGACCCAAGCCTTAGGACCCTTAAATGAGACTTGAAAAAGTTGATCATGAATCCTAGTAATTATAACAACTGGATAGTAATAAACAATGATCTGTTCTTTCCTATTTGAGATGTACCCTTGAGCAGTCGCTTACCCAAGCAAGGAAACACCTGCATTCCTAGTCTGTGCAAATATGTGCATTCCTAGTCTGTGCAAATGTACTGTGAAAATAGGTGATTTGCTAAAGCTGATGCTAGACCAAATGGCAGAAAAAGATACTGGAAGTGCTATGCTTTTACCACAAAAGTGATATGCTTCTTGTGAAAGGAATGTACGTGAAGTTCAGAGCACAATACTAGATGCTCTACTTTAGAAGTGGCAATACAGTGCCTAGAGAAAATCCTTCTACAGATATATGTTCACGTCCCTCAAGTCTACCATGGATATGAATTCCCTCATTTGCTTAGGAAACAGAGATACCCAGAGTAAAGCAGAGTTGATTAACTATATCAGGTGTTCTCCAAGGTAATAGAATAAGCAGCCATACACACTGGTGACAATCTGATGGCATCAATTCAGGACAGCTTTCCCATAAAGTTCTAAAACAAAAAAAACAGCCTAGGAGGATTTCAAAAATGCACAGGATTTCCCACTCAGCCCCCATAACACAGGGACCTTGTGGTCTTATTTAAGAACAAGTCCTATAAAACAACTCCATAAGAGGAGGAAAGTAGGACTTGTTAAAAGTAAACTCTGCTTTTTCCAAGAATACTCAGGATACTGCAAGCCAAATTTTTAGAATACAAAACCCCTATGGATGATGAGTTGGATTCTAATGCTCAGACTCTGGAGGACAGACTGACCCAATTTACAGTCACATAAGGATTAAATAACTAAACAGGACGTGAATGTGTAGACTGAACATCAACTCTTGGCCTTGCAAATTTCCTCAATGGAGGCTGATCCTAAATGGGCTACTGACTCTGCTATAGCTCCAACACTGTAACCTTGACATGCTCTTCCACAGTCAAAACATGCCTAGGCATAACAGAAAAGATGCAATCTTCTATCCAGTTAGATAGTGGTCATTTGGATAAAGCAATTCCAGGCTTGTTGGGATCAAAAGAAAATGTTGGGTGAATTTTCTAAGGGCTCTGGTCTACTCAAGATAGAAGGCAACATCTTCTTTGCAATTCAAACTGTGCAGGGCTTGTTCAACTGTATGAATACCTGCCTAGTATTTTAGATAAATTAACACAGAGGGTCAACTATTAATCACACTCTCTGATTATGCTTGTAGTTATATCACATCACAGAGAGACCTTATATTCATATAAAGTGCAACCATTTATTTAGAATTCACAACACATACCTAAATAGACACATTAAAAACTAAACTAGCTCATTCATTCCACCCATACATTCATACCATCATATTAAAAAACATTTCTTCACCAAAAAGCACTCTGTATAAATTACAAATATTTCAATGTATATATGACAAATTAATATTGATACAAAATTTGAATATATCCCCTCTCATTGGATGAAACCTCCTATTTTATATCTCTGCCCACATATTTCAATGTCAGCCTCAATAAATGTTACGTTATTATGTTATTTATTGAGGCTGACATTGAAATATGTGGGCAGAGATATAAAATAGGAGGTTTCATCCAATGAGAGGGGATATATTCAAATTTTGTATCAATATTAATTTGTCATATATACATTGAAATATTTGTAATTTATACAGAGTGCTTTTTGGTGAAGAAATGTTTTTTAATATGATGGTATGAATGTATGGGTGGAATGAATGAGCTAGTTTAGTTTTTAATGTGTCTATTTAGGTATGTGTTGTGAATTCTAAATAAATGGTTGCACTTTATATGAATATAAGGTCTCTCTGTGATGTGATAGTATTTTAGATAGGCAGGATATACATTTATAAATAAATGTGGCATATAGGCAAATGTTGACAGAATGATTAACTAGTTAAAGTGAAAATCTAATGGTCAAAAAAATTAAAAATGCCATCATTATTTTTGTTACATACATTCAAGTTTTCATCAGATTGCAATACTGCTCACGTAGTTTATGTAATTACATGCCCGTGTGAATTGCTGTATATAGGGAGAACTAAAAAGAAGATTAAAACTAGAACTGGTGTGCTCTTGAGCTATATATGTAACCTTCGTCAAGAAGTTCCACTGGTTGAGCACTGGATATGGTTTACAGCATGAGGAGGACCACCTATGCTTTTCTATTTAGGAAACCTTATTTTTCCCTCAGAGGTTGACAAGTCATATTCATCAGCAGAGAACAGCAGTGAATCTGCCAATGGCAGACAGTTTTTCATCTGGACTTAATGGTGAAGTTGAGTAGCAAATTGTTTGTGAAGCATATACATTTTTTTTGTTGTTTAAAAGGTTAAGTGCAAGTTTTATTTTAGGGCAGGCCATTGTGGATTCAAAAGATCCTGTTGTAGTTTGCTAGAATTTATGTCACTCTTATGAGGTGGCAGTCACTTGTTGGTCCTTCTTGCATTTAAGAGTTGTTTATGCCCACGCATTTCCTGTTTCAAACTATGAATGTACTTTTGTAAACTGCTTTGAATGTTAGATACTGTGGTTTGTAAATTTTAGATACTGTGGTATATAAATTTTTTAATAACTAAATAAACTAAATAAAATGTTTGGAGAAACTTGAAGAAATGTGCTGATTGGCCCTACAGATGAGCTGCTGCCAATAGTATGTGTGTGTGTGTGTATATAGATATAGATATATATAAATCTAAGATATAGATAGATATAGATATTTGTTTATATAAAATTTCCTCAGAGTTTAGAGTAATTTTTCTACTGACAATGTTTGATAATATAAAAAATATAAATGTATTTGATTTCAGATATGTTTCAATACTGGTGGTATTTAAAGCAGCAAACTGGTTTGTGTTATAATCTGGTGCATTCTAGGAATATCTCACTCACAGCGAACCATTCTATTAAAGCCTTAGCAGTGCCTCAATCAACCAATACACGCATCCAACAACACAAAAAGGTGGCATCCCCAGCTAAGTAATAATAATGTACAGGACAATCCAAGATTCAACAGTGAGTTAGAAATAACATACCCAGCCAAGTAGCAACACTGTAAAGGAAATAACCTTACATATGGAAAGAACCTGCAATCGATAACAGTGCGTAGAAAAAACCAGCAATATGTAACAATATGTAGGAAACCAACTTGCAGTATCTAACAGTAAGTAACTTGCAGTATGGAACAGTATGTAACCTGCTATATATAACACTAGGTAGGAAAAATAGGAAATAAGGAGTATGCATCAGTATCAAGGAAGTAACTTGCAGTATGTAACAAGGATGCAGGAAATAATGAAATAACTTGCAATAGGTAACAGCTTGTAGGAAATATCTTCACAGCAAGCAGTAAATCGCAGTAGGTAAGAGCATGTAGGAATTTATTTGCACTAGGATATAACTTACAGTATATAACACTTTCAGTATAGAGCAACGTGCAGTGTGTAACAATTTGATGTACAAGAATCTAGCAGATACAACTAACCTAAAATACAAGATATGACTATTTGATGATAAACATGCAACAAAAAATGTAACATTATGTAAACCGTTTTGATGGGGAAACCGAATGACGGTATACAAAACACCTTAAATAAATAAATAGCCTGTAAGTAATGTACCCAAAGATTCTAAAAATTAATTGGTCTACTAGATCAGATCTTTGGGGGCATTAACAAAATTGTCTCAACCATTTTCAGTTGGTTAAAGGAAGAAGTGAGAAATTACGGTTTACCTGATAAATTTCCTTTTCCTTAATATAGAAAGATGGGCTCAGGACCAGTGGGTTATACACCTCTACCAGCAAATGGAGATGGAGGAAACCGACGTCACAGTATATATACTCCTGCATTGACATCAGCCTGCCAGTATTCTCTTCAAAAGCAACTGTGGACAAACTAGCAAAAAACTTGATTAAAATACATATAACCATTTCAAAATGCAGCCAACATGAAACACTGAGCTCCGACAAGAAGAACATTAACACAAGCCTAGGGACTGGAGGATTACTTACCAGTAACCTGGAACACAAAGTCAACCAGGAGGATTGTAACAGAAACATATGCCAGTCAAGGGCGGGAAGCTGGACCCATCTGTCTATATTAAGGAAAAGGAAATTATCAGGAAGGTGGTAATTTCTCATTTTTAGCACACAGACAGATGGGTTCAGGACATAGTAACATAGTAATGATGGCAGAAAAAGCCCAAAATGGAACATCTAGTCTGCCCAGCCAAGCTTCCCAAGGTAGTCACTGCCGCTCCCATGCAGGTTACCCCCAAGTTTTTTTTATTTATTCCCATCATCTAGCTTTTAGGGATCCATAGTGTTTATCCCATGCCCCTTTGAAATCCTTCACAGTTTTAGTCTTTACCACTTCCTCCAGGAGGGCATTCCAGGCATCCACCACCCTCTCAGAGGAGAAATATTTCCTAATATTGATTCTAAGTCTTCTTCCCTGGAGTTTCAAATCATGACCCCTAGTTCTACTAAATTGTTTCCAATACAAAAGGTTTGTTAACTACCATGGATTATTAAAACTTTTCAAGTATCTAAAGGTCTGTATCATATCACCCCTGCTCCTCCTCTCCTCCAGGGTATACATAGTCAGGTTCTTCAACCTTTCCTAAGTCAATCAATGGAGACCACCCACCATTTTGGTTGCCATTCTCTGGACCACCTCCATCCTGTCTGTCTCCTTTGAGATATGGTCTCCAGAACTGAACACAGTACTCCAGGTGAGGCCTCACCAAGGATCTGTACAAGGGGATTATCACTTCCCTTTTCTTACTAGATATTCCTCTCTCTATGCAGCCCAGCATTCTTCCTGCTTTGGCTATCGCCGTGTCACACTGCTTCGTCGACTTCAGGTCGTTAGACACTGTCACCCCAAGGTCGTTCTCCTGCTCCATGCATATCAGCCCTTCACCCCCCAACGCATATAGTTCTTTCGGATTACCACACCCTAGATGCATGACTCTGCATTTCTTGGCATTGAATTCCAGCTGCCATATCTTCAACCACTATTTCCAGCTTCCTTAAATCCAGTCTCATTCTCTGTACTCCTTCCGGCGTGTCCACTCTGTTGCAGATCTTAGTATCATCTGCAAATACACAAACTTTACCTTCTATCCCTTCTGCAATGTCGCTCACAAAGATGTTGAACAGAACCGGTCCCAACACCGATCCCTGTGGCACTCCACTTAATACCATTCTCTCTTCAGAGTAGGTTCCATTTACCATCACCCATTGTCTTCTCTCCATCAACCAGTTTGTAATCCATGCCAACACCTTGGAGCTGACTCCCCAAGCTTCTCATTTTGTTGATAAGCCTTCTAAAATCCAAGTAAATTACATCAAGTGCTCTTCCCTGATCCAGTTCTCTAGTCACCCAATCAAAGAAATCAATTAGATTCGTCTGACAAGACCTTCCCCTGGTGAATCCATGCTGCTTCTGATTGAGCAACCCACCGGATTGTATATAGTTCACTATCCTTTCCTTCAGCACAGTCTCCATTAACTTTCCCATCACCAAGGTGATGCTAACCGGCCTTTAGTTTCCAGGCTCTTCTCTGCTCCCACTCTTGTGAACCAGGACCACCACTGCTCTTCTCCAGTCACTAGGCACTACATCCTTTTCCAGGGATCTATTGAACAGGTCACACAGTGGACCCTCCAGCACATCTCTGAGTTCCCTCAGTATTCTGAGGTGAACCTCATCAGGCCCCATGGCTTTGTCCACTTTCAGTTTTCTTAGCTCTTCCCATACATTATCTTCTGTAAATGGAGTTTTGTCTACTCCACCCCCTTCTACAGTCTTGATAACAAGTGGCGATCCTTCTCTAGGGTCTTCCTTGGTTAACACTGAACTGAAGTATTTGTTTAATATTTCTGCTAATTCATATTCTCTTTCCACCCATTGAACCTTATGCCCTTTCAATTTCACTATACCACTATGGACCTTTTTCCTTTCTCTGATATATCTGAAAAATGTTTTGTCATCTTGTTTTATTTCCTTGGCAATCCTTTCCTCTGCCTGACTTTTTGCTTTCTTGATTACTTTTTTCATCTTCCTCAGTTTCACCAGATAATTCTCCCTGTGATCCACTTTTTGGGATCCTTTATATTTCTTAAAAGCTGCGTTTTTTCCTTTTATTACATCAGCCACCTCCTTTACGATCCAGATTGGATTCTTATTTCTCTTACTTTTGTTTATTTTTCTTTTTTTATATTATTTTTATTTGAATTTTCCATAAATAACTTGAACATAAAAAGAACATGATACACTGTATGGCAGTACAATAATACTTCAAATCCATCATAAGAATGGGAACAAACATGTTATCTGTGAATTGGCATGGAAGCTTGTAACAAATTTCTATCAAGAACACTGAAGTAGAATCAAACTACCATGCTGATCTACCTATCAGCAAACGCTCCCTTGTGAGTGGCAGGGACTGCTAACCAAATAACCTGATAAAATTATCAGTGTGTATGGAGGACCACATTGCTGCTCGACAGATCTTGGCAGTTGACAGCAGCTTGGTTTCCGCCCAGGATACGGCCTGAGCCCTCGTAGAACGAACCTTAAACTTTTAGAGGTAAGGGCTTTCCTGCCTATGTGTAGTCCGCCTTGATTACTTCTTTGATCCAGCGGACTATGGTCGCCGGTGAGGCCGCGTCCCCTTGTTTCTTCCCGCTGTGAAGAACAAACAGGCGGTCCGTTTTGTGCACAGGTTCCAATCTTTCCAGGTATCGTTTAGCCGACGTTTAGCTGGCGATGACGGCGTGAATCTTCAGAGTCCTTATGTTCATCTGGAGATGGAAACGAGATGGTTTGGTTCAAGTGAAATTGGGAAACCACTTACGGTCCTTTTCAATATCTTTGTGAGCGACATTGCGGAAGGGATAGAAGGTAAGGTATGTCTTTTTGCGGATGACACTAAGATCTGCAACAGAGTGGACTCGCCGGAAGGAGTGGAGAGAATGAGACGGGATTTAAGGAAGATGGAAGAGTGGTCGAAGACATGGCAGCTGACATTCAATGCCAAGAAGTGCAAAGTCATGCATATGGGGAATGGAAATCCGAATGAACTGTATTCGATGGGGGGAGAAAGGCTGATGTGCACGGAGCAGGAGAGAGACCTTGGGGTGATGGTGTCTAATGATCTGAAGTCGGCGAAACAATGTGACAAGGCGATAGCTAAAGCCAGAAGAATGCTGGGCTGCATAGAGAGAGGAATATCGAGTAAGAAAAGGGAAGTGATTATCCCCTTGTACAGGTCCTTGGTGAGACCTCACCTGGAGTATTGTGTTCAGTTCTGGAGACCGTATCTCCGAAGAGACAGAGACAAGATGGAGGCGGTCCAGAGAAGGGTGACCAAAAAGGTGGAAGGTCTTCATCAAATGACTTATGAGGAGAGATTGAAGAATCTAAATATGTACACCCTGGAGGAAAGGAGGAGCAGAGGTGATATGATACAGACTTTTAGATACTTGAAAGGTTTTAATGATCCAAAGACAACGACAAACCTTTTCCATAGGAAAAAAATCAGCAGAACCAGGGGTCACGATTTGAAGCTCCAGGGAGGAAGATTCAGAACCAATGTCAGGAAGTATTTCTTCACGGAGAGGGTGGTGGATGCCTGGAATGCCCTTCCGGAGGAAGTGGTGAAGACCAGAACTGTGAAGGACTTCAAAGGGGCGTGGGATAAACACTGTGGATCCATAAAATCAAGAGGCCGTCAATAAAGAGTGGGTGGCTAGCCAGAATGACGGCTACTGCCTGGAGACAATACCCTTATTCAATAAACATACACATGGTTACTGTGACTCCAACATCGCTCTAAGCTACAACAGCAAGAGGAAATGTGGAAAAAAGGATTTGCACTCACAAAGTGGGGAGTAGCTGGCTTGGTACGGCGGTTACTACCCCAAACCAAATAAGCCTGATACTTCACTTTCAATGCATATCCAGCATAGCTCTCTGCTTCAACGGCAGGGGAGAAGAAAAACTGATACTTCACGCATATCCAGCATAGCTCCCTGCTTCAATGGCAGGGGAGAAGAAAACCTGATACTTCACGCATATCCAGCATAGCTCTCTGCTTCAACGGCAGGGGAGAAGAAAAACTGATACTTCACGCATATCCAGCATAGCTCTCTGCTTCAACGGCAGGGGAGAAGAAAAACTGATACTTCACGCATATCCAGCATAGCTCTCTGCTTCAACGGCAGGGGAGAAGAAAAACTGATACTTCACGCATATCCAGCATAGCTCTCTGCTTCAACAGCAGGGGAGAAGAAAAAAGGATTCGCACTCACAAAGCGGGGAGTAGCTGGCTTGTTACGGCGGTTACTACCCCAAACCAAATAAGCCTGATACTTCACTTTCAATGCATATCCTGCTTCCATGGCAGGGGAGAAGAAAAACTGATACTTCACGCATATCCAGCATAGCTCTCTGCTTCAACGGCAGGGGAGAAGAAAAACTGATACTACAAGCATATCCAGCATAGCTCCCTGCTTCAACAGCAGGGGAGAAGAAAAACAACCAATAAGGGCTGAACAACACAGTCTGGGTAAAACAAATAAGCATGGGTGTAGCTTGCTTATTGCGGCGGTTACTTCCCCTACTACCCATAACTAATCAAGCTTGATATTTCACTTGGTTGTAGCTCCATCACTGCTCTCTACATTAATGGTGGGGGTGGAAGGGAAATAGAACCAAAGAGCTAAGAGAAACAGATAAGTATGAGAAAAAAATGTGAAGCTTGCTGGGCAGACTGGATGGGCCGTTTGGTCTTCTTCTGCCGTCATTTCTATGTTTCTATGTTAAGAAGGAGGTGAATTGAGTAGTCGTGAGGCAGTGGGTTCCATCGTGACAGTAGGGAGTGCTGGAGCAGTCGGCTTCCAGGGTTGATGCATTGGTCATCAATCGTCACAATTGTGTCATCAATTTCCTTCTCCTCGTAGGAGGGAGGAAGACTCTGTTCTGTTAGGCATTGAACCGGGCTCCCAGGTACTCTAGTGACTGAGAGGGCTGTAGACTGCTTTTGCTCGTGTTCACAACCCACCCGAGATCCTGAAGTAGGCTCTTGACTCTGCTGGTCACCTGTCGGCTCTCCTCCAGAGAGTTTGCCCAGATTAGCCAATTGTCCAGGTAAGGATGTACTAGGATTCCTGCCAATGTCCTACCCGCTGTGTTGAAGCCCTCAGACTGCCCTCAATAGATGCCCGAGGCCCTCTTCCATGTCATGAAGGGTTTGTGGAGAGATTGGGTGGCTGCCCTCAGATTAGATGAATAGTTTTAACTGTATGTATCTCAAATGTTAATCTCACCCTCCTGTGCCCAACAATTTTTTATGTATCAATTTTTTTGTTTTAATTAAAAAATAATAATATGGAATGGAAAAAGGTAAGTTTCATACATATGAATGCATGCCTCCTCGGCCTTGCTTCAATTTTGTAGTGTAATCATAAGCTTACCAACCTTCCAATCCTTTTGTTATTTATGTTTTCTTCTTTATTTTGATCAATGTGTGAATAAATAGTAAAATTATTCTCTATATGACGCCAGTACTGGCTTTTAGCTTATTTGCTTTGTATAAGATATTTATAGTCAAAACGCCATTAATGTGAACCTCTTTAAGGTAAGATTTTATACTAGGAAAATGTCCATGGTGAACGCCATGATAGTAAGGTATAGAAAACGTATCAATTATCTCACAACACAGCTATGTTTCGAAAAAGTATCCTTTCTTCCTATGGGGAGTTTGTATCCTTTTAATGGAACGCGCTCTCAAGTTCCGCCAGTTCTGCAGACTCTTCTCCTGGCCCAAATTTGAATATCTCCTGCCTCAAAATGGCAAACGCTAATTCAATGGCGTGCTGGTTTCCTCGGCATTATCCTTGTGCTAACTAGCACTGATCCATGGCTTTAGTTATTCCTTTCTCTCAGGCTTCATCAGCTCTGAATGGCGGCGTATTTTTTACGCTTCTCAGAGCCATTCAGAGCTGATTAAGCCTGAGAGAAAGGAATAACTAAAGCCATGGATCAGTGCTAGTTAGCACAAGGATAATGCCGAGGAAACCAGCACGCCATTGAATTAGCGTTTGCCATTTTGAGGCAGGAGATATTCAAATTTGGGCCAGGAGAAGAGTCTGCAGAACTGGCGGAACTTGAGAGCGCGTTCCATTAAAAGGATACAAACTCCCCTGAGGAAGAAAGGATACTTTTTCGAAACACAGCTGTGTTGGGAGATAAGTGATACGTTTTCTATACCTTACTATCATGGCGTTCACCATGGACATTTTCCTAGTATAAAATCTTACCTTAAAGAGGTTCACATTAATGGCGTTTTGACTATAAATATCTTATACAAAGCAAATAAGCTAAAAGCCAGTACTGGCGTCATATAGAGAATAATTTTACTATTTATTCACACATTGATCAAAATAAAGAAGAAAACATAAATAACAAAAGGATTGGAAGGTTGGTAAGCTTATGATTACACTACAAAATTGAAGCAAGGCCGAGGAGGCATGCATTCATATGTATGAAACTTACCTTTTTCCATTCCATATTATTATTTTTTAATTAAAACAAAAAAATTGATACATAAAAAATTGTTGGGCACAGGAGGGTGAGATTAACATTTGAGATACATATATATTTGCTAGGTCTCACTTTCAGCGGAGATTGGGAGAGTCAATTAGTTTTAACTGTAAACAGATGTACAAATATTGCAAAATATAAAACTGGTGTTACTGGATTGAGTCGATTGCATGCAACCTTGGAAGACTTTCTCCCCAAACTCATCTAAAAGTTAATGGTCCCTAACTTGGATAGTTTGGAAACTAAATACATGACTTGTATGGCGCAGGAGATGCTACCATAAGCTTGCTGGGCAGTACCCCTCATCTCTCAGAGGATAACTGAAAATTTTGTTGAAGAAAGGCTATAAAGTGGGCCAGCTGGTGATAAGATAAAAATTCGGAGGATGGTAAACCATATGTGGCCTGCAGGTCAGCAAAAGGCCTAATTTTGCCATTCGAAAGTAAGTGATCCACCTGAGAGATGCCTCTAGCTTCCCATTCAGAAAAGGATAAGATAGGGATGCTTGGAGAAAAGGTAGTGTTATTGAAAAGAGAAGAAGAGTAAAAATAGGAGGCAGGACCTACCAATTTATACTGCCAGACTGACCATGTATTCAGAGTGTGCCTAGAGTAGGGGCTAAATTAGGACATGGACGCCAGGTATGGCAAGGTTGCCAAACCATGGCAGGCAGTGGCATAGCTCCTACCCAGGTCTGTTCAATTTGGACCCAGTGTTTCACCATTGAGTTATGGTGCCAGTCAATAATGGGGCATAGCTGTGCTGCAGCATAGTAGCAGGAGAGATTTGGTAATCCTAATCCACCATCAAGTTTGGATTGGTATAATGTGGTTCGGCCCACCCTTGGGGGGGGGGGGGGGGGGTGCGGTGTCTCCAAATGAAGCGTAACAATTTCTTCTGCCATTTTTAAGGTGGAGCTAGTCAGCGGGATGGGAAGAGTTTGAAATAAATATAATAGTCATGGGAGGACACTCATCTTTAAGACAGCAATCCTGCCAGTCCATGAGATAAGGAGGCGATTCCACCTATCCAAATCCTGCTCAATCGCCTGGAATAACGGGACATAACTGAGGCGCAAAAGATCCATTAGGTGAGGTCCCAAGTTCACCCCCAGGTATTTAATCTTGGACTGGGCCCATTTGAAGGGGTGTTTAGATTTCAAATAGGTTGCAGAGGTGGAGTCACATGATACATTTAGGATTTCCGATTTGTCCCAATTAATTTTAAAACCGGAAACTGCGCTAAAGGTCTCCAATTTTTCTTCAATGGCTAGCAATGAGGTGTGGGGGGTGCAAATTGTTAAAAGAATATCATTGGCGAAGAGGGAGAACTTGTAACTCTCCGTCCCTATAGTAAAGCCTGAAATGATGACAAACCCTAGTGACTCCAACACCCAGATGGTAAATTGGAAATATTTCTGGTGATTGGGGAAGATCTTGATATAAGTGTACACGTTCTTCAGATCAAGGAAATATAGCCAGTCCCCTTTTTACAAAAAGGGGATCAAGGTGCCTAGGGAAACAATCTTGAACTTTTCTTTTTTTTTTTCTTTATTATTTTTAAATTTTTGAACTTTTCATTTTTAACAAATCTTTTCAAGGCCCTTAGGTCTAGGATGGGACGATTTTTCCTGTTTTCTTTGGAATCTGGAAGTACCTAGAGTAAAATCCCTGCTCTCAGTATTGGGAGTTGCCATTTGGGCTAGCGTCAGTTCCATGAGTCTTCAGAAAATGCTTGGCTGTGGTGGCAGAACATCTCTGGAGGCTGAGGGTGCATGTTTTCCTTATCTGGATGATTGACTGGTTAAGAGTACATCTCAGGCTTGGACTTTTTATGATGTTTTGTGCAAAATAAAGAACTCCTGGTGTTCACTGATCCTTTTGTCTTGGTCGCAACTGCTATATTGGATCAGTTTCCGGTTTCTTTTTTGGGCAATTTAGCAGGACACCCAATAGGTTCAATTGGTACCCTTGGCAGACCATGGATAGAACCCACTGGTCTGAAGTTATACTGGGCCACTAGTCCGCAAAGAACAGCAGCCTGCCCCCGACCGGAAAATCCACCGTCCCGAGTTCCGGCAATTGAACTATGGTCCCTACGACCCAATCAAAACCCATCCCTGGAGTTAACTGAGTCACCAGCTGGGACTCGGGGGCTCTCTGCTGCCTGGGATGGCCATGGGAACCTTGACGCTATTGGTGGGAGTGAGGGGGCAAAGGATAATACATCCCTCTGGCAAAAGAGACTTCCTCTGCCCCGATCTTGTCGACCTCCTAGCTGAGGACGGGTCCGGAGTGCTAGTGCAGAGTTGCTGGAAGTTCTCATGGTGGTCCCAGAGCTGGGACACCGTGCCTTTCACCGTATCTCTGAAGACATTCTGCCCATTGCACTGCACACCAGTGAGTAGTTCCTGTATCTCTGGTTGGAGATACGAGGCATGCAGCCATGCTGTTCTGCGGGCACCGATTCCTGCTGCAGAGACCCTCGATGAAGTCTCGAAAACATCGTAGGTCCCTTGGACCTCATTTCCCACACTCAAGGCATGAGGGTGCATGCTGTTGCTGAGGCAGCTGCTCAGCCACCTCCTACACCTGCTTCCAGCGAGTACTAGCTCATGTAAAGCTGATAGGGAGCTATGTGACAATGAGCATGGCTCCCTGAAAAACCTCTTGTCCAAGAGCATCCATCACTCTGCAATCCTTCCCCAGGGGTGCCAAGGAATGGGCCCAAGACTACTGGGGCCCTCTTGTGAGCGGATTCAACCAGCAGACTGGTGGGGCAGTGGTCGCTTAAAAAGCCTTATGGATGAGATAAACCCCATCAGCCTTCTTGTTCACGGGAGGCACTGTAAGGGGATGTTCCCATATCCTCAGCAGTAACTCCTTAAGGATATTGTGTACTGGGACCACCACAATGTTCTTAGGAGGCTTCACGAAATGAAGTACCTCAAGAATTTTGTGCTTGGCATCCTCCTCAGTCAATTGCTGAAATGGGATGGCCTCCGCCCTCAGAGCCATAAAAGGACTCCTCCGTGGTGTCATTCCCCCAGGGGTCACAGGGACCCTCATTCTCAATGAAACTAACAGGGGACGGGGCCATACGCACTCAGCCTTTGACCAAAGGTTCAGGCACTGGTGGAGCTAGACAGGGGGCTGCAGGCCTCAGTGTCTCAACCGAATTGGATGGCGCTTCCTCCTCCGAGGAACCAACAATGACCATCATATCGGCAGGGGAATGCTGCTGGGTCGGTAACACAGCAATGAGCACATTTGTGTTTCTCCAACGATTTTTCCTGCATCGCCTACTCAACTGCTATTTGGACTTGTAATTCAAGCTCCTCAAACATTGCCGATGCCAACACTGACTGGGAGGAAGGAGGTGTGGCCAGATCGTCTTCAGAACAGAAAGGAGGATCAGAGACAGGTATTAGGACCAGTGGAAACCATCACGGACTCCCAGCACTGATGGAGGACTGGGGCTCCTCACAGTCGGGTCACTTTGGGGGCATCACAGCATGAGCTGATGCATCCCCATGCCCAGCACAGTACATCGATGGGGACCAATGCCGATGCCTCTTTGGCTTCCCTCAATGTTCAGCATAGTCTTTCCCTGGTGCCGAGGCTGATGACAAGGAATCCGATGGTGGTTGGTCTCCAGCACCCTTATTTGCCAATGGAACAGACAGTCCTGTTGATGTCGATAGTTCGGTGTCCATCAGTATGGCTCCTAGGTCTTTTGATACCAATGGCTTGGGTCTTCTCCAACTCAAAAGTTGCTCCATCCTATCGAGGAGATGACGACATCCCTTCAGGGTCATCTGTGAGTATTTATAGCAAACCCGGACAGCATGTGATGCCCCCAGGCAGAGGACACATATCAAGAGTGTCCAGATGAACATGGCCCTCGGGTACCGAGGGCATCACCAGAAACCAGACACGCTATGCTGGAGTGAAATAAATGGGAAGCAAGATCAAAATCAATGGCAGTGGGTGTTGATGTCCAGAGGGCACCGAAGCACTGCTGCACTGGGGGTATTGACTACGAAAGGAAACTTACCAATAAACGACATAAACCCTGACTAGGAACACTATGGGAGGGACCAAGAAGGACCCAGTGTTGAACCAGGAAAAAAAAAAATTGCAAAAAAGCGAAAGAGAAAAGTTTCGAAAATAGACGAAAAAGGCCAGGCCTCTGCTGCAACAGATTCTTGTGTGGCGGAAGACGAAGGGGGGTCTATCAGGAGTCTTCACAGATCTGCATACCATGGTCTTCTGGGCCAATCCGGAGTCACCAAGAGCACCATTCCCCTGTGGCCTTCGATCATTCAAACTATTCTGCCCAACATGGGCCATGGGGGAAAGGCATACAGCAGCTTTTCTTCCGGCTAGACCTGCACAAAAGCATCGATAGCCAAGGACCTCGGATCTCTCCTATGACTGAAGAATAGAGGAACCTTCAATTTGCAAGAAGTCACCAGCAGGTCTAGGAACAGAAGGCCCCAGTGATCCACTATCAGCTGAAATGCCTCATCAACAATACCCATTCTCCCGAGTCCAGACTCTCCCTGCTGAGAAAGACTACTCTTAGGTTGTCTTTTACTGCAATATGCGAGACAGAGATCTCCTGGAGATACCTTTCCACCCATTCCATAAGTTGGTCTATTTCCTGTGCCTCTTGCTGGCTCTTGGTTCTTCCCTGCCAACTGATGTAAGCCACCGCCGTTGAGTTTTCTGATATTACTTGGGCCGCTCAACCCTGCAGTCTGCCACTGGGCTTCCAGGCAATTGATGCACCAGAGATACTTTTCTGTATTTCACCGCCCTTGTGCCGTTAATTCCTGACAGTGAGCTCCCCAACCATGGAGTCTCGCATACGTTGTAAGTACCAACCAGTCCGAAGAGGTCAGGGAAACTCTCTCTCTCAGATGATCCGCTTGTAACCACCACTGGAGGCGAGATCACATTCTATTGGCAAGAGGATGCAAATCGAATAGTCCTGAGACTGAGGGTTCCAACAAGATATCAGGGTGTGCTGAAAAGGACACATGCGTTCATGCTCACGGCACTACTTCAAGGACTGCTGCCAAAAATAGCACCTGAAGGTAGGACCACAATGTCAGGTGTACAGTGTTCAAAAGATGCACCTGTGACATCAACTTCTGAATACCAACTTCTGGCAGGAAAACTTTGCCCTGCCTCGTGTCAAACCAAATACCCAGATACTCCAATGACTGTGATGGCCTAAGACTGCTCTTGGCTAGGTTCACCACCCAACTGAGCTCCTTCAATAGGGAGATCATCTTTTAGGTCACCAGGCAGCTCTTTCCAGAGACTTGGCTCAAATCAGCCAAGCATGCAAATATGGATGTACTAGGATTCTATCTTCTCTCAATTCTGCTGCCACTACCACATAACCTTGGAAAAAGTTCTAGGAGTGGTGATCAAACCAAAAGGCAGTGCCTAAAACGGTGTTCCAATTGGATGGAAATATGGAGGTATGCCTAGGACAGATCCAAGGTAGTCAGAAATTCCCCGGAATGCACAACCATTATCACTGAGTGCAAAGTTTCCATGAGAAAATGAGTCACCCCCAAATGATGGTTGACTCCTTTGAGATCCAGGAAAGGGAGCCCTCCTTCTTGGGCACAACAAAATAAGTGTAATATTATTCTGTACTTTGAGGTGTAGGCACTGGAACCACAGCCCTCAGACTGAGGAGACTTGACAGCGTAGACTCCACCTCCTGCTTCTTCTGTGGGGAGTGGCTGGGAGACACATCCTGAGGAACTCAGTAAAATTCCAGCAGGTATCCTTCTCGTACCACCTCTAGAACCCACTGATCCGAAGTGATTTCGACCCACATCTGATAAGAGTGAGGTGTTCCCAAGGGTGGGTCGGCAAGCCTTCATTGTGAGTCTTGGGAGGATCCGCTACTGGAGCCCGCACCTCGCTTGGGCTGACTGGGACCTGCCAAAAGGCTGAGTCCTCAAATTTCATCTCTCTGTAGGGAAGAAATCTCTTGGAACCCCCTAAGATGATGCCTCATACCAAAGGGGAACGGTAACTGTTTCATATCCTCCGGCAATCGAGGAACCAGGGATTTGCTTCACTTACTAGCCATTTTCTCCAACTCGCTCCCAAACAAGAGCGAGCCTTTAAAAGGCAGTTTTGTAAGATTAGCTTTGGAAGTCACACCAGCCAACCAATTTGGCAGTCATAACTGATTCATGGCCACTATTACCAAAGCCACTTCTCTGGATGAAGTACGGACCAAATCACAGCCTGCATCTGTTAGAAAGGCAGTGGCGGGTTCCATAACTGCTCTGGAATTCACTCCAGAGTCATCAACCTCCTGAGAGAGAAGAAGACAGGAGCGAGCCACCAGGGAACAACAGGAAGCTAACTGCAATGTCATTGACATTGCTTAAGGATGGCCTCAATCCTATCATGCACATCTTTCAAGTCCACTCCCCCCGCCACAAGGACAGTCATCTGCTTAGAGACGGCACAGACAAGCGCATCCGCTTTCGGAAACCGCAGATGCTCTCTCATCACTAGACACAGGGGGTACAGGCTTTCCAAGGTCTGAACCCCCTTTGAAATTTGCCTCCGGGGTGTCCCATTCAAGATCAATCAATTCTTGAATGGCTTCCATAACAGGGAAAAAACAAGAGGCTTTACGCAAAGAAATCAAAGTGAGATTTTTCTTTGGCTCAGACAGAATTTGCCTCAGGCACTTCCAGCATCTTCAAAGTCTGGGAAATCAGGGCCGGCAGTTCACCTCTATGAAAGAACTGCAACATAGTCCTATATGGTTCCAGTCCTGGAGAAATTTCCTCATCGTCCAGAGTCAGAATCTGCCTCATCATCCGTGCCATCTGGATATCTGTCAGGAATACCCATAGCCAACCAAGGTATACTGCAGAGCTTAAATATAGTACCGCTTGAGGATCTGACCTGACAGGATTGAATGGGGCTGAGAACTGCGCCTGAACAAGAAAGGACTGCAATCCTTGAAAAAATTCTACCCAAGTAAAGGCAGAAGGATCCATGGTAAAACCAGAAGGCACTTGTTCGGGGCCCCACAGGGCTGCCATCCTCTGCTGAGGAGACAGGCAAGGAAGTTCCAGGGTCAGGCGTTCCTCCGGAGAAGTCCTTAATCAGGCCATCATTAGGCTGGGAAGAATCAGGCTTAGTAAAATCAGAAGAAGATAATTCTCCCTGAGCCTGTAAGCAGTGCTGACACATTAGAGGGCACTCCAAGCTGAGATGCCTGAATATGACAGGCAACACAGAGAAAAAGTGCTTAGGTTTCCTGGTCACCAGCGCCATTAATCCGTCAGTATGCTTAACAGGCGACTGAGGTACATCCAGCCGATTCACGCAAAAAAGATTTAGGAAAGCAAAATGTATGCGCACAAAAGTTAGGCATCCCAAGTTTATGCACCACAAAACGAAGCACACCATAACGCAGCAAATCTAGGTGAACCCCCAACATGAGTTAGAATGTGCGCACAGGGAACGCGCCCAATAGAAACTAGTAGCACACTTTGTAAGCCCCACCGGATGCACCAGCTGTCCTGAAGCTGGCAGCTGAATGAGCAGAAAAGTGTGCAAAAACACCGCCATGTCCTACCATGCGGGCAACAGGAAAATGCCTCACAGTGGGACCTAGTCCACCCGGGCTGTTCATCCTGCCAGGCTGCCCACTTCCCTTTACCCACACGAGAGCGTGAACGAACGTCGGAGATTGGAGGAAGTCCGACAACCCCTCTAACTCTGTCTCTGACTTACTTTCCATTTTTTTTAAACTTACCTGAGCTTAGCCCTTCCCAGCTGAATACAGAGACAATCTCCAGCTGCAGGGGGGGGAGAGGGCATATGTCGTCACCACTGTACTCAGCTTCCTGAACCCGCTGCCTTTCAGCTGTTCAAACAGCTAAGTCCACAGCAGTTGAAAAACCAGCTACGGGACCAAGGCACTCATCTGAGGGACCATGGAAATCACCTCAGGACTTCTCAACTGGGGGAGGGACCATTTGGGATCACCACAGGAGAGCGGGGCGTTTTATAATTTGTTCTTCTATTATTCCTACAAAAATTTAGAGCAATCCCCAGTAGGGAAATGTAAGTCCACCAACTACTGGAGACAGAGAATACTGGTAGGTGATGTCACTGCAGGAATATATATACTGTGACATCAGTTTGCTCCATCTCCTGGTAGAGGTGATTAACCCACTGGTCCTGAATCTATCTTTCCACATGCTAGGGAAGGTGATGATGATGATGATGTCAGGGGGTGCGAGAAAATGGGAGCTAGAGAAAGTGATGATGTGGCGATCAAAAAAGCAAACAATTATTAGGAAGGGAATGGAAAATAAAATGGAGGATGTCATAATGCCTCTGTATCACTCCATGGTGAGACCGCACCTTGAATACTGTGTGCAGTTCTGGTCGCCGCATCTCAAAAAAGATATAGTTGCACTGGAGAAAGTGCAAAGAAGGGCAACCAAAATGATAAGGGGCATGGAATGGCTGCCCTATGAGGAAAGGCTAAAGAGGTTAGGGCTGTTCAGTTTGGAGAAGAGACGGCTGAGGGGGATATGATAGAAGTCAACAAAATCATGAGAGGACTTGAACAAGTTAATGTCATTTGGTTATTTACTCTCTCAGGTCCAGGGTGCACTCCATGAAGTTAGCAAGTAGCTCATTTAAAACAAACTGAGGAAAATTCTCTCTCTCAGCGCATAGTTAAGCCCTGGATTTCACTGCCCGAGGATGTGGTTACAGCAATTATTGTAACTGGTTTTAAAAAAGGTTTGGATAAGTTCCTAGAGGATAAATCCAGAAACTGCTATTATGGTAAATAAGCAATAATAGCTTGTGATCTATCAAATGTTTGGGAATTTACCAGGTTAGAATTGACCACTGTTGGAAGCAGGATACTGGGCTTGATGGACCCTTGGTCTGACCTGGTATGTTCTTATATGCCAGAGGGTGAAGGAGAAAGAAGGGAAGATGATGATGCCAGGGGAGGGGAGATTATGATGGTGGGGAAAAGGGAAGGGAGACGTGATTGCACCAAGGGACTGGGGGAGGGAAAAGGGGATGATCATGCGAATGGAATGGGGATGAGGGAAAAGAGGAGAAAATGGTTGGTGTGCCATGACGAAGTGAACCCTATGCTGTGTGTGCCGCAAAACAAAAAAAGGTCAGAGAGCACTGCCTTAGAGCATAAGAACGGAGCAGACACTTGGTCTCAAGCTGGCTCCTTAACATTCAGCTGTAGCTGCTCACTTCCCTAAGAAGGGACCTCAGAACTGGCCCCAACTGGGAAAAAGTGCACAGGCAGGGCTATTAACTGAAGTACTGGCTGGGAGTCAGAAACAAGGGAGAAATTTCTTATCTTTATTCTATTATTTTTTTATTTTTTTTTTAAATGATCAGCTGCTGACTTGGCAAGGTATTGCAAGAAAAATGAAAGCATAAGGGTTTGAGGATGGTACCATCCAACTCTGGCATCCTGAGCAGCTGTAGATGTCCCCCTGCAACTCCCCTGGAGAGTATTTTGCTTTGTTAAGCTATCTGTAGTGCCCAGCCCAGACAGCGCATGCCATTCATTGCCACAATGACCTTGAACACAAGAATTTACTCTCTGGACACTTATAGTTAGCTTAATGTGTAAGCTCCCTGCGGTGGGCAGGTGTCCAAGCAGGAGATGCTGTAAGAAAGGATGCAAGAGCTCTGGCTGTTATGGAGCCATGAGGGCCTCCACCAGACTGCACACAGAGGGGCTGAATTACTGAGGGCCAAGGATGTAGTAAGGAAAATGATGCAATACCCTTACCTTTCTGTGCACCTCCTGTGCCAGAAGCAGCAGCAGGCAGCACAGTAGCACCACGAAAGGCCCGTTCAAGGTGATTGTGCTGCTTAGCCAGCTGTTCAAGTGTTTCCTCCAGACGAATGCGCTGGTCTCGCTCATATTGAAGAGCCTTCTGCCACTTCTTGCTGTGCATCTGTGCTAACATAAGGAAGTCTCTGCAGGCCTGCAAATCACAAGGAAAGGAAAGACAGCCAGAGATATATTACTACCAGCTGACAGCAAGGATCTTTTCATAGTACATGTTCTAGAAGGTTAAGCCTCAGAATCGAGCTATCAGGAAAGCATATGGGTCTCATGAAATGAAATAACAGTGGTTCTCACCCTGGTTTTGAAGTACCCCCTTATCCAGGCTGTTTTCAGCATATGAATATGCATGAGTTACACCTGCATACAATGAAGGCAGTGTATGCAAATTATCACATTTTATACACATACATATATATACACATAAATAAATGTGTGGATTAGCTACAAATGTCTTATTTAACCAGCTAACTACCTAAGTCCAGCCATCTCTTAGTTAAAAATACTCAATCTGTTGAGAAACGTCTACATGTTAGTCACTGAAAGACCGAAGCCACCCACAGGCATCCATATGCTGTTATGCTGCAACTGTAGGCATGTTAAGCAGAGTTAACCAGATACTGACGGGTCCTATACAAGTTCCACAGCCTTGACATATCCCTCTGGACTAAAATTGCCTTTTCAACTATCATACAAGTGGTGCTTGATAGTATGCACACACCACTAGAAAGTCTATCCCAGGGGTTCCAGAACTCTGTCACCAAGGCCCGCACAACCCAGTTGGGTTTTGTGGATTTCCACAATGAGTATGCATGAGATTTGTTTGCATCTACACCCTTCCATTGTATACAAATAGATCTCAGCATATTCAATGCGGAAATCAAAAAAACCCAAATAGATTACAGTCCTTGAGGACCAAGTTTAGAAATCTTTGGTCTAGCCAATAATGAATAGGTTGATAACACCAGAAAGTCCTTTTTCAAGAAGCTGGTGAGTTGGCTAAGTTATCCAGATAACTTTATTCTGATATTAAGCAGAGTTACCCACATAAGTTTTCCACTGACTATGTGGGTAAAGTTATTTGGATAACTTTAGGTCTGCTATTTGTGCAGACTTCTCCACACAAAACTTAGACACATAGCACTCCATGTGGCATTTTCTACATGTTAGCCCCCCCTTACCATACCTCCAGTCCCACACCCTTTGCATCTGATTAACTCTATCCACACAACAATTGTGTGCATTAAGTGAACAGGACAAAAGAGTATATTTTTAAAGGACCACATTTATGCAGATAAAGGCCAATTTTACTTGCAAAAAATCTTTTGAATACAGAAATATAGATTTCTCAGGACTTACCAAGAAACAGGCTACCTATGTAGAAAAAAAAATAGATCCTCCTCCTGAATCCATCCAATAAAAAGGGATGACCCACTAGTTATAGTGTTTATATAGACCTAAAAAATATCATTATCAGCCCCTATAGGTGGGTGGTACATCTCCCAGACAAGAAAGCCGATAAGTCAAGTTTCCATGAAATTTTTTTTTAAAATAAGAAAACAGCAGAATTTCACTGAGATTTCAAAGTACAGAAGTCCAAACTACTACTCATCAAAAAATCATCAAGTCTCAGGTAGCAATGCAGCATGGCTCCTCAACGCAGCTCCAGCTCCCCCTGGAACTAATGCAATATATCAAACCTGATTCAGCTGAGCAGGCAGAAGCAGCAATACTACTTTTGTATTTTCATTCCTTTTATTTTCAGTCACAGAGAGCTATATGTACATGTATTCACCTGCTGGAAATCACCAAAATATAAAGGAAGCATGGGAGAGCGCTCTATCACATGGTGATGCTGCCAGAACTGATAAATTGTGAGATTGTGATAGAACAGAAAATATTAGTCCAGGCTGGTATAAAAAATGCATCAGAATAATCAGGGAATCATGAGTGCATTATTCACTCAAAGTGATGGTGGCATCAGGGTCAGCTTGAGGGCTGGCCAGAAATGGAGAACCCTCACACTGTATCACATTGAATAAGGTGTCGGGGTAAAAGCTAAATTATCCTGGGTGAATGGGACAAACAGGAACTCTCATA
The DNA here is from genome assembly GCF_901001135.1 of Rhinatrema bivittatum. Taxonomy (NCBI): domain Eukaryota; kingdom Metazoa; phylum Chordata; class Amphibia; order Gymnophiona; family Rhinatrematidae; genus Rhinatrema; species Rhinatrema bivittatum. Next base: position 244,370 of record NC_042627.1, read on the forward strand.
AGGTGCTATGCACTCACATTGATCATGGCGTTGGAGGTGATGCGGAAGAGTGTGGCCCTCTCATTGACTTGTTTGATCTTCTCACTGCTCTCTGCAGGAAGCTTCAGAGTTTCCAACTCACTGAGAGAGCGCTGCAGTGCTGTGCCATGCTTGGCGATGAGATCATTACATGTACTCAGATCCTCCACCTTACTGGAGAGTGTGCGTAGTGTGCACTGCAGCTCAGTCTTATCAGTCTGCGAAGGAGATTCTTCATCACCAGACTCATCTGTGTGAAGGGAAGGGAGATATCATCACATCATCTTTGCCCAAGGAACTCAACCCATGCTATGTATGTTGAAGCAACCTTTTCTCCCCACAGAAACAAGTCTCTCATATACCTGTAAATTATGATACTTATATTCAGCCCTGTGCTGAAGAAATTCCCTTTTCCTCATAGCGTAAATCTTGTACCTTGGAATCAGCCAATCCCAGATTTACCCTCTTGGATTGCCCGTTTTAACAAGACTGTTTTCTGATTTAATCCAAATCATCTCTTATTGGGAATAACACAATTCAGATTTTGAGTTACTACATATGAAATGACATAATGGGTTAGAAAAATGATCCATCAAGCTCCGCAACCTGACAATGGCCAATTCAGGTCACTGGAAGAAATACTCAGACCCAAATAAAGAGATTCATTCCTCTTGCTCACCCCCAGCTGTAACAGAGGACATTCCCCAAGCCTACCTGGTTAATATTTATTAAAGTGCCTATCTTCCAGAAATTTTCCTAAACATTAAAACTCTATTATACGGCCTCCACAGCATCCTACAGCAATAAATGCCACAACTTAATTGTGGGTTGACTGAAAAAAATATTTTTTAAAATATGTTTTAAATATTAGGGGTGTGCATTCGGATTGACCGCATTAGTAAAACGCAACTCATATTTTTTTTTTACTTAAAAAATTGATTCGACATAAACGATCGGATTTCCCACATATCGAACATAGATATGTTCGATATGTGGGAAATCGCGATTGTTGAGCCAAAATAAAAATTTAAACCCCCTCACCCTCCTTAATCCCCCCCCAGACTTACCACAACTCCCTGGTGATCGAGCGAGGAGTGAGGACGCCATTTCTGCAATCCTTGGCGAGAAGCATGTGACGTCGGCGGCACGTCGAGTGACGCCGGCGTCACGTGATTCCCGGCTCGTTCGCGCCGGATGGCTCGTTCGGCCCAAAAAGAACTTTTGGCCAGCTTGGGGGGGGTCAGGAGGCCCCCCCAAGCTGGCCAAAAGTTCTTTTTGGGCCGAACGAGCCGTCCGGCGCAAACGAGCCGGGAATCACGTGGCGCCGCGTCACTCAGACGCGACGTCACGTGATTCCCGGCAAGTTCGCGCCGGACGGCTCGTTCGGCCCAAAAAGAACTTTTGGCCAGCTTGAGGGGGTCAGGAGGCCCCCACAAGCTGGCCAAAAGTTATTTTTGGGCCGAACGAGCCGTCCGGCGCGAACTTGCCGGGAATCACGTGACGTCGGCGTCACGTGATTCCCGGCTCGTTCGCGCCGGACGGCTCGTTCGGCCCAAAAAGAACTTTTGGCCAGCTTGGGGGGGTCAGGAGGCCCCCCCAAGCTGGCCAAAAGTTCTTTTTGGGCCGAACGAGCCGTCCGGCGCGAACGAGCCGGGAATCACGTGACGCCGCGTCTGAGTGACGCGGCGCCACGTGATTCCCGGCAAGTTCGCGCCGGACGGCTCGTTCGGCCCAAAAAGAACTTTTGGCCAGCTTGAGGGGGTCAGGAGGCCCCCCCAAGCTGGCCAAAAGTTCTTTTTGGGCCGAACGAGCCGTCCGGCGCGAACTCGCCGGGAATCACGTGACGCCGCGTCACTCGACGTGCCACCGACGTCACATGCTTCTCGCCAAGGATTGCAGAAATGACGTCCTCACTCCTCGCTCGATCACCAGGGAGTTGTGGTAAGTCTGGGGGGGGGATTAAGGAGGGTGAGGGGGTTTAAATTTTTTTTTTGCACATATGTACATATACCCAACTCATTGGATTTTTTTTATGTCCATATTGGCCGCAAGTGGGACCCCCTTTCGGACATAAAAAATATGAACATAAAATTTTGCTCTGCACATCCCTATTAAATATATTACCAGATACTTCCAGGAAGTGTCTACTAGTAGCAGAACTATTTGAAAGTATAAATAACCATTTCCTATTTAATGATTCCACATCACTCAAGTTATCAACTTCTATCAAATCTCCTTCTTAAGTTGTCTTCTCCAAGCTGAACGGGACTAGCCTGTCAAGCATTTAAGAACATAAAAAATTGCCATACTGGGTCAGATCAAGGGTCCATCAAGCAGCATCCTGTTTCCAACAGTGGCCAATCCAGGCTACAAGTACCTGCAAGTATAAGCAGATCCCATGCTACTGGTGCTAGTAATAGCAGTGGCTATTCTCTAAGTCAACTTGATTAATAGCAGGTAATGGACTTCTCCTCCATGAACTTATCCAAACCTTTTTTAAACCCAGCTACACTAACTGCACTAACCACATCCTCTGGCAACAAATTCCAGAGCTTAATTGTGCGTTGAGTGAAAAAGAATTGTCTCTGATTAGTTTTAAATGATCTACTTGCTAACTTCATGGAGTGGCCCCCTAGTCCTATTATCTGAGAGAGTAAATAACCGATTTATATTAACTTTTTCAAGTCCTTTCATGATTTTGTAGTCCTCTATCATATCTCCCTTCAGTCTCTTCTCCAAACTAACCTTACCTCATAGGGCAGCCGTTCCATGCCACTTATTTTGGCTGCCCTTCTCTGCAATTTCTCCAGTGCAACTATATCTTTTTGAGATGCAGTGACCAGAATTGCACACAGTATTCAAGATGCGGTCTCACCAAGGAGCGATACAGAGGCATTATCCTTTCATTTGCCATTCTCTTCTTAATTCCTAACATTGTTTGCTCTTTTGTTTGCCACAGCACACTGAGCCGATGATTTCAATGTATATCCACTATGATGCCTAGATCTCTTTCTTGGGAGGTAGCTCCTAATATGGAACCTAACATCGTGTAACTACAGCAAGGGTTATTTTTCCCCCAATACGCATCACCTTCCACTTGTCCACATTAAATTTCATCTGCCATTTGGAAGCCCAATCTTCCAGTCTCATAAGGTCCTCTCCTGCAATTCATCAAAATCTGCTTGAGATTTAACTACTCTGCATAATTTTGTGTCAACTGAAAATTTGATCACCTCACTCATCGCACCCCTTTCCAGATCATCAACCTAATAATGAAGCTTGACCGACGTGCCGCAAATGCGCAGTAGAGAGCAGCTCTACTGCGCATGTGCGGGCGAGCACGTCGGTCACAGCAGAGCGTCAGCTGTTTGAAAACATGGCGGCTATCATCTGGCTTGTCCTCATAGAATTGATCTGGAGAAAAAAAAATGACAAGTGAGGTGACCAAATTTGCAGATGATACAAAATTATTTCAAGGCATTAAAACAGCAGTGGACTGTGAAGAAATGTAGAAGAACCTTTTGAGACTGGACTTCTAAACAGCAGATGCAATTTAATATGGATAAGTGCAAAGTAATGCATGTAGGAAAAAATAATCCAAACTACAGTTCACAATACTGGGTTCTATATTGGGAGTCATCATCCAGGAAAAGGAGCTTGTGGAAAATACCTTGAAATCTTCAGCTCAGTAGGCAGCAGCGGTCAAAGGCAAATACAATATTAGAAATTATTTTGTAAGGAATAGAGAACAAAAGTGAGAATTTCAAAATGAACATAGAAAGGGTACAGAAACAGGCAACAAAAAATGATAAAGGAGATGAAAAAGTTCCCTAATGGAGATGAAAAAGTTTCCCTAATGGAAAAAAGGCTGAAAAGATTAGGGTTCTTTAGCTTGGAAAAAAGGGAAATTTATAAAATCATGAGTGGGGTGGAACACGTAAATAGCTAACAGTTATTTAACCTACTAGGACTAATTGAAACTCCATGAAACTAACGATCGGCAGTTTTAAAACAAATCGTATGCAGTATATTTTCACTCAGCACATACTCAAGCTATAGAATCTGTGGATGAAGGACCTAGTTAAGGCAACTAATGTTGTGAGGTTCAAAAGAGGACTGGATTAGTTCTTGAAGGAAAAGGCCATAAATAGTTATCAGCTAGGTAGACCTGGGAATGCAGGCGCTTATCATCCCTGGAAGCCAGTTACTACCTGAAGATTAATACCCTTATTCAATAAACATACACACGGTTAATGCGACTCCAACATTGCTCTATGCTTCAACGGCAAGACAAAATGTGGAAAAAAGGATTTGCATTCACAAATAAGCATGGGTGTAGCTTGCTTGTTTCGGCGGTTGCTACTCCGAATCAATTAAGCCAGATATTTCACTTGGAATACATATCCATTGCAGCTCACTGTTTCAATGGCAGGGGGAATGAAGAAAAGAGGATTTATATTCAGACAACAACCAACCAACAAGGGCTGAATTGCACAGGCTGGGTAAACAAATACATATGGGAGTAGCTTGCTTATTGCGGCGGTTACTACCCCTAACCAAATAAGCTAGATATTTCATTTAGTTGCGGCTCCAGCAATGCTCTCTACATCAATGGTAGGGGTGGAAGGAAACTAGAACCAAAAAGTTACTAATAAGGGCCAAGAGTAACAGGTAAGTATGAGAAAAAAAACCTGGCTTTTCAGAGAAGCCTTTCCGATCTTAGATTAACCCATGTTAATATTATCCCTTAATTACTTTGTCAGAGTTCGCATCATCTCATAACTCCACTATAAAGTCTTAATCATCCACCACCTACTCCAGACCAGGACTGCTCTCAGTCTGGGTCTTTAAGTTACATATTTTGTAAAGATCCATTGTAAATGCATTTCTATTAATTGTTATACTCTCTTCTTCTTCTTCTTCCCACTCTCCCAGTTGTATAATTCCCTGTTCATTGTAACTGTATTTTCTGCACCAGTTAGTTGTTCCAGTTCTATGTTTTAATGCACAAACTGTTCAATGTAAACCGGTTTGATGTGACCCCTGGTCGTGAAAGCCGGTATAGAAAATAGCTAAATAAATAAATAAAATAAATAAGTGCGAAAGCTTGCTGGGACCAGTTGGTGCATGCCAGCTTTATCAGGAATGAGAGGGATACCAGGGGGGGCCAGGACAGTTCATGTGGCCACTGCACGATGTGCACCCACACTTCAATGTCAGATTCTTTTATTCACCCCAATACTGGCCGCATTTTTAAACTTCGAGGCTCTTTGGACTGTACTACCAAGGGTGTTGTATATGTGATACAATGCCCGTGTCCATTGTTGTATGTAGGCAAGACCTCTAGGATGGTAAAGACCCGCATAATCGAACATTGCTCTAACATCCGTCTTTTAAGGATGGATGAACCTCTTGTAGCTCATTGGGCTCAATGTCAGCACACTATTGCTGAACTCCTTTTTTTCAGTTTTAGAGGTTGTCATACCCCCAACAAGGGGAGGTGATTACGCTGAAATATTGGGCAGAAGGGAACAAAAATGGATTTTTACGTTATCTACAGTCCATCCCAGAGGTCTAAATAAAGATATTGAATGGCATCTGTTCGGATGAGAGGTTTGGGGGCGGGGCTTGGGTTGAGCCTATCGCGATAGCTTCTGTTTTGGCGCCAAACCGCTTCTTTAAATAGTTGACAGGAATGAGGGCCGATGCGCTCCGTGATATATACACAAGGTATGTTCTGTTTTGAATTTGTTCAATATTGTACAGCCATATATATATCAGGTCCGCCTATGTTATCTCTTTTACTTTGTAGATTATATTGAATTTATGGTCCCTCCCGATGCAGCCACCAGCGAAACACGAGACCGTGTCGGGGGACTTTGACTGACTGGTTTGAAAGTATGTGGAGTTGCCATTGAATAAGTGCTGAAAACTAATTTTCATTAAACTAACTATAAATATTGAGGTGGACTTGCTAGTCTTTTCCTTGCACTTTGATCTTTTGGATGTGCAGGGTTTCTTGCTTCATGATTTGTTGGGTTGCATGACAGATTTCAATTACCCCAATATTGACTGGGTAAATGTAATATCAGGACTTGCTAGAGACAAAGTTCCTGGATGTAATAAATGACTGCTTCATGGTGCAATTGGTTCAGGAACCAACAAGACAGGGAGCTATTTTAGATTTAATTCTTAGTTGAATGCAGGATTTGGTGAGAGAGGTAACTGTGGTGGGGGCACTTGGCAACAGTGATCATAATGATCAAATTTAAACTAATAACTGGAAGGGGGACAATAAGTAAATCTCCAGCTCTAACACTAAACTTTCAAAAGGGAAACTTTGATAAAATGAGGAAAATAGTTAGAAAAAAACTGAAAGGTGCAGCTGCAAAGGTTAAAAGTGTTCAATAGGCATGGACATTGTTTAAAAATACAATCCTAGAGGCGCAGTCCATATGTATTCCACACATTAAGAAAGGTGGAAGGAAGGCAAAATGATTACCGTCATGGTTAAAAGGTGAGGTGAAAGAGGCTATTTTAGCCAAAAAAAAAAAAATCCTTAAAAAATTGGAAGAAGGATCCATCTAAAGAAAATAGGATAAAACATAAGCATTGCCGTCGCATTTGGTGCGGCCGAGGGGACTGAAAACGGTAGTATCGGGTCTTCGAGACGTCCATGGAGTCCATCAGACTAGTCAGGACGCGATAGCGGCCCGTTTTTTAGCGTATTACACTCAGCTTTATGATACTAAACCTATGGGGGGGGGTCAGGCGGAGAGCTTTTTTCGAGGGCTGTCGTGGCCGGGGCTCCAGCCGGAGGATCTCCTGGAATTAAATGGTCCTATTACTTCCCAAGAAATCTACTCTGTAATACAAAATCTTAAACTAGGCAAGGCAGCCGGACAAGATGGGTTTGGGTCCGAGTATTATAAACTCTTAGGCTTTCCCGTTCTGGCCCCGTTACAGGCTTACTTTACTAATTTGTTGGAGGATGTCCCTCTTTCAGAGTATGCTAACCGTTCGGTCATAGTGGTCCTCCCTAAACCGGGGAAGGACCCCCTGGAGGTGGGGTCGTATCGGCCCATCTCCTTGATTAATGTGGATATAAAAATTTTGTCTTCTGTCCTTGCTGCCCGCTTACAGAACTTTCTCCCGGCCTTGGTTCAGGAAGACCAAACTGGGTTCGTGAAAGGCAGACAGGGAGTGCGAAATATTCGCCGTCTTCTAGCTGCTCTTAGCTATCAGTCCCGGGAGGAGGCCTTGATACTGAGTCTTGATGCTGAAAAAGCCTTTGACTCGCTCTCGTGGGATTACCTGTTTTGGGCTTTAGGGAAATATGGGTTTAATGGCCCATTCCTTCGCTGGCTCTCTGTCCTCTATACTAACCCCAGTGCTACCATTTTGGTGAACGGCTTACCTACGGAGGCCTTTCCTATTCGGTGTGGTGTTAGGCAGGGTTGCCCTCTGTCTCCCCTGCTCTTTGTCCTGGCCTTGGAGCCTTTGGCCATCCGTTTACGGGGCGACAGGGAGATTTGGGGTCTTAGTGTGGGTGGCTATCCCTTGAAGATTGCCTTATTTGCCAACGACGTTTTGTTGTTTGTTGGTAAACCACGGGAAAGTGTTCCAGTGATTGTCCGGTTATTCGATCAGTTTCAGCTGGTTGCTGGCTTGCGTATCAATTACTCTAAGTCGGAAGCGTTGGCCCTTGATGAATGCTTGCCGACCAAGTGGGGGGGCCCTTTCCCATTTCAATGGGCTCCGACCCGGTTGAAGTATTTGGGGATCTGGGTTCCCAGGGATTTGAAGAAATTGTATGTTCTAAATGTCACCGCCTGTATAGCGAAATTAAGCAGTCAATTGACTGCTTGGATTTCCCTCCCACTATCGTTTTTTGGTAGGTGTGCATTGATAAAAATGGTAGTTGTGCCCAAATTGCTGTATGTCTTGCACATGGTTCCTTGCTGGCTAACAGGGAGGGATATCAGGCGCTTGCGCTCCAGTATCCAAAAGTTTTTGTGGCAGGGAAAGCGGGCGCGGCTACCCTATCCTGCTTTGGAATTGCAGCGGGAGCGGGGAGGGTTCAATATGCCAGACTTCCGCTTGTATAATGTGGCCTGCCAGTTGAGGTTCATCGGGGAATGGCTGACAGGTACTTACAAGTTTTGCGCGGCTGGCATGCTACTGAGCATGTCTGCACCTTTTTCTCCTGTCAGTATTCTGCAATCCAGAGCAGTGGACCGGGCTGGTGTATCTTACCCAGCAGTTTTTCTGCATCCCTGTATTAAGGCCTGGTCTTGGTGGCGGCGGCTATATCCGTGCCCAGGGACTCGGTCTTTACTCCTCCCCTTGGTACGGAATCTGGAATTCTTGCCGGGTCAAGATAGTGGGGCTATTTTTCACTCTTGGGCAAATAAAGGCTTAATGTTTATCTATCACATGTATGATGCAAATGCCTGTCAATTGTTGGATTTTGCTACGTTACAAAGGACTTATCATCTTTCATCGAAGCAGTTTTATGCCTTTCTTCAGGCCAGACATTACATCCGTTCTCATCAGTGGACTGCAGCTGCGCTGGCTGAGGAGGTCAAGTTTGCCGACGCCTTCTTTGATACTGCATATGTTGCTAATACTATCACTGGATGGAAGACTGTGGGGCAGAAACTTCGTGTCATTGATAGAACTTCTCATTTGGCGGCCCGATGGACGGAAGCACTTGGCAATCCTGTGTCGGGGGCTCAGGTGCTGGCACAGTTTGTACGCCTTAATAAAAATTTCCCGGATCTTGGGCTTCGAGAGGTGCAATTTAAAATTCTGCATTGGCTCTATTGTGACGATGTCCGGCGACATCAAATGCGGCTTACACCCACCTCCACGTGTCTTAAATGTGGCTTGCAGGTTGGGACTTTGGCGCATAGACTCTTTGCCTGCTCCTCTTTACGGGCGTTTTGGACTGCCATAATGACTGTGATCGATCAGTGTACGGGAGCCACTACTAGCCTTACGGGGCTGATATTGATTAGTAGCTCTATCCCGACCACGATGCTAGGCTGCGGCTCCAAGTCACGCTTTGAAAGGACGGCGGTTATGTTGGCGTGCCGCACGGTGTTGGCGGACTGGCTGGACCCCTGCCGCAGCCCCTCCTACCTTGCCTGGGCCCGGCGTATGGCTGATATGGCTCTTCTGGAACGCATGGCATGTTCGCTGGGACATCGACCTCTGGATAAAACTTACTGCGCCTGTTGGAATTCCTGTGTGTTGGCTTTACCTGCGGAGCTACAGGACGAACTTAGACTGAATGGATATACTTCGGACTGGACTGTTCCTGAGGGGGGGAGGGGGGTGGTTTGATTGGGAAGTGAAAGGGGATGAATGTGGTATGCTTGCTGGGGAGGTTTGGACGGGGGGGGGGGGGTTGAGGGTATCCGTATGGATCCCACTTCCCTATGAAAATACAAAATGTTATGGAGTGTTGGGTAATACCTGTATTGATGCTTCCTTTCCTTATTATTGTGTATATTGTTCTACTGTTCTCAGTGCTCTATGGTTGTTACTTACCAGACACTACCAATAAAAAAGATTTTGATAAAAAAAAAACATAAGCATTGCCAAGTTAAGTGTAAAACATTGATAAGACAGGCGAAGAGAGAATTTGAAATGAAGTTGGCCATAGAGGCAAAAACTCATAATAAAATTTTTTTTAAATATATTCGAAACAAGAAACCTGTGAGGGAGTCGGTTGGACCATTAGATGACAGAAGGGTTAAAAAGGCTCTTAGAGAAGATAAGGCCATTGCAGAAAGACTAAATGAATTCATTGCTTCCGTGTTTACTAATGAGGATTTTGGGGAGATACCAGTTCCTGAGATGGTTTTCAGGGGTGATGAGTCAGACAAACTGAACAAAATCACTGTGAACCTGGAAGATGTAGTAGGCCAGATTGACAAACTAAAGAGTGACAAATCACCTGGACCGGATGGTATGCATCCTAGGGTACTGAAGGAACTCAAAAATGAAATTTCTGACCTATTAGTAAAAATTTGTAACTTATCATTAAAATCATCCATTGTACCTGAAGACTGGAGGATAACAAATGTAACCCCAATATTTAAAAAGGGCTCCAGGGGCGATTCGGGAAACTACAGACTGGTTAGCCTGACTTCAGTGCCAGGACAGGACATCTCTGTGTTCATGTTTTGAAGATAACCTTTAGCTGATGCCTTACCCAAAACAAAAGAGACGAGAAAACAAGCAATAGAGACAGTTGTTTGTGATCAGACCTTGAAATCTCCCTAGTTTTTCTACAAGGAGCTTTATGAGACAACATATGTTGATTTATAAAAATTAGGTGCAAAGTGTGGCCAAATTTGTGAATTGGGCCATGGACTATTTGGCAAAAGTCTCAAAGCCAGCACAACCTCCAAAGTTTCACAGGACGCAGTCAATGGTACTTAATCCACATGTAAATTAGAATTGCCCAGCACATTTATACTATTTAAATTAATGCTCAAATTTACTAAAGTCACAATCTGAAATGAACAATTAAGATAAACGGTCTGGAGGGCAACAGAAAAGACAAAATGCTAAAGATCTTAGAAGTCAAAATTACAATTTCAAAAGGATGTTGTAACTTAATATTTACTTCAGATAACTTGAGAGATTGTTTAAAGGCAATTAAAAGGTCACGCCCCACTTATTTGTGCCAAGTTTGGCAATATCATGATAGTCTAGAAGGCATACAACCAAGTTTCAGTAAAGCAAAGAAAGTCAGGGGCAGCATTTTTTACCAAATCAAAAATGGTGGTCCCCACTCCCCAACACAGATCTGGTGATAAGCAGAATCATCAAAATATTAGTGTATCAGAAAGAAAGAGGTATCATCAGACAGCATGGAGGCTAGAAGGGTAGATAGGTCTCTGCCAAAGGGATGTTTATGGCAGGGCAAGCCATCATATCTACCGTAGCCAGTGATCCCAGATACAAGCCTTTAGAATGTCATCGTAACAAAGATGAGCTTGTGCTGATATAAGCTGGGGAAATACCAACTTGTGAGTCTGAATGACTCAAGCAAACACACACTGATGCGCACCAAAGCGCAGCTCCTTTGTCATACTCCTTACCCACGTTGAGCACATGGTGCTTCCAGCATCTCGGGGGGACCTTTCACCAATTCTCCCAACGATGGCACTGGGAAGCATGGCTAGCAGTCTTCAGAGTCAGCCAGCAGATGGAACTTTTTGGGATAAGCACACAGCAACAGGCAGTATATAGAAGAATTTCAGCAAAGGTTCTTTCACCTGCACGTGGCCAATCAAAAACCATTTATTTAAAATGAATCACCTGATAAAATCTTTCTAGGTGAGGGGGGATATGATAGAGGTGTTTAAAATCATGAGAGATCTAGAACGGATAAATGTGAATCTGTTATTTACTCTTTCGGATAATAGAAGGACTAGGGGGCACTCCATGAAGTTATCATGTAGCACATTTAAAACTAATCGGAAAAAGTTCTTTTTCATGCAACGCACAATTAAACTCTGGAATTGGTTGCCAGGGGATGTGGATAATGCAGTTAGTGTAGCTGGGTTTAAAAAAGGTTTGGATAAGTTCTTGGAGAAGTCCATTACTAGCTATTAATCAAGTTCACTTAGAAAATAGGCACTGCTATTACTAGCATCAGTAGCATGGGATGCACTTAGTTTTTGGGTACTTGCCAGGTACTTAAGAACATGCCATACTGGGTCAGGCCATGGGTCCATCAAGCCCAGCATCCTATTTCCATCAGTCGCCAATCCAGGCTATAAGTACCTGAATAACCTTTCCTTTTCAGTTTTCTTCTCTCAAAAGCTAGGCCGCAAGACAAACGTGAGCCACCTGATCTGAAAATATTGGAATAAATTCGATAGATGACCAAACTTTAGAGGCCTGTCTATGGCCATTGTTCACCAGAGTCACCAGAATCACCTCGCCTGGATCTTTTTCTATCCACTGTAGTACCTTGCTCACTCAAGGCCACGGGGAAAATCTGCACAGCAGAATTCCCCAGGCCTCATGCTTTCTTCTGCTGCTGAACATACGGGAGGCCTTGACGTTCAAGTCTGGTAACCATCAGGTGAATGAGACACATCACACTGTCCAACAACTCCCACTCCCTGGGGCCCAATGTCTTTCAGCTTAGAAAATCCGCCTGAACATTGTCCACCCCAGAAATGCGAGATGCAGTTATTTGCGTTAAGTGCTGTTCCTCCCAGTGAAATACCTGGACCTCTCGAGCCACTGCTCGACACTTAGTGCCCCTCTTCCCGTCAGTTGATGGACCCCACCATTTCACATTGTCCGACAAAATTCTGATCGGGCGCCTGTGCAAGCACAGCAGAAAAGCAAGAAAGGCAAGTAACGCGAGTCTGACTGCTCTGGTCTCTAACGATTGATAGAACAACCAGCTTCTTCGACCACTGGCCCTGCGCCGACCGATCCTGTCATACTGCTCCCCAGTTCAAAAAGCTGGCATCGGTGGTGACCAACACCCAAACTGGAACCTCCAGTTCTACACCACGTTCTAGATTGCCACAAAGCAGTCACCATGAGAGACTCTCCCTGCCTTCCGTCTGCATGTAATCCACACAAGAACTTGACCAAATGATTATTTAAAAGGCACACTGAAGGCATATTTAGCCACATGTGCCTATTATGATGGCCCTTCCTAAGATGCATCAACATTTTTATAGAGTTGGAGGAATTATTGATGAAGTTTGCAATTATCCTCCAACTACTGACATTTTTCTTGTTGGGAATACAATTTTATTTTTTTTTTAATTAAGATTTTAGTAATCTTACATACCAAGAAATCAATCTTGACATAGAAAATCTGAAGTATCAATATCAATAAACATATTTATAACATCATTGGATTAGTCATAACCCTATCATATCCCAAACCAAACTCAATACTTCAGTCTTAGAGATCCCCAATACTAAATACTTATTAAAGGAACACACATTCTAGAAAAAAAAACAAAAAACACACTATAATTAATAACCATTACCTTCCAAACAACTAAGAGGAAATATTTCTATGTGAGAGATAAATCCAGTGTAATTGGGGGGATTCTTGGATCTAGCTGGAGTTGTATTCCTTTCCCCCTCTTTTACTCTGTCTTTATTAGACAAGAAATTAACTACCTGTTCTGGCAGAAAGAAGAGATAAATTGAACCTTTGTATCCAATTTGACACCTCTAGGGGAATTTCAATAAGAAACTCGCCCCTATTTGTTGGACCTGGGATCTTAAAGACAAAAATTGTTTTCTCTTCCTTTGTGTTATTCTTGACACATCGGGATAAATCCTCACCTGCATATTAAAAAATGTATTCAATCTATATTTAAAAAATAACCTAAATACCCATTCCCTGTCCATTTCTAATGCGAGAGTTATTATCATGGTACTAGGCTCAGCTAAGGTAGAATCTCAAGTTTCTAACATTTCTGTCAAATTAAGCAGTGGATTCTGTATCTCACAAGTTTCTCCATTCTCTCCTTCCCTTTTCCCTTGTGGGAGGTAAAAAGCTCTCACTACTGGGGGAATATTACCTTCTGGTATTTTTTAAATCTCAACTAAATACTTCTTATACATCTCTTTTGGAGATATATGAGCTAGTCTGGGAAAATTAACAAGTCTTAGGTTCCTTGCTCTTGCTAGGTTTTCCATGCTTTCCAACTTATTTAACACTTTTATATTATCCATCATTATAGATTGCTGGTATTCACCAGATTTTTTCACCTCTCTATTCTGAACCTTATCCCTTTTCAATTCCTTCTCTATCGATATTAATCTTGCTTCATGATTTTGTACAATTTCATTAAACGGAGAGAGAGATTTTATTAGCTATAAAATTCCCCAAACTCTCAAAGGCAGTCCATAATGACTCTAAAGTCAATTCATCAGGTTTCTGTAATATGTAAGAAGGAGTTGAGGATTCAAGTCCAGCAAATAATCCTTTATCCCCCCTCACTGGACTGTCAGCAAATTCCCAGCGTCCTCACTTGGTTCTCCCTGTTTAGGAGACCCTGGAACTTCAGCGTTGCTGGCATCTTCAGTCTGCAACATATCCTTCTCCGACTCTGGGGCCCTAAGCCTGGCAGGGTTTGCTGGCACCACTCTCATAATCGGGGATAAAGAGATGTCAGAGTCAAATCAAGGAGCTTGAGACAATTCTAAAGCTCCCTGTACTAGTGACTGCTCACCCGATTTAATTCCTCCTCGTCCATTGCGCCAGATTCCTCGGGGTTTAGGGAGGATCCAGGGCACCCCTTCTTTTTCTAACACTATGAGGCATTTAAATTTAATAGAACAAGCCCAAGTCCACACACAGCAGCTGTTTGAAGTGATTCAATTCGGTCCTTTAATAAGGGAGGCGGTTGGTAAGTTCAAAAGTTATCCACCGAAGAGAAAATTCAAAGAAATAAAGAATAATTGATGCTTACCAAAGAAGAAGCATTCAAAAGAGGTGCGGTTTGAAACGGACTCAAACTCAAACTAAGGCACGCGTGGCTGGCCTTATATCTTCCAGGCCCATCCCACTCCGATGACGTCAGCGTCCCAAAAGGTTTCCGGAGGCTCCAGCTGGGTTAGGTAAGAAATCTTCGTCCAGTTTTCTCCTCAGAGAAATCAGTAGTCCATTCTCACCTCCCCAATTAAATTATTTTTAATCAACATTAGTGATGGGGTTTTTTTATATCTATTTAGACTTATGATTTCTCTATGTGCTGTTGCTCTAAGATTTTCTGTTTATCTCATTCAACCATCATCTTCTGTAATCTGTTGCAAGAATCCATATGAAACCAATACCAGAGGAGCCTCTAATCAGGCAAAGCAGTTATTCGACGAAGAGTGGACATTGAACTTTCAGGAGCTTTTTCACATTTGTTTTGTATCCTAAACTTGTATGTTTTGACTGTTGTAAGCACCTTTGTTATAATAAGATTACTTAGATTTTATCCCTAATGCAGGCAATCTGCCCAAACCTGGCCATGTCCGGTGTTTCTTAGTATCTGTCATCTTTTATTTACTCTTTATTCAGTATTTATATTAAAATAATTTTCAAGTGACAGTTTAGCAGATATTTACATTTAAACAATTCGATTGGCTTTATCTTTACATTTCTAATCCTTATTCTTGGCCACTATTCACCTTGTTTTCTTCATGTTTGTATGGTTGCTTAGCCTCTAATTTTTCAGTCCTGAAGGGAGACTTCTTTGACACATTGCCTTGTTCATAGATTACTCGGGTTCAGAATGAATGCCTGATCCACTTGCTTTAATATTCTCTAATCTTACCTGATTCTGCCTGCATCTTGACAGCTTTCGCCTTCGCTAGTTCCAAAGCAGTGACCCAGCGCTGCCTCTCAACCTCCGAGTTGGCTTTCAGGTGATATGTCTGAGCTCCTCCATTGGAGATGATAAAGTTGCACGAGTCTTCCACAGTTATATTAGCTGTCGCCAGGTTGATTGTTCCTCGGCAAGTATGGCGCATCTCAGCCTTTGATCTGTAATAAAACAAAAAGGGGAAGAGATGCAGAGGGTGGCATAGTGAAAGGGTAACAATCCACATCATTTAGCTTCATCTTCCCAACCACAAATCTCACAACTAGATCTTTCAGTATTTTTTGTCTTAAAACTAAGGATATTGGAGAAATTACTTACCTGATAATTTTGTTTTCCTTAGTGTAGACAGATGGTATTGTGCTCTTCTGCCAGCAGATGGGAGACTGAGTCAGATTTCAAAGCTGACGTCACTCTAGATATACCCCTGCAGTAATCTCAGCTCTTCAGTATTCTCTTCAAAAAGCCATTGTGGATATATCTTTGCTTAAATAACTTGAACTTGATTAAACTGGTTCAAATAATTTCCAAACTGGAAACCACAAGTGCACTCAACCACTTGACTCCGACACCGGACAACTGTGGGTGTCTTGAACTAGGGGTAGGCCACAGCTTACCCATATTTGCTTCGTCTCGAGGTTTGCTATCTGAGGTTCTCCTTTTCTGGGGCAGCCGTGGGCGGAATGCTGAGTCCATCCATCTACACTAAGGAAAACAAAATTATCAGGTAAGTAATTTCTCCATTTGCTAGCGTGTAGCCAGATGGACTCAGGATCAGTGGAATGTACAAAAGTTATTCCTGGACAGAGCGGGAGGCTGCCCATGGCCCACTTAGTACTGCCCTTGCGAAGGCTGCGTCTTGTCAGGCTTGAACAACCAGGCAGTAGAACCTGGAGAAGTTGTGTTTGGAGGACCAAGTTGCCACCCAACAGATCTCGGCGGGCAACAGCAGCTTGGTTTCTGCCCAAGAAACTGCTTGCCCTCATAGAATGAGCCTTAATCTGTAGTAGTAAGGGCTTTCCTGCCTCTATGTAGGCTGCCTTGATTACTTTCTTGATCCAGCAGGATATGGTCACCCGTCAGGCCGCTTCTCCTTATTTCTTCCCGCTGTGAAGAACAAACAAGCGATCCGTTTTGCACACCAGTTCCGATCTTTCAAGGTACCGCTTTAGGAGTCTGCCGACATTTAGATGGCGAAGGTGGTGTGAGTCCTTATGTTCATCCGGAGATGGTAGTGAGATGGTTTGGTTCAAGTGAAACTCGGAAACCACTTTCGGTAGGAAAGAGGGGACGGTGCGCAGCTGTATGGTTCCAGGCGTGAACCTAAGGAACGGTTCCCGACAGGATAGTGCCTGTAGTTCGGAGATGCGACAAGGTGAACATATTGCCACCAAGAATACAGTCTTCAATGTTAAAAGGCATAGTGACAGACCATGTGTTGGTCTGAAGAAAACCCCAGCTAGATGGTCTAATACTAGATTGAGATTCCATAGAGGCATCGGCCACTTTAGGGGTGGTCGGAGTTGTTTAACCCCTTTCAGGAAGCGGGACAAATCCGGATGGGTTGATAGCTGGATACCATCCACTTCGGCTCTGAAGCAGGACAGTGCGGCTACTTGGACCTTGAGGGAGTTGAGACACAACCCCTTCCTCATACCATCCTGTAGGAACTCCAGAATTATGTGAATCTTGGCTGTCCGTGGGAGTATCCCACTGTCCTCGCACCAGGCTTCGAATACTCTCCAGATCCGTATGTAAGACAGGGATGTGGAGAATTTGCGCACTCTGAGCAGGATGCCAATCATGGCCTTTGAGTAACTGCGCTTCTTCACGCAAGTCCTCTCAAGGGCCAGACCGTAAGAGAGAATAGAGACAGATCTTCGTGGAGAATCGTGCTCTGCCGGAGAAGGTCTCTGTGTGGGACCACTAGTAGAACTAAACCCCTGTGATGTTCTATCTTGCGGATGACCTTGCCCAGTAGCGGCCTTGGAGGGAAGGCGTACAGTAAGTCTTCCGCTGGCCAAGTCTGGACGAGAACGTCGATCCCTTGGGAGTGTGGTTCTCGTCTGCGGCTGAAGAACCTGGGAACTTGGGCACTGAGACAGGTGGCCAGTAGATCCATGGCTGGGAGGCCCCAGCGATTTACTAATCAGTTGGAAAACTGTGGTCCAGCGTCCATTCTCCCAGGTCCAGGGTCTCTCTGCTGAGGAAGTCTGCTGAGACATTGTCTTTTCCTGCGATGTGGGAGGCCGAAATCCCTTGTAGGTTTATCTCCGCCCATGCCATTAGAGGGTCTATTTCCAGAGACACCTGTGGCTCCTGGTTCCTCCCTGGCAGTTAATGTAAGCCACTGTCGTAGCATTGTCCAACATTACTCGAATCGCTTTGCCTTGGAGTCTGTGGCTGAATTGCAGGCACGCTAGTCTGACTGCTTGAGCTTCCAAGCAGTTTATGTTACATTCTGCCTCTTCCTTGTTCCATTGTCCCTGGGCCGTCAGTTCCTGACAGTGGGCTCCCCATCCTCGCAAGCTCACATCCGTGGTGAGCAAGGTCCAGTTCGGTGGGGATAGGCTTACTCCTCTGCTTAGATGGTCTTCCTGTTGCCACCATAGGAGCTGAGAACGTACCTCTGCTGGTAGTTGGAGCAAATTGAGTAGTCCTGGGACAGTGGATTCCCTCGTGACAATAAGGAGTGCTGGAGCAGTCGCATATGGGCCTTTGTCCATGGGATGACCTTCAGGGTTGATGCCATGAGGCCAAGGACTTAAAGATAGTCCCATACCTTGGGGCGTGCATTGCTTATCAATCGTTGTAATTGTTCCATCGGTTTCCTTCTCCTCAGAGGAGGGAGGAAGACTTTGTTCTGCTTGGTGTCAAAACGGGCCCCCAGGTACTCTAGAGATTGAGAGGGTTGCAGACTGCTCTTGCTCATGACCCAACCGAGTTCCTGCAGTAGGCTCATGACTCTGCTGGTCACCTGCCGGCTCTCTTCTGAAGACTTTGCCCTGATCAGCCAGTCGTCCAGGTAAGGGTGTACCAAGATCCCTTCCTTCCTCAGTGTTGCCGCCACAACCACCATAATTTTGGAGAATGTTCTGGGGACAGTTGCTAGGCCGAAAGGCAGCACCCGGAACTGGTAATGGTAACACGGTATCGCAAAGTGTAGAATACGCTGGTAGTTCTGATGGACTGGAATGTGAAGGTAGGCTTCGGAGAGGACCAGGGAGGTTATTTATTTTATTTATTTATTTAAATACTTTTCTATACCGAAGATCATGTACAGGTACATATCGGTTCGGTTTACATTGAACCAACAGTTGGAAATTACATCAAACAATAAGAACATAATTTAACTAAACCTTGTACAGCAAACAATAAGAACATAATTAACAAAATTGTACTAGAGTAGAACTGTAGTTGAACAAGCATAACGAGTGGAATATAGGGAATATCGAAAAGGGAAAAACATGATAATCAGCACAGGGAGTACATTATAGAGGTTACGGGGAGGTTAGAGGTTTAGAGGTTTTACGGGGAGGTATAGAGGTTAGAAAGTCTCCCGGTTGTACTGCCATTATGATGGATCGAAGAGTCTCCATGCGGAAGTGTAGTATCCACAGTTGCTGGTTGACGTTCATGAGATCTAAATTGGGCCGAAATGATCCTTCCTTCCTGGGAACGATAAAATAGATGGAATAGCGCCCCTTATTTTGCTGGGGCATGGGAACCGGAGTTATTGCCTTCAGACTGAGTAGTCTTGTTAGAGTGGATTCCACTGCCATTCTCTTGGTGTGGGAGTGACAGGGTGACAGCATAAATTTGTCTCGAGGGATGCTGCGGAACTCCAGAGTAACCTTCTCGAATGATATTTAGTACCCATTTGTCCACGTTATCTACCATCTCCTCTTCCTGTGGATGGGTCGGCCCATTCTCATTGTGGAGTACAGCTGGAGCCTCCTCTCTTGGTCTGTCGGTTCCGAATGGGCTGGGACCTTCTGGAGGGCCGAGGTGCCTGGAACTGCGAGTTCCTGTAGTCTAAAGCAGTGGTTCTCAACCTTTTTTCGGCCGGGACACACCTGGCAGATGGTTCTCACATGCGTGACATACTGAACATGTGACCGTCACGGGACAAAATGTAAATATACATTCTGCATCCTCAGGAACCACGTTGACCCCCAAAAATGGGTGCAGAGCAGAACTAGGGCATTACCCGTACAGCTCACCATACAAAAAAGATATTCTGGATCTGATGACATCTCAGTAAAAGCAAAACAAACTCTCTTTACTGGCAGGCACAATACCCCTCCTTATGAAAAGACAGTAATTTACCACTACAAATATTTACCACCCTCCTATTGGGAAAACAGAGCAAGCCAAGCTGCTATAGATACCCACTTAGAAATAATTGTAAAACTATACTAATAAATGTTACAAAACAGCTGATGAACAGAATAACATCCAACAATTAAAAACTCATAAAAATTAATAAAAATTGTCTAAATATCAAAATATTTCAAAACAGCAGACACATCACACAATACCCAATAATTAAAATGGCAGTCAATCAAGAAAAATAAACTTAAAAAGCTGCCTTTACTTACCCTCTCCAGCAACTCTCCTACTCCTTTCCCTTGCAGACCAATAGCACTCACTAGAAGCAGCAGTGGCTGCTGAAGCTATGTCCTCACAGTCCTCTTCCTTAAGGCCCACAACCAGTGACAACCAGTCTCTGTCTCACACAGACCAGTAACCTCCCTAACTAGTATCTCTTCCTCACACACACATAACCAGTCACCTCCCTGACCAGTCTTTGTCTCAAACACACAAAACACACCAGTCACCTTCCTGACCAGTCTCTCTCAATCACACACATGCTCTGTCACTTACATACAATCTCACACATATTCTGTCACTTACAACCACACACACTGTCACTCATGCACCCATTGTACCACACACACACTGCCACTCATGCACCCATTGTACCACACACACACTGCCACTCATGCACCCATTGTACCACACACACAAGCTCTCACTCATGCACCCAGGCACCCATTCTACCACACGCACACAAAGCTGCCACTCACGCACTCAGGCACCCATTCTACAACAGGCACACAAGCTCTCACTCATGCAACCAGGCATGCATTCCAACACAAACACACACACACACACACACACACAGCTGCCACTCATGCACCCATTCTACCACAGGCACACAATCTCTCACTCATGCACCCAGGCACCCATTCTACCACACTCACACACAAGCTCTCACTCATGCACCCATTCTACCACAGGCACACAAGCTCTCACTCATGCACCCATTCTACCACAGGCACACAAGCTCTCACTCATGCACCCATTCTACCACAGGCACACAAGCTCTCACTCATGCACCCATTCTACCACAGGCACACAATCTCTCACTCATGCACCCATTCTACCACAGGCACACAATCTCTCACTCATGCACCCATTCTACCACAGGCACACAATCTCTCACTCATGCACCCATTCTACCACAGGCACACAATCTCTCACTCATGCACCCATTCTACCACAGGCACACAATCTCTCACTCATGCACCCATTCTACCACAGGCACACAATCTCTCACTCATGCACCCATTCTACCACAGGCACACAATCTCTCACTCATGCACCCATTCTACCACAGGCACACAATCTCTCACTCATGCACCCTTTCTACCACAGGCACACAATCTCACATGGAGCTTCTTCTCGTTGTTTGGCCCCATAAGCCTGGCCTCCACTTCTCAGCTGCCTCTGGCCTGACCTCTCATGGTGCACAGGGTCTCTCAGTCTTCAGCCGCCGGCAATGGTGCACAGCATCTCTACGTTCTTCGGCCACGCTGACGTCGGCGCGCAGCGTCTCTTCATTCTTCGGCCCCGCTGGCCTCGGCTTGCAGCGTCTCTTCTTTCTTCGGCCCCGCTGGCGTCGGGGCGCAGGTCTCTTGATTTTTCGGCCCCGCTGACGTCGGAGCACAGGTCTCTTGATTTTTTGGCCTCGCTGGCGTCGGAGCGCAGGTTTCTCCACTCTTCAGCCACCGCCGGCGGCGCGTGTCTCTTCATTCTTTGACCCCGCTGGCGTCAGCGCGCAGGTCTCTTCATTTTTCGGCCCTGCTAGCGTCGGGGCGCAGGTCTCTCCGCTCTTCAGCCGCCGGCAGTGGCGCGCAGCGTCCTTTCTTTCTTCGGTCCCGCCGGCCAGGCCTCCAGCGGTGGCACGCGCAGCATCTCTCCATTCTTCAGCCCCGCCCCTGGGGAGAAGGGAACCACAAGAAGGGCAGTGGAACACCGGGAGCCGCGACACACCTGCCGGTGCTTGGCGACACACCGGTTGAGAACCACTGGTCTAAAGCACTGCGAGCCTCTACCCTTGGTTCTTCTTGGGGAGGGATGCTGAGATCTTTTACTCCTATCTTCCAGTAGCTGAGGCACTGAGGATTCGCCCCATTTGCTAACTTCTCCAATTCGCTTCCGAACAAGAGATCCTTTACAGGGCATTGTTCTGAGATTCGCTTTAGATGTCGCGTCCGCAGACCAATTCCATAGCCATAGTTGCCTTCTGGCTGCTACTATTGAGGCAACGCCCCTGGCTGAGGTACGCACCAGGTCTGAGCTTGTGTCCGTCAGGAAGGTTGCTGCAGGTTCCACTGTATCACCAGTATACGTTCTGGAGTTATTTGCCTCTCTCTCGAGGAGCAAGCAAGAACATGCCACCAGTGCGCAGCAGGAAGCAATTTGCAGTGTCATTGCTGTTGCATTGAAGGCCTGCTTGAGGATGGATTAGCAGGAAGCAATTTGCAGTGTCATTGCTGTTGCATTGAAGGCCTGCTTGAGGATGGATTTCAATCGTCTATCCTGAGTATCTTTCAATGCAGCCCTTCCCCTCAACGGGAATCATTGTTCTCTTTGAGACGGCACAGATCATAGCGTCCACTTTCAGGAATCACAGATGTTCCTTGGTCGCTGGCTCGAAGATATAGGGCTTCCAAGACCCGACCCCCTTTGAAGCTGGCCTCCGGGGTAACCCACTCCAGGTCAATCAGCTCCTGGTTGGCTTCCATCATTGGAAAGTAGCATGAGGCCTTACACGAAGGGACACCAAGATGGGGTTCTTCTTTGGTTCCGCCATAGGGTCCGTGCCTGTAATACCCAGCGCCTTCAGAGTCTGGGAAACAAGGGCTGGTAATTTGTCCTTGTGGAAGAAGCAAAGCATGGTTCGGAATGGTTCAATCCCTGGATGGATTTCTCCTTCTTCCAGGGAGTCGCCCTCATTATCTGAGGTATCTGGGTCCCTGTCAGGGAAGTTCTTGATTAGGCAAGGCATGTCTCAAGGCATCCGAGCAGGGCCATGAAGATCTTATGCTTCCGGCAGGGGCTGAGCCCGGGGTGCAGCCGGGGCTGATTGCACCTGAACGAAGGCTTGCAGGCCTTGGAAAAATTCCAACCAGGAGAAGGTCCCTTGGTCCATGTTAATCCCAGGGGAAGTCGGAGTAGGGGCCCCAGAGGTGCCCTCCTGTGGAGAAACCATCTCTGAGATGCACAAATCCGGGGAGCTATCGTTGGTAGTAGTTCCAGACCCATCCCCTGGGAGTAAGGGACCAGGTTTTGGTTCCCCTGGGTTTCTTCATAATGTTGACACAGGCAGGACTCCAATTCAGGCTGCGCAAACAGAGTGCCTTCTGGCCTTCTTGGGCTCTGGTGCCATTGTGTTTGCACGTGTGCAGTTGTAAACGCAGCTGTGCATGTAGTTGTGCGCGTAGCGGTGCGCGCGTCTGTATTGGATGCGTATAAGGTAGGCACATCAGTCGCCCGGCCTGCCCCACGCGTACCGCCGGTGGAGAAGGGAAGATGGCGCAGACGACCGCCGTGCGTAAGATGGTGCCCCCCCCCCCCCGGCGCAAGAGTCCATGTGTGTGGACTCTTGCACCGGATCGGAGCCTAACCCAACCAAGGCTACTCAACCCAATCAGTGCTCCCGTTTAACCTCACCGGAAGAAGAATTCGGTACAGCAATCTGAGCTCTGGAGACCGGAGACCTGAATTTAAAGATTTTCTCTTACCTGGTCTCGGCGTTGCAGGGGGAGAGGGAATTACCTTCACCGCCGCGCTCTGTTCTGCACCCGCTGCCTTTCAGCCACACTGGGGGTTAAGTCCACACCAGGAACCGGCTACCAGACCAAGGCACACCTCTGAGGGATATCGAAGATCACCTCAGGAATTCTTGACTGGGGGAGGGACCCTTAGGTATCACCACAGGAGAGCGGTACTCTATCTTCTTTAAGGTAAATTTTGTTTCTTTGCTGTAATTCTTAACACTATCCTAGTGCATGGGATCTGCTAGGAGACAGAGAGATACTGAAGAGCTGAGGTTACTGCAGGGGTATATCTAGAGTGATGGCAGCTTTGAAATCTGACTCCGTCTCCCATCTGCTAGCAGAAGAGCACAATATCCACTGGTCCTGAGTCCATCTGGCTACACGCTAGGAAATATCACTGAGATACACAAGAATAGCTCCCCCAAATTAAGCATATAACATAGTAAACAATGGTAGTAAAAAACAATCCGGACCATCCAGTATGCCCAGTTATCCTGTCTACACTGTTAAGGATACATCCCAGCAGCCAGCCAAACTGTAACACCACCTGCAAGATGTCTCATTATCCATAACAGTTTTTTATCTTCTTTAGAATTCCATCATCCTGAACAGAAGGGAATACAGGATCGCTAAGTAGTTCCTTCCAGCACTCATCTTTCCCATGTCACAAGGCTCTATAATAATCTAAACAGCCAATAATACTAGCATGTCCACTGCACAAGCAGGGTATCCACAATAAATATGCATGAGCTATATTTGCATACAATGGGGACATCACATGCAAACATACCTCATGCATATTCATTGTCGATACTCTGAAAACCAGAATAACCATGGCACTCCAGAACCAAGCTGCCTACCCCTAGCCAGAAAGTTATACCATCACAGCCTATGAGACATCCCAGAAATGCCTGTGTTACAGCCAGGACTCTTAACTTGCCATATTAATTTCTTTGCCATACATTCTGCAGCCCAAGTGACCACTGTTGAATCAAACAAGTACTTAACTACAGGTCACTACGTCATACTGTCTGCTCGCTCCACTTTATCAGGCTGAGTCTGTAAAGTGCGTTTGGCCGTGCGCACTGTTTAACACAGGCTTGGCCGTGTGTTTGACAGGCATCTATTACCCCTTATATTGTATGGGGTTTAGCGCCTTGAAAACACGTTGTCAAACCCCCCTGAAAACTAATAGCACTCATCACATACAAATACATGTTGATGAGTCAGTCACCCGAGATTCAGAAAGTAAAATGTGCGGCCAACACGCACATTTTACATTCATAAATTAACCCTGCTCATCGGGATCGACTCCCAGATGGAGTAAAAGTGGATCATCTCAAAACCATGGTGGCCTCCATAGCTCACCTCAGAGACGTCCCGATTCTAAACATATGCAAAACAGCTACTTGGTCATCTCTGTATACTTTCACAACTCATTATTGCCTCCATCAACAAGCTAGATCAGATTTAGCAATGGGAGAGGCAACATTATGCTTCGCTACTCAAACACTCAAAGTGGTTTTGCTCACACTCCAATTCTCTCAACCTGTGTGGGTAACCTCATTGACACTCAGTTACAGGTGTGCTCCAGAAACCATTAGCTAGGGACTCCCAGAGAGCATGGTTAATTCACCCTGCTTACTGATGGGAAAAAAACAAGTCTGCTTAACGTAAACAGTGTTTCTGTAGATAGGATGTATTAGCCATGTGTTTCCACCCCCCTCTGTGGACAGGTCTTTGCCCATTCTATCTCTGCCTTGTATTTTTTCTCTGTTCGCTGCTCGTGTATGCTTTCTAATAACAGAAACATGGGATCGCCACATAGAGCTGTGCTCTGCGTGCTTGCATCTGTGGAGAGTTTTCCACTTCGGGCTGCCAGGGGGACGTCCCAGAGAGACAGCATAGCTAATTCAGCCTGCTTATCCACAGGGAAAAAGGGCTGTAAATTATTAAAATGAAAGGAATAAAAAGATGGATTGCACAACCTTTGACTTTTGCTAAGACACAGACCATTTTGAGTTTGGCGGGACACCAAGGGATGTTCCATCACTTTAACTGGAATTGCAACTTCCTCCATTGCTGGAGCTGAATAATCTGGGTTTGTGTGATTTACCCAAAAGGCATCCAATTTATGTGTATCAACTAAGTTTGGTTAGCCACTAATCAACAGAACCTAAACAAATATTAAATTCTGAGAGATAAAACATCTTGGATATCATCTGCATATAAACAGATTCTAAATGTTAAGGAGGGGGAACAAGTACTGTCCGCATGTGGACCCCAATAAGACAAGGCCTTAAGTTTAGAAAGCGTTTGACTAATTCCGCATAAGAATGATTATATATATATATATATATATATATATATATATATATATATATTTGAGATACGTTTCACTGTAAGAAATAAGTACCCCCTCTTATTTTCCTTCCGTTATCTGTAACCTGATGTGACATCACTGATCTAATGTCGGTATATAAAAATGTATAAATAAATTACTCAAATAAGATGTAAAAAACCAATCTAAACCAATCCTTGAGGCCTCTCTCATAAAGCCTATCAATAAGTAAACAATGATTATCATCAAAGGCTGCACTAGAGTAAATAAAATAGAGCATAGCCTTTCGCCCATCAATAAAGTTATTTCATTATTCAGAGCCACCAGTGCATATTCAATGCTAGAATTAATAACCTTTGCAACAAATGGTAGATTCGTTAGCCAATAATGAGCAACAGAAGGATGTAAGAGTCCTTTACAATAGGTCTAATTCTTTTTATTGATTTTTATATAACTCTGTACAAACAGTTTTAGACATACAGAGAAAACATTCTGATACATAATGATTACAGACAGGTTGAGTAAAGCTTGGATTGAGTAACAACTAGTATGGGGAAGTGGACTACATGCAAGTATATTAAAAAATAGTAGAATACCATGCACATACAAAAAGTAGGCCAATAAGCTTTACTTTGTAAAGGTTACTTCTGAATCTTTTAAAGCCATTTTAAGTCTTTTGAAACCTTATATCAAATTTCTGGAACCCTCCCCTAACTTCTGCAGTCATCACCAAAAAGAGGAGTCATATGGTAGAAAATGTCAATAAATACAAATGTCAAAACATAAGAACCTGCCATGCTGGGTCAGACTAAGGGTCCATCAAGCCCAGCATCCTGTTTCCAACAGAGGCCAAACCAGGCCCACAAGAACCTGGCAATTACCCAAACACTAAGAAGATCCCATGCTACTGATATAGTATACTTGGATCTTCGGAAGGCGTTTGACAAAGTTCCTCATGAGAGGCTTCTAGGAAAAGTAAAAAGTCATGGGATAGGTGGCGATGTCCTTTCATGGATTGCAAACTGCCTAAAAGACAGGAAACAGAGAGAAGGATTAAATGGACAATTTTCTCAGTGGAAGGGAGTGGACAGTGGAGTGCCTCAGGGATCTGTATTGGGACCCTTACTTATCAATATATTTATAAATGATCTGGAAAGAAATACGACGAGTGAGATAATCAAATTTGCAGATGACACAAAATTGTTCAGAGTAGTTAAATCACAAGCAGATTGTGATAAATTGCAGGAAGACCTTGTGAGAGTGGAAAATTGGGCATCCAAATGGCAGATGAAATTTAATGTGGATAAGTGCAAGGTGATGCATATAGGGAAAAATAACCCATGCTATAATTACACAATGTTGGGTTCCATATTAGGTGCTACAACCCAAGAAAGAGATCTAGGCGTCATAGTGGATAACA
The DNA here is from genome assembly GCF_901001135.1 of Rhinatrema bivittatum. Classification (NCBI taxonomy): domain Eukaryota; kingdom Metazoa; phylum Chordata; class Amphibia; order Gymnophiona; family Rhinatrematidae; genus Rhinatrema; species Rhinatrema bivittatum. Next base: position 271,655 of record NC_042627.1, read on the forward strand.
CATTGAAATAGTCGGTTCAATGTGCTGCGGCAGTCAAAAAAGCAAACAGAATGCTGGGAATTATTAGAACGGGAATGGTGAATAAAACGGAAAACGTCATAATGTCTCTGTATCGCTCCACGGTGAGACCGCACCTTGAATACTGTGTACAATTCTGGTCGCCGCATCTCAAAAAAGATATAATTGCGATGGAGAAAGTACAGAGAATAGCGGCCAAAATGATAAAGGGGATGGAACAGCTCCCCTATGAGGAAAGACTAAAGAGGTTAGGACTTTTCAGCTTGGAGAAGAGACGACTGAGGGGGGATATGATAGAGGTGTTTAAAATCACGAGAGGTCTAGAACGGGTAGATGTGAATCGGTTATTTACTCTTTCGGATAGTAGAAAGACTAGGGGGCACTCCATGAAGTTAGCATGGGGCACATTTAAAACTAATCGGAGAAAGTTCTTTTTTACTCAACGCACAATTAAACTCTGAAATTTGTTGCCAGAGGATGTGGTTAGTGCAGTTAGTATAGCTGTGTTTAAAAAAGGATTGGATAAGTTCTTGGAGAAGTCCATTACCTGCTATTAAGTTCACCTAGAGAATAGCCACTGCCATTAGCAATGGTAACATGGAATAGACTTAGTTTTTGGGTACTTGCCAGGTTCTTGTGGCCTGGATTGGCCACTGTTGGAAGCAGGATGCTGGGCTTGATGGACCTTTGGTCTGACCCAGTATGGCATTTTCTTATGTTCTTAATTAGTAGCAGTGGTTATTCCCTAAGTAAACTTGATTAATAGCCGTTAATGGACTTCTCCTCCAAGAACTTATCCAAACCTTGTTTGAACCCAGCTACTCTAACTGCACTAACCACATCCTCTGGCAACAAATTCCAGAGCTTTATTGTGCGTTGAGTGAAAAAGAATTTTCTCCGATTAGTCTTAAATGTGCTACTTGCTAACTTCCTGGAATGCCCCCTAGTCCTTCTATTAATCGAAAGTGTAAATAACCGAATCACATCTACACGTTCAAGACCTCTCATGATCTTAAAGACCTCTATCATATCCTCCCCTTAGCTGTCTCTTCTCCAAGCTGAACAGCCCTAACCTCTTCAGCCTTTCCTCATAGGGGAGCTGTTCCATCCCTTTTATCATTTTGTTTGCCCTTCTCTATACCTTCTCCATCGCAGCTATATCTTTTTTGAGATGCGGCGACCAGAATTGTACACAGTATTCAAGGTGCAGTCCCACCATGGAGTGATATAGAGGCATTATGGCATTTTCCATTTCCTGCCTCATAATTCCTAACATTCTGTTTGCTTTTTTGACTGCCGCAGCACACTGAGCTGAAGATTTTAAAGTATTATCCACTATGATGCCTAGATCTTTTTCCTGGGTGGTAGCTCTTAATATGGAACCTAACCGTGTAACTACGGCAAGGGTTATTTTTCCCTGTATCCAACACCTTGCACTTGTCCACATTAAATTTCATCTGCCATTTGGATGCCCAATCTTCCAATCTTGCAAGGTCCTCCTGTAATGTATCACATTCTGCTTGTGATTTAACTACTATGAATAATTTTGTATTATCCGCAAATTTGATAACCTCACTTGTCGTATTCCTTTCCAGATCATTTATATGTATATATTGAAAAGCACCGGTCCAAGTACAGATCCCTGAGGCACTCCACTGTTTACCCTTTTCCACTGAGAAAACTGACCATTTAATCCTACTCTGTTTCCTGTCTTTTAACCAGTTTGTAATCCACGAAAAGACATCGCCTCCAATCCCATGACTTTTTAGTTTTCATTGAAGCCTCTCATGAGGGACTTTGTCAAACGCTATCTGAAAATCCAAATACACTACATCTACCAGTTCACCTTTATCCACATGTTTATTAACCCCTTCAAAAAAATGAAGCAGATGTTAGGCAAGACTTCCCTTGGTTAAATCCATGTTGACTGTGTTCCATTAAATCATGTCTTTCTATATGCTCTATGATTTTGATCTTGAGAATAGTTTCCACTATTTTTCCCAGCACTGAAGTCAGGCTCACTGGTCAATAGTTACCCAGATCGCCCCTGGAGCCTTTTTTAAATATTGGGGTTACATTTGGCACCCTCCAGTCTTCAGGTACAATGGATGATTTTAATGATAGGTTACAAATTTTAACTAATAGATCAGAAATTTCATTTTTTAATTCCTTCAGAACCCTAGGATGCATACCATCCGGTCCAGGTGATTTGCTACTCTTTAGTTTGTTAATCTGGCCTATTACATCTTCCAGGTTCACAGTGATTTTGTTCAATTCATCTGACTCATCACCCCTGAAAACCATCTCCGGAACTGGTATCTCCCCAACATTCTCATTAGTAAACACGGAAGCAAAGAATTCATTTAGTCTTTCTGCAATGGCCTTATCTTCCCTAAGAGCCCCTTTAACCCCTCGGTCATCTAAGATCCTTAAGGTCCTTGGATTATTATTAGAGCGTGAAATCATATTGGAAAAGGTTTTTTTAGCCAAAACAATAAATTTAAAATATTCTGTATTAGCACTCCACCACTGATCACGATCTTTCTGTAAACCAGAATTTTTTCCCACCACCTCTCTAAATGTCAACACTCTTTAAATCAGTTAACTTGTCTGAAAACCATAGAGATCTGCTGTTCTTATCCTTACATTCACCACAGAAGCTTCCTGCATCCCCGCTTTTAATAACTGATACCACATAGCCATCATATGGTTTATTTATGGTTTATTATACCGTCATTTTGGGCAGGTGTACATTCAATAAGGAAATACAATAAAATAGCAATAAAAGAATAATAACAGCTAAAATATCAAAAGTAGAACAAAATTAAATGTAGCTGTTAAAATTAGACTAAAATATTAAAATGTATATTCAATCTACTGGCAATTATGGAAGCACAAACTAAAAACACTAATTAGTAGATTCAAAAAGAAAAGACATACTGTTGGTTTAACCAGTCTCTGCATAGGTGCTTGTAAAAAGCCACATTTTTAAATCAGATTTAAATTTCTTGGGATCTGTTTGCAGCCATAATTGAGATGGCAATGTATTCCAAAACTTGGGGCCTGCAATAGAAATTGCCCTCTCTCATACTTCAGTGAGTCTTGCTGATTTAATTGTGGGAATCATTAATAGACCTTTGTTGGCAGATCTCAGATTTTTTTGTGGAATATGTAACTGGATTGCTGAATTAAGCCATTCTGTTTTATTTCCATAGATTATGTTATGCAGTATGCAATCCATTTTATATTGTATGCGTGATATTATGGGGGCCAATGTAAGGAAATTAAGATGGGGGTAATGTGATCACATTTTCTCACACCAGATAAAACCCTTGCAGCAGCGTTTTGTAACTTGAAGCGGCCTTATTGTGCTGTGAGGGAGACCATGCAATAGGGCATTACAGTAGTTGATGTTTGAAAAAATCAGGGATTGTAGAACAGTCCTAAAGTCTTTGGGCTCAAGTAGAGGTTTCAGTCTTCTGAAAGCGAGGAGTTTGAAATAGCCATCTTTTAGTTTAATGTGATGAGCTTTTTTAGTCCTAACTCAGAATCAACATTATCAGATCCAGCACTATCAAAATCTGAATTCACCATCTTCTCCAAAAATTCTCTAAATTTTATCAACTTTTCCCCAATTGTTTGATCCCTTAGTTCCTTTATTACCTTTAAAAGAAGACATGTTATAGCAAATATTAAACTAAGAATGATCAAACCAAGCTAATTTTTCAGATCCCAAAGACAACAAATTCTCATATCCGCAAGAAATTTGTGAGTCAAAAATAAGATCTAACATATGGCCAGCCCTTCATATGAGTCAGACCCTGAACAATTTCAATTACCTCCGAAATCTCCAATAAAGATAAAAACTATCTTAAAGCTTGAGGTTTCATCTGAATGGAAGTGAAAGTATCCTAATGTTATAAGATAACTATATTTGGCCACTTGAGTCAACAAAGCCCCAAGATTCTTCATAGCAAGTTGATGGAAGATCAGGAGGACAATATCAGAGAGAAAAAAACCGTAGGAGTAGAAAACTTAACTTCCTTAATAAACATTCACATCCTTTGACAGGGTCTGAAACTAATCTTTCAACTGGAAAAGATATTTATAAATAATCATCGCCACCCCCCCCCCCCCCATGTTTAACCACTCTTACAGAACATTAGATCATATCCCTTAGGGTAAATTTGAGAAACAAATCCCCCGATTCATACTAAGCGAGGTCTCTGTTATAAAAGCCAAACCCAAATTTTTCTCCTGAATTAAATCATGTATTTCCAACCAGCTTTATTCAAAGTACACAAATTAACTAAAACACCCCTCAATACACCCCCCTTTCTTACCATATTCACCTCTAACATTCAGATTAATATCTATAGGCTTTAGATATCTAAAAAGCCTATCAGCCTTAAACCTTGAAAACCTAAACCATACTTTCCCCTGCCCAAAATTACAGGAATATTTTTATCAAGCATATCTTGATATTTATTTTATTTATTTAAAAACTTTTCTATTCCGTCGCATAGTAGAGCACCATCACAACGGTTTACAGTTAGGCACAAATATGTGGTTTCTTGATATGCATATCCTCCCGCCAAAACAACCAGACATGTTACCTTAAGAGATGGAGTCCAGCGTTATGGACCTCCATCCCTCCCGATCTCAGACAGGAGCCCTGCCTCCCAACCTTTAGAAAGAGACTTAAGACTTGGCTGTGCAAGGAAAGCCTTCCCAGACTCAAACTAATGCCTTCACCTTCTACACATTTAAAACAAGCAGCTCATCTCCATCTCTTTGTACATAGTTTTAGCCGTTACTAATCTCTTCCTTTACTTCCTTCTTCTCCCAGTTCATCAGTCCTTGTTATTTGTAACTGCTTTTCCTGCACCATAGTTCCATTTTGATGTATTTATTGCACTCCTGTTTATATGTAAACCAGCATGATGTGATTTATCATGAATGCCGGTATATAAAAACCATAAATAAATAAAATAAATAAATATCTAAAACTCCCAAAGAGGCTCGCCTCTTGTGTGAGCCGCAGCAGCAGCTTGACTAGGCAGGTAAAGTCTCCAGGGTGGACAGGGCTTTCTGCACAGTGTCAGCTCAAGGGGAGGGGGGACTATGGAGCTTGAATATTCCAGGGCTCTCTCGCAGCATGCTGCTAACAAACAGCAGCAATTTCCCAGCACACAGCCCCAAGTACCAGCCTGTTCTCACAGCAGCAGCAGGTAAAGTCTCCAGGCGATGATGTGGCCTCAGGGTGGACAGGGCTTTCTGCACAGTGTCAGCTCAAGGGGAGGGGGGCTATGGAGCTTGAATATTCCAGGGCTCTCTCGCAGCATGCTGCTAACAAACAGCAGCAATTTCCCAGCACACAGCCCCAAGTACCAGCCTGTTCTCACAGCAGCAGCAGCAGCAGCAGGTAAAGTCTCCAGGCGATGATGTGGCCTCAGGGTGGACAGGGCTTTCTGCACAGTGTCAGCTCAAGGGGAGGGGGGCTATGGAGCTTGAATATTCCAGGGCTCTCTCGCAGCATGCTGCTAACAAACAGCAGCAATTTCCCAGCACACAGCCCCAAGTACCAGCCTGTTCTCACAGCAGCAGCAGCAGGTAAAGTCTCCAGGGTGGACAGGGCTTTCTGCACAGTGTCAGCTCAAGGGGAGGGGGGCTATGGAGCTTGAATATTCCAGGGCTCTCTCGCAGCATGCTGCTAACAAACAGCAGCAATTTCCCAGCACACAGCCCCAAGTACCAGCCTGTTCTCACAGCAGCAGCAGGTTAAGTCTCCAGGCGATGATGTGGCTTCAGGGTGGACAGGGCTGCATAACTACATAGTTACCCTTCTAGAATTTAGCCAGATAAAAAAGGGGTTTTATTATGGATGTTCCAGAGCGAGTACATCCAGCTAGCTTAGCTGGATATAGATTTGCATCCCCGCAGGTCTAAATTTATTCGGCAACCTTGTTGCCGGATAACTTGCTACTTAACCAGACATCTTTATCCCACTGAATACACAGGACAAGTTATCCAGCTAACTTTAGCAGGATAACTTGTCCACAAACTGTCCTACTAAATATGGACCTCCTAATATCCAATTCTATCAAATATCCATGGAGTGAATAATAGCTACTTCTACCCTTAACCTGTTTCCTATACTTATAAGTAAAAGTATAAGCAGGGGCACGCTTGAGCCAAACAAAACGTATCTCCATCTTTAAGCCATGATTCAGTAATAAAAACAAATGTTTGGTTTTTCTTATTGAATCACTATTAAATAAGTGATCAACAAATACTTAGTGACCCTAGAGCCAGAATTCAGAAGTCCACATTAAAAGAGAAAATGTATTTAATACTTTAGTTGCAAGGTTAGCATAAGATAGCAAAATAGGACCTAAATAGTTCTACTTTCAACTGTAAGAGAAAAGCAAATCACTATAACGACCTCTACCCCATGTAACAGATTCCAAAGTCGACTGTTAGAGCCCATTGCACTTACATTTTCACTATTCACCATAATAAAGCAAAAATGTCGCTATCAACTAACACAAAACATACCAATAAACAAATAAAGCTAATAGATTAATAGTCTACAAACTTGAAAATCCTTATACCAAGAAACTGGTGCTTGAAAAGGTGACTACTGGAGTACACCTTTAGGTGATGACCCGCAGGCAGTGGCCCATGTGTGCAGCTGTGCTAAATAATGCCAGCAGCTGAAGCCCAACATTAGGCGATCAAAGGGACGAAGCCTCCAGTCAGCAAAGAATCACACACAAGTCAGTACAAAACATCACCACCACTACCCCTCCCAAGGAAAAGTGTAGTGTGCAATACAGCTGAAGCGAGAGAGAGAGAGCTGGACTAGTAGAGAAATGGGAATGAGAGTAAGAAAGAGCAAGCACACAGTGGAGGAGTTAGCGCTGTGCAGCAAGAGATGATGAAGGGAGAAAGACTAGTGATGCAAGAGCAGGAGACTGGTGGAACGCAAGCAAGAAAAAGCATTGAGATGGTGCAAGAGAGAAAGCGACAGCTAGAGATGGCAAGGTAAGGGAGCGTGAGTGGTGGAGAGACAGTGAGATGGGTGGAGCAAGAGAGCTAGAACATGAGAAAGAAGGGTACCGTAGAAACAGAAGGGGTAATGAGCCTTAGTATATTAGATCCTAAAGGAGATGTGGTAGACCTCAGAGGGGATGACCCCTCCCCCACTCTAACTTCATGGGAATGATAGGAATGAGAAAGAAAGAGAGAGAGAGAGACAGGTACAATGCTGGGACAGAAGAGAGCCAGAGAAAATGGTGGGGTAGGAGGATATGGCAATAGTGCATGAAGCCTGATTTATTAAGCTTCCCTCCTTCCACCATAGATACAGAACAGGAAAGGAGCCTAAGCATATAGGGTCCCAAAGAAGCTGTAGCAGAGCTGAGTAAAGGGGGACCCTTCACTCTTCAGCTTGAAGAGGATGATGGAGATGAAAGAGAAAGCTGGGAGGGGAGGGAGAGGACATGGTACTATGCTTCCCTTCCTCTCCCATAGATACACAATAAGATAGGGGTTCCAAACGTTCAGGGAACACAGACCCCCAACACACACTTCTCTAATGTTTGCATGCCATAACCAAAGAAATAATGAGAGGCACTCCAGAATCACTCATGACGTATAAAACTGATCTAATCTGAATATGTAGGGAGGGCAATTTCCAAAGGAAATTAAGAATTGCCTTCATAATTGAAGGTTGAGGGTATTCCACCTTCCAATCCAACTCTAATGAGGAAAAGGAAGCAAGTTCAAAAACGTTCCAAGTTGGCAACTTGGTATGGCCTGACAGAAAATCAGTACCAGTACCTGCGCATCTGCAATTTCATTTTCAATGGCAAATTGTCTGCGGAATTTCCCTTTGAAAGCTCAGAGTAGCAGAGGAAAGTCAGCACTTCTGAGCTGTGCACTTTTCATCTGCTCTGAAGCAAATGAAAGTATGCATCAAGACTTCAAAATTAAATGTCTGCAGTACTTTTTCTCCTCCAACCGAAACCTGTTCCTTTTATACTCCGCATGCTGATCACAGCATAGTTCCTTTTACCCTCTGCAGCAGAGAATAGCAATTTTCAAAGGGCCTGTTTACCCACATAGAAAGTTTTGAAACTTACCCTGCCTAAAAACTGAGCCCTTTTTAGCCTGCTGTTTTATACTTTATTTTCTTTTATCATTCTTACAAAATCCAGAAAATGACAATCACAAAATAATTTAGATTTTATAAAAGCAAAATAGTAGCCTGTTTTTCAAAGGGAAGAAGGCTTCATGTTTATTTATTTATTTTTATTTTGGAGTTTCTTCTATACCGATAGCCGTTTGCACATCGTATCGGTTTACATACAACTAAGAACTGTTGGGCATGGCCCTTACATAGAACAAAAGGAAACAATGAAACAAAGCTACATGGGATAAGTATGTATAATATGTATATCTATCTTAGAGTCCCTTAAATAACTTAATGTTGTCTCATCCTCTCTCCTCCTTCAGCCCTGGAAATCATCTTTCCCTTCCTAGACTATGGTGGTCCTCTATCTCTATTCAACCTAATTCCAAGGGTCCTCTCCCCCCCCCCCTCCACTTAACCAGGTCAATCATGGATTCTTCTCCCCCTCGTTTTCCTCCATTTCTTCCTTCCTGTCACATTCCTTATTCTGTCTTTCCCCTCATACTGTCAACCCCAGTCCCATTCTTCCTTTGAGCCATTCTACTTAGTATTTTGCTACAGCTCTCTTCTCTTCCTTCTCTGTCACACTAGGTTATTCATCAATGTGATAACCCAGTTTTCCTCGGCTTTCCTCAGTGTGCAGCAGAGGCTGCAAAAGTTCTGTTAGCTGCAATCAGCCCTCTGCTCTCCATCTCCACTAAACTTGCGGCAGTGCAGTTTTAGCCTCCTAATGGGTGCCCAATAACCCTGATCTGTCCCTCCTCCTGATCTGCAGCAATGCATGGTGACATTTTCAGGGCCATAATAGGCCTCCACTCTCACACTCCTGGCCTGTGAGAGCAGCAGCCCACTCCTTTCTGGACGACCCCTGGGGATGGTCTTGTAGAACCCTGGGGGTATGGACTCCAGGTTGGGGGACCACCACCGTAGCACATTAGGTCCTAAAGGAGCTGCACCACACCTCTTGGCGGGATGGGTAACCTGCCTGCAGTCTTCAACTTCATAAGGATGAGGGAGCAGTCAGGAGGACCTTTGGCACTGGGCATTTAAAGGTAAGATTAAATTTAATTTTTTCATAGTTTTTCTTTTTAAAGAGAAATTCTACTATATTAGCTTTACTATTCACCCTCCAGGGATTTTGTCAAATTTAACCATATTATGATCACTATTGCCAAGCAGATCCTCTTGCACCAGATTCTGTGTTCAACTGAGAACTAGATCTATAGTCATATCCACCCCACACCCCTCATTGCTTACTTGCCCAGTTACTGCATGAAATAGTAATTTATATGATCTAGGAACTTTACTTGCCTGGTATGTACTGATTGGACATTTACTGCACAATATTGGAGTAATTGAAATCTACCACTATTAGTGAGTTGCCAATTTTATTAGCCTGTCCAAGCTCTAATAGCATTTTGCAGTCTGTTGCCTCACCCCTGGTTGGGCGAGTAGTACCGACTATATCCCCACTACTGTACTCTCACCCACACTTAGACTCTGTCTGTTTGGATACCAGAATATAGTTAGTTTCCTGCAGATATTTTATTCTGCTTGACTATGCGATTCTCACCACATAGTGCCAACCTGCCAGCCATTTGATTTGTCAACATAATTTCTATTCTGGTATCACAGTGTCCCACTGATTATCTTCCTTCCACCAGGGCGATATTATAAAGACTTAATACTTGAAAAGTATTAAAAATGTACAAGAAATAAAAACCTTCTTCTAATGGAAAGGAAATTGTTAAACTAGGAGTCATGATATAAAGCTCCAGGGAGATAGACTCAGGAACAATCAGGCCGATACAGTACAGTGCGCTCTGACGGAGCGCATTGTTAACTGGCGATTGGACACGTGTTTTCGACACGTTAGCTTTACCCCCTTACTCAGTAAGGGGTAATAACGTGTCGAAAACACGTGTTCAACCCTGCCCCCACCCGAACCTAATAGTGCCCACAACATGCAAATGCATGTTGATGGCCCCATTAGGTATTCTCGCATGATTCAGAAAGCAAAATGTGCAGCCAAGCCGCACATTTTACTTTAAGAAATTAGCGCCTACCCAAAGGTAGGCGTTAATTTCTCCGGGCACCGGGAAAGTGCACAGGAAAGCAGTAAAAACTGCTTTTCTGTGCACCCTCCGACTTAATATCATGGTGATATTAAGTCGGAGGTCCCGAAAGTTAAAAAAAAATAAAGTAAAAAAAAAATTTAAAAAATTTGAAATAGGCCCGTGGCTCGTGGGTTGAAAACCGGCCGCTCAATTTTGCAGGCGTCCGATTTCCAAACCCATGGTTGTCAGTGGGTCCAAGAACCGACGCTGGCAAAATTGAGCGTTGGCTGTCAAGCCCGCTGACAGCCGCCGCTCCTGTCCGAAAAGAGGCGCTAGGGACGCACTAGTGTCCCTAGCGCCTTTTACCGCCAGCCCTAATTTAAATTAAATTACTGTATCGCGCGCACAGGAGAGTGTCCTGTGCGCATGCCAGGAGAGTGGGCACCTGCCCGCTCTCCCACGATTTTTACTGTATCAGCCCAAATGTCAGGAAAACGTTTTCCATGGAAAGGGTGGTGCATGCCTCCCAGAGGAGGAGGTGAAGACAAAAATGGTAACAGAGTTCAAAAGGGTGTGGCAAGAGGATGGAAATGAAGAATCAAGGTAACCTGTGATAACTTTTCTGGAAGAGCAGCAGTTACATTCCTCGCTGAGCAGATGGAAAGATAGTTTCTGCTGTCATCACTATGTTACTATAAATTTGGAAAGAAACACAACAGAACTGGGAATATAATATTGCACTTTTACTGTGCAGAACTCTAGTCTCCACATCTCACAGATATAGAACTAGAAAAAGTACAGAGAACAGCAACAATGGTTAATGTGATGGATTGCTTGCCTTATAAAGAAAGGCTGATCAGGTTAGACAAGAGATGATTGACAGAGGATAAGAGAGGGGTTCATTAAATTATGTAAAGTTTTTGTACCTTAACAGATCCCCTATTAAACTTGCTCCACACAATTGTACAAATAGTATTAGGATTAGGGACCACTCCTGAAACTAACCAGTAGCAGCTTTAAAATAAATTTAAGAAAGCGTCAACAATTGAGCCAGAGGTCCCCAAACCTTTCACAACAAGAACCATATTGGACTTTTCAAATCAGCAAAGGAGAATGCTGAGCGAGGTGAGTGGAGGGGGATGATTTCTGTCTCCTGGTGACTCACCCCTACTCAGTATCTTCCGGTCTTACCACCCATTCCTAGCAGTTGTAGTATCCCCCTTGTCTTCCAACTACTGCTCGGAAATTTCCCTTTTTAACTTCTTCTCCCCCCAGTGCTCCGCAATGCTATGTACGACTATTCCCCTGTGAAGCCACCTTACCACTGCTGCTGGGCAGGTGCGGGTGGTACCAGGATAAATACATTCCTCCAATTCTAAGATTATTTTAACTTTTTTAGATGCTCGTTATTTTGAACACCTGTATGGCTCCGTGGGAGGGGAAGAGGAAGACCATCTGCCAGCACAGAAGGACCTCGGTGAACTGAGACTGGACATGTTGGACTGCTGGAAACCGGGATATGGGTGGACATAATTGGGCCGAAGATGGCTGGCAGGTCGTAGCTTGCAGACCCCTGAATTTGTTCCCAAAAAACGTGTTGGAAAGCGGTAGATGAGGACAAAGTGTTATCAGTACCTGTAGTAAGAGAGCAAGCCATTGCTGAGCACGAACCAGCGCCGCTGGTAGCCTTTAATGTAGTTGGTCCATTTGAAGAGCCAACCCTCCCGAGCCGAGCCGGAACCGGAGCCGCTGGAAGAGCCGCCCGAGGAGCCCGTGCTCGAGCTGCTCCCGGAGGCGGTCGACGCGACGAGAGCCCCACCGGAGCCACTAGGGCTGTGCCCGCTTCCTCCTCCGCCCGCCGCTGGTGCAGGAGCGGCCCCGGAAGCCACGCGCTGCTCCGACATGACCGCCCGAGAAGGAAAACAAGCCACCCCGAACACAAACACCGGCCGAGTACACCGGAAGAGGAAGCGTTCCGCCTCGCGTCACTTCCGGCGCCCTGCACGCGCCTCCCCCGGGGTGCCAACCTCGCTCATTTACCGCGAGACTGGGCTTCTTTTCCGAGTCATTCGCGGGGTTTTTTTTTTCCGATTCGCTGGTTGCTTCTCATTGGGCTATTTTTTCTGCCAGTCGCGGTTTTTTGGGCGGGACCTGTGCTCTGATGTTACAGTGATTGACTGCTGCTGCGATGAAACCTGTCCATAGCAGGCGCACCCTATCCCTATAGTACAGCAGTAAGCCAATCAGAGCAGGATTCAAATAGTGAGCTGCCAGCCTTGTTGATGGATACCTCACGAGCACATTTTTGTCGGCAGACCTGGAACAGGAAGGCCAGCAGCAGGACAACAGCAAAGGCATCTCCAGACTGTGCAGCTACAGGCAGGTAGCAGGAGGGGAGGAATTAGTATGTTGGGAAGGGGGAATGAGAGTGTGGGGGCCAGAGATGTACTTGGAGGGGAGAGGGGAGTGAGCGTGTGGGGGCCAGGGATGTGCTTGGTGGGGAGAGGGGAATGAGTGAGTGTGTAGGGGCCAGGGATGTGCTTGGAGGGGGGTGGGGAGAGGGGAGAGTGTGTAGGGGCCAGGGATGTGCTTGGAGGGGGGTGGGGAGAGGGGAATGAGTGTGTAGGGGCCAGGGATGTACTTGGAGGGGGGTGGGGAGAGGGGAATGAGTGAGAGTGTGTGGGGGCCAGGGATGTGCTTGGTGGGGAGAGGGGAATGAGTGAGTGTGTAGGGGCCAGGGATGTGCTTGGAGGGGGGTGGGGAGAGGGGAATGAGTGAGTGTGTGGGGGCCAGAGATGTGCTTGGTGGGGTGAGGGGAATGAGTGAGTGTGTGGGGGCCAGAGATGTGCTTGGTGGGGTGAGGGGAATGAGTGAGTGTGTGGGGGCCAGGGCTGTGCTTGGTGGGGTGAGGGGAATGAGTGAGTGTGTGGGGGCCAGGGCTGTGCTTGGTGGGGTGAGGGGAATGAGTGAGTGTGTGGGGGCCAGGGATGTGCTTGGTAGGGAGAGGGGAATGAGTGAGTGTGTGGGCCAGAGATGTGCTTGGTAGGGAGAGGGGAATGAGTGAGTGTGTGGGGGCCAGGGCTGTGCTTGGTAGGGAGAGGGGAATGAGTGAGTGTGTGGGGGCCAGGGCTGTGCTTGGTAGGGAGAGGGGAATGAGTGAGTGTGTGGGGGCCAGGGCTGTGCTTGGTGGGGTGAGGGGAATGAGTGAGTGTGTGGGGGCCAGGGCTGTGCTTGGTGGGGTGAGGGGAATGAGTGAGTGTGTGGGGGCCAGGGATGTGCTTGGAGGGGAGAGGGGAGTGAGTGTGTGGGGGCCAAAGATGTGCTTGGTGGGGAGAGGGGAATGAGTGAGTGTGTGGGGGCCAGGGATGTGCTTGGTGGGGAGAGGGGAATGAGTGAGTGTGTGGGGGCCAGGGATGTGCTTGGTGGGGAGAGGGGAATGAGTGAGTGTGGGGGCCAGAGATGTGCTTGGTGGGGAGAGGGGAATGAGTGAGTGTGTGGGGGCCAGAGATGTGCTTGGTGGGGAGAGGGGAATGAGTGAGTGTGTGGGGGCCAGAGATGTGCTTGGTAGGGAGAGGGGAATGAGTGAGTGTGTGGGGGCCAGGGATGTGCTCGGAGGGGGGTGGGGAGAGGGGCATGAGTGAGTGTTGGGGGCCAGGGATGTGCTCGGAGGGGGGTGGGGAGAGGGGCATGAGTGAGTGTTGGGGGCAGGGGATGTGCTCTGAGGGGGGAATGAGTGTGAGGGGCTGGTATCTTTTATTTCCTAGCGTGTAGCAGATGGACTCAGGACCAATGGGTATAGTGTACTCCTGTTAGCAGTTGGAGACGGATCAGATTTCAATCTGACGTCAGCCCCTAGTACATATACCCCTGCAGGAAGTGCAGCTCCTCAGTATTTTCCGTCTCCAAAGCAGTTAGGGACTATCTGCACGCTCTCTGAGCGTTAGAACCAAAATTCAAGGAAAAACCCAAATTTAAGAAGAAAAGTTTACCTGAAGACTAGCCCCGCTCTCCTGCGGTGGCAACGATCTTAGTTCCCTAATTAAGACTGAGACTGAACTGGCACAGGAGCAGGATTTCTGCTCCATGAAATACATGGTGAAATTTGAGGGTAGTGAGACTGTTCAGGATTTAAAAACTGTTAGCTCAGCATTGATTCAAGATAAAGTGCTGCTACATATAAAAATGGAGTACTATGGCAAACATCTTAACCTCTGCCTCCTGAATTTCCATAAGATGCCTGGTATAACAGATACCTTCAAAAAATATCTGCAGGAAATTTGGACATCTCTATCATCTTTTCTACCCAGTGGGAGTCATGGAGCTGATCAGGTAGAAGCTAATTTCCTCAGATTGTTACCATGTGACAACATTGGAAGATCTACTCAGGAGGAATTTGACAGAATAATTTTCAAATTTGTGTTTGAACAAAATCTTAACATGGTCATGTACCTTTTACTTTCGCAGGGGTCAAGGGTTATGTGTCAAGAAATCTGGATTTATCCAGTTATTTCAAAAGCTACTCAGGACAGAAGGAAATTGTTTCTTATTATATGCCAATAGACTTGTGCTTTTGGCAAAGTGTTTTTTTCTTCTGTCCCTCTATAAATGGATTATTAATTATGCTGGTGTTATTTCTTTTGCCCCTGAACAATCAAAGTTTTTTTTTTACTCCAAGAAGCTTACAGGTGCTACTCCAGTAGTGGTTAATGAACTGGGTGCAGTAATGTCTGGTACCTTTTTCTTGAATCTGTTTCCTTAAATTCTCAAATTTCCATTTTGGTGCCTATTATAGAGGTCTAATATGGATTGTTTAGCTTACATTTTTCTTAAGGTATTGATTTGTTTCTTTTGCCAAATATCCTTTTACTTATGGAAGGTATTCTACTGTTATTTGGAAAACTTAGACATATAAAATTAAATGAAATAAAAAGAAGTGGTGGCAGCATTGTTATGGTTTGAGATGTTTGAGTGGATTCTTGGGTAATGTGGAAATGAGCGAGCCCTGCAAGGAGCCACAGTACCAGACTAGGGCCGCACAAACACAGAGATTGTCTTTTATTATACAGCTGATGTGCTCCACCAGAAGTGGCAGTAGTGAGGCAATCCAGAGATGGCAGGCCAGGGATCCTCGGTAGAGGAGACCTGTCTCACAGAGATGGTATAGGGAGGTCCAGTAGCAGGGTCCCAGTGCAGCAGAGCTGTAGATGTGACAGACTGACAAAGTTAGATTACTGACAGACAGGCCGATACAGAAAAACACGCATGCTCAGGCAAGTCTCCTGGGCGCGCAATTCAGGAGGGTGGCCTATGCAAATTAGGGCCCACGCTAAAAGGAGGAGCTAGGGACACTAGCGCATCCCTAGTGCTTCCTTTTTGACAGGAGTGGCGGTTGTCAGCGGCTTTGACAGCCGACGCTCAATTTTGCCGGCGTCGGTTCTCAAACCCGCTGACAGCCACGGGTTCGGAAAACAGACGCCAGCAAAATTGAGTTTTTCTGTATACTTCCTTGGCGCCAGCAGAAATTAACGCCAGCCTTTGTATCGCGCGGGAATAACTAATAGGGCCATCAACATGCATTTGCATGTTGCGGGTGCTATTAGTTTCAGGGGGGTTGGATGTGCATTTTCGATGCGCTATTACCCCTTACTGTATAAGGGGTAAAGCTAGCGCGTCAAACGCGCGTCCAAACCTGGGCTAACAGTGCGCACTGTACTGTATCTGCCTGTAAGTTGGTAGCTGTATGGTGGTGATACCAGCAAGCAACAGTAGTTGGTTACAGGCACCGAGGCAGGAAGAGCAGGCCCTCGAGGAGCGAGTACCTGAGCCCAGTAAGGCACCTGAAAGAAAGTAAAGGGCCCCCGATGAGCGGGTACCCAGGTTAGAGAATAACCCCGAAGGGCAGAGAGAGCTTCTAGTGGCAGAGTAGTTCAGACCGGAGGCTTTCCATCCAACATGATCCTTGCTAACTCGATGAGCTAGCAAACAAGGGCAATGACGAGTGCACACTTAGCTGTATTAAAAGGTGGAATTCCTAGCAGAGGAAAATCAAACATATACATTGCATTTTAAAATCTACATGACATTTTACATTTTAAAAATGTATCCACAGATGAAACTGGTGCAAATGTTCATGAGGGCATAGCTAGAACTATTCACTAAGCTTTGCAGCCAAAAAGAGTTAAATACCCTCTGTTAAATATCTTATAACTGGACAAGAACAAATACACCCGAAAAGAATCAGCCTTTTCTGGCTACAAGGCATTTAAAATAGTAACACAGTAATGATGGCAGAAAAAGACCAAAATGGTCCATCTAGTCTGCCCAGCAAGCTTCCCAAGGCAGTCACTGCTGCTCCGTGCAGGTTACCCCCATGTTTCTCTTAAGGGTAGTAACTGGCAACCCATCTACTTAGTGTTTGGATACTTGCCAGGTACTTGTAAGCCTGGATTAGCCACTGTTGGAAACAGATTGCTGGGCTTGATGGACCCTTCGTCTGACCAAGAATGGCAATTTCTTATGTTCATATTTCCCTAAGTTATAAAGTCCAGAAGGGGGAGTCTCTTCCAAAGGGATGGGCTCCACCTTAACCAGGATGGAACCAGGCTGCTGCCGCTAAACTTTAAAAAGAAGATAGAGCAGCTTTTAAACTAGAACAAAGGGGAAAGCCGACAGTCGCTCAGCAGCGCATGGTTCGGAGAGAGGTATCTTCAAAGGACACTAATGATGCATTAGAATTAGGACATCCCGACAGTGAGGTTCCAATAATAAGGAAAGTAGGCCAAGTGCCTGTAACTAAAAACTCACCTGAGCTAAAAAATTCTAACTTATCCCTATCAATTAAAAAGCAGAATAAAAATACAAACAAATCGCTAAAAGACAGGAAACAGTAGGATTAAATGGAAAGCATGTGGCCCCGCAATGAAGAATTGATGGGCTGAGGCTAATGATTCAGATGGACTGAACCGAATCACGGCATAGGCATATTTTGCATAGGCTCGGCCGCGCGCGCAAGCCCTGGGATGCGCGTATGTCCCAGGGCTTCGAAAAAGGGGCGGGGCCATGGGCGTGGCGGTTGTCTAGGGCGGGGCCAGGGGCGGTGCTCCAGGGGCTGTCCCGAGTCCTCCAGCACAGCGGCCCATGCCAGGGCAAGGTGCGCCGGCAGCTGACCAGCGCACGCAAGGCCTGCCTCGGGCAGGCGTAACTCCTGAAAAAAAGGTAGGGGGGGGATTTAGTTAGGGCTGGGGGATGGGTTAGATAGGGAAAGATGGGGGGGGGGGATCGAAAAAAAAAGTTCCCTCCAAGGCCGCTCCGAAATCGGAGCGGCCTTGGATGGAACAGGGAAAGCCATCGGGGCTCCCCTTGGGCTCGGCCCTCTCAAGGTGCACAAGTGTGCACCTCCTTGCGTGCGCCGACCCCAGATTTTATAACATGCGTGCGGCAGCGCTCGCATGTTATAAAATCAGGTGTACATTTGTGCGTGCTGGGTAGCGCGCACAAATGTACCCTGCGCACGTAACATTTAAAATCTGCCCCGTAATGTTTTTCATGTATCTCTTCATAAGCCACTGGTTCTTACTTGGCCTTTCCAGAAGACCTGTAACCCCTGCCATCGAATCCGAGGACCAGCTCTACCAAGTAAGGGAGGTACTGGACGTTTACCAAAGGAACAATAAATGGGAGTATCTGATTTCTTCGGAAGCCTTTGGAAATGAGGAAAATACTTGGGAACCCGCTTCTAATATTCTAGATAAGAATCTCTTAAGGACCTTTCACACCTCTCATCCCAAGGAACCGAAACCTCGAGGAGGGGGCTCTAAAGGAGGGGGTACTGTTACCTGTCACGGCCCACCTTCCCTCTGGGGGGTCGGCCCCCCTGGACAGCTTCTTCGATGTCGGTGTTCGGGAGACACGCCCGACCCATCGTTGCTGCGGCTAAGACGCTCCCCGCGGCTTCCTCTAGGCGCGCATGTGGGCGAGTGCACTCCTGTTAAAGGGCCCGCAGCGGGAACTCTTGGCGGTGCACAGCTTAGACGTCATCAGGCAGCCCTTATTTAAGGGCAGCTCATCCTGGAACCCTTGCCTCAGTTACAGGTCCACTCATGACGTGTTGGTTTCTCTGTTGCCTGCTTCTTGGCATGGACTCGGACTGCCTTGGATACCTCGTTTGCCTGCCGCCTGTCCTGATTCGGATTGCCTTGGACTTTGTATTGCCTGCCACGACTGATTGTCTTGGATCTTATGTGCCCGACTCCTGCCACAACTCGGATTGCCTTGGACCTTGTATTAAATGCCGCCTGCCCTGACTCGGATTGCCTTGGATACCTTGTTTGCCTGCTGCCTGCCCTGATTCAGATTGCCTTGGATCTGCTGTTTGCCTGCCACTTGTTTAATCCGGATTGCTTCTGGATTGGCTGTTCACTGCCTGCCGTCCGGATTACTTCCTGGACTCCGCTTCTTCTGCTGCGACCTGCCCCGCCCTTGGGTCAAACCTTGCTAGTAGGGTGACGCTCCGCCTGCAGTCGGCAGAAACTTCGGGGTTGCCTTCAGAGGGTATTCAATCTTGCCGCAGCCAAAGGGTCCACGTAAGTAACAGTTCCTATGCCAGGGTGGGAACAGGCGGTATTCCCAGGAGTACAATCTGAGACAAGGAAGCCTTTAATACTGTTTCCAGCTGCCTGGCAGCTAGAATGTGAAGACATTTTTGATTATTTCTATATGATCCATGGGCAGAAGCACCCTGTGTTGGTGCCTGGGAAGCAACATCCTCTTCTGAAACCAGAATGGGTTCTTCCTCTTGTGATGTCTCCTCTGAATTCCACAGTAGAGCATCTGACTGAACCATTTGGAGGACAGCAAACGGGCAGTGAAGATCCCTGATGCTAGGATATCGGTTACTCCATGTACATTGATGGTAGCAAAAAGGATTAATGCCCTGACATTTTCAGAGCATCCTGCACCAATGCTCTGTGCATCAATAGTGCCATGCTCTTGTGCTTCAACAGTGTGTTTTGCTGAGCCTCCATGTTCTGTCTGAGTCAAGAGCTTGTGCTTCTACCATGCCAGGTCCTTATGTTTCCCATACGTAAAAACATGCACTCTTGTGCGTTGCTGAAGAGACAAAAAATTTGTCTCCAGTCAATGTGAAAGGATCCTGTGCCTACACCCGCTTACAGGCTGAAGCCTTCAAATGGTCCAAAGGTCAGCGTTTCTCTGATCCGTTCAATCATCCCCAGGATGCTGAAGCAGCAGGTTGAGTCTTAGAAGAGGTACCCTTTGTTGACTCACCACCTACTGATGAAGAGAAACTTTGTTGACTTTAGAGTTCTCCTATCCTGAAAGCCCAGTTCCTCAGTGTTCTGGGAGAAATGCAGCCACAATCTTAGCAGCTAGCAGTCATGGTAGGGACCCAAACAGTTGTAACAGATTTTGTGTCCATCCACGATTGACATTTTGCACCCACAGAGACCCTTAAAGCCACTGTGCTTCCTTGAAAAGCCTAAAAAATGTTTATATATGTAGAGAAAGGGGTACATGTCCAGGGTGTCAAGTGGACAAAAAATGACTGAGCACTCACAAGTCAGTGGCTCCTGCAATAACTCCTGCACATGCTCAGTAGGGCAAAAGCTCTACTGAGCTCAGGATGTGTGTTATGTTATGCCAATTGACCATGTCATTTGTGTTATGGCTAATTCAGCCCTGCTTGTCGACAGAGACCATTTTCAAGAAACTACACCAGAAAGACAGATAGTAAACCCTATGCAATTTAGTTCATACTAAATCAATCAGGCACTGGTTAACTCCTTCAGAGGCTCATAAATGTAGAGATCTCCATATTGTGCCAGGTCATACTAATATTTCCTCCTTTGTCACTATTCTTTATCATTGCTTCCTGAAATGATGCCTTTCTTCTCTATCCCATAAGAAAGGGACAAGGACAAGTTGTGTGCCTTCTTAATTTTGGAAATGTAAGACAACTTAAAAGTAACAACTTCCAACAGAAAGTTTAATAATGTAAGGTGACATGGAAATTCCATGATTTCCGATATATTTTTCATTTTTAAGACAACAGAAATGGAAGTGCACTCAAAACTATTTGTCACCCATTATAAATCTAAAAAAAAAAAAAAAAGAGGCACTACTGTGCTCAGTGGGAAACTATAGTAGCATCACTGTTATATACCAAAGAATAAATACATGAGAAGCTGAAGAATAACTTTACAACAGTAACCTGGACACATCCAAAGTATGATGTTTAGGGTGCTGCTGTCTCCGCTCCTGAGGATCCTCTTCAGCTGTTCATGCTGTATTCATATTATGGATGTTTCAAGTTGGCATAAGTGCATAGTTCCGATGACAAAAAATACTCTTTCCCAATAATTAGACTACTAGTGAATGGTAACATAAGCTTTGAAATCTCTTCCTATTTTCTGTTGCCTGAGAAATGAAGCAGAAATAAGAACGAAGTATAATTCCATGTAAACAGAATACTCCATTGGTGAGTGAATTTGTTAATATAATCTTTGTTGATATCTCATGGCATCTCTAATTTTTTAAACCCAGCATATAGTATCCTAATACAAAGACTGGTTAAGGCTTACTTGTTTTAGAAGTACAAATCCAGCTAAACTGTTAAATTTTATCATACAGTTTAGCTCAACCACATGAAATGCTGGGTTTCCATAAGTTAGAAATACTCATAATCCTCACCGTGACAACAAATATCCCCACTGCAGCAGAAAATGCAGACATGAAGTAGCAATACACCTAGCAACCACAAGATGTTAGTGTTGCTATATAAACTAAAAATATATAGTGTCTTTTTCAAACACACAATCATAGATCATCATAGTCTTTAACCCTTTACTCCTTGTTCTTTTTACAATGAGAGTTTCTAAGGAAAACAGTTAAAGATGATAAAGTCCCTTGTAGGAATATTCCAGTTGTCCTCTGAGCTGAGAGGCATCATATCCCATTAGGAGAGGAGATCTGTATGCTTCTGCCTCTCTCCTCTGATTCTGTTTGAATTCAATTTGTGCAGTTAGTGACTGAGAGGACAAAGTCTTTCTGCATACAAAGGAAGAAAAAGTGTTCTGGCCATCCCATGGAGAATCTCCTTCAAGAAACAAAGAAAATGTGTGGAGATAGACATTTATAGGAGCCATGCAGTCCAAACTTTAAAACCAAAGAAACAAGCAGACTGAGCAGGGGCAGAGCCTGAGCCCCTGAGCACTGCCACTCCACACCAGGAGGAGAAGAAGATTCAGCAGTCTCTCTGGTGGCAACAAATCTCATTATTACCAGACAATTCCAGCATAATGGCTCTTTCTCTGGGTGGAGGCAACAGGCAAGATACCAAGACAGCCGGTGGATGGAAGGAGACATCCAACTCTGAACTGGTGTCCTTTACCGTGCACCAGGCACTAATCTAAGAGAGAAAAATAAACAAGCTAAAACAAAGTGGTAATTGTTAAGACCTCTTTTCATATTTATCTGTAATTATATTTATGCTATGTTTTTTTTTCATTTGTAATTTTTCATTGTATTGCAACATGCTACAAGATTGCATGGAATGCGCATAATAAAGTGGTAATTATACCATGGAGGCAAGCATTAAGTTGGATACCTAAAATAAAACTGAAAGACCCCTTTCTCTCTGTAGATAATCAACAAGCTTCATTTTCAAGTCCTAGAGGTGATAATAGAGGAGAAGCAAAAGGGAAGCAAAACTAAATCAGGGATGAAGACAGCTTATGAATTGTGGTTTACATTGTCTATTTTTGTTCTGTTAATCCTCTGCATCCGTCAAGAAAATAGGCTTGTCTGCCTCAGTTTTCTATCTCGGTAAAGACCAACAAGGAAGTCACAGTCTCACAATTTATGCATAGATACCACATGTCCAGGTTCTCCTGTTCTCCCTCACCCCCAAACTGAAAACTTACAAAGCCTCATATACTGAAAAATACTCCCATACTTAGAGGCAGGCTGGATGGGCTATTTAGGCTTTATCTACCATCATGTTCTAGGTTTCCATAAAAAATACACTAAATGATTTAGTTACTGAACAGAGCTGACTGAATAAACAACACTCTGTATGTCAAGAAAAACTAGGAACAGGCTATTTATTATCTGAAATCTATAGGAAAATTGGTTCCTACCTGCTAATTTTCATCCTGTAGTACCACGGATCAGTCCAGACAGTGAGTTGAGCCTCCTTTCCAGCAGTTGGAGACAGAGAAAAACTCAAAAGGTATACTATATCAGGACAGTTCTCCCCCTGTGTCCCTTCAGTATAATCATTATCAAAGCAGGAAAAAATTGTTAACTATAATCTTAACCAGAGAAAGATCAAGCAAGTAAAACCTGTAACCTCCAAATTGGAACTGGAAATTTGAAACAATGCAAAAAAGCGTTCTTACATATAATGGTCAGATACTTCCGGTGCCTTATAGCTCATATATGCATTGCTCTGATAAGCTTAGGAGATACTCCCAAAATCTGTAAATGAAAGAAACTTCGAGCGGTTGTTTCCAAGAAAAGTCAGAATGCAAGAAGGGCGGGCATCTGGACTGATCCGTACTACAGGAAAGAATATTAGCAGGTAAGAACCAATTTTCCATTCCCTGTACGTACCGGGATCAGTTCAGACAGTGGGATGTAACAAAGCTTCCCTAAGTAGGGTGGGACTGAGATAGTCCCGCTTGAAGCACCTGTGCCGAAGGAACCAAAAACTCGTGCCTGTACATCGAGGCAATAATGACAAGCAAAGGTATGAAGAGATTTCCAAGTAGCTGCTTTGCATATTTCTTGCGGGGAGACCAACTGGCTCTCTACCCAAGAGGTAGCCTGTGAACGCAAAGAATGGGCCTTTAAGCCCTCCAGAACCGGCCGGCCCCGACAGATATACGCCGACACAATCGCCTCCTTTAGCCAGTGAGCGATGGTAGCCTTAAAAGCCTTGTTCCCCTTATTGGGTCCGCTCCGTAAGACAAAGAGATGATCAGAGACCCGAAACTCATTTGTGACTTCTAAGTATTGCAGTAGCACTCTTTTCACATCAAGGCGCCTTACGTCTCCGCCAGGTGTGCTCGCAATTTGTCTGGAGAAAAGGCAGGTAGCTCCACTGACTGATTTAAGTGAAAAGAGGACACAACCTTTGGTAAAAAGGATGGTACTGTCTTGAGGGAAACAACTGAATCAGAAAAACAAAGAAATGGTTCCCTACAAGACAAGGCTTGGAGCTTGGACACTCTCCTGGCTGAGCAGATAGAGACCAGAAATACTGTCTTAAGAGTCAGGTTTTTGAGTGTGGCCCGCCTGAGGGGTTCGAAAGGCGCCCCACAGAAAACTCGAAGTACCAGATTAAGGCTCCACGACGGACAAGTAGCCCGGGCAGGTGGGTTCAAATGCTTAGCCCCCTTGAGGAACTGCACGACATACAGGTGGGCCGCCACCGTGCAACCTTCGACCCGCCCTAAGAGGGAACCGAGAGCTGAAACTTGAACCCGCAGGAAATTGAAAGACAAACCCTTGGAGAGGCTATTCTGTAGGAAAGATAGGACCTAGGACACCGGGGCCCTGCGTGCCGGTACTCCTGAGTCAGCATACATCGCCTCAAACACTCTATACCCGAACGTAAGCGAGAGAGGTTGAAGGCTTACGGGCACCAACAAGGTGGAAATAACCTCCTCCTTATAACCCTTCTTCCTCAGTCTGCGCCTCTCAAAAGCCAGGCCGCTAGACAAAAGCGATTCGCCTGATCGAAAAATACGGGACTCTGCCGCAGTAGGTTTGGGAGGTGACAGAGGTGAAGAGGACTATCCGTCATGAGGTTCACCAGATCCACGGTCTCCAGGGCCATTCTGGTGCTATGAGAATAACCGGCCCCTTGTGAAGCTCTATTCTTCTGAGTATTTTTCCCACCAGAGGCCAGGGTAGGAACACATAGAGGAAGATGTCGCCAGGGTAGCACCAGTGCATCCACCCCTTCTGAGCAGTGCTCCTGTCTGTGGCTTAAGAATCTGGGAGCCTTCGCATTTTTCAGAGTGGCCATTAGGTCTAAGTGGGGGGGCTCCCCACTTGCGCATGACAAGATCCATTGCCTCTTCGGACAACTCCCACTCTCTGGGGTCTAGGTGTTGACGTCTTAGGAAATCGACCTGAATATTCTCCTTCCCCGCAATGTGGGAGGTTGCCAGTCGAGCCAGATGGTGCTCTGCCCAGGAGAACAGCTTGCTGGCTTCCAGGGCTACCAGCTGACTCCTGGTACCACCCTGGCGATGATGTAAGCTACGTGGTGGTATTGTTGTATCGCACCGCTTTGTGACGGAGCAAGGGCAGGAATGTCTTGAGCGCCAAGCGAAGCAGCACTCGGGCCTCCAGGCGATTGATGTGCCAGTGAGATTGCGATGGAGACCATTGCCCTTGGGGTAGACTGATTCTGGCACACTGCTCCCCGCCGGAGAGGCTGGCATCTGTCCTAACATGATCCACTAGGTGTGGTTCCAGGCGGCATCCCCTTCAACAGTTGAGCGAGTTAAGAGCCACCACCACATGCTGGCGATGGTAAGGTCGGAGAGCGGTAGAGGTGTCCCTGAAACTCCTCCGAGACCGGCTTCCAGCGGGACAGCAAAGCTTTCTGTAAAGGCGCATATGTGCGAAGGCCCATGAAACCAAATCTATAGTTGAAGCCATAGAGTCCAGGACCTGGAGATAGTCCCAGGCCATGGGCACAGAGAGAGATAACAGATGTCGTACTTGATTCATGAGCTTGAGCGCCCAGGCCTCGGGAAGCAAGACTTTGCCCACACGTGAGTCGAAGCGTGCCCCTAAAAATTCCAGTACTTGAGAGGGCTTGAGGTTGCTCTTGGGGAAATTGACTATCCAACTGAGGGAGGTGAGAAATGACAAGACTCTGTTGACTGCAATCACGCAAAGTTTCTCCGATTTTGCCCAAATGAGCCAGTCGTCCAGGTAAGGATGGACCAGTATACCCTCTCGGCGGAGGAAGGCCGCCACTACCACCATGACCTTGGTAAATGTGCGTGGAGTGGTAGCAGACCGAAAGGAAGTATGAGCGAAAAATAAAATAAAACATAAGCGAACCCAACTCCGTGGGGTGGTGGGTGGGTTTTGTGAGAACTAACATTCTGCTGTCCTGGGAGAACACCTGTTATAGGTAAGCAACTCTGCTTTCTCCCAGGACAAGCAGGATGGTAGTCCTCACATATGAGTGAATAGCGAGCTACAGGATGCACGAACAGAGTCAACCAAGCAGCACCCAACAATGTGCAACAGGCACAACCATAGGGGTGCTGTTAGTTATGGAGGGCAGCCTGAATTTCACAGTGGGTGGTAGGAAGGAAGAATTGAGTTATTAACTGGAAACCAAATTACAACCAGTACAGATGGCCAAAGATGCAGTCTTGTCGAGAGAGTAATGAGCCGCAAAGGTATGAAGACAGCTCCAAGTAGCAGCTCTACAGATATCAGCAATAGGTACTGGAGGTGCACTACTGACGTTGCTATGGCTCTGACTGAATGCGCTTTCACGCATCCCTCTAGCAGAAGGCCTGCTTGTTGGTAGCAGAAGGAAATACAGTCCACCAGCCAGGTGGACAGGGTCTGCTTGCTCATCGCAACTCCCAATTTGGTCTTATCAAAAGAGACAAAAAGTTGGGTGGACTTCCTACGGGCTGTAGTGTGGTCTAAATAAAAAGCGAGCGCACACTTACAGTCCAAGGAATGCAGGGCCGCTCACCTGGGTGTGAGTGAGGTTTTGGAAAAAAGGTGGGTAGTATTATGGATTGATATAGGTGGAAATTCAGATACTACCTTTGGCAAGAATTTAGGGTGAATGCAGCGCACTACAAGGTCATGAGAAATCTTGTATAAGATGGGTATGTTACCAGTGCCTGTAGCTCACTGACTCTGCGAGCTGATGTTATAGCCACTAGGAGATTACTTTCCAAGTGATATGTTGGAGCTCGCAGGAGTGAGGTGGCTGAACGGAAGTCACATGAGCCGTGCTAGCACAACACTGAGGTCCATTGCCGCAATTGGGGGACGCAGAGGCGGCTTCAGTTGTGTAGCAAGCCTCTCAGAAGTGTCCTACAAGTGGTTGCACCGAAATTAAGGCATCATCCTATACCTGTATGGTAAGCAGCTATGGTACTTACATGTACTCGGATGGAGACGTTTGTAGGCCAGACTCTGAAAGGTGCCAGAGGTAGTCTAGGAACCATATTTGTCATGCACCACAAGGAGAAATCTGTTCCATTTTGAATGGTAAGATTTCCTAGTAGAAGGCTTTCGTGAAGCTATGAATACCTGTGACACTTTTTTTTTAATTTACATTATATTCCACTTTTTCACACTTTTTTCAACACTTCGAAGTGGATTAAATTTAGGTACTGTAGGTATTACATATCATTAGAAAGGATTACATTCAGGTACTGTAGGTATACACATTATTAGATGGGTTAAGGGATTGAAGAATCAACCTTTCAACATCCATACCATCAGAGACAAAGACTGGAGGGTCGGATGACACAACAGCCCGTCATTCTGTGTTATTAGAGTTGGTGCTGTGCCCAGGCAAATTGGTTGCTGGACTGAGAGGTCCCGTAGTATGGAAACCAAACCTGCTTCTGTGTTTTCTAATGAGGATGTTGGGGAGATACCAGTTCCAGAGATGGTTTTCAGGGGTGATGAGTTCTGACGAAATCACTGTGAACCTGGAAGATGTAGTAGGCCAGATTGACAAACTAAAGAGTAGCAAATCACCTGGACCGGATGGTATGCATCCTAGGGTACTTGCCTGCCAGTATGAAATTTCTGATCTATTAGTTAAAATTTGTAACCTATCATTAAAATCATCCATTGTACCTAAAGACTGGAGGGTGGCCAATGTAACCCCAATATTTAAAAATATCTCCAGGGGCGATCCGGGTAACTATAGACCAGTGAGCCTGACTTTAGTGGCGGGGAAAAATAGTGGAAATTATTCTCAAGATCAAAATCGTAGAGCATATAGAAAGACATGGTTTAATGGAACACAGTCAACATGGATTTACCCAAGGGAAGTCTGGCCTAACAAATCTACTTCATTTTTTTGAAGGTGTTAATAAACATGTGGATCAAGGTGAACCGGTAGATGTAGAATATTTGGATTTTCAGAAGGCGTTTGACAAAGTCCCTCATTAGAGGTTTTTAAGAAAAGTAAAAAGTCATGGGATAGGAGGCGATGTCCTTTCGTGGATTACAAACTGGTTAAAAGACAAGAAACAGAGAGTAGGATTAAATGGACAGGGAGTGGGCAGTGGAGTGCCACAGGGATCTGAATTGGGACCCTTACTTTCAATATATTTATAAATGATCTGGAAAGAAAGATGAGTGAGGTAATCAAATTTGCAGATGATACAAAATTGTTCAGAGTAGTTAAATCACAAGCAGATTGTGATAAATTGCAGGAAGACCTTGTGAGACTGGAAAATTGGGCATCCAAATGGCAGATGAAATTTAATGTGGATAAGTTTATTTATTTAAAATCTTTTCTATACCGTCGTTCAGTATATACCATCACAACGGTTTACAGATGGAAACAGGATGCTGCTCTTGATGGACCCTTGGTCTGACCCAGCATGGCAATTTCTTATGTTCTTGTGTTGTGTGCTGTCTATGCCCCTGGAGGGGTAGTGTCCTCCATGGGTGGCACAGTTACCAATCGCTGCGCCTGGTCATCTGGTCCCTTTCGGGGGGGGGGGGGAGGAAGAGGCAGAGAGGACGGCAGCCATTTTGACTGATTATGGGACAGTAGCTAGGGAGTTACTCTCCCTTTTCTCCTCTGTCCTATTTTTTGGTGTTGGCTGTGGCAGCACCATAGCGCTTTTCGCTCAGTCCTGGAAAGTGTTCAGGGCCAGTAGTTTGAGGTTATTGGGCCTCACTAAGGTCTGCTGGTGTGCTGTCTGTGGATCGGGGGGGGGGGGGGGGGGGGGGGACGGGACCTCCGCCGGAAGCATAATTAACATGCGCTGTACCCGATTGTTGGGTTTCGCTCAAGAGGCCCCGGGAAGGTCAGAAGGTATGACTGACATTTTGACTGCATGTGGAGCAGCAGCTTGGGAGTTAAGCTCTCTTCCCGTTCCCAGTGAAGTTACTCTCTGGTAGGACATTGGGGACCAGAGGAGTTTTCCTCAAACTTTGTCCTTTTGCTCCATTAGGCTTATAGGGAACAGAAGGAAGGACAAAGGAGCAGGAGTCCCATCGCTAGGCTGAGACTTCTAAAGCGGACACACACAAACAGTCTGGTGGAGTTCATTTGACTCCTTAGTCTGGGACACCTATCTGGTATGGATTTGGAGACTTCCGTTGTTTCTGATGGTGACGGTCCTCAAGGGTTCAGTCTCCAGGAGGGCCCGCATGATGGTCCCCAAGACCATCCAGATGTTGTTCCTGTGGGAGTACAAGCTGGTGATAAATCCTGATACGGATGAGGTCCCTAAGAAGGAACTAACTCTTATTATTCCCCTTGTGCTAGGGGAACAGGGGATCTGAGTCACGCATGAGCACTCAGACAAGGAAGAGGTTCTGTTCTGGATGAATCGAGGAAAAGGAAGAAGCTCATTGTACTTGATTGGGCTTCTCCTGAGGCCGGTCTGATGGTGGCTAAGGCCATGTTCAAGCAGTTCTCCTAGCCGGAAGAGACCTTGGAGCTCTAGAAGTTTCCAAAGGTGGATACGGCAGTGCTGGCAGTGACCAAGAGGATGGCCATTCTGGTGGCAGGGTCGACAGAGCTGTACGGCGTCTGTTGAAGAGAGGGTTTGAGGTCGTAGCCTTGAGTCTTCAACGTGCTATTTGTGTTAGCTGGAATCAGGAACTAGGTTTGAGGCAGGTGTGCCCTAGGGGGCAGATGTCCAGTATAATTTGGTGCGGACATCAGCCTGAAATATGGTTTCTGCTGGCGACATGTAGACTCCTGTGGTTGAGTAACCTTCCTTTAAGGGGAAGTGGTTGTTTGAGGAGGACCTGGACCAATTGTTGAAAATCCTGGAGGATTCCATGGGGATATAGTTTGCCAGAGGACAAGAAAGCTGTCAAGAAGACTTTTCCGCTGTGTGCCCAAATTAGGGACGTGTGGTGTTTTTAGGTCTAGTAAGTTGGCCGCGGGCGTGAGGCAAAAAGCAGTCTTCAGGTCGGCAGCAGTCCTTTCGGGGTTCCCACTGGATTTCCAGGTGTGGTGCCAGTCCGAGGACCGGAAGAAGTTACACTTTGCAATGAAGTCAGGCAGATGATCTCTTTGGTTGAAACAGTAGGATGGAGATTGGCTCATTTCTGTGAGGAGTAGACCAGGATCATGTCAGACCAGTGGGATAGGATGCTTTCTTGGTGTCCCAGTGTGGGTCCCGATCCAAGCAAAGGCGTTGCAGGTCCACATTTCCAGTTGGAAGAGCTGTGGATGCTAATTGTAGCAGTTCGAAAAGGAGATTTTCTAGCAGACCCGGATCTGACGAAAGCCTATCTGCACAGCCCTATTTGGCCAAGATTCTCAGAAGTTATTTTTATGTTTTGCACTTGTTGTGTTATATTAGGGGGCCACTAGGAGAGCGATCCCAACTTGAGGGGATTTCGTGTGCCCTTGGGCCTCGGCACGATCCCAGACAAATCCAAGACAGCACAAGGGTTGGCGAGGCATGTCCCAGCATGGGCGAAGACAAAGTCTAACCCGCTGCCGGACCTGCATGCTTCTGAAAGCCAACAACATTAAGTTGATTAGTGAATAGTCCTCCGACCGTTCCCAGCCCTTTTGTACCTGCCGCTAGGTATCGGCAAGAAGCAGCAAGCCGGACTGAGGATGAGGGCAGACAGAGGTCTTGTGACACAGAAGACTCTAGATGAGACGAGAAGACTCTGGAAGTGGATGTGCACAAGGAACTTGGAAGACTCTAAACGAGACGAGGAACTTGGAAGGTTCAGACATTGGCACTGTCTCTCAGGGCACCCTACACAGCCCACCGACAAGGGCGGACCCAATGGGCTGGTCGCAGACCACCCTGTCCCACTGCATGCCCTACACAACCTGAAGAGGCTGGTCACGGACTATGCGGAGAGCGGAACAAGCACAGGAAGGGAATCCAGCTGAGACGAAACTCCAATGATGAAGCAAGGTGTCATCCGGAGAACCACAGGAGCTGGAGGATCCGGAGGACTCGAAACAGACTAAGGAGGAGCGAAACCTCGGAACATCAGGAAGCCTGGACTAGGAATCTCAGGACACGAAGACATGGAACATCAGGAAACCATGAACACAGGAAGCAGACGAGACATGGAGCTCCAACGAAGACCTGACAGAGCACTGGAAGACTAGACTTCCAGATGCAAGTAACTCCAAAGCAAGGCAAAGCTGAAGTGGAGAAGAAGCTCTTATATAGGCTGAGACATGACACAGTCCTTAGGTGGGGCCCAGGGCATATCCGGCTGTGGGCCCTTTAAATCTGGTAAGAAGGCGTGGCCGCGTGTCTAGAGAGGAAACAGGAAGTTATGCAGGATCATGGTCAGCGGCCCTGCACAGACGTCGTAGACTGAGAAGCAGGGCTGGGCCAAGGAGCAGGCCCCGTCTGAAGTGGCTTCTGCCGCTGCAGGAGGGAACGAAGGCGGCTCCGGCTGCCAGGAAAGCCCGGAGACTGCGGCCTCTGGCCGTGACGATGAAGCAGACGTTGGTGACGGTCCCTACCTCGTAGAGACATGGCGGCAGGCCCGCCATGCTGGGGAGGCACTCCGAAGTCCGCGGCTCCTGCCGCAGCGAAGAGGACAAGCCAACACGGCTCCCACCGCGAAGGATGTCAGCGGTTCCGTGCCACGCCGGAGAAGGCAGCATAGGAGGTGAGAGGCCTGCTCGCGGGGAGTAGCTCCGCGGGCAGGATTCATAACACGTTAACAGTCTGAAGCGTGGGTTGGTGGTCTACATAGCGACGCATGAAGGGGCATGACATTGGATATATAGATGTTGAGTATGGCATGTAAAAAGTAATATCTGAAGAAACATAATAGAGGTTTTACAAAATAGGACAAAGTTTGTGAATGAGAAATTCTGTCAGCAGTGGGTCGATGTGTGAATTCCACAGGAAACAATCTATACAGACAAATTATGGCCTACATGGCTAGAGATAAAACTTACAACCAGTCCCAGCCTGCAGAGCCTGCATCCGCTCCAGACACCCAGCCATCTTTTTTTTTTTTTTTTTAAACAAAGTCATCTGGTAGTCTTCTTGAGGTCCTAAATCTATAAAATGAAAATGCACAAACCTAAATGTAACATTGCTTTACAATTTATGCATCAATACTTTAATATAAATAAAACTATGGCTTTTTGCATAATGTTCACAACTAATACTAATGACCCACCCCATGCTCAACATTCTAACTTCCAAATTCTAGAGATCGTACCCCAGAAATTAAGTACCCAGTCCAAGCCCCCTGACCCAGGCACTACTTACTCCACGTGCGTGAGAAGTTCCTCTATCAAACTCAATCTTGAGTTCCTCCCATGCGATGGCCATTCTTCTCATATTGCACCTCTCACCAGATCACCTATATAAATTAGCTTAATTAGTTACCTCGAGAGATGCCAAAAGGGCAACGTCCCAGGTGGTAAAATTGGGCTGGAGGCATTGTGGTGACATATCCAGTTCCGTCCTCGCAGAAGTTAGTATTAACACGTGCGTGCGCATTTAAGAACTTAAGAACATAAGAAACTGCCATGCTGGGTCAGACCAAGGGTCCATCAAGAGCAGCAACCTGTTTCCAACAGTGGCCAATCCAGGCCATAAGAACCTGGCAATTACCCAAACACTAAGAAGATCCCATGCTACTGATGCAATTAATAGCAGTGGTTATTCCCTAAGTATAATTGATTAATAGCCATTAATGGACTTCTCCTCCAAGAACTTATGCAAACCTTTTTTGAACCCAGCTACACTAACTGCACTAACCACATCCTCTGGCAACAAATTCCAAAGCTTTATTGTGCGTTGAGTGAAAAAGAATTTTCTCCGATTAGTCTTAAATGTGGTACTTGCTAACTTCATGGAATGCCCCCTAGTCCTTCTATTATTCGAAAGTGTAAATAACAGATTCACATCTACTAGTTCAAGACTTCTCATGATTTTAAAGACCTCTATCATATCCCCCCTCAGCCATCTCTTCTCCAAGCTGAACAGCCCTAACCTCTTCAGCCTTTCCTCATAGGGGAGCTGTTCCATCCCCTTTATCATTTTGGTTGCCCTTTTCTGTACCTTCTCCATTGCAACTATATATTTTTTGAGATGCAGCGACCAGAATTGTACACAGTATTCAAGGTGCGGTCTCACCATGGAGTGATACAGAGGCATTATGACATTTTCCGTTTTATTCACCATTCCCTTCCTAATAATTCCCAACATTCTGTTTTCTTTTTTGACTGCTGCAGCACACTGAACCGACGATTTCAATGTGTTATCCACTATGACGCCTAGATCTTTTTCCTGGGTGGTAGCTCCTAATATGGAACCTAACATCGTGTAACTACAGCAAGGGTTATTTTTCCCTATATGCAACACCTTGCACTTGTCCCCATTAAATTTCATCTGCCATTTGGATGCCCAATCTTCCAGTCTTGCACGGTCCTCCTGTAATGTATCACAGTCTGCTTGTGATTTAACTACTCTGAATAATTTTGTATCATCCACAAATTTGATAACCTCACTCGTCGTATTCCTTTCCAGATCATTTATATATATATATTGAAAAGCACCGATCCACGTACAGATCCCTGAGGCACTCCACTGTTTACCCTTTTCCACTGAAAAAATTGACCATTTAATCCTACTCTCTGTTTCCTGTGTTTTAACCAGTTTGTAATCCACGAAAGGACATCGCCTCCTATCCCATGACTTTTTATTTTTCGTAGAAGCCTCTCATGAGGGACTTTGTGAAACGCCTTCTAAAAATCCAAATACACTACATCTACCGGTTCACCTTTATCCACATGTTTATTAATCCCTTCAAAAAAATGAAGATTTGTTAGGCAAGACTTCCCTTGGGTAAATCCATGTTGACTGTGTCCCATTAAATCATGTCTTTCTATATGCTCTACGATTTTGATCTTGAGAATAGTTTCCACTATTTTTTCCGGCACTGAAGTCAGGCTCACTGGTCTATAGTTACCCGGATCGCCCCTGGAGCCTTTTTTAAATATTGGGGTTACATTGGCCACCCTCCAGTCTTCAGGTACAATGGATGATTTTAATGATAGGTTAATGTGGATCTACGTGCATACCAACAGTGCCTAGAAAGGCACTTAGCTAAACAGGAATCTGGCTGCTCGGGCACAGAGATAGGCACTTGGGAGCACAGAAAGGCGCCTAGCTAAGCTGGCCGCTCAAGCACCAAGATAGACACTCAGCTGGGTGCGAATTGGGGTGCTTCGGCTACCAGAAAGGTGCCTAGCTAAGCAGGTTTCTCTTAACCCCTTATCCTCCCCCTCTACTGACCCCCTTCCAAGTGTTACTTTCACCCACCCCTCTCTAACCACCTTTTCCCATCCTCCTTCCCCCTCTCAAAAGTTCATCAACCCCACTACTCTCTCCTCCCCCTTCCCTCCTCTCACAGCATAGGTTTTTTCCTAACACCATATCCTCCCCTCCCCCACTACTAACCTCACTTTCAACTATTAGCTCCATTCACCCCTCTCCCACCACCCTTTTTCTCAGCTTACCTACCCCCTCCAAAAAGTCCACCAAACCCAATATACTCTCTTCCCCCCCTCCCGAAGCAGGGATTTATCCTAACACCTTCCTCTCCCACTCTCG
Organism: Rhinatrema bivittatum; assembly: GCF_901001135.1. Classification (NCBI taxonomy): domain Eukaryota; kingdom Metazoa; phylum Chordata; class Amphibia; order Gymnophiona; family Rhinatrematidae; genus Rhinatrema; species Rhinatrema bivittatum. The sequence goes on from NC_042627.1 coordinate 305,770, forward strand.
CAGTACCAACCCCTCTATACACTACTACCTCTCCCACCCTGTCTTATTTCCATCCCCCTTTCCCATCATCCCTCCCAAAACTGTGTGGAAATCTCCAGTTCCCAGCACACTAATATTAGAGTACTGGTGTCTATGAACCTAAAGACTATGACCCAAGTGTGAAGGAAAATTAATTGCAACGTGTGTTGCCTGCCCAGTTCTGTAAAGATCCTGGATTCTAGGCTGGCAAACACAAAGACCATTCATACCAACAACAGCATCCAAAGAGACAGAGAACATTTAAAAAAAGTATTTTGTGAAGAAATAAACATTTATTAACAATAGTAACAAGTATGAACAAGGACAAAAAATGGCTGAAGAGGTACCCATTAAGGCACAGTCTTTATTGTCGATCTCCAAAAAAGTCTTGTATGACATGCCTCCTGACCTCATTTCCCCTGGCTATGTTCTCTCTGGGATCTGCCGAGGTCAATCTAGCTCTCCCTCCAGGTCAGGATTAATGTCCTGTGGAAGACCATGCTGCAGAGTGAAGTTGTGAAGCTTGCAGCAGGCCACTACAATGTCCGCTACTTTCTCAGGAGAGTATTATAGTGCCCCTCCTGAGTGATCCAGGCATCGAAAACAACTCTTGAGGAGACCAAATATTCTCTCTATGATGCTCCGCGTCCTTACATGTGCCTCTTGGTACCTCAATTCAGAAGTCGGCCTAGGAACCGCAAGTGGTGTTAGCAGCTATGATTTGCATGCATAGCCAGCATCACCTGTAGAAAAAAAATTATTTTGTTTTAAATTAACTAGATTCCTTTAAGCTGACATCTGTAACATTTTTAAATTACAAATGAGACTCCTATGTACAATTTAAAAAAATTACTATTTTGCCTTTGGCTCATTCTTTACTGTTTGTTCTCTAACTCAGGAACCTCCATATCCTTTAAAGGCCAAACTAACAAAACAAAAAAAAAAAACAGTTATATGAAATAATAGATGAATTTCCTGGCTGCCTATTTTATCTACCCTCAAAAACATGGTGGTATCAATGACAGCAACCTCTTCAAATCCAATTTAAAAAAAAAGGTACAAAACTATTAGCCCTCCTCCTCCACTAACCTGGTCTACATAGAATAACTGAGAACTGCTGAGTAATCCCCCACTTTCCAAAACAAAGCTAACGAAAAACGTTGAACATTATATACCCCTTTTTATACCAAACCACAATTTTTTAAAGTACTTACAGATAAGTGAGCACCTTGCTACCAATGTACAATTAAGCACTTACTACTATGCCTTGATTAATACCCCATCACACTTTTTAAATTGTGCACATGTACCCCATAGAGCTGATTGAAATGTAATCTAAGTACTTGTACCAGCTTTTTTTTTCACACATATCCAGCAACCAGCCTTCATATTTTCCTTCAGTGAATTGCTGTGCTAGTGCTGACTGCGGCAGGATGAAAGAATCATGGCTGCTTTCAGGGAATTTTGCCACCTCACTGAGAAACTTCTGGTCATCCTTACACACGACTTGCACGTTGAGGAAGTGGTAATGCTTTCTATTTCGGTATGCCATCTCTCTTCCACGAGGAGTGGTGAAAGCCACATGGGTAAGGTCGATAGCTCCCATCACATCGAAAAATACTCTCTTCATTTGTTGCCTCTCCCAAAGCTGCTGTGGGTATTTCATGTACTGCTTGACCCTCTTCAGCATGGTCCTCAATACCTGGGTGAAGTGACAGGAGAATGTGGCTTGCTACCATATTCTGGCCAGAAAACGAAGGGCTCTGAGCAGCTTCACCAGGCCTGGGATGACATGTCCATGCTCTGTGAGAGGATCAATGTCCTCTCTGAGCTCTTCATACATAACAAAGTAACATAGTAATGATGGCAGAAAAAGACCAAAATGGCCCATCTAGTCTGTCCAGCAAGCTTCCCAAGGTAGTCACAGGCCCATGATAGCCCTAGAGCTCAGTCTGTAAGTCCTCATGACATCCGACTCTGGCATCTACATCAGCGTGGTCCTGTGGTGAAATATCCACTCCCTTTCCAGCTGGAACAGCCTGCTCCTCACGATCCCTTCTCCACCTGTTTCCTCCGGATCCTCTCTCTCCTGCCATGTCCTCTATCACCTGCCAAACCTTCTGCTGCTGTCATTCTTTGGTGAACCCGCAGGATATACCACAGCATCAGGAACAGTTGGACACAATCAGAAATCTCCATCATCTAAATCACACCAGAGCTGCACGGACACACAACCATACCACATCAAAGCAAGCAATGGAATAAAATGACCCCCCCGAGTCGGCGCTGTCATTTAACTTATGCTCTGACTGTGGTGGTAAAAAACCCACACTAGCATTAATGCGGCTCCCTGCATTGCCCATGATTAGGTAATTGCCTCCTTTGCATGCCATTAGCATGTACTCGTGCAGAAAAGCTACGGGGCAGTAAGCACATTCATACGTATTTTTTTCCTGCACACAAAACCTTTATTACATCCCCGTATTGAGCTTTGCATGGGAAAACACGAGTACATGCGTGCACAAACCCACGGCAGTTTCAGCGCACCTTATTACATCGGCCCACTGTGCGTTAATAGGAGCTGCAGACAGATGTTCCATGGTACCCCATTAAACTATGGGTAATCTTGTGGGACTTTGAACTGCAGCCTGACACCAGGACAGGAGAGAAGGAAGAGAGATGCATCTGCTTGCATGTAATACTAATCTCTTCTGCCAGAGCTGGAAGGGAAGGGATAACAAAGAGCTGCATATAGGTCAGGAGCCCCTGGTATAATCTTGGACATGGCCAATCAGGACCTATGTATAGGAAACCATCATATCTCTCTTTAAAAAAACAGACTCATATCTCCCAGAAACAAGAATGATAGTAGGAGGACAGAGACAAACCCTTTGTCTGTTATTCTTATTTGTTTTGCTATTATCTATTATCTTACTGACATAGGGTTTCATCCCTTGGTATAAAGATTCTAAAAAGGAAATCTGGTAACAGAGGTAGTGAATTCAGTTTACACAGTGAAAGGTGAAATTATTACTTACCTGATAATTTCCTTTCCTCAGTCAGTCCACACAAGTAGGTTATGCATGCCAACCAGCAGATGGAGATTAACTGACTCACTGATGTCACACAGACATAGCACAGCTAAGACATCAGCCTGCCCGTATTCCTGGAAAAAAACTGAGGACAACTGAATACCACGAACTTCAACGCTATACATTTCCTCATCCAACCACTCACCTTTTTTTTCTTCCAGTGAGGAAAAGCACTGGACTCGGAAGAGAAGTAAATAAAATAATTGTAACAGGTAAAGCAGGCACACACTTACCAAGTCTCTCAGTGACCCGGACATCCTCATCGGCCTTCAAGTTCTGTCTCTGAGAATGTCCTTGAGGAGGATAAAGAAAATACCGTACAGGCAATCCAGGGTGGGAATATGGATTGGCCTACCTGTCCTAGAGGAAAGGAAAATATCAAGCAAGTAGAAATTTCACCTTCCACTGCATTCAGGCAGGCCAGTTCATACAAGTAGAATGTACTAAATGTACTTATCAGGCAGGAGGCTGCCTGCGCTCCCTGCAACACTGTACTGGCAAAAGACGTGTCTTCCCAAACCCTAATATCCAAACGATAATGTTTGGAGAAGGTATGCAATGAAGACCACTTCACCAAGCTATAGCTCACCAACTGAGATAACTAACTCCACCCAAGACACAGCCTGTGCAGACAAAAAAAAACAAACCCTTTCTCCTGCTCTGTGTTAATCAGTAGGGATGTGAATCGTTTTAGGACGATTAAAATTATCGTCCGATAATTTTAATATCGTCTTAAACCGTTATGGAACACAATACAATACAGATTCTAACGATTTATCGTTATAAATCGTTAGAATCGTGAGCCGGCACACTAAAACCCCCTAAAACCCACCCCCGACCCTTTAAATTAAATCCCCCACCCTCCCGAACCCCCCCCCAAATAACTTAAATAACCTGCGGGTCCAGCGGCGGTCCGGAACGGCAGCGGTCCGGAACGGGCTCCTGCTCCTGAATCTTGTCGTCTTCAGCCGGCGCCATTTTCCAAAATGGCGCCGAAAAATGGCGGCGGCCATAGACGAAAAAGATTGGACGGCAGGAGGTCCTTCCGGACCCCCGCTGGACTTTTGGCAAGTCTCGTGGGGGTCAGGAGGCCCCCCACAAGCTGGCCAAAAGTTCCTGGAGGTCCAGCGGGGGTCAGGGAGCGATTTCCCGCCGCGAATCGTTTTCGTACGGAAAATGGCGCCGGCAGGAGATCGACTGCAGGAGGTCGTTCAGCGAGGGTTCCGGCGCCTCGCTGAACGACCTCCTGCAGTCGATCTCCTGCCGGCGCCATTTTCCGTACGAAAACGATTCGCGGCGGGAAATCGCTCCCTGACCCCCGCTGGACCTCCAGGAACTTTTGGCCAGCTTGTGGGGGGCCTCCTGACCCCCACGAGACTTGCCAAAAGTCCAGCGGGGGTCCGGAAGGACCTCCTGCCGTCCAATCTTTTTCGTCTATGGCCGCCGCCATTTTTCGGCGCCATTTTGGAAAATGGCGCTGGCTGAAGACGACAAGATTGAGGAGCAGGAGCCCGTTCCGGACCGCCGCTGGACCCGCAGGTTATTTAAGTTATTTGGGGGGGGTTCGGGAGGGTGGGGGATTTAATTTAAAGGGTCGGGGGTGGGTTTTAGGGGGTTTTAGTGTGCCGGTTTTTCGATTTTTCGATTTTAACGATTGTTCCGGCGAGGGATGGGGTTCGGGAGGGTGGGGGATTTAATTTAAAGGGTCGGGGGTGGGTTTTAGGGGGTTTTAATGTGCCGGTTTTTCGATTTTTCGATTTTTAACGATTTTTCACGATATTTTACCCCCCCAAACGGCAACAATACGATTCCCTCCCCCTCCCAGCCGAAATCGATCGTTAAGACGATCGAGGACACGATTCACATCCCTATTAATCAGAGCAATTCAATTTGGAAAACTTTCACTTCAGGAGTCACCCCTTAACCGATTGAGCCTATCTAGGCCTCAGTCCATAGCATGAAATGCTATGCTGAAGGCGGAGAATATTGGCAAGCTTAGGTCTGCTATATGAGTGTGACATCAGTGAGTCAGTTTATCTCTGTCTCCATCTGCTGGTTGATATGTATAACCCACTTGTGTGGACTGACCTTCATGAGTGCAGAGGAAAGGACAGTTACACAAAAGCCACAATAAAACAAGTGGAGACTGCCTTACAAAAATATATAAACAGAGAATATGATAGTAAATAAAGACCACCAGGCCTATCTAATCTGCCCATTATCTTTTCCTGGTTTCATTTTCATTTCTTCATTCATTGCATGAGGACTGCTATAGTGCAGGAAAGCCAGCAGATATTGTGCTGCTCATCACAAAGTTACACTGTTGCTGCCTCATGTTGTAAATGGTACCATCAGCAACTTTTGCTACTAAAGAAAGGAAGAGAATTTCACACATTTGTCAAACAAACTCGCCAGTTAAACCTTCACCTGAGATTAACTGGGCAGCCTTCCTAGTTCTACAAAGGCTCTTAACTGCCGTGGACTGAAGGAGGACCAAGCAGGGCAGTCTCTCCTTTACTGCCGCTGCATCATATCCACACTGCTTACTGGTCCCAGTTTTTACCTGACCTCTGTACCTGTGTTTTAGGAAACTCAGAAAGAATGAGTGGTAAAGAAACTTAAAGTAGAACTAGTGTGCAAGTATCGGAAAGCTTCCAAAAAAAGCCTGCGCAGACATGTCTCTTCACTGCAGAGAATAAGTGAAAGATGCAGGTCACATTTTACCTGTGCAGAACTCACAAGTTGATTTTTACCTTGTAGACTGAGGCAGTGCACCCTGTGGTTCAGGCAGACGGAGAATAAAGCAGAACTAAAACATATTTCAGCTACGTAATTAGTTTTATGTTGTGCTCCTGTCTTCAACAAGGGGATGTGCTAAAGCAGTGCAGATGTAATGAGGAAGGAAGAGAGAGCTTTTTTTGTATTCTTAGCTGTGCCTATCTTATCACCGATGACAAACATATGAAGTGAAATCCACATTTCAGTTCCAAATGGTCTTGAACTGTGTTTTTCCTGTTTTCATCCATGAAATGTATATTTTCCTAATGAATAATACTAGAATAGAAATGCACCAATTTAGTTGGCGCTTCATACAATTCCCTGATGGCCAACTGGTCTTCATCAAGGGATATTTGTTTTCCAGTGCAATTACCTATTCATAGAGGATGAAAAGGGTGCAGCTCTCCTCAGTGCCTATTGGTATGCTTCTGAATGTTGGAATGACAATTAGATGGCTCAGTTTGTATATTAGTTCTTTTGGAGCAATAAAAACAATGTGATGTTACAGTATAAGCCACAGAATGAATCCCTGTACACAATCCACCTGCACTTTTAATGCATGCTATATACACAATGCCTAGAATGCTTGTGATTTCAGAGCAATTTTATTAAGGATTTCCTCTAGCACATTCAGGTATAGGAAACAGCATTGGTGCTTTTTCTAATAACATGGCAGCTTGAGATGTCCTTACTTACTTGAGTTTTATTTCCAGTACACTGAGATGCTGCGTGTCTACATATCTGGAGAAGAGAGATAAGAGGCTGAAGGGGACAGAGACTGGCTTAGCAAGAGATGCTGAGGGAATTCTGAGAAGTTCTCGAGTTACTCTAAAAACCAATTCTGACCTGTAAAATGAAATGCAGAAATTTATATACAGCAAAGAAAAACAAGGCAAATAGAAGATAGTCATATAGTGAGAGCCCAGCCTGAGTAAAAAAAAACCTGAGCTAGCATCGCCATCTGCAGCCCTTTTATGGATTCTCCCTCTGCTGCTCCCTGCCTCGGCAACAGGTTCCCTGAGCACTAGTGTGTCTCGGTGGTGGTTTCCTTGTGTTCCTCTGTTGTCCTGCCATGCTTCCTCACCCTTCCTTCCAGTCCTTGCTGCCTCCCTTGTGCTTCCTGTGCTCCCCTAGCCTTGTCTGTCTACCGTCCGTTGGTTCTCTGTTCTCTCCTGGTCTGATCTTCTGATACCTGACCTCTGCTGCTTGACCACCACTGTTGTTTGCTTCGTCCACTCGCCTGCTTACTGGTTTCTGCTGCCTGCCTCTACCTCTTGCCTGCTTACTGGTGCCTGCTGCTGCCTGCCCTGATCCGACCCTTGCTTGGACTGGGTCTTTCACTTTCTTGATTTCTCCAGGGACCCTCACGTCCTGCTGGACATCAGAACCCAAGGATTCAATCTGCGAGGAACATGGTTGCTAAATGCGAAGCTCCTGATAGTTCCACTTTGAGGGTTGACCACCTGCATTAGTGGGCCTCACTACCGCCCAAAAGTTTACATTCCCTAACAAAAACTCTTTCACACTGATTTTCTCCTATTTTTATTCACTTTAATAAACACTGAGAAATTCCCAGGAAAAATAATAGAAAAAAACAGAAAACACTTGATCCTACCCGTGAGTACTTCTACAGCAGCAGAAAACATACCAGAACGAGAACACACTATCCTATGAGGGAAGAACTTTGGCGCCAATGTAATAAAACCCATGGGAAAATCAAAACTTAAATTCTCATTAAATTCTGATTTTAGCACAGGTTTTATTACATTGGCTCCAAAGTTCTGATTTTTGTGAAATACTCACAGATTTTTATTTTGCATGCAGCGTGGAAACCAGTGGCCTCGTGAGATGCAGTAAGTTAATGGAATGAAATATCTCATGAGTAAAAAAAAAAAAGGCATACTAAATATAAAAAACACTTTTTTTTTTGTCAGGGACCATTTGCATGCCCATAAAATTGCAAATCCGCACTACAAAAAAAAAAAAATGAAGAGACCAATCTATTACACTTAATGAAAAAAAAAAATAAAAGTAATGAACTCTGACACAAATTATGAAACCTCAACTCATCAAAGTTAAACTTTGGGCCACAGAGAGAGCTGAGTTGCAAACCCCCCCTACCCAATTGTAACCAATCAACTCTACTATATCCCCAGAATGAGCAGAGGCCAAGAAAAATTTGAAATTAAAACTAACAGGTAAGAATCAATTTTCCTTTCCCTGTATGTACCCAGATCAGTCCAGACTCCAGGGATGTACCTAAGCTTCCCTAAATGGGGTGGGACTGTGAGTTCCACTCACAGGACACTTCTACCAAAGTTGCCAATGTCTGGAGTGTGGACGTCCAATCGGTAGTGCCTTGCAAAGGTATGCAAACACTTCCAAGTAGCCACCCTGTAAATCTCTCGCAGCAACACCAGCTGGCATTCAGTCCAGGATGCCGCCTGCGAACGCATAGAATACACCCTTAAACCCTCCGGGACCGAGCGACCTCAACAGATATATGCGGAACCAACGGCCTCTTTCAACCAACGTGCTATTGTGGCCTTTGATGCTTTTTGACCCTTTTTTTGCACCACACTATTGTTCAAAAAGGTGGTCCGTCACCCTGAAACTATTGGTTACCTCAAGATACCACAACAAAGCTCTTCTGACATCTAGACGCCTCAATTCCTTCTCATGAGGCACATCAAACTCTAGGTGGGTAAAGGCCGGGAATCCCACTGACTGACTTAAGTGGAACGCTGAAATTACATTTGGTAGAAAAAATGGAACCATCCTCAGAAAGATCCCAAAATCCTAAATCCTCAAAAAGGGTTCCCTGCATGACAGCACTTGAAGTTCAGACACTCTTCTGGTTGAACAAATCGCAACCAGAAAAACCACCTTCAAAGTCAAATCTTTTATGGTGGTCCTCTTAAGAAGCTCAAATGGTGCTTCACACATGCCTTTGAGGACAAAATTAAGACTCCAGGAAGGACACACCTGATGAAATAGGGGGGCCCAAGTGCTTTACTCTTCGGAGGAAATGCACCACATCCGGATGTGCTGCCAGAGATGAACCATTAGTCTTGCCCCGAAAGCAGCCCAAGGCCGGCACCTGCACCCTTAGTGAACTAAAGGACAAACCTTTAGCCAGACCTCTCTGTTAAAAAGTCAAAATCTCTACAACGGATGATCGGCGAGGATCAAGCCCCTGTTCCATACACCAAGATTCAAAAACTCTCCAGACCCGGACATATGACAGGGAAGTAGAGGTTTTATGAGCCCTCAACAGAGTAAAAATAACCTCCTCTAGATAGCCTTTCTACCTCAATCGCCTCCTTTGAAAAGCCAAGGTGCTAGACAAAAGCGATTTGCTTGATCGAAAAATATAGAGCCCTGTCGAAGATTTGGCAGATGACAATCTCAGGGGCTTGTCCACCGCTAGATGGATCAGATCCACAAACCAAGGTCTCCATGGCCACTCCGGCGCCACTAGGATTACCTTTCCTGGGTGGTCCCCTATCCTCCTGAGAATCTTGCCCACCAGATGCCATGGAGGAAACACAGAGCAGAACGTTGTGATGCCAAGGAAGCACCAGGGCATCTACTCCTTCCATTCTGTGCTCTCTTTTGCAACTGAAGAAACATAGAGCCATGGCATTCCTCTGCGTTGCCATCAGATCCATATGAGGCATGCCCCATCTGTGAGAGATGAAGCCCATAGCATTATCCGGTAGCTCCACTCCCCGGGATCCAATTGCCGTCAACTGAGAAAATCCACTTGCACATTGTCAGACCCCATAATGTGAGATACTGCTATCAGTGCCAAATGCTGCTCCGCCCTTCCCGTCCTTCATTCATCAGCATCTCTGCTTCCAGAGCTACCGGCTGACTCTTGGTTCCTCCCTGACGGTCGATAGAGGCCACAGTCGTCGCATTGTCTGATAGAACTCTGACTTCCCAGTTGCGTAAAAGAGGAAGAAATCTCACCAAAGCCAACCGCACTACCCTGGTCTCTAGGCGATTGAACGACCAAAACATTTTTTCTGCTGACCATTATTCCTGTACCGACTGGGCCTGACACACCCCCCGCCCCCCCCCCCCCCCAACTGAAGCCACCTCGAGGTCCACCCCCACGCTCCAAATGGTGTCAGCCAAGCCACCAAAGACTGGACCTGGCGACATCTGTAAGCAGCAGAGGAAGATGAAACTGCTCTGATAGCGGATTCCAGTGGGATAGCAACATTTTCTGTAGAGGTCTCATATGCGCAAATGCCCAAGGGACCAGTTCTAGGGTCGAGGCCATGGAACCAAGGACCTGCAAGTAATCCCAGACCCTGGGTACCCTGGTGTCCAACAGGTTCCGAACTTGCATTTGCAGCTTGGTCACCCACTCCTTTGTTGGACATATCTTGCCCACATGGGTATCAAAGCACGAACCTAGGAACCCCAGAACCTGTGAAGGGGAAAGATGGTTCTTGGACAGGTTCACCACCCAGCCTAGGGATCTCAAGCGGCAGAGAACAATCTCCACCACCTGCTTGCAAAGGATCTCGGACTTCACCTAGATGAGCCAGTTGTCTAGATATGGGTGCACTAGGACACCCTCATTTCTAAGGGCCACTGCTACCACTATTACCTTCGGTGAAGGTCCTCAGCGCTGTAAGCTAGACCGAATGGAAGAGCACAAAACTGAAAATGCTTCCCAAGGATCATGAATCTGAGGTACCTCTGATGATCTCAGTGGATCCCAATGTGTAGATATGCTTCCATTAGGTCCAGAGAAGCCAAGAATTCCACGCTCTGCATCGCAGCTATGACAGATTGGAGAGTCTCCATCAGAAATGGAGGACTTTGAGAGCCATGTTGACCTTCTTTAAATCCAGAACTGGACAAAAGGTTCCTTCCTTCTTCGGAACCACGAATAAATGAAATACCTTCCCATCCCTCATTCCTCTTGGGAAGCGAGAGCGATGGCCCCCAACATTCTCAGTCTCTGGATGATCTGCTGAACGATGACCTTCTTTGCTGGCGAAGCACACAGGGATACCATAAATAGGTCTCTTAGCGGCCAAGCAAATTCTAATGCTTAGCCTCATTCTATCATGCTTAGAGCTCACCAGTCCGACATAATTTTGACCAACTCCTTGGGGAAAAAAAAAAAGTCAACTGACCCCAGATACTGGGACTGAGGAGTGAGCTGGCCTTACCTCATTGCAGGTATTTGGCACCACTAGGCCCCTTGGCCTGTGCCGTCCCGGTTTGCTCTGCGGCCACAAAAGGACTAAGGCCAAAACTGCGAGCTCCCCAAGTCTGTCTGTCTCAGTCCTTCACCCAAAGCTCTGTTCTGATGGAAATGCCGTTGGCCTAGAAAATGAGATCGAACCAGTAAATATCCTTTGGACCCTTTAGGCTTGTCCTCTGGGAGCCTGTGCACTTTATTATCTCCCAGCTGTTTTATCAGCTGTTCCAAGTCTTCCCCAAAAAGGAGCTTGCCCTTGAAGGGGAGTGCACCAAGCTGAGCCTTCGACGAAACATCCACTGACCAGTTGTGCAGCCACAGGAGCTTCCTGGCTCAGACCGCAGACACTATTGTTCTAAATCATATAAAGTGTCTGCTCCATAAGCCACCACTCCTTCTAAGCGCTCCGCTCGCTCAGATTCCTGGGATGAAAGATCTCTGGAACTGCTGCACCCAATGCAAGCTCGCAAGAAGCATAAAACTGCTACACACAGCGGCCTGATCCCCAGAACCGAAACCTCAAAAATCTTCTTGAGGTGCACTTCAAGCTTCCTATCCTGGAAATCCTTCAGAGCCACCGCACCAGCTACCGGAATAGTGGTCCTCTTCGTGACCACTGACACAGAAACATCCACCTTCGGTACCCACAAGAGCTCCAAAGTTTCTTCAGGCAAGGGATAAAACTTGTCCATATCCCTACTATAAGACCTGTCCTCTGGAGTCGATCAGGTGTTTAACCATTCTATGGAAAAGAAAAGTTCTGGCCAGACCCTGTAAACTCCCCATAAGAACATAAGAAATTGCCATGCTGGGTAAGACCAAGGGTCCATCAAGCCCAGTATCCTGTTTCCAACAGAGGCCAAACCAGGCAACAAGAACCTGGCAATTATTCAAACACTAAGAAGATCCCATGCTACTGATGCAATTAATAGCAGTGGCTATTCCCTAAGTCAACTTGATTAATAGCCGTTAATGGACTTCTCCTCCAAACCTTTTTTGAACCCAGCTACACTAACTGCACTAACCACATCGTCTGGCAACAAATTCCAGAGCTTTATTGTGCATAGAGTGAAAAAGAATTTTCTCCGATTAGTCTAAAATGTGCTACTTGCTAACTTCATGGAATGCCCCCTAGTTCTTCTATTATTTGAAAGTGTAAATAACAGAGTCACATCTACTCGTTCAAGACCATGACCGGGTCAACTGAGTCCTGATCTGGTTCCTTCTGTGGGGCAGCTATTCCCAACTCCTCCAACACATGCGGAATCATACGGCCCAGCTCTTCTTTGAGAAACAGGCAAACAACTTTAGGATCATCCTCTTCCAATGAAGGGATCTCCTCAGCGTCCTCCTCTGGATCCTGAGCAGTGCTAGGACAAGAGAACCCAGGAAGACCCTCTCCTGAGGGTGCTCCCTGGTCGGACTCATCTGAAGTAAAAACCTCTGTGGTCCCCTGAACCACTGGACCTCTGTCCTTTCGGACCCTTGTGGCCACCGGCGTCTCAGAGTGCCTAGGTACCTTCTTGGGCGGCTCCTCCAAAGATCTGCAACCGGGAGAGCAGTTCCTTTTACTTTTGCTATTCAGAAAAGCCTTATGCAACAAAAGAACAAATTCTGGAGGAAAATAACGGAAGCCCCTAAATCCCCCTCAATGGGACTAGGGATCCTCATCAAACTGCCCCTCTAGGTCCTCCAGGGCCTCATCTGAGCTCAAATCGGCCAGCGACAGCCCCTATCGCTCTCTCCTCAGCCGCACAAAAGGATTTTAAAATGGCCGCCATTCCTGCACTCAGCGGGAACGGGTTGGCCTCATTTCCCGGAGCAGTCAGCAGCCTGTCAGGACCGCACTGCTTCAGAAATGCTGGCGCAGCTGCCTGCAATGAGCCCTCCCCTCCAGGGAACATTGGCTGGCCTTGGGGAGCCGTGCAGAGCGCTCCTCACATGAATCACCCTCACGGCATGGCTCGGCACGAAAAAGGACTGTGCGACAGCGCCTGAATAAACAAAATCTCCACAGGATTGGAAGCCAAGCAACGGACTCAAGTGACTTACCTGTAGCTGCTGCCAGAGACTGGAAAGGTAACCGTGAGCACCAGCACAGATGCAAAACACATACCCCTTCTGTTCTCTTCTTCTTTTTTTTTTTTTTTTAATAGTCTAAACTTTATGGACAAGAAAACAAATAGATACTTCCCTGCAGAAGGGTGGCCAAGGCTTCTCCAGATCCTCACTGAGGGGGAGGGAGCCGGATCACCAGCTGTCACCTCCGGTGCTTCCACTTGAGCAATTTGGGGTCCCCAACCCCTGCTCGTTTGACTCCTACTACCAGGGGGAATGGTCCCACCAGGACCTGCCAATCCCTGGCAGGGAAGATGTCAAACAAACTCTCTAACTTTTTTTTTTTAAACTACCCTACTCTATACCCAGGTACAGAACGCAGGTTTTACACCACCTGTATCTGCTGGAGAAAGAGAAATACTGAAGCGATGCAGGTGGCACACCGGGTTAAGAAGTGGTGCTTTCAAATTTTTCTCTGTCTTCATCTGCTGGAAGGGAGGCAAAACCCAAGAGTATGGACTGATCTGGGTACGTACAGGGAATGGGTTTATGCCAGTGCTGAAAAACTCGCACTAAAATATAAGTAAAAAGCTATGCTAGGGTCAATATGGCTCATTACATTGGCCCCTTTTAGAGGAAGAGAAAGATGACAAAGAGCATCAGTTTAAGAATAAGTGACCATGAGAGACAGAAAGAGAGAGCAAACACAGCAATCTAGGAATGAGGAACCACAAGAGATGAAAGTGCACAAACTCAGGAGTCAGTAATACAGATCCAGCAGAAGAAAAGCCCTGGGTGGGAGAAAGCAAAGAATCAAGAGGGTACAAAAAAGGCAATCTAAGACTGAGATACAAAGATGACAAAAAGGTGCCAAAACCTAAGAGAACAGATAGGGTGAGCAAGAGAGAGAATATCCCAAACATGTAACCCAGGAGACAGAGAAATGAATCACGCAGCATGGTGAAATGATCAAAGAAAGACAGAAAAAGAAATGAAAATGTAAGTAAGCAAGCTGCAAGTTACCATTGATTGTCCTGCAATAAGTCTGTTGAAGCTGCAGAATTCAGAATGTGTTCACCTCGAGCCAGTATCTGGTATAGAAGTGTTAATCCAAACTGTAACGACAGACAGAGGAGGTTTAACCTATTGGCAAACAGACTATTACAAGCATGTAAAGATGGCAGCACAGCAAGCTTTTCAGTGAGACAATGGGAAGGGAATCAGACCTTTGTAAAGCTAAAATAGATGGAAACCAAGGTGCCTGCTGCATCAGTAAAGCAGAAGCAGATGCCTTGGTTTTCACAGCTGATATTTTAGCTTTAAGGATACTGTAGTGCTCAGAGCAGAGATGGAGAAAAAGGAAGCTTACCAACAGGGGCTTGGTAACTAGAGAAGGTCCTTAGATATTGGTAAAAAAAAAAAAAAACCAAACTTTTTTTGTAAAATGATCAGTTGAGTTATTCACAGTGGTGAAAAATATTGCAGAACATATTAAAAAGTTAACTTCTTTCCCCTAGCTGTGAAGCCTTGTTTTATTCATTTTAAAATCTGTATATTCTGATTAGATCTAATGTTAAGAAACTGTGCAATCAAGGGCAGCTCAAGACAATCTGCTGCCAGTGAAACAGAAATGCATTTCCTCCTGCACTGTGCAAATATAAAGAGAGATAACATTCCTAAAGCTGACATTTCCCAATCACTAATTTGAAAATAGAATGTTTTCCCCCCTCTATTGTCTGAGCATTTGATTTTTCTAACTGTGTAGGTCCCAGTCTCTGTTCCACTTTCTTCTTGTCATTCTTCTAACTCTTTTTCCAGGGTCTCTTTTTTTTTGTAGTCTCCATCCTCAGTGCCTTTTAAACATGTAAAAAGAGTGTTAACCTCCCTAAATCAGTCATATCTGGCTAAATAGATTTTTACCCACCAGAAAGCATGCATATAAGTTTGGCTGGAAAGAAAAGAAGTGCTCCAGGGGACATTTTTTTAGGTTTGGTTGAAAATTGTGTACACACATTTCAATTTCAAAAATGTACACCTGATGTGGCATGCTGCTACTACTACTGCATAATGCCATTGTAAACATACTGTATCTTTCAGAGGACCAAGAAAGAGATACTGTAGTATATGAGCTTTCAAAAGGATACAGATTCCTTCATCACATGTCATTTCCTAGCATTCTCAACCCTTCTTCCTCTCATCCATCCCCCTCATTCTTTCTTTGGCTTATGCCTTCTCTCCCTCTGTGCCTCAGCCTCCTTCCTTCCCACCCAGTTTCACTTTATCCCTCCCCGCCCATCCTGTGGTTTGCATATTGTGCTGTAATATCTACCATGGGACTCATCATGCCTATCACTTCTTTTTTTTAGGTATTAGGGGTCTGACTTTGGCTCATTCATGGAACTGGAGTTTCCAGGCTCTCAGGCCAGGAAGTGAGAGCTTTCTAACTATTGGAACAGAGCACTTTTACTTTTTAACTTTGAAAATTTCTATGACTTGTCTCATTGCCAGTGTATTTTTTGAGCCAGGTACCAAGCGTCCTTTAGCTTAACTAGCTCTAGGAATACGGTCAGAGGATTAGGGCAAACCATGCTTTTGAGTAAGTTCCTCATGAGAGGCTTCTAGGAAAAGTAAAAAGTCATGGGATAGGTGGCGATGTCCTTTCGTGGATTGCAAACTGGCTAAAAGACAGGAAACAGAGAGTAGGATTAAATGGGCAATTTTCTCAGTGGAAGGGAGTGGACAGTGGAGTGCCTCAGGGATCTGTATTGGGACCCTTACTGTTCAATATATTTATAAATGATCTGGAAAGAAATACGACGAGTGAGATAATCAAATTTGCAGATGACACAAAATTGTGCAGAGTAGTTAAATCACAAGCAGATTGTGATAAATTGCAGGAAGACCTTGTGAGACTGGAAAATTGGGCATCCAAATGGCAGATGAAATTTAATGTGGAAAAGTGCAAGGTGATGCATATAGGGAAAAATAACCCATGCTATAATTACACGATGTTGGGTTCCATATTAGGTGCTACAACCCAAGAAAGAGATCTAGGTGTCATAGTGGATAACACATTGAAATCGTCGGTTCAGTGTGCTGCGGCAGTCAAAAAAGCAAACAGAATGTTGGGAATTATTAGAAAAGGAATGATGAATAAAACGGAAAATGTCATAATGCCTCTGTATCGCTCCATGGTGAGACCGCACCTTGAATACTGTGTACAATTCTGGTCGCCGCATCTCAAAAAAGATATAATTGCGATGGAGAAGGTACAGAGAAGGGCTACCAAAATGATAAGGGGAATGGAACAACTCCCCTATGAGGAAAGACTAAAGAGATTAGGACTTTTCAGCTTGGAGAAGAGACGACTGAGGGGGGATATGATAGAGGTGTTTAAAATCATGAGAGGTCTAGAACGGGTAGATGTGAATCGGTTATTTACTCTTTCAGATAGTAGAAGGACTAGGGGACACTCCATGAAGTTAGCATGGGGCACATTTAAAACTAATCGGAGAAAGTTCTTTTTTACTCAACGCACAATTAAACTCTGGAATTTGTTGCCAGAGAATGTGGTTCGTGCAGGTAGTATAGCTGTGTTTAAAAAAGGATTGGATAAGTTCTTGGAGGAGAAGTCCATTACCTGCTATTAGGTTCACTTAGAGAATAGCCACTGCCATTAGCAATGGTTACATGGAATAGACTTAGTTTTTGGGTACTTGCCAGGTTCTTATGGCCTGGATTGGCCACTGTTGGAAACAGGATGCTGGGCTTGATGGACCCTTGGTCTGACCCAGTATGGCATTTTCTTATGTTCTTATGTTCTTATGATATGGGAGTCAGAATATGGAATATGATTGTGAAATATGGAATATGGCTGTGAAATGAGTTGCTACCTTGTTCTGGAGCACAGCTGTGAGGTGAGGATTCACCGATTCAGGCTGTGAGGTGCAGGCAGCATTCTGAGGTAGGTTGGTTAACTGCTGCAGGAGGCCGATCACTACTTGTGATGAAAGATGGCCAAGAAGAAGAGAACAAGGTCTTACCAGGCAGGGTAGAACCTGTAACCAAAGCAAAAAGAGAGAAAAATAAAATATGAGATGAAATAACTCATTTGTATTTAAATGGGAATTTTGCCTTACCTCTGTCAGTTCCTAATCTATTAGTTCTACCAACAGTCTGGACTTCAGATATGCCCTCTAATGTTGCAGGTTCAGAGAAAAATAAAGAGCTTGTAACATCATGGAATCTGGCTCTGTTGTACTTTTTTCCTCCAATTGAGGAAACTTCAAAGCCTAATAAGTGAAAAATATTAATAGGGCAAATATTTGGAAATAGTAAGCTATCAAAAGTCCTGAACACACTGGAACAAAGCTGAATGAAAATTCTGTGGTGCCAGCAATTGTTATCAATAAAAGAAAATCAACCATTTTAAATATCACTCTTAAGAAGTCATCATGATTATAAAAATCGCTCCTCCATTGTATTATCTTGCACATCATTCTAGTAGGAATAAAATTTTAATCATATGGGGCAGATTTTTAAAAGCCTATGCATGTAAATCAGGTGGATTTAGGCGCGTAGGGGGGTTACGTGCGCCGGGCCTATTTTGAAAAGGCCCGGTGGTGCACGTAAAGCCCCGGGACACGCGTAAGTCCCTGGGCTTGAAAAAATGGACGGTCCGGGGCGTGGCCAGAGGCCTCTCTTCAGCTGCTCGGCCGGTGCGTGCAAGCGTAACTTCTGGGATAAAGATATGGGGTGGGGTTTTTTTCGGGCTGGGGGGCGGAGGCGAAGGAAAGTTCCCTCCGAGGCAGCGCCGACTTCGGAGCGGCGGAGGGAACGGGGAAAGCCATCGGGGCTCCCCTAGGGCTCGGTGCACCCCCTTGCACTCGCCGACCCTGGATTTTATAACATGCGCACGGGTGCGCACGCATGTTATAAAATTGGGAATACATTTGTGCGCGCGCCGGGGTAGCGTGCACAAATGCGCGTAGATTTAAAAATCCGGCCCATGGTTACTTAATTATTATGAAAATAAAGGTTAACACATAAAAACCAAAAATATACAAAGTGATACCTTTCTATTGGACTAGTACATTTCTTCACTAGCTCTCCAGTCAGGGAGAATTTTACCCATGAGATGGTCCCAAATAGAAACATAGAAATGACAGCAGAAGAAGACCAAACGGCCCATCCAGTCTGCCCAGCAAGCTTACGCTCTTGATTTTTTTCTCATACTTATCTGTTACTCTTGGCCCTTAGTAACCTTTTGGTTCTATTTCTCTTCCATCCCCGCCATTAATGTAGAGAGCAGTGCTGGAACTGCATCTAAGTGAAGTATCTAGCTTAATTGGTTGGGGTAGTAACTGCTGTAATAAGCAAACTACTCCCGTGCTTATTTGTTTACCCAGCCTGTGCAAATTCAGTCCTTGTTGGTTGTCTGAATATAAATCCACTTTTCTTCATTCCGCCCTGCTGTTGAAGCAGTGAGCTGCGCTGCATATGTATTTCAAGTGAAGTATCAGGCTTAACTGATTTGGGGTAGTAACCGCCGTAACCAGCAAGCTACATCCATGCTTATTTGTTTACCCAGACTATGTAATTCAGTCCTTGTTGGTTGTCTGAATATAAATCATATTATCTTCATTCCACCCTGCCGCTGAAGCAGAGAACTATGCTAGATATGCATTGAAAGTGAAGTATCAGGCATATTTGGTTTGGGGTAGTAACCGCTGTAACAAGCAAGCTACTCTCCACTTTTTTTTTTTTTTAATGCAAATCCTTTTTTCCACATTTCCTCTTGCCGTTGAAGCATAGAGCAATGTCGGAGTGTGTATGATTATTGAATAAGGGTATTATCTCCAGGTAGTAGCCGTCATTCCCGCAAGCCACCCTCCCTTCATTCACATCCTCTAGACTTTATGGATCCACAATATTTATCCCATGCCCCTTTGAAGTCCTTCACAGTTCTGTTCTTCACCACTTCCTCCGGAAGGGCGTTCCAGGCGTCCACCACCCTCTCCGTGAAGAAATACTGCCTGACTGTTGCGTCAGTCAGTCTTCGACAGCTTTGCCCCACTTGCCTCACCTTATTCTCTGCTCCTCCCGCTTACCTGGGCAAGATGGCTACCACCGCGCCTTCAAGCTGACCTCTCTGGCGTCCCCAGAACGGCTATGGTGCAGCCTCCCGCCATTACTCCTCCCAGGTACCTACAAAGGTGTGCGCGCGCAACCCATGTCTTTGTACCACCCTTGGCACGAACCTCGAGGGCGTTCCCTCATGCTGACGTCACACCATCCGGGTATATTACCTTCATCAATTTGCTAGCTCCCCGAGTTAGCAAGGACTCAAATCCATTCCTGCCTACGCTACTCTGCCGCTTCCGTGCTGCCGCAGGAAGCTCTCTTCTCTCTGCCCTTCGGGGTATATGCTAACCTGGGTACCCGCTCCTCGGGGGCCCTCTGCTTTATTTCCGGTGCCTTTCAGGGAACAGGTACTTGCTCAAGGGCCTGCTCCTTGCCTCGGTGCCTGTACCTTCTACAACAGACCTGGTGGAATTGCATACCAACAGCTAACACCTAGTGAGTACTCTAACTCTCAGTCTATCTCATCCACAGTATCTCCTCGCTGGGAGACCTGCTGCAGAAGCTCCTGACGTCATCTAGGAGAGAAGGGCTCTCTCTGCCGAGGTCCCTGAGACTACAACCACAGACTGCCTCACTACTGCCACCTCTGGTGGAGATCTTCAAGCTGTATAATAAAGAACTATCCTGTGTTTTGTGTGCACGAGTCTAGCCCAGTGCTGTGGCTCCTCACGGGGCTCCTCCCCGTGAGCATGGTCATCTCCACAGCACCCAAGGATTGGGTTTCTTCTTTCTTTTCAGATAACACTTCAATCTTTTTCTCAAGATTTGAGGGAAAGTGACACTCATTTCCCCCCCATGCTCTAGTTTAAAAGCTGGTTTAGATGATGGAGGACAGCTGATAATCGCATATGGTTCAGAGTGAGGCATCTTCAAAGGATACAGTTAAAACAGGAAAATTAAGAGTATCTGATAATGAGGGTGTGGAAAAAGGATAGGTAGCTTGAGTGGATTTAAATGAGTAGATAAATATGAATAATTTCAAATTACCAGAATCAACTGCTAAAAAGCAGGTTTTGAATAGGAATAAAAGGTTATCCATATGCAAATACCAGAAGTCTAAAAAATAGGAATGGAGAATTAGAATGTATGGCACTAAATAAAGATACGTCAAAAAAAGAACTGGAACAATTTCCACAAATTACAAAATGTATATCCAAAAAGGAAATGTTATATCAATCTTATATTGCAATGCCACTTCCCAAAATGTTATTTCTTAAATGTATGGCCGCATCATCCAGCCTGTCAGCGTGTTCTCTGTGTTCTCAAAAGAGAGCCGCCCGGACCTCTAATCATCTGCAGCAGTCAGTCTTTCTTTTTTTCTTTTTTACGTTTTTTTTGCAATTTTTGCAATTTCTATTTTATAATAATTTTTCAAAAGAAGCTCAACATTCGGCCGAAGCTTCGCAGCAACAGCTGCTTCATCAGGAGCTAATGTAAAGTAACAATATTCTTTCAAATCATGAATCATCTCTGTCAAATAAATCCCTGTATTGCAAAAGGAAATTTTTGTTATTATTTAGAAACTCATGTATACGTATGAAAAGCAGTACTTATCTGGGATTGGCAAAACGTCAGACCTCATAACCGGACGAGTACCGTCTCAAAACATCTTTGAACAGAAGGAGCAGAGACCATCTTTGTATCGGACGCGGGCTTTTAACTAGATCGTGTCCAATCCAGACCTCACACGTCATTACCAAGAGTGACGTAAGCATCAAGTTTTCTTTCACAGAAAGACATTTAGTTCTGCTTCAGCATTCAACCCTCTGGGGGAGGGTGTCCAGAAAATGTATCCATCTTTGCTCTGATCTCAAGAGTTTTTTATTCAAATCACCCCCACGCCAGTGAGGAGTGATTTGCTCCAGTACACAAACACGCAATTCCTCAAATTTATGTCCCTTTGCAAGGCAATGTGGTGCAATCGGTGCATTTAAACGTTGTGTGGCTAAGCTAGACCAATGTTCAATGATCCTGGTTCGAAGTTGTCGTGTGGTCTTACCAACATATATCATCTCGCATGGGCATTGGATAATGTATATAACACCCACAGATTTACATGTGGTATGTTGTTTCAATTGAACTGTGATTGAGAGATTCTCAAATCGGATACAGGTTGTCGCCAGCATATTCATGCATACAGAACAAGTTCCACACGCTGTGTGTGAACCAGATCCGTGTTTAGGTAGTGTCATCGTCGAGTCTGAATGCACGAGTTGATCTTTTAAATTAGAACCTCTTGTGTATGTAAATCTGGGTCTTAATTCAAATTCACTGTGAGACTGTAGCAAGTACCAGTGTTGATGAACCAGTTGTTTAAATACTGATGCCATTGGAGAAAAAGGTACCACACATGTTATCAGATCTTCTGTTATTTTTTCTTTAGGTAAAAAGAGCCACTCTCTGTTAGTGTGTTTGGCTCAAAGAAAAGCTCGCCTTATACATCGCCTAGGGTAGCCTCTCTTTGTGAAACGATCACTTAGGATCTTAGCTTGGGTAATAAAATCCTTTTGGGAAGAGCAGAGTCGTCTGATTCTGAAGAATTGTCCAGTGGGTAGATTTTCTTTTAAACTCCGGGGGTGGGCACTGCTAAAGTGTAAAAAGGTGTTGCTGCTTACCGGTTTACAGTAAACTGAAGTTTTGAAGCCCATTGGAATCTTTGTTATGGTAATATCCAAAAAAGTGATCACATCTGTCTGAAAAGAAGCTGTAAAATGAAGACTGGTATTGCGTGAATTTAACCAGATCAAAAATTCATTGAATGTCTCTTGGGTCCTTTGCCATAAAATCAGAATGTCGTCTATGTATCTTCTCCATATAAAGATATTCTGAGAGAAAGGTTGGTTAGCATTGATCCACTTGTCCTCAAAAGCACCCATGTACAGATTGGCTAGATCTGGAGCCATCGTGGCACCCATTGCGGTGCCACAGACCTGCTGAAAGAAATTTTTCTCATATGCAAAATAGTTTTTTGTGAGTGCAATATATAACAGGGATTCCAAAAATTCTGACGGTATCCGTTGTGGACGAGTTCTCAATTCAAAGTCAGTCATAGCAATCTCCATCATTTCATTTTGTGGAATTGATGTATACAGGGACTCTACATCCAGTGTAACTAAATGTAGGTTACTGGTATCACATTGAATATTTTCCAAACAACAAATCAACAACACAACAACCACCAAACAACAAATCAACAATGTGGCATCACAATATAAGATTGATATAACATTTCCTTTTTGGATATACTAAATAAAGATATACATAAAACAGGCATCTCAGAGGCCTGATGGAAAGAGGATAACTAATGGGACACTGACAACACTACAAAATATATTGAAATGACAAGGCAGATCAAATTGGTAGTAGAGTAGCATTATATGTTAAGGATGGCATTAACAACATAAGAACATGCCATACTGGGTCAGACCAAGGGTCCATCAAGCCCAGCATCCTGACTCCAAAAGTGACCAATCCAGGCCATAAGAACCTGGCAAGTCCCCAAAAACTAAGTCTATCCCATGTTACTGTTGCTAGTAATAGCAGTGGCCATTTTCTAAGTCAACTTAATTAAAAGCAGGTAATGGACTTCTCCTCCAAGAACTTATCCAATCCTTTTTTAAACCCAGCTATACTAACTGCCCTAACCACATCCCCTGGCAACAAATTCCAGAGATTAATTGTGCGGTGAGTGTAAAATAACTTTCTCCGATTAGTTTTAAATATGCCACATGCTAACTTCATGGAGTGACCCCGAGTCCTTCTTTATCCGTAAGAGTAAATAACCGATTCACATTTACCCGTTCTAGACCTCTCATGATTTTAAACACCTCAGCCATCTCTTCTCCAAGCTGAACAGTCCTAACTTCTTTAGTCTTTCTTCATAGGGGAGCTGTTCCATTCCCTTATTATTTTGGTCGCCCTTCTCTGTACCGTCTCCCTCGCAACTATAACGTTTTTGAGATGCGGTGACCAGAATTGTACACAGTATTCAAGGTGCGGTCTCACCATGGAGCAATACAGAGGCATTATGACATTTTCCATTTTATTCACCATTCCCTTCCTAATAATTCCCAACATTCTGTTTGTTTTTTTGACTGCCGCAGCACACTGAACTGACGATTTCAATGTGTTATCCACTATGATGCCTAGATCTCTTTCTTGGGTGGTAGCTCCTAATATGGAACCTAACATTGTGTAACTATAGCATGGATTATTTTTCCCTATATGCATCACCTTGCACTTATCCACATTAAATTTCATCTGCCATTTGGATGCCCAATTTTCCAGTCTCATAAGGTCTTCCTGCAATTCATCACAATCCGCCTGCGATTTAACCACTCTGAATAATTTTGTATCATCTGCAAATTTGATTGCCTCACTCGTCATATTCCTTTCCAGATCATTTATAAATATATTGAGAAGTACATGTCCCAATACAGAACCCTGAGGCACTCCACTGCCCACTACTTAGAAAATTGTCCATTTAATCCTACTCTGTTTCCTGTCTTTTAGCCAGTTTGTAATCCATGAAAGGACATATCCACCTATCATTACTTTTTACTTTTCCTAGAAGCCTCTCATGAAGAACTTTGTCAAATACCTTCTGAAAATCTAAATACACTACATCTACCGGTTCACCTTTATCTACATGTTTATTAACTCCTTCAAAAAGGAGTTTTTAGACTTCTGGAAGCAGATTTGTGAGGCAAGACTTGCCTTGGGTAAAGCCATGCTGACTTTACATAAGAACAGCTTTGTTCCATTAAACCATGTCTTTCTATATGTTCTGTGATTTTGATATTTAGAATACTTTCCACTATTTTTCCTGGCACTGAAGTCAGGCTAACTGGTCTGTAGTTTCTTGGATCGTCCCTGGAACCCTTTTTAAAGATTGGGGTTATATTAGCCACCCTCCAGTCTTCAGGATAATGGATGATTTTAATGAAAGGTTACACATTTTTACTAATAGATCTGAAATTTCAATTCTGAGTTCCTTCAGAACCCTGGGGTGTATACTATCTGGTCCAGGTGATTTTCTACTCTTCACTTTGTCAATCAGGCCATTGAATCAGGTAGGATAAAGTGCTGTAGGAAAAAAACTTTACTCTGCAATTTTTATGGAATAAAATTCTACTACTGTTTTCCTGACCAGGATGAAATGGACTAGAACAGCTAATAAAATTGGGATGACAATAATAAAGGGAGATTTCAATTTCTCCCACATCAGCTGGGTAAATGTGACATCATGGGAATCTCAGGGAGGTTATGTTTCTAGATGGCTTCATGGAGCAGCTAGTCCTGGAACTGATGAGTGAAGCAGCTTATTTATTTCTCAGTGGAATACAGGTTATTATCCAGAATTTTACTCATGCTGCCTTGTTCAAACTTTGCATGCTTTGACAGTTGAAACTTTTAATGTCAGATGATGATTTTCAGCTGGTTCTCCGAGCACTATCTTAGCAGGATTAAACTACTGCAATTTGCTACACCTTGGTTTCCGGTTTCTTCTCTCAGACCTTTAGAAATTATCAGATAGAACTCGTGTTGCTGAGTTCTGGATATTGGCTTTCATCAACAGTTACTCCTGTTCTATATTCTGTACACTGGCTTCTTCTACAGTGGAGAGTAAAATATAAATAAATCACACTAATTCATACAATTCTGAATGTCACAGAGCTAAACTTCACATTGCGCATCTACCACCATGGCAGATCACTGCTTTAGGCCATTTAAAGACTGCTGGAGGTAACTTCCATTCTATACACTCTTCTGGGTGAGACTCAGGACAGTGTTTTCTCTATAACAGGCCTAATTATTTCGAACACCTTCCTAGATCACTCTCTTCATCTAATTGAATGTCCCAAGCAGTTTAGGAAACTGCTAAAAACATATTTACTTCAGCATTTGATTCCAGCTGAGCAGCAAGATGACAGTATCCTGAGACTAACATCTCTGTTTCTCAACTATATTCTTTTTGTTTGTGTTCTGGATTTTATTGTGTATGTATTTTTCTTACCTATCGTAAATATAAGATACGTGAGGGATATAAATGTTAATAAACAAACTAAAAGAGAATGGTGGTAGACTTGCTAGGCAACTGTACTACTACTACTAAGCTAGTAGAATTCTCAATATTCCACTAGTAATACCGCCTAATGCACTACTGACCCCCAAAATGGTCTTGGAGGGCAATTTGGCAGGGCACCCAATAGGTTCAGTCAGTACCCTTGACTGATGATGGAAATAATCCACTGGTCTGAGGTTATACTGGGCCACTGGTCTGCAAAGTACTGCAGCCTTCCCCCAACTGGCAGATCTATTGCCCTGGGTAGGGATAACTTGGCTACACTCCCTACGACCCAGTCAAAACCCCATCCCTGGAGTTGACTGAGTCACCGGCTGGGCCTTATGGCTCTCTGCTGCCTGGGCCAGCTGCAAGAGCCCTGATGCTGCTGATGGGAGCGAGGGGGTGGAGGATAGTACTTCCTCTGGTGAAAAAGACTTCTGCCCCGATCTCACTGACTTACTTGCTGAGGATAGGTCCGGTCAGCTGGCAGAGTGTTGTTGGATTGTTTCATGGTAGTCTAGAGCTAGGCCACTGCATCCCTCACCCTATCTCTGAAGAGATTCTCCTCAGTACACAGCACGTCAGCAAGTCTTTCCTGTACTTCTGGTCAGAGATGTGAGGCCTACAGCCATGCCATTCTGCGGGCACCGAGTCCCACTGCAGAGACTCTCGATGCAGTCTCAAAAACCACAGATTGTTCGTACCTTGTCTCTCCTGCATTCCAGGCCCTTATGCACCAGCAACATGAGGTGCCCTGCTGAAGCAACTGCTAAGCCACCTCCTGCACCTGCTTCCAGATGTCTCACGAGTACTGGCTCATGTAGAGCTGAAAAGAAGCTATGTGGGCAGGGACTGTGGTTTCCCAAAAAACCTCTCTCGAAAGAATGTCAATTGCTCTGTATTCCTTCCCTGTGGGTGCCGAGGAATGAGTCCGAGACCGCTTGGCTCTCTTGAGAGTAGATTCGACTACCATTGACTAATGGGGAAGCTGTGACTTCTCAAACCTGAGAGCCTTCTGGACGAAATAAACCCTGTCAGTCTTATTTATTCATGAGAGGCACTGTGAGGGGGTGTTCCCACATCCTCAGCAATAACTCCTTAAAAATGTCATGTACAGGGACCCCAACAATCTCCTTAGGAAGCTCCACAAATTGGAGGATCTCATGCATTTTGTGCCTGACATCCTCCTTTCTTAGTAACAAATGGATTGGCCTCCACCATCACCCTCACAAACCCTGCAAAGTTTAAGCCCTCAGGTGGAAACTTCCTTCGATCTTCAGGAGGAGAAAGGTCTGAGGAGAGACCGTCAGAGCTTTCAGAGGAGGACTACATGGTGTCATCTCGCCAGGGATCTTAAGGGTCTTCATCCTCACTGAAACTGACAGGGGATGAGGCCCTAGGCACTTGACCTTCATCCTGAGGTGTACGCACTGGCAAAACTGGATGAGGGGCTGCAGGCCTCGGCATCTTAGTCTGTCTAGGTGGAGCTTCCTCCTCCGAGAAACCAGCCAAGACCACTGTATCAGCAGGGGGAAACTCTGGGGCCCCGCACTGGCCTGAGAACAGATGCCAGATGGGTCAGTAATGTGCTAATGAGCGCATGGAGCTTCTCCAACAGCAGTTCTAAGATGGATGGTGCTAGCTTCGGTGCCGTCTGTGCTGCGGGACAGATACCCTGCATAGCCTGCTCGACCAACAGTTGAACTCACTGCTCAAGCTCCTCCTCAAACATTGCCAATGCCAACACTGACTGGAAGGAAGGAAGGGTGGCCCAATCCTCTTCTGAACCGGTGACTGGTATTAGGACTGATGGAGGACTGATGCTTCTCACCGCAGAATCACTTCAGGGGCATCACAGCATGCGTTTGGCACATCTCCATGCCCGTCAATGTGCATTGATGGAGATTGATGCCGATGCTTCTTCGGCTTCCCTTGATCTTTCCCTGGGGCCGAGGCAGATGATGAGGAACCCGATGTTTTCGGCCTGGAGGAATTTGACAGTGTCCAGTCTCTAGCACCCCTATCAGCCAATGGCACCAATGGAACGACTGACCAAGCCGATATCCTTTGATGCCGATAATGCCAGTACCGATCACTGAGAGAGAAGTAAACAGTGAGCAACCAGGGAACAACAAGAAGTTATCCGCAAGGTCATCATCACTGCTTCAAATGCTTGCTTGAGGATTGCCCTAATCCTTCTATCGTGTATATCCTTAAAGGCCGCTCCTCCTTCCAAGGGGATAGTCATCCACTTGCAGACGGCACAGACAAATGCATCGACTTTCAGAAAACGCAAACTCTCTCTCACACCACTGAATCCAGGGGGTACAGGCCTTCCAAACTCTGATCCCCTTTGAAATTAGCCTCCGAGGTGCCCCACTGAAGATCAATCAATTCTTGAAAATCCTCCATAATAGTGAAAAAACAAGAGACTTTATGCAAATAAACCAAAATGGGATTTTTATTTGGCTCAGACATGGAATTTGCCCCAGGTACTCCCAGTATCTTTAATGTCTGGGAAATCAGCGCTGGTAGCTCATCTCTATGAAAGAACCACAACATAGTCCTATACAGTTCCACTCCTGGAGGAATTTCCCCATCCATTACAGAGTCATGATGGGCCTCATCATCAGTGCCATCCAGATTCCTATCGGGAGGACCTGCTGCCGATCCAGGTGAACTACACTAATTTACAGTACCTCTAAAAAATGTCAGAAGAATGTAAAATTCGAGATGGACAGTAACACACAAACATCTTTATCAAATATAAAGGAGAGTCAACTTGCAAAGATTTAAACACCATAATTGAAACCTTAAAATATAATCACTACAGAAATGACAGCCAATGCAATCGCTGGAGTTGGGAAACAATATGATGATGTGGAACGGTCTGTCATTAAATGGGCTGCCAAATTTTGTAGTCGATTCTTTGGCAAGCCTATATACAATGAATTGCAAAATCTATTGACATTAGAATAAATGCTTGAATTACAGTTCTAAAATCCAAGGGGTCCATAAACTCTCTTATATGGTGAAGCATTTTTAACTTAAACTTTCGATTGAGGAATATACTTCAATGAGCTATCAAAACAAAACCCCTGATTTTTTACTTGCACCACAAAAATAGCATATTCCTCATTTACTGGTATGGAGTTTAAATGTGATGGTCTAGATTTTCTAGAAAGACATTAGGCCTTGGTCTTAGAAAACTTTAAGATTAGTGTGTTAAGAGTCCATCCAATTTCCAACTGCGATTAAACAACTTGAAATTTGAGAAATGGTTACCATATCACCTGCTGCTAAAAAAGCTATTGTACACCTGTTGCGCCCGTCGGATGCAGACGGCTGCGACCGCTCATTCTCACCTCTTTTTTCGCTGCACCATCTATTCTCGGAAGAATGGCAGCCTCTGCCAGTCACTGCCGTCATCCCTGGCATTCCCGGGACAGTGTGGGCGCTGCCGACCGCCATCTTGCTTCTGGAGTCACTTAGGCGCATGCACATGGGCCACCTATGTACACGTCATGGCGGGAACCTCAGGGGCATCCCCTCCACATGACGTCATCTCACTACCTGTACTTAAACAAACTGGCCCAATGCTCCTACGAGTTAGCAAGGAGTTCTTCTCATTGCTGAATCCGCTTCTCCTTGGACTTCCGGTTCCTGTTCCTGTCTTGGTGTGTGAACGCTCTGAGTACCCGCTCCTCATGGGCTCTTCCGCATTCCTAGGCTATCTGCTCCTTGGAGGGCCTTCCTGCCTTGATCTTTGGGAACCATTCCTCGTGAATACCACTTCGCTCATCTCTGCCAAGCCTTGCTTGGCTTCCCCACAGTGTACCCCGTGCCACTACCGCGTCCTCACCAGCAGGATTCACTACACCTTACCCTGCGTTGTTGGATATTGTTTCTTCATCCTCAAGTATCTTCTGAGCTCCAGGACCTCAGACTACCTCAACATCATCTTCACCGCACAGTCATCTTCTGCGTACCCAGCTCTGCGGACTACTACCAGATCGTTACATCTGAGGTGTCACCGTGGGAATACCCTCAGCTCAAGAACTGTACTTGACTGCATTCCCCACTCCATGGGTTATGCTCTCTCTCTCTCCCTAATAAAGTCTATTCTACAGCTGTGTCATAGCTACTGAGACCACACCTATCAGCGGTGAAGCCCACAGGGCTCCTCCCTGTGGGCGGAGACATCTCTCACCTCAGCCCAGGGTCCACATCCATACGAAAACATAACATCATCAATGTAACATTTAAAAAACACTTTAAATGAATTCAATAAAATACATAATGATCACAGAAAAATTTTAAAAAGAACAGGGGATAAAATTGAACTTTGTGACACTAACTGTGGTGTTAAACCAATTCAAATTGGTAAAGCCTATCTCAACGTTGTTACGATCCTGCTCGCGGAGCCCATCCCTCAAACCGGCCTCTCCACTCTCGGTCACCGCCCAAGCCGCTGCTGTCTCCGCGGCCGGCGAATTCCACGCCACTGCCTCTCTGCGGCCTAGGCTGCCTCCAACCCTGTTGCTGCTGCTGCAGACGTCCTTCCCGAGCGGCAGGGAGCCGCTCCTAAAGCCGCCCTCTGTGGTAGGAGGGCTGCCGCTGTCTCCTTCCATCTTCGCGGCCTGGTGCCACCTCCAGGAAGTCTGTCTTCGTGGCTCCGAGCCGCCACCATTGAGCCCGCCTTCCGCGGCAGGACACCGCTGCTGGGATTCCATCCTGCGGATTGAAGTCACTTCCGGGTTCACCTCTCTTCATGGCCTGGTGCCACCGTCAGGGCATGCTCCTCCGTCTGCATGCAGGGAGGCCGTCACTGTCTGTGGTCCTTTTAAGGATCATTAGTTTAGCATAACCTTCTTTTAATTTCTGTAAAATGTGTTGTTTTATGTTAAGCTCAAGGTCAATTATTACCCCAAGATTCTGTACTTTTATTGCTAACTCTACAGTTTGATTATTTTTGATTGTGATTGTAGTTTGTGTAGGGTGTATATATTTTCGTTCTAAGTGTAAGAATTCAGTTTTATCAATGTTTATTACCAGTTCCATTTGGTTTAGGAGTTGTTTGATTATTTCAAGATACATATTGGCCAGTTTCATTGTTTCTTCAATTGTGTTTACGATGGGTAATCTCCAGCATTTTGTGACAAGCGTTCTCTTCAGTGAGGAGCTGGAATGGAATGGCCTCGGCCATAACCTGGATGATGCCCACAAAGGAAAGATCCTCCGGAGGAGATTGACGCCTCTCATCCGGCGGAGACAGCTCAGAAAGGAGGTCGTCTGAGTGCCTCGAGGAAGACTCAGCTGTATCATCCTCCCAGAGATCATACGGGGGGCTCCTCCTCGCTAAGGTCCATCGGGGACCGGCACGGAGGGTCCCTGCCCAAGACTCTGTTTGGCATCGAGGGCATTGATGGCACCGAAGGTATTAACGGCACAGAGATCCCCGATGGTCTGGGAACAGGATCAGGGAAACCTGGCTGCGGCACTAAGGGCTCTGAGGGCACCGTCAGCCGCACAGATTCTTCCTCCTCAGAAGACTTGATAATGGGAATTGCTCCGGAGGGCATCGGTGGCCGCTGAGGAACTAATGGTCCCCAGAAGAACATCTAGTAGGGGTGCCAAGAGAAACAGCACAAGCTCCGACATCGGCTCAATAACCCTCAGGGCTTGGAGCATTGCCTGCTGAACCCTGCAGTCCAACTCCTCCTGAAAGTCCACTGTAGTTAAGACGGCAGGAGGAGGAGTCACCAGAGCAACCTCAGAGCCCCGAGGAGACTCAGTGTCCAGCACCGCAACCCATGGGGAATGCCTTGGACTCCCGGATCTGATAGAGGACGGTGCCTCTTCCCCATAGAGTTGCTTTGGTGGTGGCACAGTGGCCGCCGATGATGCACTGGACCCGGAGCAGTGCGCCGATGGCGACCGGTGATTATGCTTGCGGGACTTCTCTCTGTGCTCGGCCGGGTCTTTCTCTGGAGCAGAGGAAAGTAAAAATCCTGACTTCCTTGAGTGCAACAACACCACAGACTGCTATCACTGGCTCCTCTCACATGAGAGTGACCCCCCAGAGGGGTAGAGAGGGATGGCGTATCTAACTGCTCCCCTCAGCCTCTCAGTGTCGTCACCCCCTATGCTGGAGTAGATGGATCAGACTTTCCGGAAAGCTTTTCCATCTTATCCAGCCAGGCACAATGGCCTTTGGGGGTCATCTGGTCACAGACTACCCTTTCCCTTATCCCTCATCCTACTCAATGCGCAATCAATAGGCAAAAAATACCTATCCTTAATGACACCCTCTTAGACATCAACCCAGACATTTGTGCTATCACAGAGACATGGATAAGAGAAACCTACATTGTCCTACTAAATCAATTACCCACAGATGCATACGATATCATATCCATACTCAGACCTAAAAGAAGAGGTGGAGGAATCCTCTTAGCAACCAAAAAGAATCTCAAACTAGTACATCAACCTAATGTCCCCCCACCAAAGCTGGAGATAGGTCTCTTCAAATCCCCATTTCTCCAAATCTGCCTTATATACTCTCCCCCCCCCCCCCCCCCCCCCAGGTACTCTTGACTCAAACCCTTCTCTGCTCATTGAATATATCACCAAGAATATTAACATAGACACCCCTATCATCATCCTTGGAGATTTTAATCTTCATGTTGACTCAACCCCTCGCACAAATTCCTGTGACACCATACTAGAATCATTAAAGGCGATAGGCTTCAGATTGATTATTAACAATCCCACCCATCGAGCTGGACACACCCTAGACCTGATCTTCATAAACTCACTCATACTAACAGACCCCCCCCCCCACACACATTTTCTCCCATCCCCTGGTCTGACCACTTTCTTATTAAAACCACCTGCTCCATTAGTAACCCCCTCCCCCCCACAAACCCAAAAACCATCATACACTTCAGAAAAACATGCAATAGAGATGACCTCATCACATTCCATCAGGCACCTTGGACAGCTTAGATCTCTCTAACGCTGATTCGGCTCTAGCATCTTGGCACAACCTCACCAACACTGTGGCAGAAAAAATGTGCCCACTGCAATCCAGAGAAATAAGCTCCTCTCAAAACAATAAATTAAAACCCTGGTATACACATAACCTGAAAAAGATGAAACCTCAGCTTAGAAAGCTTGAAAAAAGTTGGTGCAAAGACCCAACACCCACACTCCTCGCTAAAAAACATCCCTCCATAACTACCATGAAATGCTAAATAAAACTAAGAGATTTCTACGCCCAAAAGATTCACCAACTTCAGTACAATGCCCGTGCCCTCTTTGAATTTGTGGCCTCCCTTACTAAACCTCCTCATGCCCACATCCCAGACGATGAAGCCAGTACTAAATGCGAGGACCTCGCACTTTATTTCCAGGATAAAATTAACACACTGATATGACATTTCCCCTCTACCACACCACCTAGCAAGACTCCCCCTAACAACCTCACCACAAAACTTAATTCATTTGAAACTATAGCCACAACAGAAGTTGAAGCCATCCTCAAGAGATTAAGACCATCATCTCATCCTACAGACACTATCCCCACTAAATATCTCCTCTCCATTCCTAACATAATTGCCCAACCCATAGCCAACATCATAAACATCTCCATCACTTCTGGCTCAGTACCTAACCCCCTCAAACAAACGATTGTCAAGCCCATATTAAAAAAACCCTAAACTTGATCCTTCGGATCCATCTAACTACCGACCGATCTCTAATTTACCTCTCATATCTAAAATCCTTGAAAAA
The DNA here is from genome assembly GCF_901001135.1 of Rhinatrema bivittatum. NCBI lineage: Eukaryota > Metazoa > Chordata > Amphibia > Gymnophiona > Rhinatrematidae > Rhinatrema > Rhinatrema bivittatum. The sequence goes on from NC_042627.1 coordinate 338,948, forward strand.
GCAATTAACCACCAACTCACAGATTACCTCGACAACCAGCTACTTTTATCCTCTTCACAATATGATTTCCGAAAGTACCACAGTACTGAAACCCTATTACTCTCTATGACAGATCACCTCATTAAAGGCCTTGACAAAGGTAAATCATACATCTTGGCCCTCCTAGACATTTCTTCAGCCTTCGACACTATTAACCACAATATCCTCATACAGAGACTCAGTGAAATTGAAATAACTGGAGCTGCCCTCAGCTGGATGACTTCATATCTCAGTAACAGGCAATACAAAATCAAAATTGGAAACCATGAATCCAAAGCCATCCCCCTTAATCAGGGTGTCCCGCAAGGCTCCTCTCTATCTTCTACCCTATTCAACATTTATCTACTGCCCCTCTGCCACCTACTGTCTGAACTTAGTCTCCCACACTTCATATACGCAGATGATGTGCAGATTCTCATACCAGTTAACAACTCCCTACCCAAGGCCATTAACTCTTGGGAATCCATCTTATCTGCAATTAACAATCTCCTATCCAATATGCATCTTGCCCTTAACACTGCCAAAACAGAACTTATGCTCATCACACCGCAACATAGCACTGACTTCTCCCGCCTCCACATGCCCCCCCACAGCAATCGCTTTCACACAGTATGTTAGAGACCTTGGTGTCACTCTAGATAACCATATGAACTTCAAAAAATGTATCAATTCCACACTTAAAGAGTGCTTCTTCAAACTATATACCCTGAAAAAAACTTAACCCCTCCTCCATCTTTCCGATTTTCGTACAGTACTACAGGCAACCATCTTCTCGAAAATCGACTACTGTAACTCCCTCCTACTAGGTCTCCCCAAGAACACCATCCACCCACTCCAAATCCTTCAAAATGCTACCGCCCGCATCCTCACCAACACCCGTAGAAACGAACACATATCGCCCGTCCTCAAGGACTTACATTGGCTCCCCATTGAAAACTCTCTCCATCATCCACAAAGCCATCCATAACCCCGACATGAATTGGTTCAAAGATTCATTAACTTTCCGCACCTCCACAAGACCGACCAGAAATCAATACCTAGCAACTCTATGCACACCCTCGCCCAAACTCTACAACCTTGCATCAACAAAAGCTCGATCGCTGTCCATAGCCGGTCCTGCCCTATGGAACTCTATGCAGTTAATCTATGCTAGTAATTCTGCCCAAAGAAAGTCAAGCAGAAACTAAAGATCTGGCTGTTTAAACAGGCATACACTGACACTGGCTAAATCCCTCTCAGGCTCTCCCCTCCCGCTTTCCCACCTTACTCTCTCCCTCCCAGGCCTCCTCCCTCCCACCCTCACAATTTCCTCTCCCTCTTTGTCCCCCCCTCCCAGACCTCCCCCTTCCCCCCCTTTAATCTTTTCACAGTTTCCTCCAGCCACCCCCCCTTTCCCCCCCTAGTCTTCCTTACTCTCCGTAAAACTCAAACTCTGTGTTCCCTCCCACCTTACCCCTAATAAGTCGCTCTGATAAATAATCTTCTGTTAAATACTCTAAACCAAGTTCATGTTATTCGTTTTAAGCTAAGATCCTGTATTCACATTTATAATTTTTCAAGTTACTCGTATATATGAATAGTTCCCTGTAAAGCGTTACTAAGCAAAGTTCATGTTTTATATAAACTGATGTGATAATCAAAGTGTATGTCGGTATATAAAAATCTTTAAATAAATAAAATAAACAAACATATGGCACACTGACATCGTGTGATGCCCCCAGGCAAAGGATACAGACCTCATGCGGATTAGTAATCGACATGGTCCGCAAGCACTGGGGACACTGGCAAAAAATGGATGATGTCATGAAAAATAGCCGGCGAGCGGTCGATGGCTGTCGGTCACCGAGAGGCAACTCGCTGGAAATTGACCACATGAAGGGAAAATTAAAACATCTACCGCACGCTGGACAGCACTGACCAAAGAGGGACCCGGCACCAAAAATGACCAGGAAAAAACTTTGAAAAGGATAAGCTAAGAGCAGAGATTCACTACCACAAGGAAACCACTTCATGGAAAAAAAAAAGAGACTGAAGAGGGACCCCGCGTGGACACGCGGATAGTACATGCTGGGCATGCTCAGTGTGCCAGTCAAAATTTAAGAAACTTTGACAAAAGATTTTTGTGCCGGGCTCCATCTGATGATGTCACCCATCTGTGAGGACTACCATCCTGCTTGTCCTAGGAGAATGGTGAATAAAACGGAGATTGTCATAATACCTCTGTATCACTCCATGGTAAGAATGCACCTTGAGTACTGTTTGCAATTTGGGTCACCTCATCAAAAAAAAGATATAGTTGCACTGGAGAAGGTACAGAGAAGATTAACCAAAATGATAAAGAGGATGGAATGGCTCCCCTATGAGGTAAAGCTAGAGGGCTCTCAGCTTGGAGAATGGCCGGCTAAGGGGGGATATGATAGAGGTCAATAAAATAATGAGAGAACTAGAATGGGTAAATGTGAATCAAAGGCGCTGCAGTACTTCCTGGGATTTGCAAATTACTATCAGCAACATATCCATGATTACTCCTCCCTGATGGCCCAGCTCACAGTCTTAAATAAGAGGCTCAGACAACAACTGGACTACGGATGCTATCCAAACCTCCAAGAGGAGTACATTCTTAATTCATGCCTACACTACCCAGATCCATCCAAGCCATTCATCCAGGAGACATATGCATCAACCCTCTGGTTAGGTGCTGTCTTCATGCAGCATAACCATAATGGTACCCTGGTGACTTGCTCCTACTTTTCAAAGAAATTCTCTCCGGCAGAGGAAAATTACAACGTTGGAGATCATGAGTTACTAGTACTCAAGCTAGCCTTGGAAGAAGCCAAGCACCCAGTAACTTATCTATATGGATCACAAAAACCTAGAACATCTAGTACAAGCACAGAGGCTGAACCCCTAACAAGCTCGCTGATCACATTTTTAAAACAAAAAATGTGTTTGACTTTGCATTGCGGTACCATCCCATGGAGAACAGATGAGCCGATGCCCTCTATCCTTTGTTACTGAAGGCTCGCTGAAATCTCCACGGCATAACATTGACCCTGCAATGATTATGGTTGCTGCCATATTTACAGTTCCTCTTGGGACAAATTGCGGTGCCATGGCACCTGCGACAGAAGATTCTTCAATGGGCTCATGACTCCCGCTTGGCAGGGCACCCAGGAATCACCTGAACTTTGGAATTAATCGTGCGAAACTACTGCTGGCCTCAGATAAAGACAGACATGAAGTGTTACATAAAGTCTTGCCTCACATATTCCATGAGTAAGTGTGCGAGCATGACTCAGGAGTTGTTTCAGCCATTACCAGCCCCCCAGGAACCCTGAAACCCACTTGAACACAGACCTTCCCCGCTCTGGTAGCAACACCACCATATGAACGGTAGTGGATAGCTTTTCCAAGATGGCTCATTTCACACCCCTCCCAGGTCTTCCATCTGCGTCTGAACTGGCTAAAAGGCTCAGGCTTCCCCTTCACATCCTTTTGGACCAGAGGGAGTTCAGTTCACAGCTTTGCCTGTCTCATTCAGTGTCTTCTGTGTATCTGCATCTTCCCTTGGCTTGACTCCCCAGATCTTGACTTCTTGCTTGCACCTGACCACGATTGCCTGCCGCCTGGACCTGACCCCCTGCCTGGAACCAACCACTCTTGCTAGCTGCCTGCCCTGACCCCACTGTGCTTTGGACTTTAGCTACCTTCACAGCCCATGGGATCCGTCTAATGAAGTTAGCATGGGGCACATTTAAAACTAATCGGAGAAAGTTCTTTTTCACTCAACGCACAATTAAACTCTGGAATTTGTTGCCAGAGGATGTGGTTAGTGCAGTTAGTATAGCTGTGTTTAAAAAAAGGATTGGATAAGTTCTTGGAGGAGAAGTCCATTACCTGCTATTAAGTTCACTTAGAGAATAGCCACTGCCTTTAGCAACAGTAACATGGAATAGACTTAGTTTTTGGGTACTTGCCAGGTTCTTATGGCCTGGATTGGCCACTGTTGGAAATAGGATGCTGGGCTTGATGGACCCTTGGTCTGACCCAGTATGGCATGTTCTTATGTTCCAAGTTCTGCCGGCAGCTAGAACCCAAGGACTCATCCTGCGGGGGACGCAGCTGGTAAAGGTGAAGCTCCAGATTTTCCCGCTACAGGGCACGTCTGCCAGCTGCTGGCGTAAACCTCCTGGGCTTGCCCTCAAGGCTGCATCAATTACACCGCAGCACAATGGGCTCACTGACCCACAACCCTTCACAAATACCTTGACCTGTGGGGAGAGTGACCAAAATGCAAACTGAAATCACTAATGATCAGGAGATTCTGTAAACATACATGAAAAGTCAGAAACACCTCTGAGGGCCAAAGAATCTAACCTGGAAGGATCTGAATGGTGATAAATATGGGATAGACTCCAGGGTTTAGTTGACAGCCATAATCTTTCAAAACACCTTAATCAAGAGCCAGAGAACTTTTTAAAAATGCTTAGCATCCTACCCTCTCCCCTACTACATGCTGGGTTTTTTTTCCTTAACTTTAGTTACCTCATCCTGGATGTCCTTCTTGATAAGAAAAGGCAGGTTATGTGCAATGCCTCTGAGCAGGATGGCTGCATGTTGTACTGAGAGGAAGGGTAGGATCCGGGAAACCATTCGCTTCCCTTTTCGGATGCACATGATCTGCACAAAGTGATCTTCATTCAACCTGCCAGAAAAGAAAAGGTGCATGAGAAAAAGGAAGAGATATATAAATAACTAACTGCTATTTCTGTGAAAGCCCAGTCTTTCCTCTTATGATTCTTCCAATTTTCTCAACTTTAATGACAAATCTGTTTCTCACCTCTCAATAAATGCAGGCTCACACACACAATCCTGCGGCTAGAAATGTGTTTCCTCCAGGTTCCAGGAGGCAGCTGTTGCTCATAACACATGGGATTTTTCCTCTCAGAATGCGACTACAGCTCTTTCTTACCTCTCATTATAGGCAACTTTTCCCCTTAGATTCTCATACATTTCCAATATCTTTTGCTTTCTGTCCTCTATAAGAGCAGGGCGCTCAGAGTCATGACTCTGCAGATAACGTCTCTCATAATCCTCAACATCCAGAAGGAGGGAGAATGTCTACAAGATCAAATGGAAAAGATGAAGGTGAGCACGCAAGGTTCACCAGATGCTCCCAATGGTGAAATCACCCATTCTATTCCAGTTGTTGAAAGACAAAGCAAAATTGCTTACCTTGTAATAGGTGTTATCCCAGGACAGCAGGATGTAGTCCTCACATATGGGTGGCTTCACTGACGGAGCCCTATCACAGAAATCTTTCTGTCAAAGTTTCTAGAAACTTTTGACTGGCCCAGTGAGGCCACTGAGCATGCCCAGCATGCCATGATCCCTCGAGCCACAGGGGTCTCCCTTCAGTCTTGTTTGTAGCAATAAGCTTTAGCCAAAAATAAAATAATAAAAAGTATCGGACCCAACTCCGCGGGGTGGCGGGTGGGTTTCATGAGGATTACATCCTGCTGTCCTGGGATAACACCTATTACAAGGTAAGCAATTTTGCTTTATCCCAGGACAAGCAGGATGCTAGTCCTCACATATGGGTGATTAGCAAGCTACAGGCTGAGTCATCTGTGTGTTGGACCAACAGCGTACAACTTGTGCAATGGGCACAACAACTGGTGTACTGTTGGGAAAAATGACGCAGCCTGAAATCACAGCAGGTTGGATGTGGAAGGAGTTGGCACTATACTGGAAACAAGTTCTTTAAGACAGACTTCCTTGTCCAGGCAGTAGTGAGCTGCAAAAGTATGAAGAGAACTCCATGTTGCGGCTTCACATATGTCAGCTATTGGCACTGAACGATAGTGTGCTACTGAGGTGGACATTGCTCTTACTGAGTGTGCCTTTACTCGCCCTTGGAGAGGGAGGCCTGCTTTTTCATAACAGAACTCTATACAATCTGCAAGCCAGTTAGAGTTTGTTTGCACACAGCTTTCCCAGGTTTATTTTTATCAAAAGAAACAAAGAGCTGGGTGGATTTCTATGGGCTGTAGTGCGATCTAAGTAATATGTAAGCGCACGTTTACAGTCTAAGGTGTGTAAAGCCCTCTCACCTTGGTGAGAGTGTGGTTTTGGGAGGAAAGTAGGCAAGACTATGGACTGATTCAAGTGGAATTCCGTAACTACCTTGGGAAGAAATTTTGGATGTGTACGGAGTACCACTCGGTCATGTAGGAATTTTGTATAGGGTGAGTATGTGACAAGTGCTTGTAACTCACTAACCCTTCTAGCAGATGTAATGGCTATTAAGAAGACAGTCTTCCAAGTGAGAAATTTAACATCACAGGAATCCATGGGTTCAAAGGGAGAACGCATGAGCCTCGTTAATACTACATTAAGGTCCCATTCTGTGACTGGTGGTCGGTGTGGAGGTTTAAGTTTAAGGTTTAAGGTTTAAGGTTTAACCGCGCCGAAAGGGAGCCCCGCCCCCGATCCAGCTCCACCAATAGGAGCCAGCCCTGAGGGGCTTTAAATCAGCATTACGTCCGGCGCCATTTCCTCCTCTTCATCTGCCACGATCGGGGAAGGCCTGCGCAACCGGCGCCGAGCCCCGCCGGGGGAAGGTCTGGGCTTCACTCTCCCCACCCGGGGGAACCCGGCGACGATAACGCGGCAAAAGACAGATAAGTAAAGATTGCATCTTTTAAAAACCTAAAGACGCATCTAAACAATACAAAAACCGCGCCGAAAGGGAGCCCCGCCCCCGATCCAGCTCCACCAATAGGAGCCAGCCCTGAGGGGCTTTAAATCAGCATTACGTCCGGCGTCGCGCGCCGAAGGGGCGAAACAAGCCCCTTTGTTTCGCCCCTTCGTACAGCCCCGAGGAAGTCCCGAGCCATACCCGCGGAAGAATCTATTGCCATATATATCATTTCGGCGGCCTACATCCCGGCGCCCACCTGCACCCAACCGCTTCCTCCTCCCCCCTGCCGAGGCTTGCGCGATCGGCGCGGCCCATCCGGGGCAAAAGCCTGCTCACCAGACACTCGAGGTGAGACGTGCAGGAGAGACGAGGGGCAAAGAACAAAGATACCTAAAACGAAACTAAAACTAATTAGCCACTCCAGCAGCACTCATTCAGCCTCCAGCAGCACATCCAGTCTCCAGCAGCACTCATTCAGCCTCCAGCAGCACATCCAGTCTCCAGCAGCACTCATTCAGCCTCCAGCAGCACATCCAGTCTCCAGCAGCACTCATTCAGCCTCCAGCAGCACATCCAGTCTCCAGCAGCACTCATCCAGTCTCCAGCAGCACTCATCCAGTCTCCAGCAGCACATCCAGTCTCCAGCAGCACTCATCCAGTCACTCCAGCAACCAGCATTCGTCCAGTCACTCCACCATCCCTCTAGCAATCTTCTAGTCACCCCAGCATCCAGCATTCTTCCAGTCAATCCAGCATCTAGCACTCATCAAGCCACTCCAACACCCAGTAGTCATCCAACAATCTTATCCACCTGCAATTTCTTCGTAAAAAGACAGCATGCTACAAACTTTCCCCATTCAGATCATCCCTCACCTACTCACCCACAGAGCGAATACACCCGTGCTCAATCCACGATCAAAGAGATCCCTGATTCCAATCATGATCTCCCCTCTAACACAATTCCTAGGATTATCTCTAATCACCTTAACCCTTTTCAACTCCCAGTCGCTCTCAAAAAAATCTCATTTGCTCAACGACCTCCTCCTGGACACCCAACCGGACATCTGTGCCATTACAGAAACATGGCTAAAAAACACAGACACCGCCATTATTAACCAGTTGCCAACACAACAATATGACATCTTCTCTATCCCCAGACCTAAAAAAAGAGGGGGTGGAATAATGTTAATAGCAAAAAAAGAACTGAGACTGTCCCAACAAGCCTTCAAATCAACGATCAAATTAGAAATCGGACTATTCAAATCCTCCCAGCTTCAAGTCTGCCTTATTTACGCCCCCCCGGGGCTCCTAGAATCCGACCCTTCTCCACTCATCGAAACCATAGCCAAACACATCAACACTAACTCACCGGCTATTATCTTAGGAGATTTCAACATCCATGTTGACTCCCCTACCCTATCATCTAATTGCGAAGCCCTTCTCCTTTCTCTCCAGGCTATGGGATTCAAACAAATTATAAACAACCCCACACACAAGGCAGGCCACACGCTTGACCTGATATTCACTAACGAAACCATCTCGCCCATCACCCCTCCTTCCTGCTCTCCCATCCCCTGGTCAGATCACTCGATGATAACTACAAAATTATATATAAAACAAAAATTGACCCCTATTGTTACTAAATCCTCGATCCAGTTCAGGAAACCCTGTTCCATGGACACTCTCAACAACAGCCTGGCCGAAGAACTAATTAAACTGGACTTCTCAGATGCGGATACCGCTATGAACTCCTGGCAAACTATTACACACTCAGTAGCTAACAGAATTTGCCCTGTAACAACAAAAGTTATCAACCCAGCCCGCACGAACAAGAAACCCTGGTTCTCAACCGAACTAAGGAAACTCAAACAGCATCTACAACACAAAGAACAACGCTGGCGGAAAGATTCCTCCCCTTCCTCACTTGCTTCGTACAAAACTGCAATGAGCTACTATAGGACATCCATTACCCGCACCAAACGAGATTTCTACGCCAAAAAAATACACGGCTTCTTATATGACCCTAAAACTCTGTTCTCATATGTAGCTGCCCTTACCACACCTATGCCCCTCACCATCCCAGAAGAAGAAGCCCAGAACAAATCTACAGAGTTGGCTATCTTTTTTGATAACAAAATCAAAAACCTTCTTGCCCCCCTGGCTTCAACTAACATGGCTCCAAACCCTTCGCAACCATTAAGCCTCGCAACTAATAACCCTCCACCAAATATCCACAGACCGTCACTAGAAATTCTTGAACAGACATCCTCCCTGGAAATTGAATCAATAATCAAGAAAATGAAACCTTCCACTCATCCTCTGGACCAAATACCGACCAAACTACTTCTCACCATCCCTAACACCATTGCTAAACCGCTGGCAGACATCATAAATTGCTCCCTCAATCAAGGATCGGTCCCGGACTCCTTAAAAATTGCTTCACTTCTCCTCACTATCACTGGTCATGATTTATTCCCTCCTGGGCAAGACAAGGGGACCTTCTTTCGCTGGAATCAAACGGGGCTTTGTTTTCTTTCTGATCTGTATGATAGGGGGACTGGGACTCTGCTTTCTTTTGCCGCCCTTAAACAGAACTTCGCACTCCAAGATTCGGATCAGTATGCTTACATACAGATTGTACATTTTTTACAGACTATGCGACCGCACATCACCAATCACCCTGCGGTTTACACCCTCAGAGACCTGGTTTATGGGAGGAAAAATACTAAAGCTTCCATATCATACTACTACAAAGAGATGGTGGGTTTAGCAACCCTACAGAATTTGGATCTTTTATATGCCAGATGGGTGACATGGCCGTTATTTTCCTTAACCCTGGCGGAATTTCAAAAATGTTTCGATGAAATACCTCATGTTTCTGAAAATGTACTGCTTCGTGAGACTTATTATAAATTTCTTTGGCAGAGCCACATCACTCCACTCCGAGCCAAGCACATGAATATAACGCAGTCCTCGTGCTGCCCTAAATGTGGAGAGGAGGATAGTGATTATTTCCACTGTTTCTGGGACTGTCTGCCTATTACCAATTTTTGGAGACAGGTGTGTAGAGCCTGCTCGACCTTTCTTCATACCAAGCTGCCGCTTACCCCTAATCTATGGCTTTTTGGCCGGGACACGCCTCCTTACCTATCCCTCACACCGGCGACTGAACTTTTTCTTAAGAAAGCGGGGCTTGTGGGGAAACAAGTGATACTGGCACATTGGCTCAATCCTCATCCTCCCAGTCATGATCACTGGTTTCACAAAATGATGTGGCTCTGCTCTATGGAATATGCTGTTGCTAAGGACACTGTACTACGGAAATCTATTACAACGCCCCAGGTGTGGGCGGGGTTCACGTCTTCTCTCGCTCCACACATTGGACCCTATTATGATCCTTGGAGTCCGGACCAGACCCCAGACCTGGATGCTGCAGAACCCACGGACACTGAGACTGCTTTTCAGGATTCATAGTCGACCACTTTGGAGGGGAGTGTGGCTCGCTCTCCCTCCTACATTCTTGGACACCCCCTTACGGATTGCATGAGCGGGGCGGGATTGGTGGGGGGGGGGGAGGGGGAGTTAACATAGGGAATGTTATTCGTTGTTTGTATTATTTCTTGGTTGAAAAAATGAATAAATACAAATTCTAAAAAAAAAAATTGCTTCACTTAAACCCTTACTTAAAAAACCCAACCTGGACCCAGCCGACCCTGCAAACTTCCGCCCCATTGCAAACCTACCTTTTATAGCCAAGCTAATGGAAAAGCTTGTCAACATCCGACTCACAGACTACCTTGACTCCCACAATATTCTCTACCCCTCTCAATTCGGATTCAGGAAACGCCTAAACACAGAATCCCTCCTTCTTTCTCTAACGGACAACATCCTGATGGGCCTTGACAAGGGACAATCTTACCTGCTAGCCCTTCTCGACATCTCTGCCGCGTTCGACACGGTAAACCACACTATCCTCATAAGCCGCTTAATGGAAATAGGCATATCCGGCTCTGCACTGCTCTGGTTCACATCCTTTCTGAACAACAGACACTACAAAGTCAAAATAAATGACAAAGAATCTCACTCCATTCCATCAAACCAAGGTGTACCTCAGGGTTCGTCTCTTTCCCCTACCCTGTTCAATATATATCTACTCCCTTTATGCCAGCTACTCAATAGTCTCAATCTCACCCACTTTATATACGCGGACGATGTACAAATCATAATCCCCATCTCAGACCCCATCTCTACTCTAAATTTCTGGAACAACTGCTTACACGCCATCAACCTTCTGCTCTCGAGTCTCAATTTGGTCCTAAATACTTCCAAAACGGAACTACTGGTTATCTCCCCTTGTGACAACAACCCCCTCGCAAATAATGCTAGCATCCCATTAGCAAACCAGGTCAGAGATCTTGGGGCCACCCTTGACTCTAGAATGAATTTCAAAAAATTCATTAACGCCACAACCAAAGAATGCTTCTTCAAGCTACAGGTCCTGAAGCAACTTAGACCGCTCTTACACTTCAAGGATTTCCGTTCGGTGCTTCAAGCCATACTGTTTTCAAAGATCGACTATTGTAACGCTCTATTACTTGGTCTGCCCGCTTCGTCCACCAAACCTCTTCAGATGCTGCAAAATGCAGCGGCTAGGATCCTTAAAAACACTCGTCGCAAGGACCATATCACACCAATACTAAAAATTCTACACTGGCTGCCCATCCAATATAGAATACTTTTCAAGGCTCTCACCATCATCCACAAATCAGTCTACCAGCAATCCACTCTCCAACTCACCTTCCCACTTGAATTACATACTTCCGCAAGACCGATCAGAACTGCCTACAAAGGTTCGCTCAAGGCCCCCCCCAACAAATCATCGGTCCACAACACTATTCACAAGCGAGCTCTTTCAACAGCAGGTCCACTACATTGGAATTCACTTCCACAAGACTTACGCCAAGAACAATGCCATTCAACTTTCAGAAAGAAATTGAAAACCTGGCTGTTCGCAGAAGCCTACCGCTGAAGGATCTCCTCAACCATCACTGACTCCCACTCCCCCACCCCTCCCCAATCCCTTCCCCCCACCCAACCTCACCTTTTCCTTCTCCCTCTGGACATACCAGGCTAATAACTGCCTAGGATAAACCTATGTTTTTGTATCTTACAGTTTTTGTTGATTTATATATTTATCTCTCTCTAATTGTTTCTTAGTTTAAACTCTGTACTGTCTTCCATTGCCCAGGTTTTATGCTCCCTGTTTAATGTAACTTTACTTTCTACCTTGATGTTAATTGGTTTCCCCTCAGTTACATTGTAAACCGGTACGATAAGACCTAGTCTTGAGCATCGGTATAGGAAAAAGAAATTAAATAATAATAATAATAATAATAATAAATAAGTTGAATTAAACCTCTCATAAACCTACTAATAAGGGGTTGCACTGATATCGGTGCATCCCCGATGGTATTATGATAAGCTGAGATTGCACTGTACTCTTACGGATGAGGTCTGGAGACCAGAGTGATGATGTGGGACAGGAGAAAGGGTCAATACCTTCTTGTGTACACCACATGGTAAATCTTTTCCACTCAGAACGATAGTTTTTTCGTGTGGAAGGTTTGCGTGAAGCTACAAGCACTTGAGAGACATTAGAGGAAAGGTTGAGAGGTTGTAGGATCAAGCTTTCAACATCCATGCTGTGAGGGATAGAGATTGAAGGTTGGGATGACGCAACCTGCCCTGATCCTGAGTTATGAGAGTGGGTGCTGTGCTCAGGCGAATTGGTTCCCTAATGGAAAGATCGAGAAGTATGGGAAACCATACTTGTAGAGGCCAATATGGGGCTATGAGTATCATGGACCCTTTGTCCTGTTGTAGCTTCACTAGACTCTTGGTTATCAGCGATATTGGAGGATATGCGTATAGAAGGCCTGAATTCCAGTGGCGAGCAAAGGCGTTTCTGGGTAACCGGTTTCTCTGCTTGTGCAGGGAGCAAAAATTGTCCACTTTGTGATTCAGTGCTGATGCAAAGAGGTCTACTGTTGGTTGACCCCAACGTTGATATATCCTGGTCGCTACTAAGGGATCCAGGGACCATTCGAGAGGTTGGAATTGGCAACTGAGGCGGTCTGCTACTACGTTGTGAATGCCTGCCAGATAAGTGGCCCAGAGAAACATTGAGTGTGTTAGGGCCCAGTCCCAAATCTGTGCTGCTTCTTGACAAAGGAGATACGAGCCCGTACCTTCTTGTTTGTTTCTGTACCATATGGCTACTATGTTGTCTGTATCAGAACAGTCTTGTGGGAAAGGCAGCCCTTGAACGCATGCAGCACATAACGTATAGCTCGAAGCTCTAAGAAATTTATCTGAAATGTGGCTTCGAGTTTTGTCCAAGTACCTTGAGTTTGGAGATGTCCAACGTGTGCTCCCCACCCTAAGGTGGATGCATCTGTAGTTAAACATTACTTGCGGAATTGGTTGTTGGAAAGGTAGGCCTGTGAGCAAGTTGTTCATGTTCGTCCACCAGAGGAGCGAGGACCATAGTTGTTGAGTTATTTGAATGGCTTGTATGAGTGGTTGAATGGCTTGTATCCACTGCCCTCTCAGTGTCCATTGAGTGACTCTCATGGCTAACCTGGCCATAGGAGTGACATGAACTGTGGAGGCCATGTGACCCAGAAGAGTGAGGCATTGATGGGCTGACACATGCATCCGTGTGCGTAGAGAGTCTGCTAACGAGGCAAGTGTCTGTGCACGGTCTTTTGGAAGGAAAGCTTTTGACGTTATGGTGTTTAATTCATTGTAACAGATGAGATGGTATGAAATGGGATTTTTGGTAGTTGATTAGGAATCCCAATGAATGGAGTAGATCTATTGTGAGCTTGAGAGAGTTGAGAGCTCCTTGTCTTGTTTGGCTTCTGATGAGCCAGTCGTCCAGATAAGGAAAAACGTGTACGCCTTCCTTGTGCAAGTAGGCTGCTGCCACTTCCAGGCACTTTGTGAACACTCGAGGTGCTGAGGCAAGACCGAATGGTAGAACCCGGTACTGGAAATGTAGTCGTCCCACTAGGAAATCGCAGATACTTGCAATGAGGAAGAATTATTGGTATGTAGGCGTAAGCATCTTGAAGACCCAGAGAACAGAGCCAATCTCCTTTTTGAAGTAGAGGTAACATGGTGCCCAATGATATCATCCTGAATTTTCGTAGGTATTTTTTGAGGTCCAATATGGGACGTAGGCCTTCTGTTTTCTTTGGAATGAGGAAGTATGGGGAGTAGAATCCTCTGCCCTGCTGAGGTCAGGGAACATCACCTGGCTCTCAGAAGGGTGGATAATTCTTTTTGTAAAAGTGTGGATTGATTTTTCACTGTCCAAGACAGGTGGGAGGAGTATTGTTTGGTACAGTTAAGAAAGTCCGATGGTAACCTTGAGATGTTATTGAGAGTACCCATTGGTCTGTAGTGGTGCGACCAATTGTGATGGAAGAAAGTGATCCGACCACCTACCGGCAATTTTGGGGTCGGATTGGTAGGCAGGCTTCTGTTCTCTGGTGAGTTTTCAAAATCCCAAAGCCAGGCCTGTTTGCGGCGGGGGTTGAGATCTAGGTGCTCTTGGTTGTCGGGTCTGCGATCTTTGTGTTGGCCTTGATGAGCTACCACGGGCTGCAGGAGGATAGTATCTCCGTGGTCTATAATATGGCCTTTTTGAATCCTTCCTTGGAAGTCTACGTGTGGATGGTTGGGATTCTGGTGGAACAGAGGAAAGTTGATATAGTGTTTCCAAGTGTTCCTTCAGTTGTGAGACTGCTTCACGTACCTTGTCTCCAAAGAGGTTATCTCCTGTACAAGGCAGATCAGCAAGCTTCTCTTGTACCTCTGGTCTCAGGTCAGAGGCCTTGAGCCAGGCGCATCTACGAGCACTAATGCCTGTGGCAGACATCCTAGATGAAGCTTCAAAGCTATCATATGCTGCTCTAACTTCATGTTTCCCAAATTCCAGGCCCTTATAAATGATGTTGTTAAAGGAATCTTGGAATTGTTGGGGAAGAGATTCCAATAACTCCTGAAGTTTTTTTCCAGAGATTACGCTGGTATTGCATCATATAAAGTTGGTAGGACGCAGTTCTGGACACTAGCATTGAACCTTGGAACATTTTTCTGCCGATGGAGTCCAAAAACCTGTGTTCTTTTCCAGGAGGATTTGATGAATGAGGTTTAATCCTTTTAGACCTCTTTTGAGCAGACTCTACTACCACCAATTGGTGAGGCAGTTGTGTTTTCTGGAAGCCAGGAATGTTCTGTACCAGATAGGTGGCATCAGTCTGCTTATTGACAGGTGGTATGGTACAGGGATGCTCCCATAACCTGTGTTGTAAATCCACAAGAACTTCATGAACTGGTAGTGCCAGGACTTCTTTAGGTGGATCCACTAACTGTAATACCTCCAGTGTTTTCTGTCTAGCATCTTCTTCAGATACTAGCTGAAAAGGAATAGTGTCAGCCATCTCTTTAATGAAAGTAGAGAAAGAGAGGTCCTCTGGAGGGAACTTCCTTCTTTCCTCCGGAGAAGGATCTGAGAGGACTTCCTCCGAGGAAGAGTCAGTATCTGGATCACCCCAAGTGTCCGAGGAATGTGGACGAGGAGGAGTCAATGGAAGAGGAAAGGATGGCATCGAAGGTATCGAGGGTTTCACCGGTGGTCTCGATGGAAACAATGGAGAAAAAGATGGTCTTGGACGAGAGATTCCTGATGGACCTGGCATAGGCTCAGGCATCGGTAAATCTTTTGTTATCTCTTCTATCGATCTTGGCATCGGAACATCGGGTGGTTGCACCAGAATGGCACCGAGAGTGTCCAACTTCGCTAGTATTGGTGCTAAGAAGGACATATCCGGCACCGGTGTTGGTATAGGCATCGGTGCCGGTGAGGGTGTCTGTCTCGGTGGTTGAACCAGGGCCGGCGATGGACTCAGTGATGACATCGGAATCAACACCGGTGACGGGGTTGGAATCGATGCCGGCGACGGAACTAGCATCGAGGGTGGAATCGTTGTTGGTGCTGGCATCGAAGGCATGTCTCAGAGTGTGTCTCGAACTGCTTGGCAGATATAACCATCCAGTTCCACCCTCATAGCTGGTGAAGACAGAGCAGCTACTGGGGGAGGCAGTGAAGGCAAAACCAGTATATCCACTGGTCCCTGTGGAAGTACGGTTCCCTGCACCGATATCAGTGGGGATCGCCTAGGAGTCGAAGGCCTCGAGGGCAGTAGAGACTCCTCTCTCCGAGGTTTCTTAGGAGTTGGTTCGATGATTATTGAGGGAACTCCGGT
The DNA here is from genome assembly GCF_901001135.1 of Rhinatrema bivittatum. Classification (NCBI taxonomy): domain Eukaryota; kingdom Metazoa; phylum Chordata; class Amphibia; order Gymnophiona; family Rhinatrematidae; genus Rhinatrema; species Rhinatrema bivittatum. Next base: position 355,025 of record NC_042627.1, read on the forward strand.
TATCGGGTCCAATTCCAGATCCTGAGGCCTCCGATGTTGATGTTGGTGCTTCTGTCAATGTTCAACGCCCTTTTCGATTATAGATGTAGACTTTATCGATGACCGGGAAGGGGTCGGTGAAGGCCGATCACCTGCTTCATCCGGGCGATGTAGAGTTTTCAGAACAACCCTTTTAATCTCTCCAGCCAGAGACTATTGTGTCGAAGTTGAAGTAGACGGCATCAGTTGAAGATGAAAGATGTTCCATCTTTTCCATGCGCGCTCACCTGCCTTTCGGCGTCATTTCGGCGCATCTCGGGCATGTCGACACATCATGTCTCTCGCCGAGACAGAATACACACTCGATGTGTGGGTCCATTATGGACATAGTGCAGGAGTAATTCGGGCACTTTTTAAAACCGGTAGCCATAGCGAAGGCCGGACAGCCGTCGATGACCTTCTGACTAGGTTTAACGATAACCGAATCGACTGGAAAAAACGAAATCACTCACCGACGGTGAAAAAGAGGGAGACCCCTACGGCGGGATAACTTTTTCTGAAATTTTTTTGTAGTGAATATTCACCACACAGGGCTCCTTACCCGTTAAGCTACTAGCAGCGCGGAAAAAAGAAGACTGAAGGGAGACCCCTGTGGCTCAAGGGATCACAGCATGCTGGGTATGCTCAGTGGGCTCAGGATGCCAGTCAAAAGTTTCTAGAAACGTTGACAGAAAGTTTTCCGATAGGGCTCTGTCAGTGACGTCACCCATATGTGAGGACTAGCATCCTGCTTGTCCTGGGATAAACATTTTTTCAAGCCCTTTTGAAGGGACTACAAGTGATCAGAGATTTTTTTTTTCACTGAGCTATTGGACTTCTCAACTGATCTGTGTGACTTTCATTGCAGATGGAAAATCTGACAGATCCACAGATATCTACATTACAATTTTATTCCAAAAACTATTCATTTTATCATTTGCCAAGATTAAATATTTTCATTAGTCCTGCATATTGGTATTCAAGGAACCGAGTTTGAGGAATTTCAGTGAGATATGCCAACTCAGCACATTACAATGTATCATCAAATTTTTCTGAATACTCCGGTTTCTCTGAAAAAAAATAAGGGGAATGGAATAACTTTCCTACGAGGAAAGGCTAAAGAGGTTAAGACTTTTCAGCTTGGAGAAGAGACGACTGAGGGGAAAGTTGACTCAACGTAGAGACAGTAGTTTGTCAATTGGAGTGTGAATGTTTTTTGAAAAAACAAATGGCACTCTTGAAAGAAAAGAACGTGACTAAGATACTTACTGCACTAAGAGTGACAAACTACTGTCTCTACGTTGCGTCAACTTTCCATAATTCCAATTTATATGATGTGAAGTTCTCATATTATTCATGTGAGATAATACAAGCAACCATTGGTACAGTAGCCCCTAAGGCAGCTCCTGCGAGAGCGAAACTCGGCCAGAGTCGGGCTAAAACCAATAAAGAATCCCTGATTATACCAATCACTACATTTTGTCCTGCTTTTCAGCATTAATGATCGGCTTCCGATTTGTTTCTTGGGTCCAATCCAATCCGTGGCAAGTACCCAAATATTAAATAGATCCCATGCTAGTAATGCCGGCAACAAGTAGTGGCTATTTCCTTTTGATTAATAGTTTATGGACTTCTCCTCCAGGAAATTATCCAAACCTTTTTTAAACCCAGCTACACTAACTCTTTAACCACATACTCTGACAAGGAGTTCCAGAGCTTAATTGTGTGTTAAGTGAAAAATAATTTTCTCTCATTTGTTTTAAATATGCTAATTGCTAACTTCATGGAGTTACCCGTAGTCCTTGTCTTATCCAAAAGAGTAAATAACCGATTCACAATTACCCATTCAAGTCCTTTCATGATTTATTAAACCTCTATCATATCCCCTCTCAGCCGTCTTCTCCAAGATGAATAGCCCTAACCTCTTTAGCCTTTCCTCATAGGGGAGCTGTTCCATTCCCTTTATCATTTTGGTCACCCTTCTCTGTACTTTCTCCAATGAACTATATCTTTTTTGAGATGCAGCAACCAGACTTAAACATAGTATTCAAGGTGGTTTCACCATGGAGTGATACAGAGTCATTATGATTTCCTCAGTTTTATTTGCCATTTTTTTCTAATACTTCCTAACACTCTGTTTTCTTTTTTGACCGCCATAGCACACTGAGCTGATGATTTCAATATATCATCAACTATGATGCCTAGATCTTTTTCCTGAGTAGTAACTTCAATATGGAACCTAACATTATAGCATGGGTTCTCTTTCCCTATATGCTTCATCTTGCACTTGTCCTCATTAAATTTCACCTGTCATTTGGACGCCCAGTCTTCAAGTTGCATAAGGTCCTCCTGCAATTTATCACAATCCACAAATGATTTAACTACTCTGAATAATTTTGCATCATCTACAAATCTAATCACCTCACTTCCAGATCATTTATAAATATATTAAAAAGCACCCTGAGGCACTCCACTGTTTCTTTTTCCACTGTGAAAACAGACCATTTAATCCTACTCTGTTTCCTGTCTTTTAACCAGTTTGCAATCCACAAAAGGAAATCACCTCCTATCCCATGACTTTTTAGTTTCCTTAGAAACCCTCTTATGAATGACTTTGTCCAACACCTTCTGAAAATCCAAATACAGTACACCATATCTAGCGGTTCACCTTTATCCATATGTTTATTCACCCCATCAGAAAAATGTAACAGATTTGTGAGGCAAGACTTTGCCTGGATAAATCCATGCTGGCTGTGTCCCATTAAACCATGTCTTTCTATATGTTTTGCGATTTTATTCTTTATAATACTTTCCACGATTTTTCTGGGCATTGAAGTCAGGCTCTCCAATCTACGGATTCAAGGATCACCTCTGGAGCCCTTTTTAAATATTGGGGTTACATTGGCCACCTTCCAGTCTTTAATGATAGTTACAAATTGCTTGTAATAAGTCTAAAATTTCATTTTTGAGTTCTTGCAGAACATACATGCTCTCTCTCTCTCTCTCCCTGCCATATACACACACACTTTCTCTTTGTGCTATGCACACACATGCTCTCTCTACTATACACATACAATGCTCTCTCTCCCCAACATGTACACACACAATGCTCTCTCTCCATGCCATACACACACGCTTTCTCTCCACATTATACACACACACACCCATACTCTCCCCCATACACATGCAAGCTGTCTTTCCTCCAATTATATATCCATACATGCTCTCTTCCCCTCCTTCCCACACACATACACTGAGATAGCGTGTGTGTGTGTGTGTGTGTAGTTGGGGGGGGGGAGAGACTAACCCCCTCCACCTCCCCAGAACATGCTGGCATTGGGACACCTCCTGTTTCTGGGTTGACACTGCTCTCCTTTTTGCGCTACAAGGAGGACTGTGTGACTGTGGCATTATGGTGCTGGGCTGGATAAGCAGCACTCTGTGGATAAATGAGATGGTGGATGTGGTAGAGGATAGATTGGACAGGACTGCAGCTGAATCTGAAGGCTAAAATCTGGACATTTTAGCCCTTGTCCTGGCTTCCGGTCAGTACCTCTAATATCCGTTCTGTCTGGAAAACATCCAGACAGTTGGCATCCCTATTTGGAAGCCCAAAAAAGGCTGCATTGTTTTCACTGTTGAGTATTATCTAACCTTTAAACCCCAAACGTTATTTCAATATGACAATTTGCTGCAATGATGTTTGTAAACAATATTATGTCTCTACTACTGTAAACCATTCTGATGGCGAAACAGAATGACGGTGTACAAAACATGTTAAATAAATAAATATTGTGGGAAATGAATGAATAAAACAAATTTTTGTTTGGAACGAATCAAATGAATGACTGCGGCCTGCAAAACAAATAAACCAAAACATTTTCTGCCTCTGCACGTAGGCTTCATAATTATTGGAGAGATCAAGTTTAGCTAAGCATGAAAATGCACTGAAACAGCACTGCAGGTTAATCAGATTAGCCCAGTGCTCCCTCACTGAAACCAGTTCTTCACTTCAGAATTGGAAGAGTTTCACTTTCTGACGTGCTTACCTGGCTTTAGCTATGGGGGGGGGGGGGGATTGCTGTATTAGATAAGGCTGCCTCTCCTGCAGAACAAATGCCAAGCAGCGCCAGGGAACTCTTCCCACAATAAAACCCTTCAGCTGGGGCTTCTGATGCATTCAGACACATGAGCAGGTTCACCTGATAGTATCTTCAGCACATGCTTTCCTCTTACACACCCTGTTATGCATTTACTTCCCACAATAAAACCCTTCAGCTGGGGCTTCTGATGCATTCAGACACATGAGCAGGTTCACCTGATAGTATCTTCAGCACATGCTTTCCCCTTACACACACCGTGTTATGCATTTACTTCCCACAATAAAACCCTTCAGCTGGGGCTTCTGATGCATTCAGACACATGAGCAGGTTCACCTGATAGTATCTTCAGCACATGCTTTCCTCTTACACACACCCTGTTATGCATTTACTTCCCACAATAAAACCCTTCAGCTGGGGCTTCTGATGCATTCAGACACATGAGCAGGCTCACCTGATAGTATCTTCAGCACATGCTTTCCCCCTTACCCCCACGTGTTATGCATTTACTTCCCACAATAAAACCCTTCAGCTGGGGCTTCTGATGCATTCAGACACATGAGCAGGCTCACCTGATAGTATCTTCAGCACATGCTTTCCTCTTACACACACCCTGTTATGCATTTACTTCCCACAATAAAACCCTTCAGCTGGGGCTTCTGATGCATTCAGACACATGAGCAGGCTCACCTGATAGTATCTTCAGCACATGCTTTCCTCTTACACACACCCTGTTATGCATTTACTTCCCACAATAAAACCCTTCAGCTGGGGCTTCTGATGCATTCAGACACATGAGCAGGCTCACCTGATAGTATCTTCAGCACATGCTTTCCTCTTACACACACCCTGTTATGCATTTACTTCCCACAATAAAACCCTTCAGCTGGGGCTTCTGATGCATTCAGACACATGAGCAGGTTCACCTGATAGTATCTTCAGCACATGCTTTCCCCTTACACACACCGTGTTATGCATTTACTTCCCACAATAAAACCCTTCAGCTGGGGCTTCTGATGCATTCAGACACATGAGCAGGTTCACCTGATAGTATCTTCAGCACATGCTTTCCTCTTACACACACCCTGTTATGCATTTACTTCCCACAATAAAACCCTTCAGCTGGGGCTTCTGATGCATTCAGACACATGAGCAGGCTCACCTGATAGTATCTTCAGCACATGCTTTCCCCTTACACACACGTGTTATGCATTTACTTCCCACAATAAAACCCTTCAGCTGGGGCTTCTGATGCATTCAGACACATGAGCAGGCTCACCTGATAGTATCTTCAGCACATGCTTTCCTCTTACACACACCCTGTTATGCATTTACTTCCCACAATAAAACCCTTCAGCTGGGGCTTCTGATGCATTCAGACACATGAGCAGGCTCACCTGATAGTATCTTCAGCACATGCTTTCCTCTTACACACACCCTGTTATGCATTTACTTCCCACAATAAAACCCTTCAGCTGGGGCTTCTGATGCATTCAGACACATGAGCAGGCTCACCTGATAGTATCTTCAGCACATGCTTTCCTCTTACACACACCCTGTTATGCATTTACTTCCCACAATAAAACCCTTCAGCTGGGGCTTCTGATGCATTCAGACACATGAGCAGGTTCACCTGATAGTATCTTCAGCACATGCTTTCCTCTTACACACACGTGTTATGCATTTACTTCCCACAATAAAACCCTTCAGCTGGGGCTTCTGATGCATTCAGACACATGAGCAGGTTCACCTGATAGTATCTTCAGCACATGCTTTCCCCTTACACACACGTGTTATGCATTTACTTCCCACAATAAAACCCTTCAGCTGGGGCTTCTGATGCATTCAGACACATGAGCAGGTTCACCTGATAGTATCTTCAGCACATGCTTTCCTCTTACACACCCTGTTATGCATTTACTTCCCACAATAAAACCCTTCAGCTGGGGCTTCTGATGCATTCAGACACATGAGCAGGTTCACCTGATAGTATCTTCAGCACATGCTTTCCCCTTACACACCCTGTTATGCATTTACTTCCCACAATAAAACCCTTCAGCTGGGGCTTCTGATGCATTCAGACACATGAGCAGGCTCACCTGATAGTATCTTCAGCACATGCTTTCCCCTTACACACACGTGTTATGCATTTACTTCCCACAATAAAACCCTTCAGCTGGGGCTTCTGATGCATTCAGACACATGAGCAGGTTCACCTGATAGTATCTTCAGCACATGCTTTCCTCTTACACACACCGTGTTATGCATTTACTTCCCACAATAAAACCCTTCAGCTGGGGCTTCTGATGCATTCAGACACATGAGCAGGCTCACCTGATAGTATCTTCAGCACATGCTTTCCTCTTACACACACCCTGTTATGCATTTACTTCCCACAATAAAACCCTTCAGCTGGGGCTTCTGATGCATTCAGACACATGAGCAGGCTCACCTGATAGTATCTTCAGCACATGCTTTCCCCTTACACACATCGTGTTATGCATTTACTTCCCACAATAAAACCCTTCAGCTGGGGCTTCTGATGCATTCAGACACATGAGCAGGTTCACCTGATAGTATCTTCAGCACATGCTCACACACCCTGTTATGCATTTACTTCCCACAATAAAACCCTTCAGCTGGGGCTTCTGATGCATTCAGACACATGAGCAGGTTCACCTGATAGTATCTTCAGCACATGCTTTCCTCTTACACACACCCTGTTATGCATTTACTTCCCACAATAAAACCCTTCAGCTGGGGCTTAGGATGCATTCAGACACATGAGCAGGCTCACCTGATAGTATCTTCAGCACATGCTTTCCCCTTACACACACGTGTTATGCATTTACTTCCCACAATAAAACCCTTCAGCTGGGGCTTCTGATGCATTCAGACACATGAGCAGGTTCACCTGATAGTATCTTCAGCACATGCTTTCCCCTTACACACACGTGTTATGCATTTACTTCCCACAATAAAACCCTTCAGCTGGGGCTTAGGATGCATTCAGACACATGAGCAGGCTCACCTGATAGTATCTTCAGCACATGCTTTCCTCTTACACACACGTGTTATGCATTTACTTCCCACAATAAAACCCTTCAGCTGGGGCTTCTGATGCATTCAGACACATGAGCAGGTTCACCTGATAGTATCTTCAGCACGTGCTTTCCCCTTACACACACGTGTTATGCATTTACTTCCCACAATAAAACCCTTCAGCTGGGGCTTCTGATGCATTCAGACACATGAGCAGGTTCACCTGATAGTATCTTCAGCACATGCTTTCCCCTTACACACACGTGTTATGCATTTACTTCCCATAATAAAACCCTTCAGCTGGGGCTTCTGATGCATTCAGACACATGAGCAGGTTCACCTGATAGTATCTTCAGCACATGCTTTCCCCTTACACACACGTGTTATGCATTTACTTCCCACAATAAAACCCTTCAGCTGGGGCTTCTGATGCATTCAGACACATGAGCAGGTTCACCTGATAGTATCTTCAGCACATGCTTTCCTCTTACACACACCCTGTTATGCATTTACTTCCCACAATAAAACCCTTCAGCTGGGGCTTCTGATGCATTCAGACACATGAGCAGGTTCACCTGATAGTATCTTCAGCACATGCTTTCCCCTTACACACACCCTGTTATGCATTTACTTCCCACAATAAAACCCTTCAGCTGGGGCTTCTGATGCATTCAGACACATGAGCAGGTTCACCTGATAGTATCTTCAGCACATGCTTTCCCCTTACACACACCCTGTTATGCATTTACTTCCCACAATAAAACCCTTCAGCTGGGGCTTAGGATGCATTCAGACACATGAGCAGGTTCACCTGATAGTATCTTCAGCACATGCTTTCCCCTTACACACACGTGTTATGCATTTACTTCCCACAATAAAACCCTTCAGCTGGGGCTTCTGATGCATTCAGACACATGAGCAGGTTCACCTGATAGTATCTTCAGCACATGCTTTCCTCTTACACACCCTGTTATGCATTTACTTCCCACAATAAAACCCTTCAGCTGGGGCTTCTGATGCATTCAGACACATGAGCAGGTTCACCTGATAGTATCTTCAGCACATGCTTTCCCCTTACACACCCTGTTATGCATTTACTTCCCACAATAAAACCCTTCAGCTGGGGCTTCTGATGCATTCAGACACATGAGCAGGTTCACCTGATAGTATCTTCAGCACATGCTTTCCCCTTACACACACCCTGTTATGCATTTACTTCCCACAATAAAACCCTTCAGCTGGGGCTTCTGATGCATTCAGACACATGAGCAGGCTCACCTGATAGTATCTTCAGCACATGCTTTCCCCTTACACACACGTGTTATGCATTTACTTCCCACAATAAAACCCTTCAGCTGGGGCTTCTGATGCATTCAGACACATGAGCAGGTTCACCTGATAGTATCTTCAGCACATGCTTTCCTCTTACACACCCTGTTATGCATTTACTTCCCACAATAAAACCCTTCAGCTGGGGCTTCTGATGCATTCAGACACATGAGCAGGTTCACCTGATAGTATCTTCAGCACATGCTTTCCCCTTACACACACCCTGTTATGCATTTACTTCCCACAATAAAACCCTTCAGCTGGGGCTTCTGATGCATTCAGACACATGAGCAGGTTCACCTGATAGTATCTTCAGCACATGCTTTCCTCTTACACACACGTGTTATGCATTTACTTCCCACAATAAAACCCTTCAGCTGGGGCTTCTGATGCATTCAGACACATGAGCAGGTTCACCTGATAGTATCTTCAGCACATGCTTTCCCCTTACACACACCCTGTTATGCATTTACTTCCCACAATAAAACCCTTCAGCTGGGGCTTAGGATGCATTCAGACACATGAGCAGGCTCACCTGATAGTATCTTCAGCACATGCTTTCCTCTTACACACACGTGTTATGCATTTACTTCCCACAATAAAACCCTTCAGCTGGGGCTTCTGATGCATTCAGACACATGAGCAGGTTCACCTGATAGTATCTTCAGCACATGCTTTCCTCTTACACACCCTGTTATGCATTTACTTCCCACAATAAAACCCTTCAGCTGGGGCTTCTGATGCATTCAGACACATGAGCAGGTTCACCTGATAGTATCTTCAGCACATGCTTTCCTCTTACACACACCCTGTTATGCATTTACTTCCCACAATAAAACCCTTCAGCTGGGGCTTAGGATGCATTCAGACACATGAGCAGGTTCACCTGATAGTATCTTCAGCACATGCTTTCCTCTTACACACACGTGTTATGCATTTACTTCCCACAATAAAACCCTTCAGCTGGGGCTTCTGATGCATTCAGACACATGAGCAGGTTCACCTGATAGTATCTTCAGCACATGCTTTCCTCTTACACACCCTGTTATGCATTTACTTCCCACAATAAAACCCTTCAGCTGGGGCTTAGGATGCATTCAGACACATGAGCAGGTTCACCTGATAGTATCTTCAGCACATGCTTTCCTCTTACACACACCCTGTTATGCATTTACTTCCCACAATAAAACCCTTCAGCTTGGGCTTCTGATGCATTCAGACACATGAGCAGGTTCACCTGATAGTATCTTCAGCACATGCTTTCCCCTTACACACACGTGTTATGCATTTACTTCCCACAATAAAACCCTTCAGCTGGGGCTTCTGATGCATTCAGACACATGAGCAGGTTCACCTGATAGTATCTTCAGCACATGCTTTCCTCTTACACACACGTGTTATGCATTTACTTCCCACAATAAAACCCTTCAGCTGGGGCTTCTGATGCATTCAGACACATGAGCAGGCTCACCTGATAGTATCTTCAGCACATGCTTTCCTCTTACACACCCTGTTATGCATTTACTTCCCACAATAAAACCCTTCAGCTGGGGCTTCTGATGCATTCAGACACATGAGCAGGTTCACCTGATAGTATCTTCAGCACATGCTTTCCCTTACACACACGTGTTATGCATTACTTACTTTCTCAATGATGAAAAGGGTCTGGCGCCTTTTGTCCCGCACCTGTTTTTCCTTTGACTCCTGTATAAGTGTGGAGGGCAGAGAGTGAGAGACTTTGGGGTTATGTGCACACTAAGATAATCAATTATGGAAGATAGAGATCATAGGCCCTCTGGGGACAGGAACCTGCCTTACTGCATCTGAATGAACCTCACCTTGAGCTTTATCTTCATTAAAATTTGTGAATCACTGATACACTATGGACTAAGCAATGTACAACACTATCAATGAAAAGAGACAAGCTACATCTAAATAAGGATATTTTACACAATTCTCATCCAAACACCTCCCTATTACACTGCGGAAGGATCAAATTAGAAAGGGAATAGAAGCTCGTAAAATGAGACTCTCAAAGACCTACTTATTATAAGCAGGACTGACCCCTTGCTTATATTGTTTTTGTTCAAAAACAGATGCAGCTGCTCCTTCCTCACTAAAGGGTTATCAAATGAAAGAGTTATTTGTAACCACATGAAAGACAGACAGGAAGGGAAAAGCATAGAAAAGCAAGACAACAGCAGATAGAGGAAAACTAGAAGAGAGACTGAATAATAAAAGGAGGGACAGAAACAGGGCTGGGTTTAAGATTTTGGCAGATTGCCATGGAGGCAGCCTTTGAAGTTCTCCCAGCGCATGGCAAGCTCCTCTTTGATCTAGATATTTAGCATATTCAAAATTCGGAGCTCTAGGCAAGTCCCTATGTTGTTAATTCCTAAATCTGGGTCTGTTTGTAAAGAGAATTTGCCACTCACATCATCCTCGTTGCGTGATGTCACCACGGCATCAATCATCTTCCGAGGATTATTGACGCTGGAAACTGTAAGCTTCCCCAGGGAGCCCGCAAATTGCACTGAAAGCACAGATTTACATGGAAATAACTACAAGAAGTTCCACGTAGTACTAAAGAAGCCTAATTTTCAGAACATGTGCACAACATGTCCGCAGTCAACACATGAGTGAATCCAAAAATTATCTCCCACCCCTGCCAGAATCCTCATGCTCGCCGACAAGTCCTGAAAATCTGATGTGGATAGGACATCAAACCAAGATGTTATTATAAACGCACAGCAATTTCATAAGCCTTCTTCTCCTTCGGAAAGTAGGATAAAAACTGCATGACCAATAAAAATGAAAAAAGACGGAGCTGAGTCACCTCCAGTAGTAAAATTTCACCACCACACTTCTCTGGAAAAAACAAGAAGTTATTTCAAAAGTCTACTAATGAAGGCAGAGCGCCAAATCTGTGCAGTGCCCCAGCAAAGGCTGACGACTACCTGAAGCGGGTAGGGTTTATGCTGACACAAGCTGCTTCTTCACACCAGCTAACCAGATGTTCGCAGGCTAGCAAAAAACTGATTGTACTGGACAGCAAACATTCGATTGGTTGCTAGGCAGGTACAGATGGTGCAGAGCGCCTTTAATTATAAGGACATGGCAGTCACCCTACTCACCCCTCCACTAAGGGAGAGTGGAAACATACATTCACTTGCAGGGTAAGTAAAAACCAGCTTATATCACAATCTATCCCAAAATGAATGACAAATGTTAGATAAAATGTAAGCTTCAATCATACAGGATGTCAGGAACTAAGCGATACATATATATATGAAAAAAGTTCTTTGGTTACTTACTGTATTATAATAGAATTGTAAAACTATCTCCTTAAACATCCAAATTATATCCAGACCTCATAATAGGCTTTACCAGCATGCATATGCTTTCTTAGCCTTATAATCACAGGTCAGATTTTTTTTTTCACATGAAACAGGTACTTATCTTATACCGATGAAATTATACGTATGACCCAATATGCAATCAAACAAACTGCGACATGGTCCACGCTCAATGTTGAAATCTGCATCAGAGGATGTTATTTTATGTCATTTTTCATTGCAGTCTATGCTGTCATTTAATCTGAAATAAATATCATACATATTTACCAGGAGATAACATTAAACCACAACACACAGATCAAACAGATGTCTCTTATTCGGTCAAACAGGCATTCCTGCCTATTTTGGTGCCAAAATGAAGTACATTTTTATATACGATGTTCTAGAGAGTCCAATGTTTTTCAAAGTTTTTAAATGAGAGAATACCAATTTCCAGGTTTAATCCCCGAGGAGTTACTGTATTTTAAGTGAAAATCCAATACTGATTTCTATAAACAAATCTACATTCAAGATTTTCTCCATGAAGGGAGGGAATGACTCATTCGAGGATTCCCCAGTGTAAGTCCCGGAAAGTATGAACTCCTTCATATAGTGTGTGATCATTGGTGCTTGCATTTTTTGCGTGGAAATGCAACGCTTATGTTCTGCAAACCTGAATTTTATTTTACGTTTTGTTCTGCCTACATAGGTCTTATCACAGGAGCATATAATAAAATATACTACATACAAAGAGTTGCAGTCTATTGTTCCGTGATCTGGCACCATTCTGCAGGCTTTGGATGTCACCAGTTTTTTCCCATCGTTTGGGCACAATTCATGCATTGGCCACCAGGACACAAACTTTCAGGGGAAGGGTTAGGTAATAAAAAAGAATTGACCTCATAGTCTTTAATATTCTTTCACTGGGTATAGGTGAACAAAAGCAGACTGGTAAAAACTGGATACGCTTTCAGTACTTCCCAATGTTTATGTATTAAAGTGAGGAAATGTTTAAAAGTCATATGACTCGTCATCTCTGAATCTGATGTCTCTTCTGTTTTTTCTAGAAGAAGCCAAGAAAAGTCTACAATGTAAGCTGTTTTATAGGCCTTTTTAATTATGGAAAAAAGGTCCCCCCTGCCAAACGCCAAATACTCAGCTGCTTAGTTTCATGAAGAAAGTCATCTTTATTTGAACATAGCCATCGAATACGCAGGAACTGCCCTATGGAAAGAATCTTTTTTAGACTATAGGGATGAACTCAACTACACACGTCTAAAAAGCCGACGAGAAGGGCATACCAAAACAGATTGATCACCCAACCCGCAAAATCCTCCCTGAGAAAACGCGCCCTATCCACAGCGGGCCCGTCACTCTGGAACTCGCTACCACCAGACCTCCGCCTTGAGCCATGCCATACCACTTTTAAAGTGAAACTCAAGACTTGGCTCTTCCTACAAGCATTTCCAGAGAGCTAAGATCAAGAAATAAACTACCCTCCTGTCCTATAGCATTAATATAATGTTTATCTGACCTATTTATTATTTGCCTAACTTATGTACTCAAAGTTGAACTTAGTTTGTTTTCCACTTAGTATAGATCAATCGTATGATATATTCCATGTAACTCCATATAAATCGTTTGATATGTTCCATGTAATTCCATATAAATCGTTTGATATGTTCCTTGTAAACCGCCACACGGCGGTAGTTATTTCTGTTACCTGTAAACCGGAGTGATATGTATCTTATACAGGAACTTCCGGTATATAAAAATAAAAAATAAATAAATAAATAAATGAATGAACGCAGGAGATCAATAAATTGTTGTGTTCAGACTGTTTTCCATAAAGGGAAGTGTCCATATGGAATTGATTTTTAAATTCAAAATGTCCAGAAATGGTAAGCTGTGCTAATTCCATGACACTGAACTGAAATTAGAATCTAGTGAGTTCAGCCAAGCTATAAAGAATTGGAAAAGATCTTCCAGTGAATCACAAATGAAAAATACATCAACATAACGCAGCCATGATAAAATGTGGCTGTACAATGAGACGTACAAACATTGGTCTTCAAAAGCTGTAAAATACAGATTGGCTATACTTGGAACCATGGTAGCCCCCATAGCTGTACCATATGTCGTAAATAGAAAGTGTCCAAGAACAGAAAATAATTAAATAATGCTAATTCAACTAAAAGTGTGATGGATTGTGCTGGCATTCGATGTGATCTCTTATTTATCTAGTTCCTATATGACAATGTCCAAAGCCGCTTGTTGGAGTATATTTGTATATAATGCTTGGATGTCCAATGTAACTAATAAGGAGTTCTCATTCTGAATCGAAATTTGCTGCAATCAACTGAGCATGTTTTATGTATCTTTAACATAAGAACGTGTTTTGGAGACTTCGGGTTTATGAACGATGTCCATGAACATTGAAAGTGGTTCTAATATCCAAGATATTGATGTTATAATGAGTATGGAATTGTGGGGGAAGATGGAATAAAAAAAGTTAGTTCTTGTTTAGTTAAGAAGCCACAAACATCAGCTGATTCTAATCCACCTTTTATGATGGATACAAGGTTTAGAGCTGGATCATTGTTTAGTTTTTATACAATACTGTATCATGCTACTGAAGAAGAACATTATGAATGCATTTATTTTATTTATTTATTTATTTATTGGGTTTTATATATCGGGGTTCCTGTATGGGAAACAGATCACCTCGGTTTACAGTGAACGGTAACTTTGCTCATGGGCTGTACATAGAACAATAGATAACAATGGAAAACAAGAACAGTAGAAAACTTCGCTCGTAGGCGATAACAATAAAGAGATAACGGGACTTGGCACAAACTGGTACAACGGGTACATTAACTTCGCTCAAGCGCTGTACATAGAGCAATATGGGCTGAAACAGTAGAGAAAACTTTGTATGCAGGGGGAGCAGATAACGGAAAAAACAAGAGATTGAGAAAAGCTAGTACAACGGGTACAAAAGTTGCAACTGATAGGGAGGAATATAGGACTGGTCCAGTTAGTATCTAGAGAAAGAGAAATATAGCAGGGGGTAGGTATTAGCGAGGGGGCAGGTAATGGGTTGGATGTGAAGAAAGGAAAGCAACGGTGGGACCCAAACTGGGGAATCCCAACGAGGAGAAGGAGGGAGGTTACTACAAGAGAGAGGCAACAGGGGACGAATGAAGGTGAAGTAGAGAGCCTCATGGAAGCTGATGCGGGTAGTCGCACACACTCAGATGATGAGGGAAGAGACGGGGAGGGGCACGGCTGTTAAAAAAAAAAGTCCAAAAAACTGTCCAAATCATTTATTCTGATCTTGGATGAAGATAGTTAAAAAAAAAAAAAACAAACAGTGGTCAAAGGAGGTACTATGTCTGTGCTAGATTGCAGTTCACGCAGTACATGGTTCTCTGTGCAGCTCAGATTATATTGCACTTTCAGGAAATTCTATTCTGCCTTTTGTATGTCAAATAACAGATCTATGAATATTTTGTGTGTGTCTGCCTATAGAGCCCGATGGAGTCCAGCAAGACTTTTCAAGTATCACAGAAATGTCTATGGTAGTCATTGGATTTGTGAAAAAGAATTTCAGTTGTAACAGATGGAAGAACTGATACAAATCATCCTAGGGTACTAAAGGAACTAAAAAATGAAATTTCTGATCTATTAGTTAAAATTTGTAACCTAACCTATTATTAAAATCACCCATTATACCTGAAGAGTGGAGGGTGCCAATGTAACCCCAATATTTAAAAAAAGGCTCCAGGGGTGATCAGGTAACTACAGACCAGTGAGCCTGACTTCAATGCCGGGAAAATTAGTAGAAACTATTCTAATGATCAAAATCGTAGAGCATATAGAAAGACATAGTTTAATAGAACACAGTCAACTTGAATTTACCCAAGGCAAGTCTTGCCTAACAAATCTGCTACATTTTTTGAAGGGGTTAATAAACATGTGGATAAAGGTGAACCGGTAGATGTAGTGTATTTGGATTTTCAGAAGGCGTTTGACAAAGTCGAGGCTTCTAAGAAAATTAAAAAGTCATGGAATAGGAGGTGATGTCCTTTCATGGATTACAAACTGGTTGAAAGACAGGAAACAGAGAATAGGATTAAATGGTCAATTTTCGCAGTGGAAAAGGGTAAACAGTGGAGTGCCTCAGGGATCTGTACTTGGACCGGTGCTTTACAATATATATATATAAATTATGTGGAAAGGAATACGACGAGTGAGGTTATAAAATTTGCGGATGATACAAAATTAGAGTAGTTAAATCACAAGAGGATTGTGATACATTCCAGGAGGACCTTGCAAGACTGGAAGATTGGGCATCCAAATGGCAGATGAAATTTAATGTGGACAAGTGCAAGGTGTTGCATATAGGGAAAAATAACCCTTGCTGTAGTTACACGATGTTAGGTTCCATATTAGGAGCTACCACCCAGGAAAAAGATCTAGGCATCATAGTGGATAATACTTTAAAATCATCGGCTCAGTGTGCTGCAGCAGTCAAAAAAGCTAACAATGTTAGGAATTATTAGGAAGGGAATGGTTAATAAAACGGAAAATGTCATAATGCCTCTGTATCGCTCCATAGTGAGACCGCACCTTGAATACTGTGTACAATTCTGGTCGCCGCATCTCAAATAAGATATAGTTGCGATGGAGAAGGTACAGAGAAGGGAACCAAAATGATAAAGGGGATGGAACAGCTCCCCTATGAGGAAAGGCTGAAGAGGTTAGGGCTGTTCAGCTTGGAGAAGAGGCGGCTGAGAGAGGATATGATAGAGGTCTTTAAGACCATGAGAGGTCTTGAACGAGTAGATGTGAATACACTTTTGGATAATAGAAGGACTAGGGGGCATTCCATGAAGTTAGCAAGTAGCACATTTAAGACTAATCTGAGAAAATTCTTTTTCACTCAATGCACAATAAAGCTCTGGAATTTGTTGCCAGAGGATTTGGTTAGTGCAGTTAGTGTAGCTGGGTTCAAAAAAAGGTTTGGATAAGTTCTTGGAGGAGAAGTCCATTAATGGCTGTTAATCAAGTTTACTTAGGGAATAGCCACTGCTATTAATTACATCAGTAGCATGGGATCTTCCTGGTGTTTGGGTAATTGCCAGGTTCTTGTGGCCTGGTTTGGCCTCTGTTGAAACAGGATGCTGGGCTTGATGGACCCTTGGTCTGACCCAGCATGGCAATTTCTTATGTTCGTATGTACACTTCAATGGGTCATAGCAGTAAGCCGGCACAAATGCCAAATCTTTATTTAGAGCTGACTCTAAGTGTGGTAATAGACTTACCTGCAAGATTTATAACAGCAAATTGGGAAGTGCATGCAAGCTGGTATAATACGCGTCTGAATGTTCTCTTGTATATTTCAAGAAAGCTAACGGCCTTATATGACCTGTGTCCCCAAGATTTACGATATTTTAAAAACAGTGCATGTGTTGGAGGCTACCAGATCCAGATGATTTGTCAGATAACTCAAGAAAGCCTACCAATTTCTTTGGTGTTCTTTTCGGATATTGCCATGAGTATATTATTCCTGATATGTAATCGCCTTTGTCTCTTCAAAACTTCCTAATTTTATCTTGTCTGAGCATATGTCTGAAGTGCTCTAAAGCACTCATATGTTTTTTAAATGCTTGATCTAAACTATCTATAGAAATGGAAGACTGTAACTGAACTTTAGATTCTTCCACAGTGATTCTCAGCAAGTCAGTTCTTTTCAAAAAATCTAATATGAGCAGCATCAAATCTAGGTAGCATTTCTTTAAAATGGTTAGCCATTTGTTAGTGAACTCACCTTCACAAAACACTTTTATTTACTCTAAGTCCCCTGTTTAACATATTGTAGCAGAGCAGCACTGTGTAATTCTGCTCTTAATAAGCATTTACTTAAAAACCTGGCCGAACAGAGATGTTTCTCTGAGAAAACCTGCTATTTGATCTTCAGAGTAACAAGAACCTGAGGCTGTTTCTGCAGAAATGTTGTCTCCATCCGTCACCGAGGAACTCCAGTCATACAGTATGTCAAGAACAAAAAAATAATCTTCCCCTAGAGCAGTTCCTACATATTCAACAGCTATGTTCAAATAAAGATGACTTTCTTCCTGCAGCTAAGCAGCTGAGTGCTCAGCTTTAGGCCAGTGGGTACCTTTTCTCCATGATTAAAAAGGCCTGTAAAAGAGCTTATAATACAAACCACTCGGCTTCTGCTAGAAAAACCCCCCAAAAAACAGAAGAGATGTCAGATTCAGAGTTGATGTGTCATACGATTTTCAAACATTTCCTCACTGAGTGCTACATTAATTCACAAACACTGAGAAGCACTGAAAGTGTATCCAGTCCACCTTTGAATGCCTGTACCCGGGGGGAAAGAATATTAGAGACTATGTAGTTAATTCTTTTTTACTACCTGTTCCTTCCCGTGAAAGTTTGTCTCCTGGTGGACACCTAGCTTGTGGCCAATGCATGTATTGAGCCCAAACGATACCTGGACAAAAAATGGTTCTATCCAATTTCTGGCAGAGTGGTGCCACATCAAGGAACTCTTCGTATGTAGTATATTTTATTATATGCCCCTGTAATAAGAGCAATGTGGGCAGAACAAAATGTAAAATAAAAATTAGGCTTGCAGAACATAAAAGAGTTGCATTTCCATACAAAAAATGCAAGCACCAATGGTCACACATTGTATGAAAGAGGGACATATTTTCCAGGACTCACGCTGGGGAAACCTTGAATACGTCATTCCCTCTCCTCGCAGAGGGAATTGTGAACATAGACTGGATTACAGAGAACAATACTGGATTTTCGCTCAGGGATTAAACCTGGAAATTGATTGGTATTCTCTCATTTAAAAACATCGGACTCTGAGTTGTCTAGACCCTTTTATAAAAATGTTACTTTTGAGTCATGTCAGGTGCCAAGATAGGCAGGAATGCCAGCTTGACAGAATAAGAGTAATCTGTTTTGTCTGTGTGTTGCGATTTTAAGGTTATCTCCTGGTAAAGCAGAGTTGCTTACCTGTAACAGGTGTTCTCTTAAGACAGCAGGATGTTAGTTCTCACACTTGGAGCCTGGCTTGGGAAACTGACTAGCACACTGAGCATGCCCAACAAGCCACTATCTGCACGGCCACGCAGGCTCCCTCTTCAATCTCATAACTTAGTGAAAAAGATGAGCGAAAAATAAAGCAAAAAACCGACAGCGAACCCAAATCCATGGGGTGGCAGGCGGGTTTCCTGAGGACTAACATCCTGCTGTCTTAGGAGAACGCCTGTTACAGGTAGGCAACTCTGCTTTCTCCTAGGACAAGCAGGATGGTAGTCCTTACAGATGGCTGAATACCAAGCTGCACGCTGTCCCCAGCAATGACAGGACCAAAGGCACTAAACCATGTGCCAACGGGCACAACAACAGACGTGCTGAGGGTTGCAATGGGAGGCAGCAAGAACCAGATACTGGGCCCTAGGCAGGGAGAGTTGGATTTTTATGCCTGGAACAGATTACGAAGGACAGAATGGCCAAAGGTACTGCCATGTCGACCATCCTTGTCCAACAGTAATGGGCAGCGAACTTGTGCAGGGAGCACCACATTGCAGCCTTGCAAATCTCAGCAATGGGAACCACACGAAAGTGCGCCACTGATGCTACCATGGCTCTAACTGAGTGTGCCTTGATGCGGCCTCCAAGTGGAAGGCCTGCATGCTCGTAGCAGAAGGATATATAGTCCACCAACCAGTTGGACAGGGTCTGCATGCTCGTAGCAGAAGGATATATAGTCCACCAACCAGTTGGACAGGGTCTGCATGCTCGTAGCAGAAGGATATATAGTCCACCAACCAGTTGGACAGGGTCTGCATGCCCACCGTAACACCCAGCTTCTTTCTGTCAAAGGAGACAAAACGTTGCATGGACTGCCAGTGGGCTGCAGTGCGCTCAAGATAAATGGCAAGGGCAGGCTTGCAATCCAGGCTGTGCAGAGCCCGTTCACCCTGGTGGGAATGGGGCCTTGGAAAGAAGGTGGGCAAAACAATGGACTGATTGAGATGGAAATCAGTCACCACCTTAGGCAAGAACTTGGGGTGAGTGTGTAAAACCACCTTGTTGTGAAAGAATTTTGTATGGGGCAGATACGTCACTAACGCCTAAGGTTCACTGACCTTACGAGCGGAGGTGACCGCAATCAGGAAAATGACTTTCCAGGTGAGATGTTTAGGTCTTGCAGGATCGGAAACCAGACTTGCCGTGGCCAGTATGGGCGACCAGGATCATGGTGTCCCTGTCCTACTGGAGCTTCATGAGCGTCTTTCCCACCAACGGGAGTGAAGGATATGTGTACAGGAGGCCCTTGCCCTAAAAATGGGCGAAGGCATCTGAGGCTGGTTCCCTGTCCTCCCTGTACAGGCAGCAGAGGCGCTTTTTAATTCCTGGGGAGGCATGTCTGGATTGCCCCACGTGCAGAAGAGTTTATCTGCAACTGTCGCGTAGAACGACCACTCGAAGGGGTGGAAAGCCTGACTCAGGTGGTCCGCCACTATATTATCTGTCCCTGCAAGATAAACTGCTCACAGGAGCAGGCCTCTGGACAGGCCCCAGACCCAAATCTGCACCACCTCCTGGCAGAGCAGGAAGGAGCCCGTCCCTCCCTGCTTGTTTATGTACCATATTACAACTTGGTTTTCAGTCTGGATCAAGACTACTTTGTGGGCCAAGCGATCCTGGAACGCCGAGAGGGTGTATCGGATCACTTGCAGCTCCAGGAAGTTTATTTGACAACACACTCCCTGCTCCGACCACAAGTCCTGCATGCGAAGACTGTCCACATGTGCTCCCCAGCCCAAGCTGGAGGCATCAGTGTCAGTACCACTTGGGGAGACAATGTATGGAAAAGAAGTCCTCTTTCCAAGTTGGGCACCAGGAGAGGGAAGACTGGAGCGGTGAGGTAACCTGCCCCAGTGCTGAGTGGCTTGGATCCACTGAAAGCAGAGTGTACACTGCGTGATTCGCATGGCTAGTCGGGCAAGTGGGATGACGTGTACAGACACCATGTGGCCCAGCAAGCGGAGTAGCACCCTGGCCAAGACCTTTTGACTCTGGCGAACAGAGTGCTCTAGTGACACCAGGGCCTGGGCACGGTCCCAGGGAAGAAACGCTCTGGCGAAGGTCATATCCAGCAAAGCTCCAATAAACGCCAGCTGCTGGGACAGGCTGAGATGAGATTTGGGGAGATTGATTGCGAACCCGAGACTGCTGTACCTTGGCTGTGAGCTAGAGGGAGCATAGAGCACCCTCCTACGTGGTGTTCCTGATGAGCCAGTCATCTAGGTAGGGGAACACGTGCACTCCACTGTAGTGCAAGGTGTGCGTCCACCACAGCCAGGCATTTTGTGAAGATTCTCAGGGCAGAGGCGAGGTCAAATGGCAGCATCCGGTATTGGAAGTGCCTATGGCCTATGAGGAAGCGGAGATACTTCCTGTGAGGCATAAGCATCCTTCAAATCGAGAGAGCAGAGCCAGTCTCCTTTGCGAAGGAGAGGGATCAGGGTGCCCAAGGAGACCATATTGAAGTGTTCTCGGTGTAAGAACCTGTTTAAGGTTCTGAGATCAAGAATGGGCCGGAGGCCGCCTGTTTTCTTTGGTATCAGAAAGTACCTTGGGTAGAAACCCCGACCCTACTGAGAGTGGGGCACGGGTTCAACAGCACTGGCTTTCAACAAGGCAGAGAGTTCGGATTTGAGGACTGACTGATGTCCCAAGGGGTCCCACGTTGAGAGTGGTGGGGAGTCCACTGGGACTGTTTTGAAGTTCAGGTGGTAATCGAGTTTCATGATGGCCAGAACCCACCTCTTGGTGGTGATGGGGGCCCAGTGGTCTGTGAACAGAATTCATTCCGACCGGTGGGCATGGAGCCGCTGGCACCAGGAGTTGGTCTCCACTCTCTCGCCGCAAGTCAAAAGCCCGCAGCTGGGCTGAGCTACAGTGTGGGCTAGGAGTACGCTGATGGCAAGGCTAGCCCCTGGTTCTAGTGCTTAATGCCCTGCTACATGTAGCCAGAGGATAGTACCTTCTCTGATTTATTTATTTGTTTTTTATATACCGAAATTTAGCTAGCTGCCTTCATTCCGGTTTACAGATACAACAACTTAATACATTTTGGCAATAAAGTGAAACAAAAGCAAAAACAAAAACATGGTCTGACTGTAAATATAATTGATAACAGTTATCATCTTAATTACATAACTGTAATTTAAAAACATTTTGGCAATAACTGATTTAATCCGGGGGAAACAGAGATCGAGTCGAGTAATGATCGATGAGGTGTGTTTATAAGAACTACTTTTCAGAAAGACTTCGAGTAATTATATAGTAACATTCTTGCGCGTGAACTGCAGATTAACTGTTTTCAATAATAGACTTGGTGGTGTTCTGTCATAACCGAAGGTGGTTATGTGGTATCACATTTATGTGTGTTTAACCATTACCATTTTTGAAAGTTTGACTGAATATCCATGTTTTGAGCTCTTTTTTAAAATGGTAGAAGAGCTTGCGAGGTACTGGACGTGGAGGCCTGTGCCCAGAATACCGTGGGTCGGAGGCACTGGCCAAAAGCTGCTGCAAGGTTTCGTGGTTGCCCTAGAGCTGAGCCACTGCATCCCTGACCTCGTCACTGAGAGATTCTCTCTGGTACAAGGTAAGTCCGCCAACCTCTTCTGAACCTCTGGACGAAGGTCAGAGGCTCAAAGCCAGGCCATGCGACAGGTGCTAATGCCCACGGCCGACACTTGGCCGATGTGTCAAAGATGTCGTAGGTTGTCCTCGCCTCATCTTTTCCGGCTTCCAGGCCCTTCTGAACCACTGCCTCTAGAGCCTCCTGTTGCTGCTGAGGTAGGTTCCCAAACAGCTCTTGAACTTTCCATAGGTTCCTGTTGTACTGGGACATGTACAACTGGTGGGAAGCTATAAGGGCGATGAGCATCACTCCTTGAAAAACTCTCCTACCCAGAGCAACCAGAGCCCTGTGTTCTCAGCTTGGAGGGGTGGATGAATGGGTGCGGGATCTTTTCGCCTTCTTAAGGGTAAACTCGACAATCACAGACTGGTGGAGAAGCTCTTGTTTTTGGAAGCCCAGGGAGTGCTGGACCAGATAGAGGGCATCTGTTTTCCAGTTAACCGGAGGGACAGATCCCGAATGCTCCCAGATCCGGTAGAGCAGTTCTAAAAGAATCTCATGGATCGGGATAGCCACCACCTTCTACGGTACATCCACAAACTGGAGGACCTCCAGCATTTTGTGGTGGGCGTCCTCCTCCATGAGAAGTTGGAAAGGGATGGCTTCCGCCATCGCCCTAACAAAGCCTGCGAAAAAGAGGTCTTCTGGAGGCCAGCGAAGTCTCTCCTCTGCTGAAGAGGGCTTGGAGGGTCGGCAGCCTCTGAAGAGCTCTCCAAAGAATGATCTGCCCAAGGGTCATATGGTGCATCCTCCTCACTGACATCCCCGGGGGATGGTGAGGGAGACCAAAGCCTATTCCCCCCTCAGTAGTGGCATTGAGAGTTGTCTGGACAACCTCGGCGCCAGAGGCCTCAGGGGCATCGATGGCGCCAGAGGCACCAAGGGAACCAGTGGCCCTGGAACTCCCAATGGCCTGGAAACAGGATTGGGGAGTGAAGGCACCTTCGCAGGCCTTGGGCGCGGTTGCTCTCCTTCCTCCTTGGAGGATCAGAGGACTGGAATCACTCCAGAGGGCGATCTCGGTGGCCGATGAGGAACCAAGGGGGCCCAGGCAATCGGCTGTGTTGGATTTAATTGCAGCCTTTGAAATTAAATAGAAGTATGTGACTACCAATCTTTTTTTAAACACAGCTATACTAACTGCACTAACCACATCCTCTGGCAACAAATTCCAGAGTTTAATTGTGTGTTGAGTGAAAAAGAACTTTCTCCGATTAGTTTTAAATGTGCCACACGCTAACTTCATGGAGTGCCACCTAGTCTTTCTAATATCCGAAAGAGTAAATAACCGATTCACATCTACTCATTCTAGACCTCTCATGATTTTAAACACCTCTATCATATCCCCTCTCAGCCGTCTCTTCTCCAAGCTGAACAGCCCTAACCTCTTTATTCTTTCCTCATAGGGGAGCTGTTCCATTCGCCTTATCATTTTGGGAGCCCTTCTCTGTACCTTCTCCATCGCAATTATATCTTTTTTGAGATTCTGCGACCAAATTGTACACAGTATTCAAGGTGCGGTCTCACCATGGAGCGATACAGAGGCATTATGACATTTTCTGTTTTATTCACCATTCCCTTTCTAATAATTCCCAACATTCTGTTTGCTTTTTTGGCTGCCTCAGCACACTGAACCGACGATTTCAATGTGTTATCCACTATGACACCTAGATCTCTTTCTTGGGTTGCAGCACCTAATATGAAACCTAACATTGTGTAACTATATTATTTTTCCCTGTATGCATCACCTTGCTCTTATCCACATTAAATTTCATCTGCCATTTTGATGCCCAATTTTCCAGTCTCACAAGATCTTCCTGCTATTTATCACAATCTGCTTGTGATTTAACTACTCTGAACAATTTTGTATCATCTGCAAATCTGATTATCTCACTCGTCGTATTTCTTTCCAGATCATTTATAAATATATTGAAAAGTAAGGGTCCCAATACAGATCCCTGAGGCACTTCACTGCCCAGTCCCTTCCACTGAGAAAATTGTCCATTTAATCCTACTTTCTGTTTCCTGTCTTTTAACCAGTTTGTAATCCATGAAAGGACATCGCCACCTATCCCATGACTTTTTACTTTTCCTAGAAGCCGCTCATGAGGAACTTTGTCAAATGCCTTCTGAAAATCCAAGTACACTACATCTACTGGTTCACTTTTATCCACATGTTTATTAACCCCTTCAAAAAAGTGAAGCAGATTTGTGAGGCAAGACTTGCCTTGGGTAAAGCCATGCTGACTTTGTTCCATTAAACCATGTCTTTCTATATGTTCTGTGATTTTGATGTTTAGAACACTTTCCACTATTTTTCCTGGCACTGAAGTTAGGCGCCAAATACAGCAGCATTAGTAGTGGAAGTTAGTGTGAGGCATGCAATCCAACAAATACTTGCAGGCCCTGCAGTGCCCCCCTCCCCCTACACAGACATGAGTTTCTGTGGTAACAGGAACCTTATGTAAGGAGAGACTGGGGATGCTGCAAAGTCTACAAACCCCCATGCGAACTCTCATTACTAATGCGATCTGCACTTGCAGATCACTTTTGGGCTTTGGGACCTGCAATAAGGGAAGAGCTGAAAGTGCACGAGTTGGTGAAGATTACCATGGCTCCTATCTCCTTACCCACCACTGAACAAACCCAAGAGAAAAATTTTACTTATCAGCTTGCCCTCTCTTTTCACCATTGTCATCCATCTTTGGCCCAAGGTCTAACGGAAAATATTGCCACCAGCCTTAGCTCAGATGGATGTTTAAAGGGGATTTGGAAGGGAGGGATCAGATGCAAGAGGCTTTTGAGGGTTGGATCAGCTGGAAAGTGACTGGTTATAGATGATGAGAGAGGGAATGAAATAATATTATGAGAATATAAGAGGAGTTAGGTGATGACAGAGTATCAGCTTTGGGAATTTGAGAGAAGGGTTAGAGAGGAAGTGGTGAGGCTGATAGAGAGGGGATAGGAGAGGGGATTGAGGAGAAAGGATGACAGGATTAGTGGGGGTTATAAGAAGGGTTTGGTGTTGACAGGATCTGCTGGGAGGATTCAAAAACGGCTGAAAGGGGCAAAAAAAGTCTAAGGAGGTGAGGACCTAGGGAATGTAAGAGTGGATCCAATAGGGGGGTGTTGCGAGCGCAGAGGCATGGTCGCTTGTTCAAGGGGGATTGTGAGCCCTTGGGCCACTGCGCGGCTCAGGGAGGAGCCCCAAGACACACACCGTGGGAGGTGAGAGCGTTCAGGCATGGGCTGGAGCAGAAACAAGGCTGGACTGGATCAAGACGGAGAACATCAAGGACTGGAACTAAAGCAAGGCAGGCTCAGGCCTCCACTGGATCTGCTTGCACCATTGAGACCCAGCAAAGCAATGCTGGTCTCAAGACCCACTTGAGAACAACCCACTTGGGAACATCGAGTGCGTGAGGTCAGACAGAGGCTGAGGGTAGGAACAAGACGAGACATGGAACTCAGGAACTAGGAAGCCTCAGACAAAGACTCGAGGAAGGAAGACTCGAGGAACTTGGAAGACTCAGATGAAGACTCAAGAAACTTGGAAGACTCTGACAAGGTTTCAGGATTCTTGGAAGACTCAGACAAGGTTTTAAGATTCAGGTACTAGTACAGGTTGAGTACTGCACCGCAGTGCGCCCTTCACAGCTGCCCATAGCTGGTCACGGGCCACGCTGGAAGCAAAGCAGACTACAGGCGAGACAGTGGAAACATGTCAAAGATTCAGGAGAGGCCTGCACCGAGGCGTGCCCTACACAGCCGCCCATGGCTTGTCGTGGACCATGCTGAAGCGGAGCAGGTTCTAGCTTTAGTCTTGGGCATGGACTGAAGCAGGTACAAGGTACTCTGAAGACCGGGAACAGGATTCAAGACTCAGGATAGAGAAACAGACCTCGGCATTAAAAACAGGGGCCTTCCGGAGACTTGCGCTGCACACATGAAGACAGGCCTTTTACCACGAAGCAACCTACACAGCCCCCCATGGGCTGGTCATGGACCACAACGGTGGCACGCCAGTAAAGGTGAACAAGTAGGAAACCTTGAAACAGGACGAAGAACCGCAGATGAGGACATCAGGACCAGGACTGGAACACGGATCATCAGGAACAAGGAATACCAGGAAATCAGGAACATGGAACATGTGGACATGGAAAAGCCAGCGAAGGAGCTCAGAAGAGGAACCAGACCAGTAATATCAGACAAAGGAAACCAGGAACATCTAGGAACATCTGGAACATCAAACGGAGAACCATCTAGACAAGCGAAGACCACAGAGGACCTTGACCGGAAGGAATCCACAGACTACTGTAAAGTCCGATTCGAAGGCCCCAAGGAGTGAAAGCTGATCCCATTTATAGGGCTAGATGAAGGAGCAGGCTGATGAGGTCATCTGGTGGGGCCGCAGGCTTTTCCTGCCGCTGGCCCTTTAAATAATGAAGTGATGCATGTGCGCCAAGAGGAGCCCAGGGAGGCAGGAGCAGGCAGCGGTGTCCCTGCCACAAGATGAAAGAATAACGGCGGCGGCACCAGGGCCGCATGAAGAAGAGCAACGGCGGTGGCTTCCCTGCCTCATGAAGAGCATCCCGGCGGCAGCTCCAGGGCTGCAAAGATGAAGGATAGCGGCGGCACTCCACTGCAAGGAGGCGTCTAGGCAGTGGCTCCTGCTGTGAAGAGGCAATGGCAGCCCCTCTTGCCGCACACAGAGGCATCGAGCTGCATGGGAGCAGCAGCGGCGGCCTAGGCCGGAAGAATACGTCGGGTCGGCACGGTGCAGAGGACGTCCTGCAGGAGCGGCGTTGGGCTGGGGCAGGTGAGAGGCTGCTCGCGGGATGGTCTTCGCGAGCAACATC
Organism: Rhinatrema bivittatum; assembly: GCF_901001135.1. Classification (NCBI taxonomy): domain Eukaryota; kingdom Metazoa; phylum Chordata; class Amphibia; order Gymnophiona; family Rhinatrematidae; genus Rhinatrema; species Rhinatrema bivittatum. The sequence goes on from NC_042627.1 coordinate 382,473, forward strand.
GTAACAGCACCCTCTCCTCAAAGCCCCCTCTCCAGCCTCTTCTCTACGGCTGAAGACAAGAAGGCATACCTTTATACCAGCTGGGGAACTTGGGGGTCCAAATACAAGATCTCCTTAGTAGTAGAGTCAGAATTAAGAGAAAATAAATTAACATATTCCAGTTCTTCTCTAGGTCGAACCAAGATTGCTTAGTAACCTTAGTAACAGGTAAAAAATGTTTCCAGTCTTCAATATGGCAAAATAGAATTTCGACCCATCAGTTTCAGATGGTACAGTACATGTACAGTCTCATACAAAAGACTGAGGCGCAGGAAGATCACTCTCTTGACATACAATAGAAATGAACACCGCTTCTAAATGATGTCAATGAATGCTTGAAACACCTAATTAAATTTGTATATGATGGATTTGATATTTCTTCATGATAATTAGCCCTAGCAATAGGAACAAGAAGTCTAGTATGGCTTAAGGCATCAGGGATTAGAGAGGACATACACAATAAATTAGCAGGCACTTCCTGCTCAGGACACAACCTTTTGAGAATAAAGTAAAAGAATCTGTGAATATCATAAAGGATCATTATTTGATATTAGAAAAACTTTAATAGCATTCATAACTGAGCTTAGTTCATACTATAAAAGATATATCCTGAAGAAGATATCAGCATTACTCACTAGTCTCAGAGCAGGCCTTGCCTCAGAGAAAAAGTCCATTAAAATTTAATCAACAGTCTATTCAAAAGCCATTTCAGAGTTTTTGATTATGACATATACAAAATTCAAGCTCCTCTAGAGGATCTTCTAGTGGGGGGACGACTTCATCATTTTTATCACCAGTTGGAGCTCATCACAACAGATTAATGGGTACAGCTCGAAAGGGCTGCTATCTGAATTTCAAAATTGTATCTCCCACTTCTTTATTATGTCAACAGCACTCAGATCGGGACCAACTCCAGATATTTAAAAGCAAAGCACTGTCTTTACTAATAGCTTGAGTAACTCAACTAGTTCCCATAAAGGAAAAAAGAAGCAGGATTTTAGTCGAGATATTTTCTAATCCCCCAAAAGTCAGAGAGCTGAGACTTATCCTAGATTTAAGAAAGTTAAATTTTTGAAGAGGAAAAGTTCATAATGAACTAACTCAGATGAAATCGACAACTGGTAAACAATGTTGAACCCAAGGATACCTATACGCATATTCCATTCACATCAGTCACAGGAGATATCTGAAGTTCTCGGTAGCAGAAGATCATTTTTAAAACTGTGCTCTTCCATTGGCAGTTGTGGCAGCTCATGTAAGGAGGAGTTAATATTAGACAATTGGTTAATATTGACCAGATTTTCATAATAAGCTACTTGCCATACTATTTTTATAATTCAGACTCTTCTCATCTTGGGAATTCTAATAAATTATGAAAAATTCCATCTCGTCCCAATATGGTTAAAATTTATAGAAAACCATCTCAATACTCAGGAAGGAAAAGTATTCCTACCTCTGCAAAGAATGAACAAGCTAATTCACTTAGAACACAGATGCCAACAGGCTCAGCAGAATTTTTCACCCCAACAAGTGGACACTGCATCAGGATGTAGCAGACATATGGGTCGAAGAAGTGGGGAATTCCCTGCATGGACCATTTTGCAACAGAGTCAAATGCAAAACTCCAAATTTTTGTTCTCTTTACCCAAGCAGGCACAGAATCACTCAGGATGCATTTCTGATCCCGTGGGAGCGAAACATGTTTTATGCATACCCTCTGATATGTCAGGAAATCCAAAAATGCATCACGGAAAATACATATCTCATCCTCATTGCACCGATGTGGCCCAAGGAGCCGTAGTACGCTTATCTTTTTCAACTCTCTATTCAGCCGCCAATCCCTCTGTTTCACAAGAAGAGGGCACTCGCCTTCATCGAATGCAAGACTCTCTGCATCTGACGGCTTGGAGGTTGAAAGGGAAGTGTTCAGTCACCTCCCTCTCCCGACTGAAATTCAGGACATTATTCCAGGAAACATCCACAAGGAAACATTATGCAGTCAAATGGCAGAGATACCAGTAATGGTGCACAACAGTGTCAATAGACCCATTTGGATGTTCCCCGGAACAATTGCTACAATATCTGCATTTGAGGTATTCTTCTGTCCTAGCAGTGTCATCCAGAGTGCACCTCGGCACCATAGCAGGGAAGCTCAATCTCTACGCATCCATTGATGTCTCATTTCATGAAGGGAGCTCTAAAACGCTGTTCCCTAGTTTCAAGGCTGGCAGTTCCTTGGGATATCAACCTGGTGATGGAAAAACTTATGCTTCCACCTTCTGAACCAACGCAAACTGCTTCCATGAAATTCTTGACATAGAAAGTGTTGTTCCTAGTAACGATATCTTCAGCAAGACAAGTTAAGGAATTTCAGGCACTAGACCACTATCCACCTTATTTACAATTCTACCATGACAAAGTCATCTTGTGAATGCATCCATCCTTCCTCCCAAAAGTGGTCTCTGCGTTTCAACTGAATCAGACAATCACATATAACAAACTTCTTTCCAAAACCACATACAACTGACAGGGAAAGAATTCTTCATACACTGGATTGCAAGAAAGCCTTGGCATACTACAAACAGAGGACTCATTCGCCTAACTGACAATCCCAACTCTTTGTCTCCGTCAACCCAAATGCTCCAGGGTTGCCCATAGCAAAAGAACAATAGCCAACTGGTTATCCCAACGTATTAGTTTCTGCTACTCATCTCAACCAAATCGCCTCGAATTAAAGGTTAAGGCACATCAGCTCAGAGCCATGGCAACTTCTGTAGCCAATCTTTTTTATTTATTTATTTATTTAAGGTATTTATATACCGCTTTTTAAAATAAAATTTTATCAAAACGGTTTACAGTAGTTAAAATAAGATAAAAATAAAATGCAAATTAAATTAAATAATAAAAAAAGTACATAAATTTAGTTAAGTAGCCAGATAATAATCTTCATGACATGCGAGTTCAAGAACTATGTAAAGCTGCAACTTGGTCCTCTCTACATACCTTCACATCTCATTAATGCCTCCAACAACAAACAAGACTAGATGCAGCTATGTGTTGCATCCGGACTCAGACGGCTTCGTCCTCTGTGCCTCACCTTTCTCTCTGCTCTCTCCGCTAGCCTTGGGAAGATGACGACCACCACGTCTTCATGCCGCTCTCCCCGGCGTCCCTGGAACGGCTATGGCAAGGCTATCCGCCATATCTCTCCTAAGGGCCTCCTAGGGTGCGCACACGCCACCCACGTCTTTATTCACGTCATAGCGGGAACCTCGGGGGCATTCCCCTCGAGTAACGTCACGCCATCCGGGTATTTAGCCTTCCCTTCATTGCTGACTAGTCGAGATAGCAAAGACTCTGTTTAGGAATCGGACTGCCTACCTCCAGTCTAAGCTACTCTGCCGCTTCCTTGCTGCCACTGGAAGCTCTCTCTGCCCTCCGGGGCTGTCATCGCTAACTTGGGTACCTGCTCCTCGGGGGCCCTTCTATTTCCTTACAGGTGCCTAATTGGGGATACCAGGTACTCGCTCCTCGAGGGCCTGCACTCCCTGCAACTCTACTACTTCTGCCTGCCAGGATTTCCATCACTACAGCTACCAACTACTGTGAGTAATCTAACCATTCTCAAGTCTGTCTCACCTACAGCTCAGCGCTGGGAGCCTGCATCCAGGACTATGTTAGCTCGCGCTGCCTATCATCTATCCTGAGTGAGACTGGACTCCTCTGCAGAGGGTCCCTGGATTTCTTCATCTGGGTTATCTCACTTCTGCCACCTCCTGGCAGTACCACCAAGCTGTATAATAAATTCTATCATCTGTGTCTAGCCTACTACTGCGGTTCCTCACGGGGCTCCTCCCCGTGGGAGTGACCATCACCGCAGTACCCAAGAATCCACTCCAACACCTCAAAACCATAACATTGTGGGGTAGGTGATACTACACTATGCCACAGGCACATAGAGCTGTCCGCCAACGGGTAGGTTTTCACACACTGAACATCTGCAGCCTAACAACAGGAAAGAATATCATCTTCCAACATAGTCAATAGTGTGCTTAATCTACCCTAGCTGGGAACTCCCAAACAGCATGGTTAATTCAGCCTACTTATCGACAGGAAAAAAGTTTGCTTACCGTAAACGGTGTTTTCTGTAGCTAGCGTGATGAATTCTCCATGCGTTCCTGCCCTCCTCCCTGGACAGTCTTTCATCGTATCTATCTGCTCTCATTCATTTTCTGCTCGCTGCTTGTCCATGCTTTCTTAATAACTGAGGACATTGGGGCAGTTGCGTGGGAACCACCGTTCAGGTGCACAGAGCAAAGCTCTGTATATCTGTAGAGAAGTTTTCCACTTAAAGATGCTGAGGGTCGTCCCAGACAGCATGGCTAATTCATCCTTCTATCTACAGAAATCACCGTTTACGGTAAGCAAACTTGCCTTTTCTAATTGGTGTGCACTAAATCAAAATATTGCGTACTAATTGGAAATTAGTGCACACAAAAAAAATTGTGTACACTAAAAATTAAAAAACAGAAAAAAAAATTTGGAAATTAGTGCACACTATTTTGAAATAGAGCACCCTAATTGAAATGAAAAAAACCCCGCTGCATATGCTTCTGGGCAGTGGTGACACTTATGCAAAGGCGACTCCTTTATTACTTCTATTTGGTCAGTATGGGAGGAAGATACTTCTTGATTTGGGCATTTGGACTTTCCGACCTCCATTTTTATTGTAGGTTCTAGTCTGCCCAAAGATTTGGCTCTTTTCTTTTAAAAAGGTGATGTCGTACTTTAATTTAAATTCTTGGAATTTAAGAGCTGTCGGTGACGTTCTCCCACATGCCTCACAGTTGCTTAAATGATGAGAGTGGAATAGGAAGCGGGATGCAAATGTCATGCAAGTCCACTGTGGGATTCTTGTGCCTGCAGGATATGCACAGATTGAAAGGCTTTTTGACAGATATATTCAGAACATGAACACAAAATTTATTTTTTTGGAGACTTGTAAAAAACAGAAAATTGAAGAAAACTGAAAAAAGATAAAGACCATTGTGATGGCACAACCAAACGACGGTCTATAAAACTCAAGAAAGAAAGAAAGAAAAATAAGAGAATGTCACAAAAATCAGAAAAAAAATGCAGGCGGCGAAGGAGAGTAAAAAAATTGTCAAGTAGAAGAAAACAGACATAGGAGATTTGTGCAGAGCAACTGTGCGGGAACTCCTGACCTTGCTCAGAAAGACATTTGTCTGAGTTCAGAGAGCATTTCTAACTCAGTGTCATCACATGACATCACCCACTTGTATGGCTGAAATTTCTTTTTGCTTGTTTACAGAGAAAATGCTGTTTTAACCTGGAAATTGCTTTCAAAATCACCTCCTCGTGGCATAAAAGAATGGCAGTTGTAACAGCCCAATTAATATTTTCCTCCTCCAACAGACAATAAAACACTGACAAGCAATGGGTCCAGAGAGCTGCAGGAAGCCATGCGAGTATAAGCAGCATTTACTAGATGGTATATAGGATGCAGAACGCTCCTGCTTGTCATCAGAAAGCCATTTCAGTTCATTCTTTCCTGTATTGTTAGATGGTTTAAAGCAGTCACTAACTACTGATATTTTAGTTTCCTTATTTCAATTTCCGAAATTTCTGCCTCATCAGTTTCCCTTAATAAAAAAAATCTTGGGATGTTGTTTGAGCCTGATATAAAAGCAGACCCCTTCCCCTTTACGATAATCTTCCCATCAAGCATTCTATTTCTGCCTGCGACAGAATGGATGTACCCTGTGCTAAGAAAACTACTTAAAGGCATCAGCAGATAAAGAGATAACAGGCTTCAGTCTCTCTGGCATTTCAAACTGTTTCATTCAAGTCATTCAGCTCCACTGTACAGCTAAGGCTGAATACAAGTTCGGTATCAGTGAACAGCTGGTTCAGATCAGAAATGGGACCGAGCAATCCAGGAAGGAGAGAGAAAGTTTGCAGTCTCTGAGGTAACGGTCAGTCAGCTAAAACTGTGCAACAAAAAACAGAGTTAGCAAATTTATGTAAAAGATACAAAAAGGGGTTGAACTACACAAGTTTGAAACTAGTGAGCAGTAGAGCCAGTTGTCAACAGTAGCCAGGGCTGAAGCCTTGATGATTAGCGCTACTGCTCACCAGTTTCCAACTTGTGCGAATTCAACCCCTTTTTGTGCCTGGAAAATCTTTGCTGGGTGAGATAATATGATCCATGTAAATAGGAGCTCCTGTCATCAGGAAGAGAGCTGGAGGGTACAGTGTAAAATTAGGATAAGACAGACTGATAATTGTTTCTTCACTTTGGTCTTTAATCCCTCCGGGCCGATACAGTACGGGCACGATAAAAAAAACGCTGTTTCTGGCACCCGCTTTTCCATCGCATGCACAGCCCCCTCTCCTGGGCGCATGGTACAGAATGCAAATGAGAGGTGATGCTAAAAGGAGGTGCTGGGGACAACTGCGTGCCCCTAATGCCTCCTTGGCCCAGGAGAGATGGCTATCAGCAGCTTAGGAAAACGGACACTCAATTTTACCAGCGTCCGTTTTCCTAACCTGACCCTCCGGCACGTTTTTATTTTTAATTTTTTAACCTTTAGTTCCTCTGACTTAATATAGCCATGATATTAAGTCAGAGGATGCACAGAAAAGCAGTATGTTCTGCATTTCTGTACAGTTTTTCGGCATGCTCAGAAATTAACGCCCGCTTAAAAAATGTGGATCGGGTGCATTTTTTTTTACAGTATCTAGAGCGCACTTTACAGTATTGGCCTGTAAGTAAGATATAGCACACAACAGCAGTGCTAGTGAAGGAGTTCAATTTCGTGAACCTCTGAAGACTGAACTGAAAAGCCTCTCGTCTAACCATGCCAGCAGTGAAACGCACAGCCATTTTTAATGTACTAATATTTGCAACGCAAACGGCACATAATGCGTAGTGACGCAGTTACGCACTAACATTTAGTGTAACGTGACTCCATTTTGGAATAATAATTTGTATTGTATTAATACGAACGCCGCTGTAAAATGTCTAACCCGTCAATTAAATGACGAAACAATAGTCTGATCATAAGCTACACCTACTAGAGGACCACGCTAGCTAATGCTTGTTCAGCAGTTTGTAAATTGTTTGTTCAGCAAAAACCAGAACGCATGTGTGAAAGATAAGAGTTGTAAAAGTGCATAAAAGTTTGCTCCTAAGGGGGCGTGGCATGCAGTTGTACTGAGCCTTTGTCTTAGCTGCATCTTGCTGGCAATAAAAGTCTATCTTTACGGATCAGTTGTCTGGGCCTCCTTACTGACTAAAAAGAGACGGTTACACTAGCTTCCTCTACCCAGGGACCCTATCACAGAGCAGATATAGCACAGGCAGCAGCGGTACAAACTTCCCTCACATACAGTGACCCAGCACACAGACCTATGGGAAACACGGGATATAAACTGAAAATAAATAAATAAATAAGAATAGCACAAGTGGCAGCAGTGCAAGCTTCATTCACACAGTGCCCCACCACAGATCAAGTATAGCACAGGCAGCAGCAGTGCAAGCTTCATTCACACAGTGCCCCACCACAGATCAAGTATAGCACAGGCAGCAGCAGTGCAAGCTTCATTCACACAGTGCCCCACCACAGATCAAGTATAGCACAGGCAGCAGCAGTGCAAGCTTTCCAAGTACACAGCACTTCCACAGAAGAGATGAATCTTTAAAAGCATCTCTCGTGCCCTTGACTAAATGTGAAATCCAAATACAGCTGAATGATAAGGGATGGGGCGACTACAACATTTGAAGCCTATGAGAATGAATGATTTTAGGTTACCTGGCTTGTAATCATGCTCAAATTTGGCCACTTGGGGTGTGATGAGTTTTGTTCTCTCTTTCTTTGGGGCCTCCCCATCGGTGTCCTTAGCTGCTGACAGATCCTCTAGTTTCTCAAAATAGTTCTGAGATGGAGAGAAAAAGAAACCACCATGTGCAATAAACCTTTATGTATGAATTATCCAGAAACAAAGCTGAAAGAAGCAGCTCCTTAAAGCCCTTATTACTTCCCCGTCCCATACAAACCAGCAGAGATAACACATCCCTCTCAATATCTTCTTTATCCTCCTAGATCTACTGCTTTACATCTGAAATGTCATCAGGCATCCATGCCCAAAACTCAGCCTGTGTCTCTGATATCCCACCACAACTTAGATAGAACTCCTTATCTTTCCCCTAAAATCTATATTTCTCTATTTCTGTGAACAACAGTAATCCTCCCAGTCCTCTTAGCTCATAACCTTAAGATCACCTTCTACACATATCCAAAGCACTGCTTAAATGTGTTCTTTATCACAGCACAAACTCCATCCCTTTCAGAACCCTTACCTACTCTCCAATCACCTCCCACTTACACTGCAACCTGCTCCTCACAGGTTTCCCACTAAATAACCTCGCTCCTTTACATATCAAAATCCAGCTGCACAACCTATCTTTTGCCACAGATGTTACACACACAATTACTTTAAGTCATTTCATTGGCTCCTTATCTGTTTCCACACACAGTTCAAGCTCCTCTACTTTACCTACAAGAGCCTTCACTTTGCAGTTGCCCACTACCTTTCCACATCTTTCCCTCCACTCATCACACTTATCTATGCTTTTCTCCTCCACTGCTAACTCCGTAACATTAAAAAATGCCACGATGGGTCAGACCAAGATCTATCAAGCCCAGCATCCCAAGCTCGGTCTCAAGCACCCATTAGAACTCAAAGCAGATCTATTTTGCGTTACTCTCTCCCAAGGATAGTAATAGCTTTCTGTAGTCTATTCAAACAAGCCTTCCAGGAGCTACTAACTTAATTCCAGACTCCTGAATATATATCAAGGTAATGTATATTTTTAAATTTATTATCTCTACTCTTACTATAATTCCTCACTATCAGTTTAAATATGATTATTTAGTTTACATTATAAAACTTTGTATTTACTTCCTTTTCTCTTTTGGAAATGCAAATCTTTTAAATGAATATTTGTTAGCTACTGTAAACTGGTTTGATATGTTCGCATGAAAAATTCATTGTATAAAATTTATTAAATAAATAAAAATAGTCCATCTGGCTGTTTTATGGACTCGACTCCTGCTTTCTGCCTTATAGCACCATATACTTGAAAGTGATTTCATGAGTTCATGCAAATCCAGGCTGCTTTAAAATCTTAACCGCTGATTATCCTGCTCACAGTCTTATTGATTTTTCTTAATAAATGAAATTATTTTGTACTGTGTGCTTGTCTATTAGAATGTAAGCTCTATTCAGAAGGGACTGTCTCTTATTTGTTTTTGTACAGTGCTGCATATATGAAGTGAGTAGCAGGAGGAGGAGTACAAATAATCATCAGGTAACAAGCAATTTGCAGATTCTCATTGTAAAGATTTCTCTCCTCAGAAGTTAGAGATGTGCCCCTTCCCCTGCTGATAGCACACACCTGGTAATAATAATCATCCAAATAAGGGTCAGTACTTTGAAGTTGCATCATTTGAATCCTAGATACCCAGTCCTTTTCCCTCTGCATCATCAAGTTAGCATAAGGGTCCTTCTGCAGCTGGTCCTGGTGGGTTCCCTGGTGAGACTGGTCTCCCCCAGCCCCGTTCATATTCTTGTATTGGCTGATGTGTAAAAGAAAAACAAAGAAATCAATGTAACAGACAATAGAAAGCAGAGTTCCTTACCTGTAACAGGTGTTCTCACAGGACAGCAGGATGTTAGTCCTCACATATGGGTGACATCATCTGATGGAGCCTGGCACGGAAAACTTTTGTCAAAGTTTCTAGAACTTTGAGTGGCACACTGAGCATGCCCAGCGTGGCACCAACCCTGCATCCAGCAGGGGTCCCCCTTCAGTCTCGATTGTAGCAAAACGTACGAGCGAAAAATAAAATAAGAAATCGTAAGCGAACCCAACTCTGCGGGCTGGTGGGCGGGTTTCATGAGGACTAACATCCTGCTGTCCTGGGAGAACACCTGTTACAGGTAAGCAACTAGTTTCTAGTTTATTGTTTTTTTTATATACCGTTGCATCAGTAAAACCTTCACAATGGTTCATAATAAAATGGAAGCAATGAAAGTACAATAATTCATTAAAATACATAAATAGTTATAAAATATTAGATGATTAAAAAGTAGTACAAATTTTAAAAACATAAGAAAATATAGGAGAATGGCAGTTACAATATAAGTTATAACACATTAAAAGAGAAAGTAATCCTTACAATTAAAAAATTATAAATCTAAACAGGCAAAGAGATCATTTGTTAGTTACACCTGCATACGCACAATCAAAGAGCCATGTCTTAAGCTCGGTCTTAAATTTCTTACTGTCTGCTTGAAGTCTTATCTGTGCTGGTAGCGAGTTCCAGAGCTTCGGGCTGACAATTGATATTGCTCGATCACGGACCTGACTGAGGTGTGCTGACTTTATTGACGGAATTGTTAAGAGGGCCTTGTTTGCTGACCTGAGATTTCTCTGTAAATGGATAGCCGTATTCAGCCATTCAGTTTTTTTGCCATAAATAATATTGTGTATAATACATGCAGTTTTATTTTGTATGCGGTATGTAATGGGTAACCAGTGAAGAGCAATTAACACAGGTGTGATATGGTCGCATTTTTTGTTACCAATCAGCACCCTAGCGGCGGAATTCTGTAACACCTGAAGGGGACGGGTTGTGGAAAGAGGAAGTCCTAGAAACAGGAAATTGCAGTAATCAATATTAGAAAAGATCAAGGATTGAAGAACTGCCCTGAAATCATTCATTTCAAGTAAAGGTTTTAACCTTTGCAGCGTAAGCAGTTTAAAATAACCATCTCTCAATTTGATAGATAAATATTTTTTCAGGCTCAGTTCAGAATCTAGGATTATTCCAAGGTCTTTTACGAATAGGATGGGCTGTATTTTGATGTTATTCTCAAATAAAAATGGGGGGACATCCTCATTTCTACATTTCTTCTCTAGAAGCATTATTTCTATTTTGTCCATGTTTAGCACAAGTTTCATATGCAGGGAAAGTTTTTTTGTGGTGTTTAGATATACTGCGATTATCTTATATGTTTTCTCAATAGTGTCATCAATGGGGTCAAGAAACTGAAGTAAGTAAATGACAGACTGGTAATAAATAAATGTTACAAAGGGTGGCTGAGAGTGCTGACCCCTGTGGTACTCCGGTATTTAGTGGAATTTGTTTTGAGACCGGGTTTTTGATTTTCACTTGAAAGCGCCTGCTAAGGAAAGAATCAAACCATTTAAGGACTACATCTGTAATTCCTATTTCTCTCAGGTGGTTAAGTAGTATATTATGGTCCACTGTATCAAAGGCTGCAGATAAATCTAAAAGTACTTGAAAGTAACTTTGCACAGTATCCGTCATAGCAATTTGTAAGGTTTCGGTATTAAAATTATTTCTGAAACCGAACTGATTGGGAAAAAGAATATTATTTGATTTGAGAAAGTATGCGAGTTGTTTTTGTATCACTTTTTCAATAAACTTGGCAATAAACGGTAGATTGGACATAGGCCAGTAATTGTTTAATTGTGTAGGGTCGAGATTAGATTTTTTTTAGAATTGGCTTTATTATTGCGTTTTTAAGCGCATCTGGGACTTTGCCTTCTTTTAAGGAAAGATTTATTATCAAGGCGATAGGGGGGCGCAATTATGTTAGCAATTGTTTTAAGTGTGAACACTGGGATGGCGTCATTAAGGTGTCATAGTAAAACACTAAGTAGGGCAGGTAGTGAACTAAGGCTTGTAGCTCGCTGATATGCCTTGCGGAGGTGAGAGAGATTAAGAATAGCACTTTCCAGAGAGGAACTTGGGATGACAAGTGTCCAATAGTTCAAATGGTGGAAGCATGAGTTGTTCCAACACTATGTTTCTGTCCCACAGCATCGGAGACGCAGGACTCCTTTCATAAATCTGGAGGCAAGCGGATGGCAAGATATAGGTTCCTTGTTGAGAGGAGTGTGGTAAGCAGCTATGGCACTGAGTTGCACTCGACCTGGGGCCATGGCGAGCCCTTCCTGATAAAGTAGATTGAGATAATCCAGGAGGTGTTCTAGTGGGCAGGTGAGCGGATCTGTTCTATTGGCTGAGCACCAGGAAGCGTAATGCGCCCACTTCCTCTGGTAATTGAGTCTAGTCGAGCGTTTCCTGGAGGAGACCAGAATATTCTGAAGATGAGGAGAAATATTCAATCTCCACGCAGCGAGTTTCAGATATGAAGTGGGTGAAGCAGAGATCTCCCTTCTTGAGTGAGCAGATGTGGACTGTTGCCCAGGGGAATTGGTTGGTGTATGGACAGTTGGACTAGGTAGCTGTACCACGGCTGCCGTGCCCATGCTGGGGCGATGAGTATCAAGTCCGCGTCATCTGCGATGAACCTCTGGATCGTGCAGGAGATAAGAGGTATCGGAGGGAAAGCGTAAAGCAAGCCCTTCGTCCAACTTATGAGGAACACATCCTGTGCCAGTCAGTGTGCACTGGAGTACACCAAGCAAAAGAGATCGACCTTCCTGTTGAGTTCCATTGCAAAGAGGTCGATCCGTGGAAGACCCCACGTGGAGAAAATTTGATTGGCCACGTCCTGATGGAGTTCCCATTTGTGGGGGTGAAAGATCCTGCTCAGTTTGTCTGCTTTGGAGTTGTTGATTCCGGGCAGGTAGGTGGCCTATAGGGAGATGGCTCTGCTGTTCGCCCATTCCAGGATTTGTACGGCCTCTCTGCCAAGGCTCCAGGAACCTGACCCTCCTTCCTTGTTTATGAAAAACATGGCGACTTGGTTGTCTGTGTGGATCATGACAGTTTGCCCGCGGAGGGCCTGCTTGAAAGGCCGGAGGGCATTTCGAATGGCTCAGAGTTCCAAGAGATTTATTTGTTGTGATTGTTCCCATTTGGACCATACCCCTTGGGTCTGAAGGTTGGGGAGCCCACCTTACCCACCTGTGATGGAAGCATCCATGGTGAGGACCGTATGATGACGAGGGGATCGAAGAGGCAATCCAGTCTCTAACGCCGAAGGTGTCAGCCACCGCTCCAGGTCTCTTTTCATGCTAGATATTAGTGTGATTGGGGAGGAGAGGGGGCTGAAGAATTGACTCCATTGGGTTTTCAGGCCCCATTGCAATAGTTGCATATACAGTCGCATATGAGGTACGACATAGTTGGATGCTGCCATGTGTCCTAGAATGGTGAAGATTTGGAGGGCTGGGGAGGTTGTGTTTTTGTGGAGGCGACCAGCCAGTGTTGTCAGAACAAGCACCAGGGGCTTCGGGAGGAAGGCTCTGTCATGAATAGTGTCTTGAAGATATGAGTAGGTTGCAGATTTGACTTTTCATAGTTCACAAGGAGGCCTAGATTGTCCAGGCAAGAGATTGTCTGGATAAGGTTATCTTGGAGAGTGGATTGGTTGGAGGCCACAATTAGCCAGTCGTCCAGGTAAGGAAATATCTGGATGCCCTGTCAGCGGAGGTGCTAGGCATTTTGTGAAGACTCTAGGGGGCAGAGAAGAAGCCGAATGGGAGAACCTTGTACTGGAAGTGCCGGCCATTCACGATGAAACAGAGGAATCGACAGGATGTAGGGTGCATTGGTATATGAGCATATGCATCCTTCAAGTCCAGTGAGCACATCCAATCTCTGGGTCGAAGAAAGGGGAGGATGGATTTGAGGGATGTCATCTTGAAGTTTTCCCTCTATAAGTATCTGTTGAGAGAGCGGAGGTCTAGAGTGGGCCGGAGGCCACCGGACTTCTAGGGAATGAGTAAACATTGAGAATAGAAACCTTGTTGGAGCTGTGAGAGGGGCAGCTCTCGAAAACACTGCTGTTAGAGAAGATGGTTGATCTCTCCTGAAGTAGAGGTCCGCGGTGTGCATTGTGATGTTTCTGGCGGACCAGGTGCAGTAAGGCTGGGAAAGAGACGAAGTTGAGGGAATATCCGTTCTGTATGATGTTTAGGATCTAGTGGACCTACGTGATGCTGTCCCAGGCTGGCAGAAATTGGAACGGTCTGCCCCCTACTACAGGTGGTGGTAGAGGTGGGGGCGCAGCTCCTAAAAACCCTGTGGGGCTTTTGGGGGATGAGGGTTCGCAGACTGTCTAGGTGGCCGAGGGCGCTGGCCCTGCTGTTGGAAAGGCTGCTGGCGACTCTGTTGGAACGAGAAGGGCCAGTAAGGAGGATATGGTCTATATACAAGACAAGGATGGGATGTCTTACGATACGAGGAAAAGGGACACCTGGATGAAGAGCCTTCAGGAGGGCCAGTCAATGACAGGACAACCACCTTTTGCTCCTTGAGTTTTGCCACTGTTTCCATCATTTGTCACCAAAAAGGTTGTCCGGACGACAAGGAAGATCAGTGAGCTTTTCATGAACGTCATCTCTGATGGCACTCGCTCGTAGCCATGCTAGGCGGTGTGCTGCTATGTCGTTGGCGGTAGTCTTCGCTGATGTATCAAATCCCTCATATATGGAGCAAAGCAGGTGAAGCAGGCCCTCCTCCATGTCATCGAACTCCTGTGGTGGTCGATCATTCGGGGACGAGGCCTGTAGCAGGGGCTTTAGAGACTGGGGGCATTCATACAGGTACTGTGTCAAGTAGAACTGGTAGTTGTATCTTCGCGTTTAGCATTCAAGACTGAAATGTTTTCTTGCCAAAGTTGTCAAGATATTTACAGTCTTTACCTGGTGGGGTAATTGAATGGAGCCCAGATCTCTTCGCTCTCTGCATTGCAGATTCCACAACGATGGATGCATGAGGGAACTGAACCATTGAATAAAAGGGTGACTCCCACATGCGGTATTTAAGATCCATCTTTTGGGAAGTGGGTTGACCCAAGTAGGGGGGAGTCCCATGCTTTGGTCATTATGGAATCTAAGACCGCATGTGAAGGTAACACTGAAGGTTCAGCAGGAGTGTCAAAGATTTTCAAGATTCCCATCATCTCCTGCCTAGGATCCAGGACCTTTCTCATCTCTATATTCAGACATTGGCCCACTTTCTCCAAGAATTTCCAGTAGGAGAGATCCTCCGGGGGAGAAACGGGCTCTGGTGGAATTTCCGCAGGATCAAATGAGTATCCTGTGGAGGAGCCCAGAGAGGAGGATGGCTGGGGGAGTCCTCTGCAGGAGGAGACGGCTGCTGAGGTTCGTCAATGGGAGAAGGTCCCGGGCCTGGGCTGCCTCGTGGTGAAAGTGGAACTTCAAAATGCATTTCCAGTGGCTGTTGACCCTGCTAATCAAATAAAGGGAGAAATTGATTCAGGATCATGGTGATTTGCGACATGGCCTGGGAGGCTAAGCCTGCCGAAGGGGGTGGCCGTGGTAGAGTTTGAACACCCCTGGGGGGTATTGCTGCCCTAAGGATGTCGCTGTCAGGGCCCCTGGATTGAGTGATGTCCACAGGGGGCCCCTGTCCTTCTCAGTGGTCTTGCAGGCTTGATCCACTTCGGCGGTATGAAGCCATAGAGAGGCCATAGAATACGTCTGACGAAGACGAGGTACTGCCAGATATCCTGGGGGAAGAGAGATCTCCTTCCGAATTGACGACTAGAAGAGGTGAAGGCTCCCTGGGTCGTTTATGTCCCAAGGTGTGCTTCTTCAGTGGCCTGGAAGCTGTCTTCGTCACCTGCGTTGGTGTTGAAGCTGCCGGAATGTGATGAGTCGCAGGGGGATGTTCTGGAGTCGGCTGTGCGTCGGTGGACCTTATCTTCGATGCTGATGCGTCGGTGCATCAATGCGTCGATGTGCCGGTGCTCTTTTGGTGCGTCGGTACGTCAAAGCTTTTGATGACAATTGCTTCCCTGGTGCTGTTGGCGCATCTCCTCCACCGTGCCTCGATGAGACGAGTGTTTGCTTCGGTGCTGGTTCCAAGGGCTGGAAGAGATATATCCAAGGGTATAAAGGGAGTTTAGGGAATTTCTGCCAGCTTCACTGGCTGACCATTTCAATGCTTTTTTTAAAGTCAGGAGTAGTTCCGGAGGACTGGGGATGGATGGATGTGGTTCCTATTCACAAAAGTGGAAGTGAGGAGGAGGCTGGGAACTACAGGTTGGTTAGTCTGACCTCTGTAGTGAGTAAATTAATGGAATCACTGATAAAACAGGACTGTTTCTAGCATCAAATAGATAGCTGAGTTGCTTACCTGTAACAGGTGTTCTTCAAAGACAGCAGGATGTTAGTCCTCACACATGGGTGACATCATATGGAGCACCGATGCAGAAACTTATGTTAAAGTTTCTAGAACTAGGCACTCTAAGCATGCCCAACATGCCCTATACCATGTGTCACGCAGGGGTCCCTTTTCAATCTCATAACATAGATTTACGATTAAAATAAAAAATAGGAGAAAACCGAGGGATGGTGGGTGGATTTTGTGAGGACTAACCTCCTGCTGTCTTTGAAGAACAGGTAAACAACTCTGCTTACTCCGAGGACAAGCAGGTTGGCAGTCCTCATACATAGGTGAATCCCAAGCTACGGGCTGCTCCCCAACAGAAAAGGGAACCAACAGACACACTATCAGGTATCAATGGGCACAATAACACCGGTGCTGATGCTAACAGAGGAAGAAAGCGCCTGAACCCAAACAACGGGCCCTAGGCGGGAAAGTTGGGTTCTACATCTCAAACAGGTTCTGAGGGACAGACTGGTTGAACCTACTGTCCCGTCGGCCATCCCTATCCAGACAGTAATGAGATGTGAATATGTGGAGAGAATTTCACGACACAGCCTTGCAGATCTCCTCCATGGGAACTACTTGCAAGTGGGCCACAGACTCTGCCAAGGCTCTTTCAGAATGAGCCTTGACATGACCCCCAAGATACAGTTCCGCCTGGGAATAACAGAAGGAGACGTTATCCAATTGGCTAACAGATTGCGTCTGTTTGGCAAGGACATCACCCAACCTATCCTTATCAAAAGAAATCAAAAGTTGGGTGGACTGTCTATGGGCTTCGGTCTGTTCCAGATAGAAGGCTAAGGCTCACATGTAGTCCAAACTGTGCAGTGCTCGTTCGCCTTGGTGCGAATGGGGCTTGATAAAGAATATTGGCAGGACGATTGACTGGTTAAGAAGAAAATCCGTCACCATCTTAGGCAGGAACTTAAGGTGCATAAGCAATATCACCCGGTTCTGATAAAACTTTGTGTAAGGTGGATAAGTCACTAAGGCCTGCAGCTCACCGACCCTGCATGCTGAATTGAGCACCACCAAAAAATATGACCTTTCAGGGTCAGGTACTTCAAGTCACAAGTGCGCAGTGGTTCAAAAGGAGCTTTCATCAGCTGAGCTAATACCACATTGAAGTCCCAAGACACAGAGGGAGGGCTTAGGGGAGGCTTCAATTAAAGTAGGCCCCGCTTAAAGGGTACAACTATAGGCTATACAGAGGTGGGAGTACCATCTAAACCTTGATGGTATACGCCAATTGCACTAAGAGGGACTCTAACGGAGTTGGTATTTAAACCAGCTTCTGATAGGTGTAGATGGTAAACAGGTTTATGTGTGAGGCAGGAGAACAGATCAAGGATCATCTGCTCACACCATTTGGAAAACCTCCTCCACTTCAGACAATAGGACTTTCTAGTGGAAGACTTGCTAGAGGCCACCAAGACCCGAGACACATCCTCTGAAAGATCAAGCGGCTGCAGAATTAACCTCTCAACATCCAAGCTGTGACCAACAGCACCTGGAGGTTGGGATGCCACAACTTGCCTTGGTCTTGTGTAATGAGATCTAGGGAAGTTCCCAGACTGATCAGTCTCCAGATGGACAATTCCTGTAGGAATGGAAACCAGACTTATCTCAGCCAATAAGGGGCTACGGGAATCATAGTCCCTCTCTCCTCGCCAAGTTTCAAGAGCATCTTCGCCACTAAGGGAATCAGAGGGTATGTGTACAGACGCCCTTTGCCCCACTGATGGGCAAGGGCGTCTGAGGCTGGTTTGTTGTCTGACCTGTACAGAGAGCAGAACCAAAACAACTTCCTGTTGCAAGGGGATACAAACAGATCTACATCCAGGCTCCCCCCAGAGGCGGAAAATCCAATTTGCTACCCCCTGGTCCAGCAACCACTCGTGGGGTCTGAGGTCTTGACTCAGCCTGTCAGCTATCACATTTTCGGTCCCAGCCAGAGTACACGGCCCTGAGCACCATCCTGTGGAACAGGGCCCTCAACCATATCTGGACCACTTTCTGACAGGAGGTACGATCCCGTGCCTCCCTGCTTCTTAACAAACCACATGGCTACCTGGTTGTCTGTTTGGATCAGGACAACTTTGTTGGACAGCTAATCTATGAAAGCCCATAGCGTGTACCTTATTGCCCAAAGCTCCAGGAAGTTGATTTGACAACAGCATTCCTGAATGGACTAAAGACCCTGGGTACTGAGCCCACATCCTTGAGCTCCCCATCTCAGGATAGATGTATTCGTGGTTAGGACAATTTGAGTAGGGAAACTCCAAAACAAGATCCCCTGTTCCAGACTGGAAAGTACAAACCACAGGACAACGAGTCCTGGAGAGATGGGGATGACTCAAATGCAATCCTGGAGGCTGTGATTGGCCTGGCACCACAGTGACCTCAGGGACAATTGGGCTCTGCATACATGTAAATGTGCCGAGTGACATGGACGGTTGCAGCCATATGGCCCAACAGCCTCAACATGTTCCAGGCTGACATCTGCTGGCTCTGTTGAATCTCTTTCGCAAAGGTCTTGGCATGAGCCATGTCTAGCAGGGATTCTATGAATTACAACTGAGGTGACGGGCTGAGATGGGACTTTAAGGTAGTTAATGTCTCCAACATCTGAATGGTCAAGTGCATAGACCTGACGGCTCCTGCCTGAGACATGCTCTTGACCAGCCAATCTCCAGATATGGGAAGACATGCACTCCAAGGCTGAGGAGGTGCGCTGCCACCATGACCAGGCATTTTCTGAAGACTCGTGGGACGGTAAAACCCAATACTGGAAGTGCTATTTTCCCACCACAAATTGGAGATACTTCCTGTGCCCAGGGAAGATCTCAATATGAGTGTTCACATCCCTTAAGTCAAGAGAGCATAGCCAGTCTCCTTTTTGCAAAAGGGGGGGGGGGGGGGGGATCAAGGTGCCCAGGGAAATCATCTTGAAATTTTCTGTTTTTAGAAACTTGTTCAAGGCCCTTTGGTCTAGGATGGAACAGAATCCTCCTGTTCTCTTTGGAACCAGGAAGTACCTGGAGTACAATCCCCACCCTCTTTACCTTGGTGGTACGGGCTCGACCACTCTGGCCGTTAAGTGGGAGGAGAGCTCCACAGTAGTGTCTCCTGATGCGCTACTGGCCCCCAAAATGGGCACGGAGAACAATCTGGCAGGATGCCCAATAGATTCAATTGATACCCTTGGCGGGCAATGTTCAGAACCAACAGGTCCAACGTTATCCTGGGCCACTGGTTCCCAAAGAACTGCAGCCTACCCCCGACTGGACAGTCCATCGTCCCAGATAGGAGCAACTGGCTTATGCTCTCTATGGCCCAGTCAAAACCCCATCCCTGGAGTTGACTGAGGCGCCGGCTGGGACTTGGGGGTTCTCTGCTGCCTGGGTAGACCACAGGAGCTCTGATGGTGCTGATGGGAGCGAGGAGGCAGAGGATAGCTTATCTTTGGTGAAAGAAAGATTTTCTTGTCTCCGGTCTCAACGGCTACCTGGATGACGACAATGGGTCTGGAGTACTGGCGGAGAATTGCTGGAGGGTTTCATGGTGGTCCTGACGTTGAGCAACAGCATCCCTCACCCTGTCATTGAAGAGATTCTCTCCAGAACTCAGCAGGTCAGCAAGTCGTTCCTGTACCTCTGATGGGAGATCCAAGTTCCACAGCCATGCCATTCTGGGGATGCTAATTCCCGCTGCAGAGACTCTAGATGCTGTCTCGAAAACATTGTAGGTCGCACGGACCTTGTGATTTCCGCAGTCCAGGCCCTTGGACACCAGTGACATGAGGGTGCTTGCTGCTGTTGAGGCAGCTACTCAGCCACCGCCTGCACCTGCTTCCAGATGTCACACAAGTTCTGGCTGATGAGAGCTGCTAGGCAATGATGTGAGTGATAAGCATGGCACTTTGGAACACCTTCCTCCCAAGAGCATCCATTGCTCTGTGGTGTTTCCCTGGGGATGCCGAGGAATGGGTCCAAGAATGCTTGGCCTTCTTGAGAGCGGATTCGACCACCACTGACTGGTGAGACAGCTGATGCTTATCAAATCCAGCAAAACTCTGTACGAGGTAAACCCCGTTCATCTTCTTAACAGGAGGCACTATGAGGGGGTGTTCCCATATTCTCAGTAGCAACTCCTTAAGAATGCCATGATCTCCTTAGGAGATTCCACAAACTGGAGGATCTCAGGTATTTTGTGCCTGGCAACAACCTCTGTTAAAAGATGAAACGGGATGGCCTCCGCCGTCACCTTCATAAACCCTGCAAAGGTCAAGTCGTCAGGCGAGGACTTCTGTCGCTCACCTGGGGGAGAAGCGTCTGACGGGAGACCATCAGAGCATTGGATCATCCCCCCAAGAAGTCATAAGGATCCTCATCCTCACTGTATGCTACAGAGAATAGGGACCTAAGTGCTCAGCCTTCGGTCCAGAGGTGCAGGCACTTGTAGAATTGGACGAGGGACTACAGGCTGCGGCATCTGCCGGCATCGGTGGAGCTTCCTCAGAGGAGGAACCGGCAATGGCTGCTGTATTGGTAGGGGAGGCCTCAGTGCCTCACCGGGCACCAGTGCTGTCCCAGGAACCAGCATCAGCTGGGTCAGTAATGCACCGATGAGTACATTGAGCTTCTCCATCAGTGGTAGGTTGACTGGTAGCACCGGCTCTGGTGCCATTGGTGCCACAGCCCCAATGCCCTGCAGTGCATGATACACTGCCAGCTGGACTCAATGCTCTAGCTCCTCCTCAAGCGTTGCCGATGCCAATACCAACCGGGAGGAAGGAAGGGTGGCCAGATCATCTTTGAACCCGTGAGTTTGATCGGTACCTGGCACCAGGACCAGTGTAGACCTTCACGGACCCCCAGCACTGATAAAGGATGGGCCCTCCTTGCCATGGGGTCACTTCGGGGTCATCGTGGCAAAGCCAGTGCATCCCCAAGCCCGCACCATGCATTGACAGGGACCAGTGCCTATGCTTCTTAGGCTTCCCACGATTCTCGGCCCAGTCTTTCTCCAGTGCAGAGGTCGAAGTCAATGAACCCGGCATCCTCAGCCCAGAGGAGATCGACAATGAGAGACTGAAGAGGGACCTCACGTGGATGCATAGTAAAGGGCATGCTGGCACACTGAGTGTGTCTAGTCAGAGTTCTAGAAACTTTGACTTTAGTTTTCCACATCAGGGCTCCATCTGATGATGTCACCCATGTGTAAGGACTACCATCCTGCTTGTCCTCTGAGAATATAAGATCTGAGGCGCATGGTTTTACCAGAAGTAAATCTTGTCAGCCGAATCTCATCAATTTTAGGTAGCTAGATTTCTGGATTAAGGGAAAGCACTACATGTAGTGTACTTAGATTTCAGTAAGTTTCTATATAAATAGTTTATAAATAAACTAAGTGCTGTTGATATGGGTCCTAAAGTTACTGACTGGGTTGCAACAAAGGATAGTGATAAATGGAATTCACCCCAAGGAGAGGATCATTTCTACTGGTATGGCAATAGGGCTTGGTCTTTCCCCTGGTTCTTTTCAACATGTTCATTAATTATATGGTGGAAGGACTATCTTTTCTCTTTCTGTAGATAACAGAAAAAACTGCAACAGGGTAAACATCCTAGGTTATGTGGAAAACTTGAAGAAGAATCTAGCAAAGTTTGAGGAATGGTCTAGAATCTAACAACTAACAATGCAGGATTATGCATTTGGGCTGCAAAAATCCAAAGGAGTGATACAGTAAACCGTTGTGATGGCGAAACCGAACGACAGTATATAAAACTCAACAAATAAATAAATAAATAGTATGGGGGAGAAATTCTTCAATATATGAATCAAAAGTAGGATCTGGGGTTGAGTCTACCTGTTGATTTTTAGGTGGCCAAACAGGTAGATAAGGTGATTACAAAAGCCAGAAGGATGTTTGGGTGCATAAGGAGAGGAATGGTCAGCAGGAAAAAGGCAATACTGCTTCTGTATGAGTCCCTGGTGAGGCTTCATTTGGAATACTGCATGCAATTCTGGAGACAGCGCCTTCAAAAAGATATAAACCAAATGCAGCTGATCCCAGTATCGTTACGAAAAGACCTAGACATGTATACCCTATAAAAAACAGTGTAACAGGAGAGATATGCAAGATACCAGGCAAGCCTCTTTCAATGGAAAGAAGGCTCTGGAACAAGGATTAATCTAAGAAAGTATTTCTTTACAGAAAGTGTGGTGGCATAGAACAGCCTCCCAGTGGAGGTGGTGGGGACAAGGACAAGCACAAGGATTATACAAGTGTGGATGGGCAGATTTGAAAGGCATATGGTCTTTTTTTTACCATCACATGTCTATGAAAAAGAAGTTGTAGAACAAGAGGTCATGATATGAAAATCCAAAGGATAGGTTTAGGAATAATGTTAAGATATTTTTTTCACATAAAGGATGTAGATGTATGGTGGTGGATGAGAAAATGTAATGGGATTCAAGACAACAAAAGAGAGAAGAGATAACTGAAGAATTACCTATTGACATCGCAAGCCATGGAGGAAGCTGGATTGGTACAGTAGGCTACTACTTCACAGAGATCAGTCAGGTTGGTGCAACAGCTAGGTGGTGGAAGGGGTAATGGCAAAGTGGAAGGCTAAGCTCAAGCGTGTCACAGTGGTCGTTAGTTTGGACCTGCAGCTATTTCCATATTTTGGATCAAAAAGCAAGCTGCAGAGGGACATGGAGAAAGCATTTAGTATTAGAACCAAAAACGTGCACTGGATGGGAATATGCAGAATGAGATGGCATCAACTGATAACTAACACAGAAGGGAGAACTGCAGTCTCTCATCTCATTGTGATTCACCTAGGAAGTGAGACCTTGCAAAATGCACGGGAATCAAGCTCACAGTACATATTAGTAAAGACTTGAACAACTGCTTTATTCCCCAAAGTTAGGATCGTATGATCAGATATTATGCTATACAGTATATGGAAAAACAAAATGAGCATGAAAGAGAAGGAGTCAAGAAGAAAACAGATAAATTAAAAGATATCTAAACTTCTTTAGGTAGGTAAGTATGAGAAGCAGAAACATGCAATGATTGTAGAATTAAACTAGAAGCCGTCTGTCTGGCAGGTGGCATGTATAGTAATAATTAGAAATCCTATCAGCAACATAGGTATTCACGTAGCCTGATCTGTACGGTAGGCTATGTAGGGGACCTAGGAGGACAAATGATTAGGTATCAATACTGTGGTTTCACATGGGAAAGGATATGAATTAAACAGAGAATCTTAGCCTCATCTAAGAAGGAAGATGGCAAAAATTGATCAGGATAGGGAATATCTTAGAAGCAGTCACATTTTATGGCTGATAAACTAAGACATATCCTTAGCATTGTGTATAGAGATAACTGGGCAGATTGGATGGGCTAATTGTAATATAGTTGACTACAGAAGATTATCAATGTTGTTTTCTGCTCATAAAGCAATATTAGTTCATTGGCAACAGATTAGCCATCAACAGTACAGGAATAGTTGTAAAGTTCTTTATAGTGAATGCATGGCTCTACGGAGAGCACTGGGTTAAGTGTTTGCCTGGGCAATAAGTGCATGAAACAGAAGATTTGTGTATTTGTTTCAAGGGCAGACTTATCACCATTTAGGTGAATGCTAAGTGTCTAATGTTCTCTCCTTTACTTGGATGTTTCTATTACTCTGTAGCCACACTGTATGTTAATAATGCATTAACCTTGGTTTACAACAAACATTTTTAAAAGATTAGCATTAGTAGATAAAGACACTATCAGAAAAAAATCTATAACTCTGAAAATTGCCAAAACAGAATGGAGAAGAGAGAGATCCTTGAGGTCATTAGGGTCTTTCTTATGGCCTTCATAATATGCACTCACTTCCTATTCTGCTGCTGTCTCTCGCGTAAGATACGTCTGTGCTGAGGATGGAGATGAGTTGTGTCTGCTCGGAACATCTGAGGTTGAGACCTGAGAGACAGAAATAAAGAAATAGGTCACAGTATTAATGCAGCAGACCTGGCTACATTCTTTATCATATCAGCTTGGTTCTATCTTTTGCTCTTTTTTTCACTGGTGGTCTTTTTTTTTTTTTAGTCCCATAATATTATTTTACTTTTACTCTCACACTTAAAATTAAAGCTGTACATCTTTTATTACAGCCACATCCTCTAAATCTCATTCCCTGATTCTTTTCTTCAATTGTCTGTGTTGTTTTCATGCTTTACGTATATACTTCCTGTTCTCATGAGGATCAGAATGGCTATATCCTTGAGTTACTTATGTAGCTCTCCCTCATTCCCCGTGTCTTATTTCCAAGTGGCCAATCCAGGCCATAAGAACCTGTCAAGTACCCAAAAACTAAGTCTATTCCATGTTACTATTGCTAATGGCAGTGGCTATTCTCTAAGGGGCGGGTTTTCAGAGCACTGCTCGCCTAAATCCGCCCGGATTTAGGCGAGCAGGGCCCTGTGTGCCGGTGCGCCTATGTTCAATAGGCGCACCGGCGCGCGCAGACCCCGGGACTCGCGTAAGTCCCGGGGTTTGGCGAGGGGGGCGTGTCGGGGGTGGGCCCGGTCGGCGCGGCGTTTTGGGGGCGGGCCCGGGGGCATGGCCGCGCCCTCCGTACCTGCCCCCAGGTTGCGTCCCGGCGCGCTAGCGGCCCGCTGGCGCGCGGGGATTTACGCCTCCCTCTGGGAGGCGTAAATCCCCCGACAAAGGTAAGGGGGGGGTTTAGACAGGGCCGGGCAGGTGGGTTAGGTAGGGGAAGGGAGGGGAAGGTGAGGGGAGGGCAAAAGAAAGTTCCCTCCGAGGCCGCTCCGATTTCAGAGCGGCCTCTGAGGGAATGGGGGTAGACTGCGCGGCTCGGCGCGCGCCGGCTATACAGAATCGATAGCCTTGCGCGCGCCAATCCAGGATTTTAGCGGCTACGCGCGTATCTACTAAAATCCCGCGTACTTTTGCTGGCGCCTGATGCGCCAGCAAAAGTACGCCAATTTGCGCGGTTTGAAAATCTACCCCTTAGAGAACTTAATAGCAGGTAATGGACTTCTCCTCCAAGAACTTATCCAATCCTTTTTTAAACACAGCTATACTAACTGCTCTAACCACATCCTCTGGCAACAAATTCCAGAGTTTAATTGTGCATGGAGTAAAAAAGAACTTTCTCTGATTAGTTTTAAATGTGCCCCATGCTAACTTCATGGAGTGTCCCCTAGTCTTTCTATTATCCGAAAGAGTAAATAACTGATTCACATCTACCCGTTCTAGACCTCTCATTGTTTTAAAGACCTCTATCATATCCCCCCTCAGCCGTCTCTTCTCCAAGCTGAAAAGTCCTAACCACTTTAGACTTTCCTCATAGGGGAGTTGTTCCATTCCCCTTATCATTTTGGTTGCCCTTCTCTGTACCATCTCCATCACAGTAATATCTTTTTTGAGATGCGGCGACCAGAATTGTACACAGTATTCAAGGTGCGGTCTCACCATGGAGCGATATAGAGGCATTATGACATTTTCCGTTTTATTCACCATTCCCTTTCTAATAATTCCCAACATTGTTTGCTTTTTTGACTGCTGCAGCCCACTGAGCCGACGATTTCAATGTGTTATCCACTATGTCGCCTAGATCTCTTTCTTGGGTTGCAGCACCTAATATGGAACCTAACATTTATTTATTTATTGGCTTTTATATACCGGTATTCGTAGGGACATCATACCGGTTCACATTTTAACAGCAGGTTTGGAAATAAATGTTAACAGGGAGAAGGAACTGGGAGGGGGATAACTTAAATGACAGTGCAGCATGGAAGTATAGGTTATAGTATAACATTGTGTAACTATAGCATGGGTTATTTTTCCCTATATGCATCACCTTGCACTTGCCCACATTAAATTTCATCTGCCATTTTGATGCCCAATCTTCCAGTCTCATAAGGTCCTCCTGCAATTTATCACAATCCGTTTGTGATTTAACTACTCTGAATAATTTATCATCTGCAAATTTGATTACCTCACTCGTCGTATTTCTTTCCAGATCATTTATAAATATATTGAAAAGAACAGGTCCCAATACAGATCCCTGAGGCACTCCACTGCCCACTCCCTTCCACTGAGAAAATTGTCCATTTAATCCTACTCTCTGTTTCCTGTCTTTTAGCCAGTTTGCAATCCACGAAAGGACATCGCCACCTATCCCATGACTTTTTACTTTTCCTAGAAGCCTCTCATGAGGAACTTTGTCAAACGCCTTCTGAAAATCCAAGTATACTACATCTACCGGTTCACCTTTATCCACATGTTTATTAACTCCTTCAAAAAAGTGAAGCAGATTTGTGAGGCAAGACTTGCCTTGGGTAAAGCCATGCTGACTTTGTTCCATTAAACCATGTCTTTCTATATGTTCTGTGATTTTGATGTTTAGAACATTCAAAAGTCCTCTTCTCCTATGTAGCTGATTTAACTAAGATATCTCCCCCACTAATATCTAAGAAAGATTCCGAAGCAAAGTGTAATGATCTTGCTCACTTCTTTAGAGATAAAATCACAAACCTAATGGCAAAATTTCCCAAGACTAACACAAATAAAATTGTCCTCCCAAAAAATCCAGGCGCCATCTGGGACTCATTTGAGAGTACTTCCTTCACAGAAATAGAGACTCTCAGAAAAAAGATAAATCCGGCAGTTCATCCAGCAGATGCAATTCCAGTAAAATCCTTAAAAGTGATACCAAACATATTAGCCAAACCATTATCTGATATCATTAACACCTCCCTGGCACACGGCAATGCCCCAGTCGCAATAAAAGGAGCCATGGTCAAACCCATACTAAAAAAACCATTTAAACCCCGCTGAGCCAGCTAACTTCAGACCAATATCTATTCTCCCTTTTCTAGCCAAACTACTAGAAAAAGTAAACAACCAACAATTAACAGAACACTTGAAAAAACACAACATGCTATATACATCTTAATTCGGTTTCTGCAAATGTTTGAGCACTGAAACTCTATTAGTCTCTCTCACTGTCACAGTCCTCAGAGGAATAGATAATGGCCAATCTTATATTCTAGCAATGCGAGATATCTCGGCAGCATTTCACACCATCAGTCACAAGATCCTAACAGAGAGACTGATCGAAATTGGCTTAACTGGCAATGCATTACGATGGTTCGAGTCATATCTAGAAAATAGATATTATAAGGTTAAAATAGGCAACTGTGAATCTGAACCCACTGAACTAACTCAAGGCATACCCCAAGGATCCTCACTATCATCCACACTGTTCAACATATATATGCTGCCAATCTGCATGCTTCTATCTGGCCTAGGACTCCCGCATTTCATCTATGCAGACGATGTGCAAATTCTAATCCCATCACTGAATCCATATCAAAAGCACTCCAGCTTTGGGAAGTCTACCTCACTGCGATTAACCAACTGCTCACTCAAATGAATTTAGCCCTGAATACTTCCAAAACCGAGCTACTAATATTATGTCACAAACTAAATGACAAAGTACTATCTGATATTAACTCCAATCAAATTAAATATCCAATTTCACTGGAAGCGAGAGACCTAGGGGTAACATTAGACAGTGAATTAAATTTTAAAAAATTCATAAATTCAACAATAAAAGACTGCTCTTTTAAACTACACATTAAAAAATTAAGGCCCCTCCTACATCACTGCGATTTCAGAATGGTCCTGCAGGCTCTAATCTTCACTAAATTAGATTACTGTAACACTATACTATTAGGACTCCCTGCGGCAACACTCAGACCCCCTTCAACTTTTACAAAATGCCACCGGAGTCCTTACAAATACTCGAAGAAATGAACATATCACACCGATCCTGAAAGATCTCACTAGCTTCTGATTTCCTCCAAAACACTCTTCAAGAGTCTTACTCTAATCCACAAAACTCTAATCAAAATG
Organism: Rhinatrema bivittatum; assembly: GCF_901001135.1. NCBI lineage: Eukaryota > Metazoa > Chordata > Amphibia > Gymnophiona > Rhinatrematidae > Rhinatrema > Rhinatrema bivittatum. The sequence continues at coordinate 410,687 of NC_042627.1, forward strand.
TTCACTGGCTCAATGCCTCCCTTCATTTTTCAGACACCTCAAAGGACCACCAGATCCTCCAGCAGATCCCTCTCTCCACTACCTCTCCACTACCTCCTCCCACCCCACCTTCCCCCCTCCCTTCCCTCACCCCCCTCCCACCTTTATTCCTAAATTACTTTACCAACAAGTCCCTACTCCTAAATTTATTTTATCAACAACACATTCATGTACATATGTTATTTCCTATAACCTTTTGTTATATCCTATAACCTTTTGTTCCATGTACTACTGTTATAATATGTTATAATTGGTTTTTTTGGTTACCATGTTATAATGTAAAATAGGGCGGACTACGCCCTATTCTCTTGGTTATCTGGAAACCGATGTGATATCTCGATTGAATGTCGGTATATAAAAGAAATAAATAAATAAATAAATAAATAGCAATGAAACCTTACTGATACCCTCACCCAAATTAGCACACCTCACCTCCATCTGGAACACAATGCCCCAAGAATTAAGATTTGAGCCCAACCCACACACTTAAGAAAAAATTGAAAACCTAGCTGTTCAAGCAGGCCTTCTCATAACACTGACTCACAATGACAGCCTAGCCTTCTAGCACCAGTTCCTTTTTAAAAGCCCTTTTATTCAGTCTCATATTTACCTATAGTACTGTTCTATAGATGCATTCATTCTCTCTCTCTCTCTATCTATATATATATGTTCTATATAGATATGTTCTATATTTGTTAAAAACTGCCATAGTTATTTCTCTAATATTTCGTTCCTGACATTTATCCTACCTCCTGTAACCCAACTGCTTTGAAATTTGAAATTTGAGATGTAATTTCATATCTGATGTTATCTATCTGTTCCTATTTAGCTCTCTAAAGCGATGTGATGTGCAAACCAATGTTGGTATAGAAAAACAATAAATAAAAATAAATAAATAAGTAGTCCAGCAGCTGGGGAAGGAGGTATGTGAATGGATCCAAGCCATGCCCCACACACCAGATGGAGAATCTTCTCCACTTCAAACTGTAAGTCTTCCTGTTGGAAAGTTTCCTAGAAGCCACCAGCACCTGGGAGACACTGTCCGAGAGGGCCAAGGGCTGAAGGACTAAGCGCTCAACATCCAAGCCATTAGGGCAACGCATGGAGGTTAGGATGGTACAGGGTGCCCTGGTTCTGTGAGAACAGATTGGGCCCAGTCCCCAGCCAGATGGAGGGCCTGATCGACTAGTCACGCAGGAGAGGGAACCAGGCCTGTCGGAGTCAAAAAGGCGCCACGAGGATCATGGTCCATCTGTCCTGTTGAAGCTTCAGCAGGGTCTTCAAGAGGAGCGGGAGAGGAGGGTACGCATAGAGCAGAGCTCTCTCCCAGTGGTGGGAGAAGGCATCACAGGCCAGATGTCTGCCGCCTGACAACCGAGAGCAGAACCTGCTCACCTTGTGATTGTGTGGGGAGGCAAAGAGGTCCACATCTGGTGTACTCTACCAATGAAACAGTTTGGCCGATACCTTCGGATTGAGGGACCATTCGTGTGGCTGGAAGGAGCAAAGCACGTAAAATGTCCAGGCAGGTACATCACACACAACAAAATCCCCTGCGACAGGGCCCAGGTCCACACCTGCACTGCCTCATGACAGAGGAGGAACGAGCCTGTGCCTCCCTGTTTTTGATATACCACTGGTTGTCCGTCCAGATCAGGACTTCCTTGTGCGACAGCCAGTCTCTGAACGCCCACAGGGCGTAACGGATCGCCCGAAGCTCCAGAAAGTTTATTCAACAGCGGGTTTCATGAGGAGAGGCGTCAGTAGTGAGGAATCCCCCATTCCAAATTGGAGAGATTTCCTACCAAAGGTTCCATGTTAGTATAGCTGATTGGATAAGTCTCAAGGTCCTGAGAGACCTGTCACCACTGTGACCATAAGGTCCACTGAGCCCTCCGCATGCACAAACTGGCAAGAAGGGTAACATGGATGGAAGCCACCATGTGATCCAACAGATGGAGCAGAAAGTGGGCAGTCACCTGCCGGCTGCTGGGGACGAAGGCCGCCTATGAGATGAGGGCAAGAGCCCGATCGTGGCGCAAAAACATTTTTGCCTGCACTGTGTCTAGTCTGGCAACTATAAAGTCCAGCTGAGGAGACAGGAAGAGGTGAGACTTTAGGTAGTTGTTCACAAACCCCAAGGCTTGTAGAGTCCGCGCTGTCAGGGCTAAAGCACCCAGCGCCCCTGCGCGGAAATCACTCTTGACTAACCAGTTGTTTAGGTACGGGAAGACATGCACCGCACAACACCTGAGATATGCAGCCATCACTGCCAGGCATTTGGGAAATATGCAAGGGGCTGAGGCCAACCTGAAAGGCAGCACCTTCCCCACCACAAAGCGGAGGTATTTTCTGTGGCCGGGGAAAATACATATGTGAGCGTAAGCTTCCTTGAGATCGAGGGAACAGAGCCAGTCTCCTCTTTTGAGGAGGGGAATCAGTGCATCCAGAGAGACCATCTTGAACTTTTATCTTGAGAGAAACTTGCTCAATGCCCTGAGGTCAAGGATGGGAGCATAAGCCGCCATTCTTTTTCGAAATTAGAAAATACCTGGAATAGAACCCTCGGCCCTGGTGGGGGCGAGGGACTAGCTCAACCGTTCCTGCAGAGAGAAGGGCAGAGGGTTCCGATTGAATTATGACCTGCTGGGCAGACAAACCCTACAATGGACATGGGGGGAGAGGTCCCTGGGAGCTGTCTGAAGTTGAGACGCTATCCCTGGCTGATTATGGTAAGGACGCATCGGTCTGAAGCGACATCCTCCCAGTGATGGGTGAAGCCAATGAGCCTGACTCCCCACTGGGGTATCCGGCATCAAGGTTGTGCTCGATTGACTTGTGCTCTCTCCCGCCAGTGAAAAAGCCCATAGCCGAGGCAGCCCCAGGAGCTAGTGCAAGGCATGCAAGCTCGAGAGGCCGGAGGATAATACTTCCTCTGCCTATAGAAGGTCTTCCAGGATTCTGGCCTGGAAGATTTCCTGGCCGAGGAAGGGGTGTGGGAAGCACTAAACGGAAAGCTGCTGAAGGGTGTCAAGGTGGTCCTTCAATTGTGCTACCGCATCCTGGACCTTATCCCCAAAGAGGTTGTCACCTGTGCAGGGGATGTCAACTAGCTTCTCCTGTACCTCTGGGCGGAGGTCAGAAGCTCTGAGCCAGGCCATCCTATGGGCGCCAATGCCCACCACGGGTATGCAGGCCGCCGTTTCAAAAACATCAAAGGCAGATCGCACCTCATGCTTGCCAACCTCTAAACCCAGCAAGACGATAGCAGAAAGCGCCTCCTGTTGCTGCTGCCCTCTACAAGGTCCTGAACTCGCTCCCAGAGGTTCCGGTGGTACTGGGTCATGTACAACTGGTAGGCGGCAATACAGGATAACAGCATAGCACCCTGAAAGATCTTCCTGACCAAGGCATTGAGCTCCCTATGCTCTCGCCATGGGAGTGGGGGTGGGGGGGGGGGGCAGAAGCGTGGGTACAAGAGCACCTGGCTTTCTTCAGAGCGGATTCTACAACCACCAACTGGCAAGGGAGGTGCTGCTTCTCAAACCCCCCCGGGCATGCTGCACCAAATAGGTGGCATCCGCCTTCCTATTAACGGGGGATATGGAGATCGGGTGTTCCCACACCCAGAGGAGAAGGATCCTTAAAGATGTCATGGATGGGAACTGCCACAATTTTCTTAGTAGCATCGACAAACTGAAGCACTTCCAGCATTTTATGTTGCGCATCCTCCTCTCTAAGGAGCTGGAAAGAAATAACCTCGACCATGGCCCTGACAAACCCCACAAAGGAAAGGTCCTCGAGGAGAGACCAAGCTGTTCCTCTGGTGGGGAAGGCTCAGAGAGGGGGAGGTCGTCTGAATATTCGGACAAAGATTCAGGGGAATCATCCTCCCAAGGGTCATAAGGGCCTTCCCTCCTCACTAAGGCCAGCGTGGTGTGGGCGAGGCCTGTGAGGGATCCCAGCCCTGGGTTCCGATGGCTTCGGGGGCATCAAGGGCACCATCAGAACTGATGGCTTCCTTGGCATCGGGGGAACAGAGGCCTCGGAAACGTGGCACCAGCGGCTTCTTCCTTCTCCTCCTCGGATCCGATAATAGGGATCACTCCCAAGGGGGGCACTGGTGGCCACTGGGGAGCCAAAGGTCCCTCGGGCACCGGTTGCATTGGTAGGGTGCCTAACAAGACGTCCAAATGCTCAAGAAGAGGTGCCAAAATAGGCAGCGGAGGCTCCGGCACCAGCATGGAGACCGGTGGCACAGGCGGCTAGATGCTCCGAAGAGCTCTGAGCACCAAGATCTGCACCCTGCAGTCCAACTCCTCCTGAAAGTCCGGTGTGGCCAGAACTGAGGGAGGGGAATGAGGCATCATCGGCTCATCCTCAGTTCTTTAAGGCAGCACGGTGCCCAACATTAATACTGGAGGGGAATGCCTGGGACTCCCGGGAATGGAGGAGGATGGGGCATCTGATGAGAGAGGTCTCTTCGGTGGCGGTGTGGTGGCCAACAGTACCACACCGGAATCGGAGCCGCACGCCGATGGCAATCGGTGTCAATGTTTGCAGGACCTCCCACTGTGCTCGGCCCAGGCTTTCCCCGGTGGTGAGGAAGCGGCGGAGGATCCCGATGCCCTGGAAATCGGTGAGATCGTGGGGAATAAATCACCGTTTCCGCGATTCTTTAAGGAAATGGAAAGAGGAGTAGCAAGAGAGAATGTATCAAGTGGCTCCCCTCGACCCCCCAGGGTCAATGGCTCCGACGTGGGTGCGGATGGAGCCGACTTTTTAAAACCAAAAAGTTTCTCCATCTTATCAAGGCATGCACGACGGCCCTTGGGGGTCATCTGGTCACACAGCTGGCACCCTCAGACAATGTGTGAAACCCCCAGGCAGAGGATGCAAACCTCATGCAGATCCGGGCACTGGGGGCACCAACGAAAGTCGGACATCATGGAAAAATACCCTACATGCGATTGATAACCAGCGGTCATCAGGAATCGATCGCAAGAAGTAGGAAAAAATAGATGTGTCAACCTACCACACGCCAAGGAGACACTGACCGTGAACGGAGACCCAATGATGGAAAAAATGGGAAAATAACCTCTCTAACAAGAAAACAAGAAAAGAGCAGAGCTCCATGAACCACAAGGCAACTGCACCACGGAAAAGAGAGACTAAGGGGGAGCTCGCATGGACACGCCGATAGTGGCATGCTGGGCATGCTCAGTTTGCTGGTTAAAGCTTTTAGAAATTTTGACAAAAGTTTTCCATGCCGGACTCCATCGGATGATGTCACCCAAATGTGAGGACTATCATCCTGCTTGTCCTAGGAGAAATGGAGAACTTCTGAGTGCGGAGTAAGGTAGCAATCACTGCAGAGGTATATCCATACTTCAACAGGCAAGCCCTCTCAAGGACCAAACTGTAAGCAGACCAGAGCCGAATCCTCGTGAAGAACTGGCCCTGTTGCAACAGATCCATGCACGGCAGAAGATGAAACGGGTCCTCCAATAGGAATCTCCGCAAATCCACATTCCACGGACACCTGGGCCAATTCAGAGCCACCAGTAGTACTAGCCCCCCTGTGGATTTCGATTCTGCGAATGACCCTGTCCAGCAAGGGCCATAGAGGAAAGGCATAAAGCAATTAGTCTTCCAGCCAGACCTGTATGAAAGCATCTATGCCCAGGGACCACGGATCTCTCCTGCAACTGAAGAATCGAGGAACCTTCACATTGCGAGAAGTCATTATTTATTTACTACATTATTTACTACAATATGATGTACATAATTAATCTTATAACTGCTCAGTTCTTCTACTCTCTTTCCTCCCCCAGTTAGATAAACCTTGTTTTATTGTAACTTTATAGTTCTATGCACATGTTCAATGTTCTGTTTTTTCACACCCCCTGTTATCTGTAAACCGGCATGATGTGATTGTATCACGAATGCCGGTATAGAAAAACTTTAGGAAAGATAGGGGGGCACCTACCCTGGCGCAGGTTCAGGCTCGTGTGGCCAAGGTTTGTACCCTTAGTAAGATCACGGCACATAGGCGAAAGCACATTGGGGTATTCCAGCATACTTGGACTCTTTATTTAACATGGCGACAACAACAGAAGCAGCTATGATTTGTTTTGGTGTTTAGTTTTTCTTCTTTGTCTTTTTCTTCTCTGTGAGATCCCACGGGCTAGGGGGGGAGGGTAGGGGGATGGGGGGAGGAGAAAATAACTGAAACACGCAGAGAGTCTGTTGAAAGTCTTTATTGTACTTATTTCCTTGTACATGGTGTTAATGTACTGTCCCATGCTGATGACTGTTGGTTTTGTATTTTTGCTGGTCTCTCTCTAATAAAACTTAAATTACAAAAAAAAAAAAAAGAAAAACTTTAAATAAATAAAATAAATAAATAAATAAGTCACCAACAGCTGAAACACCTCAGTGGACAACACCCATTCTCCGGAGTCCAGACTCTCCCTGCGAGAAACTCTACTCGTACATTGTCTTTTCCTGCGATGTGAGAGGCCGAGATCATTTAAAGATGTCCTTCCGCCCATTCCATAATTTGGTCTATTTCCTGCAACACTTGGTTCCTCCCTAGTGATTGATGTAGGCCACCGTAGTTGCGTTGTCCACATCACACTGACCGCTTGATCCAGTAGTCTGTGGCTGAAGTGCAAACACGCCAACCTGACCGCCCAGGCTTCCAGGAGACTGATGTTCCCAAGAGCCTCTTCGTCCAAACGTCCTTGGGCCGTCAGACTTGACAGTGAGCTCCCTAATTCTGGAGACTCATCTGTCATGAGCACCAACCAGGTTGGGGAGAACAAGGAAACTCCCCTTCTCAGATGAGCCTCCTGCAAACACCACTGGAGGCAAGATCAGATTTCCATCGGCAAGTGGAACCAAACAGTCCTGAGACTGCGGGCTCCAACGAGACAGCAGTGAGCACTGAAGAGCATGCATATGTGCTCTCGCCCATGGCACCACTTCCAGGGTTGCCACCAAACAGAGCACCGTAGATAGCACCACACCGTCAGGCAGATAGTGATCACCAAGTGATGCACCTGAGACATCAACTTTTGGATCCGTGCGTCCGGAGGAAAAGCCTTGCCCAGCCTCATGTCAAAGGAAACTCCCAAATACTCCCAGATACTACTCTTGGTCAGTTTCACCACCCAACACAGCTCCTGCAGCAAAGAAATCACCTTGGCTCGAATCAGCCAGGCAATCAAGTATAGATGTATCAGGATCCCATCTTTTCTCAATGCAGTCGTCACGACCACCATGACCTTGGAAAATATTCTGGAGGTGGTGGGCAGTCCAAAGGGCAGCGCCCGAAACTAATGATGATGACCCAGCACCGCAAAGCGTAAAAAATGTTGGTGCTCCAAATGGATGGGCAAAATAAGGTAAGTCTCGAACAGATCCAGGGAGGTCAGAAACTTCCTGACTGTACGGCCATTATCACAGATTGTAAGGTTTCCATGCAAAAATAAGTCACTCGCAGATGACGATTGACACTCTTGAGGTCCAGGATGGGACGAAAAGAACCTTCCTTCTTGGGTACAACAAAATAAATGGAATAGCGCCCCGAATTTTCCTAAGACATAGGCATGGGAATCACAGCCATCAGCCAGAGGAGACACAGAAGCATAGACTCTGTGGCTTGCTTCTGCGGGAAGTGGAAAGAAGAACCATGAACACGTTCTGAGGAATGTGGCGAAACTCCAACGCATATCTTTCCCGTATCATTTCCAGGAACCATTGATCCGATGTGATCTCGACCCACCTCTAATAACAGAGAGATAGCATCCCCCTATCTCCTCCTTCCAAAGGTGGATCAGCAAACTTTCATTAGGAAGCTCGGAAAGATCTACCACCCGAGCCTGCTCCTCTCTTGGACTGATGAAAGGACTGAGATCTACAAAAAGGCAGAGTCCTCTGAAAGGTCGTATTTCTGTAGGGACAAAAACACTTGAAACCCCCTAAGACGACCCCCTCATAGAAAAGGGGTGCTGCAATTGCTTCTTATTCTCCAGTAACTGGGAAACTGGAGATTCGCCCCATTTACTGGTGAGCATTTCCAACTCGCTCCCAAACAAGAGCGAGCCTTTAAAGGGCAGTTTTTTAGATTAGCCTTGAAGGCTGCATCACCTGACCAAATCCACATCCATAGCTGACATCTGGCCGCCACTACTGAAGCCACTCCTTTGGCCGAGGTACAGCCCAAAAAGGCAGCAGCAGTTTCCATAACTGCTCTGGAATTCACCCTGGAATCATCCACCTCCTGAGAGAGAAGTAGACAAGAGCGCACCACAAGAGCACAACAGGAAGTAATCTGCAAAGTTATTGGCACTGCGCTAAAGGCCTGCTTAAAGATAGATTCAATCCGCCTATCATGCACATCCTTTAAGGCTGCTCCTCCCTTCACAGGGATAGTCGTCCATTTAGATATGGCACTGACAAATATATCCACTTTAGGAAAATGCAAATTGTCTCACAGCTGGATCCAGAGGGTATAGGCCTTCCCATGTCCAACCCCCTTTGAAATTTGCCTCCGGGGCGCCCCATTCAAGATCAATCAATTCTTGAAGGGCGTCCATAACAGGAAAAAAGCAAAAGGCTTTACACAAGGAGATCAAAATGGGATTCTTCTTCAGCTCTGACAAAGAATCTGCCCTAGGCACTCCCAGCAGCTTCAATGTCTGGGAAATCAGGGCGGGCAGTAAATCTTTACAAAAGAACCATAGCATGGTTTGACACTGCTCCAAATCGGGAGGAATTTCACCATCTTCCAAGGAATCAGGATCCGCCTCATCATCCCTGCCATCTGGGTCCCTACCGGGGAAACCTATGACAAACTGAGGAGTGCCACGGCACTTAACCATAGAATTGGAAGAGGGAGAGGCCACCGGCTGAGGGTCCGACCTGACCAAAATGGGCAATGAGCAGTGGTAACTGTGCGTTCAAACGGCTCACACTTAAAGCTGCATTAACAAATTATAGGCACCCCAGCAATAAGCTTGGTAAGGCGCACACACTACTATTGTGCCCACTGGAGCATATCACCTTCCACAAAAAAGTTATGTGCGTAAGGTCGCACCTAGCGCAGCACACACAGCGCACACACACATCCTGTAAAGGGCAGTAAAGAATGCATAAGCACACATGAAAACACCGCTGCAGCCTTCTATGCGGCACACCAAGAAAAGCCTACCGCAGTGCGTAGTCCACTTGGGCTGCTCAACCCGCCAGGCTGTCCAGCTCCCTTTAACCCAACGGGAGCAGGAACAACATCGGGATGGCGCGCCGAGCACGGAGCCCGAAGAAAGGCCTAAAACCCCCTTACTGTCTCTGCAGGTGAAAGGGTTTTTTTTTTTAAACTTATCGGAGCTCAGCACTTTCTGGCTGAGAACAGCGACTGTCTCTGGGCATCTGCCGTCAACGCCGCGCTCGGCCTTCTGCACCCGCTGCCTTTCAGCTGTACAAGCAGCTCAGTCCACACCAGGAACCAGCTACCAGACCAAGGCACGCCTCTGAGGGACCAAGAAATAACCTCAGGAATTCTCAACTAGGGCAGGGACCTTTAGGTATCACTGCAGGAGAAAGGGGCTTTCGTTTCTCAATATAAAAATCTCCTTTCAAAATTCACAGCAGTCCCCATAGGGAGATGCACGTCCACCATCTGCTGGAGACGGAGAATACTGGCAGGCTGGGGTCACTGCAGGAGTATATATATTGTGACGTCAGCTTGCTCTGTCTCCATCTGCTTGCAGGGGAGCATAACCCACTGGTGCCGAGTCCATCTCTCTACATGCTAGGAAAACAACTTATTTACATTAACCCGTTCTCTTCCTTTCATGATTTTATAGACCTCCATCATTTCTCTCCTCAACCGTCTCTTCTCCAAGCTGAACAACCCTAATCTCTTTAATATTTTCTCATAGGGAAGCCATTCCATTCCCATTATCATTTTGGTCACTCTTCTCCTTGGCATCTATATATTTTTTTGAGATGCAGCAACCAGAATTGAATACAGCAGGTGGCACTATATGCATCCGGTGCAGTATGTGGACAAATGCACTAAGATTTCTTTTCAAAAGCAACAAATGCTCATCCCTCCTGCTGCAGAGCTCACAGCACACTTCAGCATGAGCATAAAATGATACAGAAAGATACCTCAAATTCTGCAGATGTGATGCTGGCGAGACAGAAGATGCTAGGGTAGTGGGAGTCCCAAAGAAAGGTCGGAAGCCTGTGGCTGCTGACATCATTGGCCCAATTCTGTTCTGCAGGAGCTTGGTGTTAACCGGGGTAAGGGCAGGGGCCACCAACCCAGACACACAGGCAAACTGACTGGGAGACATCCGTCCTGCTGCAGCTGCTGCCTGCTGGTGATAAAGTGACAAAGGAGAGTCAGCATGAAAGAGATAAACATACACCTAGAAACAATGCAGGTTCCCAATGCTTTTCAGAGGTATTAAAACTGATATTTTCCTTCACTGGAATAAAACAAAGGAAAGAAACAAAAGGAATGTAAGAGAAATACATAGATGGAACATAATGGAGATATGAACATAATGTAATGAGGTTATTTATATTTATTGTGTTTCTTTACTGCTTATCATAAATTTTAACGGTTTACATCTTTATCACATATACAATATATCAAAAAATAATAAAACCAGTATATCTTTAAATTATATATAAAAAATATACATCAATACAAATAAATAAAGCACCTTTGTTCATTTATTTATTTTTTTGTTTTAGCAGGGAAGTCTGCTATTTTGCGAATTAAGGGGGTTCAAGGTACGGACTTAACTAGCTCTATAGAAATAGAGCAAGCATTTTTGCAGTATTTTTCTCATTTGTATACTGACAACTTCTATTTCGCCTGCAAATATTCGTTTTTGGAGCCTTTGGGGCTCCCGCAAGGAATGGCATATGCCATTCTCCTTATGATGAAAAAAGCAGAAGAGTCCAGAATTAGGATGTTTGACATCCTCCAATTTGTGGAGCCTCCTAAGGATATCATAGCAGTTCCTGTTCCTGAAATCATTCAGGTGGTGCAAATGAGGATGTGGAGAGTCCCCTCTCTGTTCCTCCAGTGAATAAAAGGCGGATGTGATATATCATTCCAGGATTCAAGAAGTAGCAGCTGCTCTAGTCAGTCAGTCATACTCAAATCTGCTCTCAAGGTGGTCAAGGGTACCCCGAGGAAGGATTTATTTATTTTAAATCTATTCTTATAATCCGCTATTCTCCATCTTGTGATCGACATGGAGTACAGGTAAACATTCGTAAATAACAAAAACAATACACTAACAAATACATTAAATGTTACACTCCAACAATGAATAAAGTCATAAATTAAAAGCATTGTTAAAATAAAAATGCCTTCATCTGCTTTCAAAATATCTTAATATCTTGAATAAGATGCAGCTCTCTGGGCAATGTATTCCACAACAGAAGAGAAGAATATGAAAAGGCATTTACCCTAGTAGATTGCAATTAATAATTTTTTAAAGGTGGTACCTCCAAAAGGTTTGTATCTTGTGAGCACAGCGTACACGCTGCGACTCATTTTTTTTTTTTTAAGTACTTTAACCAATGCACAAGGATTCTCATTAAAAAAATAATTTAGAAACAGTCACCCTATCTTAAAATGAATCCTTTAAGTAACAGGAAGCCAATATAATTATTTAAGTGCTGGGTGATATGTTCAATCAGACTCATACCAAATGTTACGTGGGCTGCAATATGTTACAAATAACTGCATAGTGTGCAAGTGATTGGTCAGTAACCTCACATAGGGCCTCATTTTCCACCCGGCGCACACACGAAAAGTCCCTTATCGCGTGCGATACCAAAATGGGGGCGGAGTCGGGGCGTCACCGGGGCCGACTCTGCGAAGACGCCGCGGACGACGAAAAGGTAAGGCCCTTTTCGCGTCAGAGTTCGCGCCCAATAGCTACAGCTTCTATGGTGGCGCTATTGGGTGCGAAACCGGCAGCAATCGCACCGTGACAGTGCAATCGCTGCCGGCTAGCGCAGGCCCGCCCCCCTGCCCCTCATTCCCTAAAGTATCTCAGGCCTGCGATACTTTAGAAAATGAGGCCCATAGAGACTGCTACAACAGTCTACTTGTCCCAATAAAATAGTTTGCAAAACGGTACTAAACATAACACAAGACAATAGTGGCTTCAGTGGCATTAATACTTTAACTTTAAAAAAAAAAAGCTTTCCTTACCAATTGCTTGATGTGAGAAACAAAAGTTAATTTCCAGTCGATTCATGCACTCTGCCCTTATTTGGGAGAAGGGTTTTTCAGGGAGCTGTGCTAATACCCACATAGCAACCTACTATTCTGAAGAGCCTAAAGCAGCAAGCAGAGCAAGGAAGGAATAACAGTGCTTGGTATGCAGTGTAGCTGTGCCTCAAGGCTCGATGTTGTCAGAAAACCTTTTTAATATTTTTATGCAGCCGCTAGCAAAATTTAACATCAAGTTTTATTTTGATTTTTAAATGTATGCAGACGGTCATATTTTTTTCCGTCTGATATTTGCAGGCAGGTCCTGTTACATTTTTGAGTTGTGCCAATAAAATTAATGACTAGTTCTCTATTAGTAGTCTGATGCTAAGTTTGAAAGAAATATTGATAATGTGGATAAGTCGATTACAGGATCCAGCAAATATGCCAAACATTATGGTTGGAAATATTGCTTTAAAATTAAAGTAAGAAGTACATTATCTTGGTGTAACATTAAATACTAAATTAGACTTGAAATAATATGTGCATCATGTGCCAAAGATTGCCTTTTATAAGCTGACCAATCAGACTATTACCAAAGCTTATTGAATCAATGGACTATCATTTACTTGTAGGCAATGAAACTACTGCAACTCATTGTATTTGTGATTATCCAAACATTGCTACAAGTTAAACATACAGCTGTATGTAAATATTTAAATGGAATGAACATATTACACAGCAGATGAAAATGCTTCATTAGCTGCCAATTTGAGGATGGAGTTCAAAATTCTGACACTAATGCATAGAGCAGTTTACCTGGAAAATTGTTTGGCTAAAAGGTAAATTTTTATAATGCAACAGGTCTTCCGTTCCTCTAGTAGGATTTATATTGATGTCCTGTATTTTTCATTATATCATTTAAGTAAGACAAGAACTAAGTTTTGGCTTTTTTTTTTTTTTTAAATTGCAAAGTCTCAATTATTGAACAGCCTGCCTGTGGAAATTCTTCATGAGAGATTTTAAATTTGGGAGGAAAGTATTTGAAGCGAATATGGCTATGTTATTGTTCCAGTTGCCAATAAAATTTAAATTAAAAAAAAAAAAAATTTGGGAGGAAAGTGAACTTTCATTTTATTTACTCAAGCACACTCAAAGTCATTTTTGGCTGTTATTTCTGAGCATGGCTAATAAGAATCTTAATTTTAGTAATTTGAATTTAAATGCTCTATTTTATAGTTTTATGTTTTTATTTTTTGTGTGTGTTTTGAATTGTTTAAATTTATGGATTCAAGTCTCTTATCTGCATTGATCAATGGAAGTTTACAATATAAGAAAATTTCAATAAATAACCCATCATGGTTTGGGGGTTGAGCAAGAGGCGGAAGCATAAAGAGCCAATTACTCCTCCTCACAAGGCTCTTCAGCAAGAAAAAGAAGCGCAATGCATTGGAGCCAAATTGACACCAAAGCATGCGTAATTGACATAAACTGAGCCTCAGTGCAGTCAGTACACTGGGCCCCAGCACTTTGGTTCACTCAAGAAAGGAGCAAGACTTAGTGGGTCCTAGAAGAGACTCCTTACACTTTCTGCCCTCTGGCATCTTTTTCTCCAGCTCACCTCCTCAATTATGAGGATTGTTTAGAGATCCCAGATCTGATATGCTCCATTATACCTCTTATCTCTATGTGGCCATTAGCTCACTTAATCCAGGAGGGGGATCCCTACTCAAGTCCAGAAGGAACATCTCAAGAGGAAGACCCACTTGATTTCAGAGGAGTAGGTCTCTTCCCCAACCCCGGGTCAAAGGACATAACAGTCCATAGACCATGTGGCTCAATTGGTGAATACTTTCTTTACCTCACTGGTGGCCAGTGACAAAGGCACCATTCAGTCTCACCTGTCCAGACTGTCACATTTGTTTACCAAAGGGGGAGATCCTCTCACCTCCAAGCTTTCGGAGCTCCCTTAAGAAGACATAGTGGATATAGCCCTTATCAGTCGGGTATACCATCCCTCTCTGTGGAGGAATCTAGCCAGATCGAGAAGAGAGCATGGGACACCATCTGGAGCATTCCCCTCTGAGACAACGGAGGACCCTGCCCCGACTGAATTCATCTTCATCAGCATCATAGGTCAGTATCCCTCCACCTCTTGGCTCCGAGGAACAATCTACGGGAATCCCCTCAGATCCCTTACCTAACCTGCTGGAGTATCAATCTCCACCAGAAGACCTTTTGCACTCAATTCCTGGACAAGCAGAGCAAGGCCACTGGTGTCTATGTCCGTAGGAACAAAAATCTCACTGCTGAAGTCTCAGGGGTAGATTTTAAGAGCCCTGCGCCGGCGCACCTATTTGGCATAGGCCGCCGGTGCGCGCAAAGCCCCGGGACGCGTGTAAGTCCCGGGGCTTCGTAAAAGGGGCGGGAGGGGCATGTCCGGGGGCGGGCCAGGAGGGCAGTCTCGAGTCCCCCGGCACTGCGGCCTGTGCAAGTTACGCCTGCCTCAAGCAGGCGTAACTTGCACAACAAAGGGAGGGGAAGGTGGGGGGGACGCGGAGGGAACGGAGGCAGGCTGCACAGCTGCTGATTTTGCCGGTTGCGCGAACAAAAGTACATGCGCGTGTACTTTTTTAAGATCTACCTCTCAATCGTCAGGATAATTTAAGAACATAAGAAGTTGCCATACTGGATCAGACCAAAGGGTCCAAGCCCAGCATCCTGCTTTCAATAGTGGCTAATCCAGGATACAAGTACCTGGCATGCACCAAAAAACTAAATCCCATGCTACTAATGCCAGTAACAAGTAGTGGCTATCCCTTAAGTCAACTTGATTAATAGCAGTTTATGGACTTCTCCCCCAGGAACTTGTCCAAACCTTTTTTAAACCCAGCTACACTAACAGCTACACCACATCCTCTGGCAACAAATTCCAGAGCTTATCTGTGCGTTGAGTAGAAAAGAATTTTCTCCGATTAGTTTTAAATGTGCTACTTGCTAACTTCATGGAGTGCCCCCTGGTCCTTCTATTACCTGAGAGAGTAAATGAATTATAATAGCCATGTACAGGCCAAATTCTGACAGGTCCAGACACTGTTATAGCAAGAGAAAGAATTTTGCCCAGGTGAGCTTTAAACCTTGTCGCTGTGGAAAATGAAGAGGTCTTGTCCTAATACACTGAAGGATACCTTATCAGATGTGCCTGTTTGTCAGTTCCTGTGCAAATATAAAGCAGACAGAGAGGCTATCACTTTAGATCCTAAGCAAATGTGAAGGACAGCAAGTAAGACCCTCACCCTTACAGGGAGAAAACACTCCGACACACAGCTTAGCATACAGACGTGGCAGTTCTTCCCCAGAAAGAAAGGGAGGGGGGAAAGGACCTGCAACATGACAGGACTCCTCCTGAAGTAATGGGGAGGGGGGAACAAGACCTTCAGTGCAGCAAAAGACCCTCCACCCACCTCGAGGTTATGCATGAGCTTATGCATATTCATCAGCTGGGAAAAAGGAAGAGAAAAAATAGAATGGACTCCCTGGGAGAGCGACCCTGAAACCAAAAGGAGAAAGAGGCAAGCAACAGACCCCCGGAGGAAGAGGAGGCACAAACCCGAGGAGAAAACCCAGAGAGTGCGAACCTGTGCTGAGGTGTCCCTGGAAGCGAAAGGGGGACAAGAAGCAAACCAGCCTTCCCTGCTATTGAGAAGGAGAAGACTAGGTTTGGCCAAGTGATCGGAGAGAGGAGACCCCGGGCTCAGGTGCGGAGAGTGACACGGAGTCATAGACGAGGAAGGGTGAGAACCAGCCCAGACAGCCGGCAAGCACCAGAGCCAGAGGTTAACCTCCTTCCCGCACAGGTCTGCCCGCTCTGCCAGCGCAAAGCCCAGGAGAAAACTTTGAATTATTCTGTGAGGAAAGAAAATTCTCACAGAGCTCCAGTAACCACGAGGCAACCACTGCATGGAAAAAAAAGAGACTGAAGAGGACCCCGTGTGGCCACGGGGTTGCTAGGTTGCTGGGCATGCTCAGTGTGCCAGCCAAAGTTCAAGAAAGTTTGACAAACGTGTTCCGTGACAGGGCTCCATCTGTGAGGAATAAGAGAATATGAGGAAGGGATAGCAGAAAAAGAAAGAGGTGAGGTGGCTGAGGTTGCTTTACCTGTGTTCGCTGGAGCTGGGTGAGAACAGGCGCAACACTGGGAGGAAATGGGTGGCCCAAGAGTGAGGAATTCTGGGAAGAGAAAATAAAAGCAATATAAGAAAACTTCCTAAAACAAAAAGCCAATAAAAACAAACAGCAAGAATACTCTTAAAAAAGATAATGTGAGAATACAGGAGATACACAGGTACTAAGGGAACTTCAGATTGGTCACTGTAAAGCAGGATGAATCTATAAAGGGGCTGACGCAAAATAAAGCAAATCACATTCGTCAATGCAGGAGAGGTTGCTGGGAGAGTGAAAAATGCTGCCTTCCCACGTATAACATATTGAGAGAGAAATACAGAACGAGGCATGTCCAGGGAAGACAAATCACATTCGTCAATGCAAGAGAGGTTGCTGGGAGAGTGAAAAATGCTGCCTTCCCACGTATAACCTATTGAGAGAGAAATACAGAACGAGGCATGTCCAGGGAAGACAAATCACATTCGTCAATGCAGGAGAGGTTGCTGGGAGAGTGAAAAATGCTGCCTTCCCACGTATAACATATTGAGAGAGAAATACAGAACGAGGCATGTCCAGGGAAGACAAATCACATTCGTCTATGCAGGAGAGGTTGCTGGGAGAGTGAAAAATGCTGCCTTCCCACGTATAACCTATTGAGAGAGAAATACAGAACGAGGAATGTCCAGGGAAGACAAATCACATTCGTCAATGCAGGAGAGGTTGCTGGGAGAGTGAAAAATGCTGCCTTCCCACGTATAACCTATTGAGAGAGAAATACAGAACGAGGCATGTCCAGGGAAGACACATGGGAGAGTCTTCACTGGAAAGCAGGAAGAACCAGTGAAAGGAGATTATCTCTTACCGAGACAGTGCAAAGCTGGTTGGGAGACATCTGTTCACTGTAGGAGGCAGGTTGAAAGGGCTGCTGCAGTGGTGCTCGGATGTGAACAGCCTTGGGGCACAAAATCTATGAGAGAAATGAATCAGGACTTACTCTTTCACTCTCCGTTCATTGTTCACACACAGACACATACACACAGCTTCATTGCAGACGTTCTGACCTACGGCTAAAATCAAAGCATTTCCTAATTAACTGTGGAAATCCTAAAATATCAAAATATCCTAAAATATCAAAATATCAAAACATCTCTATACTACTTTCTGGAAAACTCATACAAACTACCTTAAAGGCTTGGATGCAGGTACCATGAGGACGCTAAGGTTTGTGAACAATATATAGCTGATTGTCTGCCTCCAAACATCCAGAAACCTTGGAGGAAATGTAATCAAGCAAAACTCTTTCAGGGTCAATGTCTCCTGTAAACTATGCATGTACACAGGAAAACATCATGAACAAGAAAAGGAATACACAATGGTGTTTAAAAGAATTTTGTACACAAATCTATGAATTATGTTACACACAAGAACTTTTTTTTGCATGCATAGCCTACAAAAAATTAGTGAAATACTGTTCATGGTGGCAAACAAATTTAAAGCCATCGTACATTTGCAGTTTAAATGTAGTTTATCAGACAGGTGTAGTTCAACAAATGAAAGTGCCTGTTAATAAAGGTTTATTTTTGCAAACATATAGTGATGTGGCCATGCATCCAGTCCTGCACAGGAGAACAGAAATAGAAGCAACGTTTCTTCTTTCATCGATGCTCCTTGTGGTAGCTTGAGTGGGGGAGAGGTAGGAGCAGTTGGTGGCCATAACCGTTCCCCCCCACCCCGAAGGTGTGTTTTTTGGTTTTGTTGGTTTCAATGCATGGTATTTTACAATGAGGTGCCCTACAACCAAAATCCATGCTGTCTAAATAAAATAGGTTCCCCTTCCTCAGGCTTTTGTACACATCCTCAGTCCCCTCCTCAGTTTGCCTGCATGGTTTCAGGTCCAAAGAAAGGCAGTAATGATCCACATCTGCTCCTACTCTGTTGTTTTTGATATTATCAAAGAAAGAATTTCATCTAAAAATGCAGGAAATTAACGCTCCACCCAAATTTGAAATTGCCTTACTAAAATCTCCAGGTTGTTAAAACACAATCATTCTAAAAGCTGCAAATTAGATGGAAGCATGCCGACATCTGTAACATGGCTTGTGATGCGAGCTCCCCCAGGCCAAGGGTGGGACCCTGCCCAATGGTAACGTGGCAGCTAATAAGATGTTCAAATCCAGACCTCTCAGGCAATTTATTTATTTATTAAAGGCTTTTATATACCGAATTTCTTGATACAAATCAAATCAACTCTGTTTACATCGAACAAGTAGCCAACACTTTGATCATGAGACTTATGTCTCTTCTCAAGGGGTTCCTGCAAATGAGGGGAACTCCTCTTCCTTTTGGACACAGAAGACATGTCTGAGTAAACTCTCCCAGGAGTCAGAGGCACCAGTGGAAAGGTGTTCCGAGAATGGCTCCATGTCCGAGTTCAGCCATTTCCCTCTGGAAAGAACACAACCTGAGGGCCCATGGCTTGTGGAGAGTCTTGTGAAAAGGCTTGCTCACCAGCTGTTTAGTCAGACGCCACTCCTGTACCTTAGGCATTGAAGCATACAATGCAAGAGTCGTAGCCGGCGTTTGCGTCAGCCTTGCCTGCGTCGATGCAGTCGACATGTGGAGGTCCTTGATGCATCCTTGAGTTGGTATCCTGATGCTGCATCTTTGATGCATGCACCGTGTCAGTGCCTGGCAGTACATCAGTGACGCGATGCTTCAATGCTGGCATCAGTGAGAGGACTTCCACGACGCTGGCCGACACAGCCTTGTGTGAGGGCTTTTGTGGCGCATCTTCCAACCCTCGCTGCTTCACAGAGGCGAGAGGGCACGGGGGCACTTTTGCGAGCTGACCCACCTGTCCCGTTTTACCAAGTGGCCCAAGGCAGGAGGCCCTCCTGGATTTCTTCTTCTGCCAATCCATGCTGGGCCCCAGTGAGAAGTAAGCCGACAGCCGCTCCGACTTCGGGGCATAAGACCCCGTGCTCTTCTCACTTAGACGGGTGATCTGCTGTGCCCACTGGCACTGGGCCCGAGCGACATTCGTCCACAGCCCCATCAAGAGGACTGGTCATGGTCCAGGCCCAGGAAAAGATAACAATAATCATGCCCATCTGTAACAGACATTACTTTGCCACACTGGTAATATTTAAAGCCAGGCAACTTCGGGGCCATTGTAGCACTTAAAAGTGCTTTTGTTGAGGAAAACTTGAGAAAACAAAATGCTGAAGATGATGAGAAACTAAGCTCTGTGTGAAGCCTGCAGCGTGGAAAAAATTAGACTGAAGAGGGAGCCTTGTGGGAAAGGACACGCAGCTGCACACAGCCAAGGCTCTGTGATCTTTGTGAAGCTCCGCCTAGGCTGCATGGCTAATTCAGCCTGCTTATCGATGGAAAAAACAGAAAAATACATGGGCCAATGAGAAAAAGCTATGTTCTTACACAGTAGCAGAGAAAAACTGACTGAGGAAATTAGCATGGGAACTCCTGTGCATGTTCAAAAAGAGAAAGCAAGTCTATCAGCAGTATCAGATGTCATTTAATTGTGATTAATTATGTCCTGCTTGTCCATGCAGAATACTAGGTTTTGCAGAAGCTGCACCAGTGTAACTACTAGAGATGTGAATCGGAACCAGAATCGGTTCGGATTTCAGTTCCGATTCACATCTCTAGTAACTACTAGTGATGATGCTACAGAAAAAAAGGTGTGTCCTCTGTCTCCATCTGCTAGTAGAGGAAGTAAACACACATTATCTGAGGTCATGCAGCAGAATAAGGAAAGTAGAGCATTAATCAAAACCTGCCTGCTCATCACAGTTGAAAATATATTCACCTAATTCAGTATTGAAAGGAATACAATCCACACAGCCTGTATCCTTGTTCTCCTTCATTTTATTCTATTTTGATCTCACTCTAAAAGATGTAAAAGCATTAACTGGTAATTCAAGAACACTGCATCAGTCTAGCAGCTATATACTAACCCTAGATGTGTTATTAGTAATTTATAAAGACTTGCTGTGAATGTCTGAAATCAATATATGGTGAAAAATATATATAGAATGTGTTCTAAAAAAAAAAAATGTAAACCCTAGCCCTACACTACAGGGCCTGGAAATTTTCAAATACTGCATGCTGTTTCACGCAGCCAGTACAATAGGGAAGCATAAGGTCAGATTTTTCCCTCTGAGAAGGAACACAATACCAAGCGAAATTTTAGGACATGGACTAAACTCAAGTGCTCCAGCCATTCACTTAAATACCTCCCTCTTACCTGCTGCTGACTAAAGCCAGGCATGACAAGCTGTTTAGGTGGCGTACCAATAGGTACCACTCGGACTGGGGGACTGCCAATGATGGGTGAAGAGGAGCGTCTGGGAAGTGCACGTTCGGACAGATCTCGTTCAGGCTGCTCCCTCTCAGATTGCGGCCGCTCAACTAAGCCATACTCCTTCATGATAGATACAGGTATTATTTCCTGTACAAAAGCAAAAAGTAAAAATATACATCTAAGCACACATCTGAACACAGAAAGAAAAATCTAACCCGCTGGCTTGATAGAAAAAAAAAAAAGAGAGAGAGAAAAACAGACAGGGAAAGAGGAAGAGTGTGTGAGGGAGAAGATAATAAAGTGAGAATGAGTTTCTATTATATACAATTTCACTCTCACCAGCATATCCACCTACACCCTTCATAACAAGCTTAAGAGAATGGAAGACCATGTATGATGATAGAAATATGTTTCAGAGGTGAATGCTTGGGACAATGGGAGGCTTAATGAAAAAAAATATCCATACCTCTGTCAGCACAGGTGCTCGCAGACCCCGCAGCACCACCGGCCCATCCCATATGCTGCAATTCAAACTTCTGGGCATCTGCAAGGAACAGAAGAGGATCAGATTCCATCCTCTCCCTGACAGATATGTCCTGTAACTGTGACACATTGCCACTCAGCTGCATGTGTGTCCAGATTCCATCCTCTCCCTGACAGATATGTCCTCTGTGACACATTGCCACTCAGCTGCATGTGTGTCCAGATACCATCCTCTCCCTGACAGATATGTCCTCTAACTGTGACACATTGCCACTCAGCTGCATGTGTGTCCAGATACCATCCTCTCCCTGACAGATATGTCCTGTAACTGTGACACATTGCCACTCAGCTGCATGTGTGTCCAGATACCATCCTCTCCCTGACAGATATGTCCTGTAACTGTGACACATTGCCACTCAGCTGCATGTGTGTCCAGATTCCATCCTCTCCCTGACAGATATGTCCTCTAACTGTGACACATTGCCACTCAGCTGCATGTGTGTCCAGATTCCATCCTCTCCCTGACAGATATGTCCTGTAACTGTGACACATTGCCACTCAGCTGCATGTGTGTCCAGATTCCATCCTCTCCCTGACAGATATGTCCTCTAACTGTGACACATTGCCACTCAGCTGCATGTGTGTCCAGATTCCATCCTCTCCCTGACAGATATGTCCTCTGTGACACATTGCCACTCAGCTGCATGTGTGTCCAGATACCATCCTCTCCCTGACAGATATGTCCTCTAACTGTGACACATTGCCACTCAGCTGCATGTGTGTCCAGATTCCATCCTCTCCCTGACAGATATGTCCTGTAACTGTGACACATTGCCACTCAGCTGCATGTGTGTCCAGATTCCATCCTCTCCCTGACAGATATGTCCTCTAACTGTGACACATTGCCACTCAGCTGCATGTGTGTCCAGATTCCATCCTCTCCCTGACAGATATGTCCTCTAACTGTGACACATTGCCACTCAGCTGCATGTGTGTCCAGATTCCATCCTCTCCCTGACAGATATGTCCTCTAACTGTGACACATTGCCACTCAGCTGCATGTGTGTCCAGATACCATCCTCTCCCTGACAGATATGTCCTCTAACTGTGACACATTGCCACTCAGCTGCATGTGTGTCCAGATACCATCCTCTCCCCTGACAGATATGTCCTGTAACTGTGACACATTGCCACTCAGCTGCATGTGTGTCCAGATACCATCCTCTCCCTGACAGATATGTCCTCTAACTGTGACACATTGCCACTCAGCTGCATGTGTGTCCAGATTCCATCCTCTCCCTGACAGATATGTCCTCTAACTGTGACACATTGCCACTCAGCTGCATGTGTGTCCAGATACCATCCTCTCCCTGACAGATATGTCCTCTAACTGTGACACATTGCCACTCAGCTGCATGTGTGTCCAGATTCCATCCTCTCCCTGACAGATATGTCCTGTAACTGTGACACATTGCCACTCAGCTGCATGTGTGTCCAGATATCCATCCTCTCCCTGACAGATATGTCCTGTAACTGTGACACATTGCCACTCAGCTGCATGTGTGTCCAGATTCCATCCTCTCCCTGACAGATATGTCCTGTAACTGTGACACATTGCCACTCAGCTGCATGTGTGTCCAGATACCATCCTCTCCCTGACAGATATGTCCTCTAACTGTGACACATTGCCACTCAGCTGCATGTGTGTCCAGATTCCATCCTCTCCCTGACAGATATGTCCTCTAACTGTGACACATTGCCACTCAGCTGCATGTGTGTCCAGATTCCATCCTCTCCCTGACAGATATGTCCTGTAACTGTGACACATTGCCACTCAGCTGCACGTGTGTCCAGATTCCATCCTCTCCCTGACAGATATGTCCTCTAACTGTGACACATTGCCACTCAGCTGCATGTGTGTCCAGATACCATCCTCTCCCTGACAGATATGTCCTGTAACTGTGACACATTGCCACTCAGCTGCATGTGTGTCCAGATACCATCCTCTCCCTGACAGATATGTCCTCTAACTGTGACACATTGCCACTCAGCTGCACGTGTGTCCAGATTCCATCCTCTCCCTGACAGATATGTCCTGTAACTGTGACACATTGCCACTCAGCTGCATGTGTGTCCAGATTCCATCCTCTCCCTGACAGATATGTCCTCTAACTGTGACACATTGCCCACTCAGCTGCATGTGTGTCCAGATTCCATCCTCTCCCTGACAGATATGTCCTCTAACTGTGACACATTGCCACTCAGCTGCATGTGTGTCCAGATTCCATCCTCTCCCTGACAGATATGTCCTCTAACTGTGACACATTGCCTCTCAGCTGCATGTGTGTCCAGATTCCATCCTCTCCCTGACAGATATGTCCTCTAACTGTGACACATTGCCTCTCAGCTGCATGTGTGTCCAGATTCCATCCTCTCCCTGACAGATATGTCCTCTAACTGTGACACATTGCCACTCAGCTGCATGTGTGTCCAGATTCCATCCTCTCCCTGACAGATATGTCCTCTAACTGTGACACATTGCCACTCAGCTGCATGTGTGTCCAGATTCCATCCTCTCCCTGACAGATATGTCCTCTAACTGTGACACATTGCCACTCAGCTGCATGTGTGTCCAGATTCCATCCTCTCCCTGACAGATATGTCCTGTAACTGTGACACATTGCCACTCAGCTGCATGTGTGTCCAGATTCCATCCTCTCCCTGACAGATATGTCCTGTAACTGTGACACATTGCCACTCAGCTGCATGTGTGTCCAGATTCCATCCTCTCCCTGACAGATATGTCCTCTAACTGTGACACATTGCCACTCAGCTGCATGTGTGTCCAGATACCATCCTCTCCCTGACAGATATGTCCTCTAACTGTGACACATTGCCTCTCAGCTGCATGTGTGTCCAGATTCCATCCTCTCCCTGACAGATATGTCCTCTAACTGTGACACATTGCCACTCAGCTGCACGTGTGTCCAGATTCCATCCTCTCCCTGACAGATATGTCCTCTAACTGTGACACATTGCCTCTCAGCTGCATGTGTGTCCAGATTCCATCCTCTCCCTGACAGATATGTCCTCTAACTGTGACACATTGCCACTCAGCTGCATGTGTGTCCAG
Organism: Rhinatrema bivittatum; assembly: GCF_901001135.1. Taxonomy (NCBI): domain Eukaryota; kingdom Metazoa; phylum Chordata; class Amphibia; order Gymnophiona; family Rhinatrematidae; genus Rhinatrema; species Rhinatrema bivittatum. Next base: position 435,083 of record NC_042627.1, read on the forward strand.
ATACCATCCTCTCCCTGACAGATATGTCCTCTAACTGTGACACATTGCCTCTCAGCTGCATGTGTGTCCAGATTCCATCCTCTCCCTGACAGATATGTCCTGTAACTGTGACACATTGCCACTCAGCTGCATGTGTGTCCAGATTCCATCCTCTCCCTGACAGATATGTCCTCTAACTGTGACACATTGCCTCTCAGCTGCATGTGTGTCCAGATTCCATCCTATCCCTGACAGATATGTCCTCTAACTGTGGACACATTGCCTCTCAGCTGCATGTGTGTCCAGATTCCATCCTCTCCCTGACAGATATGTCCTCTAACTGTGACACATTGCCTCTCAGCTGCATGTGTGTCCAGATTCCATCCTCTCCCTGACAGATATGTCCTCTAACTGTGACACATTGCCTCTCAGCTGCATGTGTGTCCAGATTCCATCCTCTCCCTGACAGATATGTCCTCTAACTGTGACACATTGCCACTCAGCTGCATGTGTGTCCAGATTCCATCCTCTCCCTGACAGATATGTCCTCTAACTGTGATACATTGCCACTCAGCTGCATGTGTGTCCAGATACCATCCTCTCCCTGACAGATATGTCCTCTAACTGTGACACATTGCCTCTCAGCTGCATGTGTGTCCAGATACCATCCTCTCCCTGACAGATATGTCCTCTAACTGTGACACATTGCCACTCAGCTGCATGTGTCCAACAGACCTTACTAGGTCTACAGGCAGGAAAGTACAGCATGTATTTTATGAGTGTACAAGAAATATTTCACTATTTATTTGATGTACTGCAGTCCAACACAGAGTGTTATACCACATGGCAACCTTTCCTGAACAGGGGTTTAAAGAAATTCAAAATTAGAATATAAAGTAAGTTCTTGCCCTCAACTGCCAGAAAATATCAAGCACTGGTACAGAGGTTTTCACCTATTCACATTATATGGTTATATAGCTCTAAGACAATACATAGATTTCTGCCCCTTGTCAGCATCCTGAGTCTTAGATAATAACCCATGTTTCAGCAACTAAGAATAGGTTCAAATGTTATTTTAAAATCTCACTTAAGAAGAAGCCTCAAATAAAAGCAAAAATACATTATTTCAGACCCTTATGATTCTGAAAGGTTAAAAAAAATTCCCTTGATTCTGAGAAATGTATCTAGGTTCAATTTTTTTTATAATTATCTCTTTATTAATTTTCAAATTATAAGCCAAGAGATCTTGAAACCAGAATCCATAACATATGCAAATGTCCAAGAAAAAAAGAACAATAGATCTATCTATATCTATATCTATATTGACAATACTTAGGCCACTACGAAAGTTAAGAGAGAAAAACTAGAAAAGAAAGATTATATATATGCTCATGATTCAAAATCTAGGTTGTACTATATTTTAGTATCAGAAAAGTTTCTAATGTGGGGAATTGTACTATTGAACGCTTGGTTGTGTCAGCTCACTGCCCCGTCACATGTTCATATCAAGGTGGAGGTCCCTCAAATATGTTTTCTAACTGGAAGATGCCCTCATGGTTAGTTCAAGACAAATCATTTGCAAAATTTTTACAGCTAGGTGGAAAGATTATGAAAGTCTTAATAATTAGCACAAATCAGTAAGGGGCAATATAATTAGTTTTAACAAAACTGAATAATCAAAAACTGATTTGGAATACTCACAATACCACAGATAACCAGCAAAAATTCTTTAATACGGAAAATGTTACATGACAACTTACACCAAAAAGCAATGCCATCTTTGCTTTCCTTGAAACAAAGTTATTTCTTTTTGGGAATAGGCCTGGTAAATTACTAGAAAATGTGGTGTGGGGCAGTCATAAAACAGTCTGTGGCAAGATTAAAAGATCATTCTGGGAAAATAGTGACTTCATCCTCTTTTATAGGAGGAATTTTCCAGGAACATTATAACCATATTTATTCTACAGAGGCGTAGAAGCTAGAGAAACATTTATGAAGAATATTAAGTTACCCTTACTATCACCACTTCAGCTAGAAAAATTAAATGCCCCTATTCATACTGCTGAAATTGAGGCAGTAATAAAAGGGCTAAAAATCTTTAAAGCCCCTGGTCCTGATGGGCTGCCAGAGTTGTACAAGATACTTAACCCTAGAGTTCTGGTGAGCATTGAGCAGTTACCTGATGCAATGGAAGCCCTTGATAAAAATGCCAGAGTCGCTTAAGGTGGCACGTATAGTACATCCTAAACCAGGTAAAGATGCACAGTTAACATCTTCGTATAGGCCAATATCATTGTTAAATCTGGACATCAAGATATTTGTGAAGTTATTAGCAAATGCGCTCGCTGATATTTTTCCTGTGTTAACTGCACAGGGACAAGCGGATTTCGTAAACGGGAGAAGATCGTGAATTAATGTTCGGCAGATCTTTCTGCTGTTGGATTTATACGGGCAGGCCCATTTAACTTTTAACACTCTTACTCAAACTGAGTTGGATACTTTTAATACTTTTATAAATAGCCAAAACAAACAAGTGTACTCAAAAACTTGTCAGGAACATTTTGGTTTTCATCATACAGACTATCTGGCATATTTCCAACTGACAAATTATATTACCAAGTATTTAAAGATTAAATCTGAGTCCTATACTTCAGATCCCTTTCAGAGGCTACTTCAATTATGGAAAAAGTGTAAAGAATCTTTGTCTAATATTTATAAATTTCTTCACTAGGTAACCCCATGTAAAACTCTCAATACATTGGCAGAACTTTGGAATGTAGATCTTAAATTAACGCTCAAGGATAATATATTAGGTAATATCAACTGGTTATATAAATGTATTCTTTCAGCCAGGCTGCGGGAACATCTTAAAATAATATATGGGATAATTATATTCTTTTATTGTGCATATAGAATGAAACTGATTGATAACCCTGCTTGCGTGAAGTGTCCAGAATCTAATGCACGGTTATGTCATGGGTTGTGGGCATGTCCCTTTATTAAAAATATTTTGGGAGGATATCTAATTTTATTTCTGATGTGCTAGGACTCCAAGTTTCCATGCAACTGGAGCTATGTGTACTGGGAAAATTTAATGATGAGTTTAATTATTCTAAGTTCAAAAAAAATGTTTATTGCTAAAGGGGTGTGTATAGTGAGAAATTGTATATTGGCCAAATGGCTCTCTAAGGATACACTTACACTGAACGTTTGGATGGCAGATGTGTCTGATCTATTGAACCTGGACTTTAGAATCTGTAATATGAGGAAACATCAGAAAAGAATGCATTTGGGTTGCATTTATACAGTCACTTCCTGGGAATTATCAAAGGACTCTAGTGATGGTTCTCAAAACTCAAGGAAAGCTGAGAGATTTGCTTCTTCATATTTATTTATTTATTTGTTTTTCTATGCTGATATTCGATTTGCCATATCACATCGGTTTACATATAACAAGAAATCTAAGGCTAGCCTTATAATGATTTGGTTCAGTATAACAGCTTAATTGGATAACTAGCTAAGTACAATTAACAGTTGTATAAGATAGTATTACAAATATAATATGCTTAACATCATGACTATGTAAGTGTTCAGTATTGGGAGATAAGGGTAGGGTTTGAGGGTTCTCAGATTTGGATGTTTAAATTCTTGCCACAGTATATAAACGTGGGTTTATTGTTAATTTTATTGAAACACAAAAACAGTTAATTAAAAAAAATAAATTCAGAGAAAAATAAATCTTTTAGTTCTTATCGAGAAGTAACAAAAACTGGCATGGCTCTATTTTTCAATAAATTTTGCACAGGAACATAGAAAATATACTTAACTCCCTGGAACTTAAAGCATTCACAAGTAAATTTTAATAGGAATTGAGCCTTAAGAGCTAAGACTCTTGGATTCAGTGCAAGAAAATTTCCTTTTACTTTGCATTTCCCTGGCCACATCAGAAAAAAATAGCAATTTTCTTCTCCATAAACAAAGCCTCCTACTTAGAAAAGAAAAGCTGTAAGGTTAATTGCTGGTCTCACTCCTGGGAGAGGGTTTCTACAAAAGTAGCATTCTCTAATGAGTCACTCAGACTGTTTAAAAAACCTGTCAGATCAAATTCTTCACCTATATATATTAGGTTTAGCTTCTAAATCACCCTCTATTGCAGCAACCTGCCCCCGGTCAGGCAAGTAAAATATCCTAGCAAAACTGGGTACAGAATCCTGAGAAATCTTTACAAAGTCTAAATAAAACTTTTTAAGCATTTCAGTAGAAGAGATAAGACGACACTTTGGAAAATTTATGAAAAATTCAGTCTCTGAAAATAGACATTTTCTATTTTTGAATGCAAAATCAAGTTATCCTTAACTAGAGATACTTTACAATTCTGCAAAACTGTATATTTCTCTTCCATTCTACCAATTTTGTCCCCAATATCTTTAACATCCTTGGAATGATTATTAACTGCAGAGGAAATAGTCCCCCAGTTAGTAAGCATAGAATCCATCCTGCAAGAAAAGATTTAAAAATTAGATCAATCACCTAAGAGCAGTGGTCCCCAAACCTGTCCTGGAGGGCCACCAGCCAGTCAGGTTTTTGGGATATCCTCAATGAATATGCATGAGAGAAAATTTGCATGCACTGCCTCCATAACATGTAAATTCTCTCATGCATATTCATTGAGGATATCCCAAAAACCCGACTGGCTGGTGGCCCTCCAGGACAGGTTTGGGGACCCCTGCCTAAGAGGATAAAATTGGGCAGTTTACAAAAATCTAGAGATGGCCATCTATAAAAAAAAAAAAAAAAGTCAAGAGTGATCATTCAAGTTTTGAAGAGCTAACCAAATCTTGTCCTGAAGGAGCCACTGGGAAAGGCCAACCATAAAGAGATAAAGGTACGAATCACATCTTCTCCTCCTACCCCAGAAATGAAAGAATTAGACGTCTCAGGTGGAGAAAGATCCCCTGGTCTTAGGGAGACAAAAGACTCTAAAACGGCAGGGTTAGTATCACCCCTCTCAGAAATGACAGGTTGTAGTCTCTGAACAAAAAAAGAAGGAGTCTATAAGTAAGCTGAGTCAGAAGGAAGAAAAGCCAGCCTGGGTGGGAGGGCTCCTGACTGAACCCAATCTTTGACAGAAACAGGACAACCAGCATTTTTGGCCCCAAGGGGCACACTGCCAATGACATGCCACCTCCCAAGGTGTTTTAAAGGGTAGGCCCTGGAGATGACATCACGGGCTGCAGAATCCCGGAAGCAGCAGCAGAGGGTAGGTCTCTCCCCCACACCTCACATGAAGGAATCAGAATGCTTCAGGATGGTGAACGGCATCCTCTCTCTCGCTCAATCCCTAGTCCACACTGCTTCCCAAGGTGTTTTAATGAGTAGGCCCTGGAGATGACATCACGGGCTGCAGAATCCCGGAAGCAGCAGCAGAGGGTAGTCTCTCCCCCACACCTCACATGAAGGAATCAGAATGCTTCAGGATGGTGAACGGCATCCTCTCTCTCTCGCTCAATCCCTAGTCCACACTGCTTCCCAAGTAGGCTCTGGAGATGACGTCACAGGCCGCAGGAATCTGGAAGCACTGGCAGACAGCAGTGGAGAGTCAATGTCTTTTTCCTACACTTTGCTGGCAGGAACCAGAATGCTTCAAGATAGTGAGTGGGCATCCTCTCTCTCCAAACCCCCCGGTAGAATTCTGATCTACAGTATGTACCCTAGTTTCTCCAATTCTTCATATAAACCTATGAGGCCTATTTATTAAACTAATACAGGCATGGACTTCTGGCGATGACTCTGTGGTAACATACATAACATTTATTTATTTAAACAAATTTATATACCGTTTTCCAGTAAGGCTTACTGACCAAAGCGGTTTACAACAGTAAATAACCTTAACAATTAAAAAGGTTAAAAAGTTAATACTAAATAAAACTTAAAACAGTAAAATAGGTATGAATAAAAATACATTTTAGGTAATCAATAAAAATAATGGTGACTAAACAGAGAATGGCCAATTACATTAAAAAATTTTAAAGCAAGAATAAGTAAAGTAATATAATATAATACAAACTTATTTAGTCTTATTTACTTAGCTAAGGTATTTCTAAATCTTTAAAAGCCTCTTGAAAGAAATAGGTTTTTAAAGCCTTCTTAAATTCCTTCCGGCTGCTTATTAGCCTAAGCGAGTCAGGCAATGCGTTCCACAGAATGGGGCCAGCAACCGAGAAAGCTCTATTTCTTGTTATACTCAATGCCGCATTCTTCACTGAGGGAATTTCCAATAAATTTTTACCTGTAGATCTTAGTTCTCTCTGTGGTTTATAGATATGTAAAGTGAAGCACATCCAAGTGGAGTCAATATTGTTCATCATGGTAATGATGGCAGAAAAAGACCAAATGATCCAACTAGTCTGCTCAGCAAGATGACTAGGAAGACCAGCAAACCAAGGAAGAAAAGCTGGAATGCTATGGCCACAAATGCTTGTAGTCTGGGCAATAAAATCCCAGTCATGCAGGCCCTGATGGTGGAGGTAGACTTGGACTTTGTTGCTGTTACAGAAACATAGTTCACAGAGTCTCATGATTGGGCTATGGCCATCCTGTAGCCACCATTGAAGCTGCTCCCGCACCTCTGTTGGTAGCTGGAGGTGAATTGAGTAGTTCTGGGACCCTGGATTCCATCGTGACAGTAGGGAACATTGTAGCAGTCACATATGGGCTCTTGCCCACGGAACATATTCCAGACTTGATGTCATGAGGCCGAGGACTTGAAGGTAGTCCCATACCGTGGGGTGGATTGAAGTCAGCAGCTTTTGTAATTGATCCATTAGCTTCCTTTGTTGTAGAGTGGGAAGGTAGATCTTGTTCTGTTTGGTATCGAACCGGACTCCCAGGTATTCTAGTGACTGGGAGGGCTGTAGACAACTCTTGGTTGTGTTCACGACCCACCCGAGTTCTTGTAGTAGATTCTTGACCCTGGTCGTCGCATGGCGACTCTCCTCTAGAGACTTTACCCTGATCAACCAATCGTCCAAGTAAGGATGTACCAGGACTCCTCCTTTCCTCAGTGCTGCCACCACTACCACAATCATTTTGGTGAAGGTTCTGGGGGCGGTAGCTAATCCGAAGGGTAAGGACCTGAATTGATAATGCTGGCCCAGAATCGCAAATCGCAGGAAGCGCTGCTGATATTGATGGACCAGGATGTGAAGGTAGGCTTCGGATAGGTCCAGGGAGGTTAAAATTTCTCCCGGTTATACCGCCATTATAACGGAGCATAGGGTTTCCATGCGGAAGTGTGGAACCTTCAGGTAACGGTTGACGGTCTTGAGGCCCAGGATAGGCCGGAATGTTCCTTCTTTCTTGTGAATAATAAAATAGATGGAATAGTGGCCAGTATTTTGTTGAAGCGTGGGCACTGGAGCTATTGCCTTCAGGCTGAGTAGTCTTGCTAGTGTGGTTTCCACTGCCAGTCTCTTGGAGTGGGAGTGACACGGCGATCTCATGAATTTGTCTAGGGGATGCTTTGGAATTCCAGAGAGTACCCCTCTCGAATGATAGTTAGGACCACTTGTCCAAAGTTATCTCGACCAATCTTTGGTAGAATTAGGGTAAGTCTGCCCCTTGTGTCTTCTTTCTTGTGGATGGGTTTACATCTTCTCATTGTGGGGTATGGCCGGGGCCTGCCCCTGAGCTTGCTCCTCTCTTAATGGGTCTGTTCCGAAAGGACTGAGACCTTCCTGAAGGATGAGGTGCTTGGGACTGTGTATTCTTGTAAGGTTTAAAGCACTGCGCTCCTCTGCCCTTGGTTCTTCTGGGGGAGGAGCGCTGAATAGTTCTTTTGTTCCTGTCTTCAGATAATTGGGGTACTGGAGATTCACCCATTTGTTGGCTAATTTCTCCAGTTCGCTCCCAAACAGGAGGGATCCTTTAAAAGGCATTTTTGTGAGGTTCTCTTTGGAAGTCGTGTCAGCCGACCAATTATGGAGCCATAATTGTCTTCTTGCCGCCCCTGCGGCGGTGCACCCCTGGATGAGGTGCGCACGAGGTTTGTGGTAGCATCGGTGAGGAAGGAGACTGCAGGCTCCATCGCTTCTCCAGGCGTGGTTGCGTCTCTGGTGAGGATCAAACAGGAATGTGCCACTAAGGCGTAGCAGGAAGCAATTTATAGCATCATTGCTGATTCAAAGGACTGCTTAAGGATAGCCTCAGCCTTCTATCCTGGCGTCCCTTCAGTGCCACTCCTCCCTCCACTGGGATCGTAGTGTGTTTTGAGACTGCACAGATCATAGCATCCACGTTGGGGTAACATAGAAGTTCCGTAGCCGTGGGTTCCAGCAGGTATAGGGCTTCTAGATCCCTCCCCCCTTTGAAAGTGGCCTCTGGAGCATTCCCATTCTAGGTCAATCAGTTCATTAATGGGCTCCAACATAGGGAAATAGCATGAGGCCTTACGGAGGTACACCTGCACGGGATTCTTCTTGGTTCCGCTGTGGACTCTGTGCCTGGAAGACCCAGTGTCTTCATAGTCTGGGACACTAGGGTAGGTAATTCATCCTTGTGGAAGAATCGGAGCATGGTCCGATATGGCTCCATCTCTGGGGGAATTTCTCCTTCTTCCAGGGAGTTGGTTTCGTCCTCTGAGGTATCTAGATCCCCATCAGAGAGGCTCTTGGCTAGGCAAGGCATATCTTGAGAAGCCCGGGAGGTGCTGGGAAGTGCTTGTGCTTCCGGCTGGGCTTAAGTCAGGTGGACAGTAGGGGCTGGTTGTGCCTGGACAAAGGTTTGCAGCCCTCTGAAAAATTCCGCCCAGGAGAAGGTTCCTGGATCCATGTTGATCCCAGGAGCGGTTGTAGTGGTAGCCCCGGAGGAGTTTTCCTGTGGGAGTGCTGAGTTGAAGATACTTAGGTCTGGGATGCCATCATCCGTGGTACCGGATCCCTCTCCTGGCTGTAGAGGATCTTGATTTGGTTCTCCCTGGTTCTGTTCGCACTGTTGGCACAGGAGGGATTCCAATGCAGGCTGCACGGCTCTTAAATAGCAGGCTGGGCAAAGGAAGGGTCCTTTGGCTTTCTTGGATGGCGGTGCCATTATTTGTGCACATGTAGGGCTTAGGAACTCGCCCGTGCATGGAGTTATGCATGCGGATGCCCTAGGTTGTGAGCGTTGGATGCACAGAAGTTATGTGCACGAAGTGCGCACAAGTTGTGCTTGCGGGCAATGGAGTTTGTGTGCGTGTCCAGTTGTGCGTGCCGCTGTGTGCTCAAACAGTAGTTAAGCGCTTAAGTTAAGAGCTTCAGGCCGTCGATTGGAGAAGGAAAACGGTGCCAACAACCCCGAAGGCAAGATGGCGACCCCCTCAGAGGGTCTCCATGTGTGTAGACCCTCGCACCGAATTGGGGCCTGCCCCAGAGGGCTGATCAACCTGATTTAAACCTTGTTGAAGGAAGGACGGTACAGCCGTTCGAGCCTTGAAGATCGGAGACTTAGAAGTAAAGGTTTCTACCTTATCTGGTCTCGGCGCTTAACGGTCATCTGCCAGGCAGTCTCCAGCTGCAGGGGGAGAGGGAAACACCTTCACCGCCGCGCTTCAATATGCACCCGCTGCCTTTCAGCCACCCTAGGGGCTAAGTCCCGCCGGGAATCGGCCGTCGGACCAAGGCTCGCGTCTGAGGGATATCGAATATCGACCTCAGGAAAGTTTCAACTGGGGGAGGGACATTAGGTTTCACTGCAGGAGAAGCGGGGCTCTCTTCTTAAGGTAATTTTTCTTTCTTCTTTCTTGCTGTAAATGTAACACTATTCTTGTTTGGGACAGTGTCCGCATCTGCTATGGAGACGGAGAAATACTGAAGAGCCAAGTACGCTGCATGGGTATATGTAGCCTGCGTCAGCTTTGAAATCTGACTCCGTCTCCCATCTGCTATCAGGAAAGCACAATACCCATTGGTCCTCAGTCTATCTGGCTACATGCTAGGAAATTGTGGGATATATTCTTTGTGTGTCTGAAATATAAAGCATGCCAAGGAAGTTAATAGTTTAAAGTTTGTGTGTACCTAAGGATAAAAGTCAGACACTCGCCTTCAAAACGTTTTAGAGTAGTGTGCTTGACTTGAATAGGTGCCAACATTTGTTAAACAGAAAAATAGCAATGAGTCACTCAGGCTAACTGAAGTGTAGATCAGCAAAGAGATTGCATAGTACTAACTTGTCTTTGAAGCACAAGTTATGTTGTAGGCGAAAAGCTCAGTAACCCTCAATCCAATGGGGGCATTAAGAGGAGAACATCATGGTGCTGGTTCCTGAAGAGGATTCCTAAGTATTGCTTTGGGAAATTTTAGGACTTAAAAAGATTGGGGGATTAGTGAAATAGTGGTGAATAGTGTGTGTGCCTGTCTGATATAAAAAGCAAGCCAAGGTAGTTTAAGAAAGATGGAAAGGCGGCAAAACAATTACCAGCATAGTTAAAAGGTAAGGTGAAAGAGGCAATTTTAGCCAAAAAATCTTCACTCAAAATTGGAAGAAGGTTCCAACAGAAGAAAATAGGATAAAGCATAAGCGTTGGCAAGTTAAATGTAAGACAGGCTAAGAGAAAAATTGAAAAGTTGGCTGTAGAGGCAAAAACTCACAGTAAAAACTTTTTAAAATATATCCGAAGCAGAAAGCCTGTGAGGGAATCAGTTGGACCATTAGATGATCGTCTGCCTACGGTAAGATGGCGAAGGCGGCGAGAGTCTTCCGAATCCTTATGCTCGTCTAGAGATGGCAGCAAGGTAGTTTGGTTTAGATGGAAATGAGAGACCATCTTTTGGAAGGAAGGAAGGAAGGAAGGAAGGAAGGGACAGTGCAAGCTGTATGGATCCCGGTGTGAATCTGCTTCATTTTTTGGAAGAGTTAATAAACATGTAGATAAAGGTGAACCGGTAGATGTAGTGTATTTGGATTTTCGGAAGGCGTTTGACAAAGTCCCTCATGTGAGGCTTCTAAGAAAACTAAAAAGTCATGGGATAGGAGGCGATGTCCTTTCGTGGATTACAAACTGGTTAAAAGACAGGAAACAGAGAGTAGGATTAAATGGTCAATTTTCTCAGTGGAAAAGGGTAAACAGTGGAGTGCCTCAGGGATCTGTACTTGGACCGGTGCTTTTCAATATATATATATATATATATATATATATATAATCTGGAAAGGAATACAACGAGTGAGGTTATCAAATTTGCGGATGATACAAAATTATTCAGAGTAGTTAAATCACAAGCAGACTTAAACAGATAAGTTTTCATTGCCCATACCATTTGTCTACAATAGTAGAGGACATCTCTCAACATAGTAGCTATATCATCCCCAGGTCCTATTCACCTGCATAGAGGGCCGAGAATGGATGGCACCCATGATAGCAGGGTCTTCCAGCTCATTCTCTATCACAAGCTTGCCCAGACTCTCCGCCAGATTTTCTTCATGGTCTCCCAGCACATCTGTTTCATCTTGGACAGAAGTTCTGTTTTGTAGCATTGTAGGAGTTGATTTCCGCTGCTCAGTCTGGGTCTTGTCCTCCAACTCTGCCAGTCGATCATGCTCCTCTTGCCAGTCATCATCTGAAAGACACAGGAGAAATCAGTATGAGCAGACAGCCTCTAGAAGCATGAGAACACAAGCAGAGTGAGCTTCTCAGAGTTGGGACTAGTGGAAAGTAAAGCAAATCAGCTAAACGTTTCCTAGGTATTGTGTTTTGCTGATTTATTAATCAATATACCTCATCCTACATGGCTTATAGGGGTTCTTTAATCAATTGGGTATTATGCAACTAAATATAACACCACCCTAAGAGGCAGTGTGTGCCAGATTTGCCAATTGTGCAACTACTTATATAAACACAACCTTGCTATATTGATACAATGATATGTATTAATTGCCAGCCAAAATGACTATTGTAATTCTCTATTTAATGGCATCTCAAAATAGAATCTTAAACACCTTCAACTTTTATAGAATGTAGATGCTAAAGCAACTGACCACATAAAGACAATTTTACATCAGCTGCACTGGCTCCCAGCTGAAAGCAGGATAAAACTCAAAACTGTTTGCTTTGTCTTCATGTGAATGGGCCTGAGAATCTCGTCCAACTTCATTTCTCCTACACGCTCACAAAATAATTTTGATCCTTCCAAATGGCTCTCCTTTCCTCCCTTCTTCTAGCTTCTGCCAGATTATGCTTTCATGCTTTCATTTGCTTTGCCCCAAAAATCTGGAATGAGGTATTGCTACCCCTATTCCTTGAGACAGGTTACCAAACTTTATTGGGGGGGGGGGGGGAGTTTAGCTGTTCACCCCAGCCTTCAACTAAATTCCTGGGCAGAGACTTTGATCAAAAAGGTTTTGGAAGTCGGGAATTGAAAGACCACAACTTCAGACAACACTAGACTGATTCTTGGGGAGAGCTAAGGAATAAGTCTAATTTTTCTTTATTTTTCTGTTTTTTGTGTAGTGCTAACCTTATCTCTATATTTTTCTAGATATTGATATTGCTGCATTAAATTGCTGTGTGTTTGTTTAACCCAACCAAAAAAGGGAGTGGGCTATCTAGCTTTGGGCAGCTGACTCAGTCCACTGCAGGGGGCAATCAAGCCCTCAGTCTGCTTTGAACGTCAAGGAGACAGCTCTAACTACTGATTCTTGGAGAGAGATAAGGAAAAAGCTCAACTTAGCTAGCCAAATCTGGGGGACCATCTGTTCAAAACCAATAGCTGATACAGGGTCCAGTGAACAGCCCTGGCCAAGAGTTAACTGTTTAACTCCCTCCCACCCTGCCCCTCTACCCACCCACTCCTGGGTTTGTTTTTCTGATATAGGCTGCCTGAATGCTTAATTGGCAACAAGATAAATTGGAAATTTGGTAATTCCTTAGGTGTTATCCATCAAATAAATTTACCAAAATGAGGACTATCCAACGTAACTATTGTGGAGCCTTTATTCTGAGGGAACTCATCTGGAAACTTAGGGCTTGCCCCATTTGTTCAGAACTCTCTTCCTTGAAAAAGGAACTGGCTGAAGTTAAAGCTGAATTAGCTGCAATACAGAAAATTTCACCCACTTTACAATATTCAGGAATTAATTTCCCATTACTACAGAAAAACCAAACGTCAAGGAAAAAGGGTTTACAGTGGGCTCAGGTAGGATAAGACCTGTGACCCACAGACACCGGTTCTTCACAACTGTACAGCCCACATGTCTACCCCCCCCCCCCCACACACACACACACAGATTTAAGGAACCCAAAAAACAATGGGATTACAGTGGGCTCTGGTAGAATTAGACCTGTGATGCAAAGACACATTAGATATCAGGTAATGAAGAAGCTCTTGTGAAAGAGATTGAAGTGTTATCTGAAAATAAAGAAGCAACCCAATGCATACAGAAATTCCATAATACAATCAGTAACCAAAGGAAAAAGCTCATTGTGTTGGGTGACTGTCATCAGAGGAACTAATCTGGGAACTCTTTTCGAGGGAAACACTACAGTCAAAAGCCTCCCAGGATCATCAGCCAGCAGAAATGCTATTCAGATAGTCAAAGAAGAAAGCAAAGACTCTAAAGTTGATATTATCATCCATCTGGGAACCAACGACCTTGCTAGAAACAGCATCCAAGCAATACAGAGAAATTTCTAGTCTCTTGCAAAACAGATTAGTCACATGGCAAAGACTATTGCCTTTTCAGAAGTGTTATCTGTTCATGGAAAGGGAAGGAGAGGCTAAGCCATATTAATAACTTCAATGTATGGCTCAAAGTTTTATTTTTATTTGTTCACTTTTGTATACCGGTATTCGTGGGGACATCATATCGGTCTACATCTATGAAATGATCAAATTAAAATACCGTATTTTTCGCTCCATAAGACGCACTTTCCCCCCCCCCCCCCCCCCCAAAGTGGGGGGGAAATGTATGTGCGTCTTATGGAGTGAATATAAAAAAAAAACAAAACCCCAAAATCTAACTAAATCCCCCACCCTCCTACCCCCCCCCCCCAGACATGCCAAAAGTCCCCAGTGGTCCAGCAGGGGTCCAGGAGAGATCTCCTACACTTGGGTCGTCAGCTGCCAGTAATCAAAATGGCGCCGACGGCCCTTTACTCTTACTATGTCACAGGGGCTACCAGTGCCATTGGTCGGCCCCTGTGGCATAGTAAGGGCAAAGGGCCGTCGGCACCATATTGATTATTGGCAGCCAATGGCCCAAGTGCAGGAGATCGCTCCCGGTCCCCCGCTGGACCACCAGGGACATTTGGCAGGTCTTGGGGGACTCAGGAGGGTGGGGATTGTAGTTAATTAAATTTAAAGGGTGGGGACAAAAAAAAAAAATAATTTTATGCACTCCCCTAATTTGCTCCATAAGATGCACAGACGCCCGGGAACAGAGCCAGTTTAGCACACCATTTTTTTTTATTTTTTTTATTTTCCCCCTCTGAATCCTAGGTGCGTCTTATGGAGCAAAAACTAACTCAATTAGCTAAAATATTAATTAAAATGAAGACAAAATAAAGTACAGTAAAATAGGTAAAAAACTCAAGAAATTGAATAAAAATAAAATATGATAAAATTAATTTTGGATATATTAGGGGCTGGGGAACAGTAAAAAGCTCTTTGTCAAAGATGGCTTACATCTATCTGTATAAAACATACACAAGAAGAGGACCTATTTAACAAATACATTTGTTTATTCATATATACCAATAACCTAACATTAAAATCTAACACACTCATCCATCACACATACACCCACATATAAAATCAATTTTCATCAATAAACATGAAATATATTGTATACAATGTCTATAGTAATGTAATTATACAATGCCAATATTCAAATCAAAATGTTGTTTAATAATTTGTATAAGGTGCTAATAATGTATAAAGTGCTTTTTATAAAACAAATTAGATGGCGGGGGTGGCAGAAGGAAATTAGAATGTCACCCCCCAAATACAAATGCAATGGAAAAGGGTGAAGTGAATAACAAAACTCAGTTAAATAAATCACAAAAATAATCCAAGAAAAGCAGTAACCTGAACGGGAAAAGCTGGAAAGCTTTGAGCATAAATCCCAGATCTTCAAGCCCTAATGGTGAAGGTGGACTTGGACATTGTTGCTGTCATGGAGACGTGGTTCATGGAATTTCATGATTGGGATTCGGCCACATCGGGCTATAACTTGTTAAGCAAGGACAGAGAGGACAGAAAAGGGGGAGGAGTGGCTCTTTATATCAGAAACAATATCCAAGCATCTGAGCTGCAAGCAAGATGGGGCCTGTCCAGTCAGGAGTTCTTTCTTTTATCATGTGCATTAAGAAAATGTGCCTTGAAATACAATGTTTTATTACATCAGCTCCAAAGTAAAACAGAACAAACCCACGTCATGACTCGCTCAAAAGACAGCATGAGAAAAGCATGAATTCCACCAACAGCAAACCAGTATAAACTAAACTAAAGACTTTACCGATAGCACCAGCT
The DNA here is from genome assembly GCF_901001135.1 of Rhinatrema bivittatum. Classification (NCBI taxonomy): domain Eukaryota; kingdom Metazoa; phylum Chordata; class Amphibia; order Gymnophiona; family Rhinatrematidae; genus Rhinatrema; species Rhinatrema bivittatum. Next base: position 450,562 of record NC_042627.1, read on the forward strand.
CCAAAGGTATCATCATTAAACTGGTCAATATCTTCATCTTCCTCTCCAAGAACCTGAAAGGTGTCTTCATCCTCATCGACAGGGCAGTCTTCCAGGGACTGAAAACAAATTAAAGAAGAGTAAGACGTCACTGGAAATGTAACATTCAATCTGTCCACAAACTGAAAAATCTGGTATCCAAGCAGAAAATGAAGTGCTTGAAAGTGAAATTTGGGGTTTCAGTTAAGTCTTTAACCATAACCATTCTTTAAAGTTGATGCACTTATTTGTGTTTACCTCTAGCACTGTACAATCTGAATTCTGACAGGCAGCCCCTATTCAAGTATGCTTTGCTGTTTGCTACTTTATTAGACAGCAAGAGGCAGCAGTTTTGGTCCAGCTTGGCATCCCAAGAGGCAGCCTAGGTGTCTTTAGAAAGATGAAATAGCTGAAGAAAGGAGGATACAGTGAGCATAAGAGTGAGAATGATTACACCTGGGATGTAGAAACACAGGCTCCATTCACGCCTGGGAAGCGATGGCTGAGGGCTGTTAGGAAAAGCAAGTTTGCTTACCGTAAACGGTGTTTTCCATAGATAGCAGAATAAGTTATGAATTAGCCATGCTGTCTGAGACGTCCTCTGGGCGATTAGGTGGTGGAGCTCTTAGAGCACAGAGTCTTTTTAGTGTAGTGCGTCTGCATGGATCTTCCCGTGCAGCCCCAGTCCATATCCTCTTCCTCACACTGAGGAACCATATTTTGTTATCCTCTCTCCTCTTCACTCCGAGGATCCACGTTAATGTTACTTCTCTTCTATTTCTTGTTACCCTCCTCCCAGTTTTGATTCCCCTGTTAAAATGTAATTTCCAAACTTAACCAGTTTTTGATGTAAACCGGCATGATGTCCACAACTAATGCCGGTATATAAAAACGTTTAAATAAAATAAATATCCAAGTAAGACGAAGTGGAACAATAACTGTCCAGGGAGGCGGGAGGGTCAGCATGACTATTCATTCACCTATCTACAGAAAACACTGTTTACCATAAGCAAACTTGCTCTTTTCCCATAGATAAGCAGCATGAATTAGCCATGCTGTCTAGGAGTCCCCAGCTGAGGTGTTGAGCACAAAAGCTTTGATTATGTCCTGATAGTAAGGTCAGATAGGGCGCTCAAGACAGTAGAGAAAGTATGCACATAGTTCTTATCTGTTGGCTTTCCAGTGCCTGATTTTAGGATAGGTTTGCCCATGTCAGCAGAGTCTGCTTGTCCAGGCAGTAGTGGGCTGTGAACGTGTGCAGTGAAGACCAGGTGGCAGCTTTGCAAATGTCCATGATGGTTACCTCATGAAGGTGTGCGATGGAAGCTGCCACAGCACAAACTTGGTGAGCCTTAGGAGGTTGCTAAGGCTTCCGAACATTTCTGATAGCAGAACTCTATGCAGTGTGAAATCCAGGATAAAAGGGTTCTCTTAGAAACTAGAAGTCCTGGGGCATTCGGATTAAATGAGACAAAAAGCTGGGAGGCTCTGTGTACAGTGAGTCCAACATTTATAGTAAGCGAGCCCCACTTACAATCCAAAGTATGGAGTTTACGTTCGCCCTCGTTGCTGTGTGGCTTTGAATAAAAAGGTCAGAAGGGCAATGGATTGGTTGAGGTGGAAAACTGAAACCACCTTAGGAAGGAATGCTGGATGCGGACGCAGCGTTACTTTATCATGGTAGAATTCCAGGTAAGGCGAGTAGTGCACCATTGCTTGCAACTCACCGACGAGTCTTGCTGAGGTGTGGGCGACTAGGAATAGCACCTTCCAGGAGAGGAATCTCGGGTGGCAAGTGTCCAGAGGCTCAAAGGGTGATAGCATTAATTGCTCCAGGACTACGTTTAAGTCCCATGAATTTGGAGATGAGTGGGTGGCAGGAGACTGGGGCCTCATTGTGAAGGGAATGATAGGCTGCTATGGCACTGAGATGGATTCTGACCAACGCCGTGGTTAGCCCTTTTCGATAGAGCAGATGGAGGTATTCCAGCAGTTGCTCAGGAGAGCAGGCGAATGGGTCCATACTGTGTTCTGAGCACCAGGTGGAGTAGCAGACCCACTTTCTTTGATAATTTTGTCTGGTGGAGGGTTTCCTGGAGGAAACTAGAATATCCTGAAGCTGAGGGGAAGTGTTCAGGTGGTGGAGTACCAGCCTGTCAATCTTCCACGCGATGAGATTCAGAGATGAGTGAAGCGGGTAAAGCATGGAGCCTCCTTCCTGGATGAGCAGATTCGAACTGTTGCCCAGGGGGAATCAGCGAGTCCACCAACAGCCGAAGGAGATACACGTACCACGGTCTGGGCCATGCTGGAGCAATGAGTATCAGGTCTGCATTGACTGCGATGCATTTCTGGACTGTGCGAGATATCAGAGGAATGGGAGGGAAAGTGTAGAGTAGACCCTCAGTCCATTCGATGAGGAATGTATCCTGCACCAGGAACTGGGTTACACCAAGCAGAACGTCTGTAGCTTACGATTTTGCTCTGTAGCAAAAAGATTGACGCGTGGAAGACCCCAGGTTTGAAAGTCTTTCCACCACTCATGGGGGTGAAAGATTCTGCTCAGTCTGTCAGCTCTGGAGTTGTTGATGCTTGGCAGGTAAGTGGCCTGAAGGGTGATGGATTTGCTCTCCGCCCATTCCAGGATTCTTATGGCTTCCCTGCATAGGTTCCAAGAACCAGACCCTCCTTCTTTGTTGATGTAGAACATGGTGACCTGGTTGACCATGTGCACCATGACTGTCTTCCCCTGAAGTGAATGTTTGAAAGTCCAAAGAGTGTTCCAAATGGCATGGAGCTCCAGAAGATTGATCTGTTGTGACCATTCCCAGTTGGACCACAGGCCTTGAGTCTGGCAGTGGACTAGGTGGGCGCCCCACCCTTTGGTGGAAGTGTCGGTGGTGAGGACGGTGTGGTGTACTGGGGGCTGTATTGGCACTCCCATCGTGAGCACGGATGGTGTTAGCCACCACTCCAAATCCCATTTCATACTGGATGTGAGAGTGACGAGTGGAATGAGGATTGCAGAACTGGTTCCATTGGGACTTCAGACCCCATTGTAGATGACGCATGTGGAGGAGAGTGTAGGGAACAATTTATATGGATGCTGCCATGTGCCCGAGATGGTTAGGATCTGATGGGCAGGGGCAATGGTGGCTTCGAATAGGCAGCCGGCTAGCAATGTGAGGGCAAGGGCCCAGGATTCCGGAAGGAAAGCTCTGTCTCGGATGGTGTCGATGTGAGCCCCAATGAATTGTAAGATCTGAGTGGGTTGCAGATTCGATTTCTCGTAGTTGACAAGCAGCCCCAGGCTGCCCAGATAGCATATGGTTGCTAGAAGATGGGTGTGTAGGCGTGATGGATTCCGGGCTACCAGCAGCCAGTCGTCCAGGTAGGGGAATAATTGAATACCCCGCCTTTGAAGGTGAGCCACCACTACCGCTAGGCATTTCGTAAAGACTCTGGGGGCTGAGGAAAGGCCAAAAGGGAGCACCTTGTATCGGAAGTGGCGGCCATTGACCGTGAAGCACAGGTACTGCCAAGATGTGGGATGCATTAGGATGTGCGAATAGGCATCCTTGAGGTCAAGTGAACACATCCAGAAAGGTAGGAGAAATGGTGAGGCAAACTTTCTCCCAGGGGCATGCCACAACCCTGTTTAAATAGGCTCCAGCCCTCAGATGACGTCTCAGTTCAGCACAGGTAAGAGGCAGGAGGGGGGGAGAAGGACACATCCAACACCCGTTCTCATCTCCCTCTTACCGTGAGTCCCCACAGTTCAAATTTTTACAACTGGTGTATCTCTCGCAGACCTGGGCATTTAAGGCAAAATTAGCCCTAACAGCTGACTGTACAAAATGTGTTTCACATAAGGGCACCAATTGGCATACATTTTGGAGTTGTACAAAAGTGGTCCAGTTTTGGGAAAAGCGGATTGCCTATATGGAAAAATTAGTTAAACACATTGTCTCCATCAGCAAGGCTCTGCTTGTTTAACACATTTGAGGATCTGTACCCAGATTTATCAAGTCAAAAGTTGTTGCTGAGCAAAGCCTTTTTTCTTAGTGCAAAAAAAGACTATTCTATCCCATTGTCTCTCTGTAGAGGGCCCAACAATGGCTGAATAGATTTCACAAGCTTTTGGTGTATGAACAGGTCGGCTAACCAATCTTCTATGAGAAAATTTAACAAATTTATGGAAATCTGGCAACCTAACATCTTAGCTCATAGCTTACTTTTTAAATCATTGTAGCTTGCATTGCAGCAGTCAAAAAAGTAAACAGAATGTTAGGAATTATTAGGAAGGGAATGGTTAATAAAACGGAAAATGTCATAATGCCTCTGTATCGCTCCATGGTGAGATTGCACCTTGAATACTGTGTACAATTCTGGTAGCCACATCTCAAAAAAGATATAGTTGCGATGAAGAAGGTACAGAGAAGGGCAACCAAAATGATAAAGGGGATGGAACAACTCCCCTATGAGGAAAGGCTGAAGAGGTTAGGGCTGTTCAGCTTGGAGAAGCGACGGCTGAGGGGGGATATGATAGAGGTCTTTAAAATCATGAGAGGTCTTGAAGGACTAGGGGGCACTCCATGAAGTAATCAAGTAGCACATTTAAGACTAATCTGAGAAAATTCTTTTTCACTCAACGCAAAATTAAGTTCTGGAATTTGTTGCCAGAGGATGTGGCTAGTGCAGTTAGTGTAGCTGGGTTTAAAAAAAGTTCTTGCTATTACTGACATCATTAGCATGGGATCTTCTTGGTGTTTGGGTACTTGTCAGGTTCTTGTGGCCTGGTTTGGCCTCTGTTGAAAATAGGATGCTGGGCTTGATGGACCCTTGGTCTGACCCAGCATGGCAATTTCTTATGTTCTTATCTTATGATAGACTGACAGCAGCAGAAAAATAAAAGACAAGGAGAAGGCTATGTTTTATCCTCGATATATTTATTTATTTTTTGCTGTGCTCCTGGTAGTAAGGGGAAGTTCTCTGCCATAATAGTTAGGCCTCTGTGTGACCTGGCCGGGCTAATCTCAGAGAAGGGCAATGCAGTGGGCCATAGACATAGTGAATGCCCTGAAGAGGGAGGAGGAAGTGTAAAGGTGGCTACTGTAGGCTGAGTAGGGGCTGGCAATAAGTGTAGAATGTTACACAATGCTCTAGTGCCTTTGCTATTCCAATATGTAATATCTTAGCAAGGAAAAATGCGCACGCACACACCTGCTCAAAAAGCCGTGGCTGGTTTACCGTGAATTCATGCTAATACTATGCAAAGGAGGCAATTAACTACTCATGGACAATGCAGAGAGCCTACGCTGGCATTAGTGCTGGTTTTTTAGCATCTGGGTTAGGGCAGGAGTTATGTAAGCACCTGGAGGAGACCAAGATCGCTGCCTGAAGGAGAGACACGTCTGACATGCTCTGCTCTAGGCTGAATTATTTTCTCTTCCTGCGCTTGTGTGAAAACATGCCGCCTACAAAAAGAAAGGGCAAACAGAGATATACCTTGTGTATCATCTCCAGGAAGCCTGACTCAGAGAATTCAGAGCTTTTTCTCCATGGGACTCGGGATTTCTCCAGGAGTCGGAAGCGCTGCTGAGGAGTTAAATGCAGCATCACTTGCCTCGTCCATTTCTCTCAGCCCTGGAGCTCCGACAACACCCCCAATACTGTTAACATCTTGGAGCTGCAACAGATAAAAGATTCGGTGGGAATGGAAACCCCGTCTAGGTCAGACGCCGAAGGAAACCAATTGAAAGTGGCTAAGAACTTTGAAGTAAGTGAAAATGTGAACTTTGGAACCTCTTTGGCAGAGAAATGTTTGGTAGAAAACAAGTTTGATCAGCAAGAAACAGCGTTGCCGTCAGCTCCTGGGGAAGGGAGGAACCGCCAGTGAACACAGAGATGTGGAAACGACTGGCGGGGGAGATATAGTTGCTGATATTCCTGAGAAGACTTTGCAGAAACCCTCCGTAATAACTTTGAACAGAGTTTGGTCAGCTATAATATCGCTAGAAAGATCGATATCTTTATTGACATCAGCTACAACTGAGGCAAACAGATGTTCACAAGCTGGAGTACATGTTACTAAAACAGAAGACCTGGAACAAAAAGTGGTTCAAATTCAGAAGGTGCAAGTAAACTTGGTAAAGGGGGAAATGGATCGATTAAAAAAGCTGGAAAAGATAGAAAATGAAGCAAGATATATGAACTTGAGAATATTGAATTTTCATCAAATTCAGTATCTTTCAGGCCAAGATCAGTTCAAGAGATATTTTCAGGAAATTTTAAAAATCTCAGTTGAGGCAGTGCCACCTTTGGCTAAGATTTATTTTGTATCCTTTGATAAGAGAAAAGAAGATCAGTCTACAGTTAATATCTCAGCAATACTGGAGGCTTCGGGTGAAGAGTCCATTGAAAGGCGAGGAACAGTGCTTGTTAAGTTTATATTTCCTTCTGATGGAGATTTAGTTCTTAAACTGTTTCTGAGGAACAGACAGGTTCATTATCATGGACAAAAATATGTGAAAGCAACTCAAAGGAGAAAATAATTTCTTGCCTTAAAACAACAAGCTGAGGAAGCTGGAGCCCAGATTAATATAAGATACCTATGCAAATGCATCATGAAAATTAATAATCTTAAATATGTATATTTTGAACCAGATGATCTTAAGTCATTCTTGGAAGCCAAGTCATTGATTGGGAATACCGTCAACTAGTGTTATCGCACAAGAAGTGAGACTGGGATTCTCCTGATTTTCCTTAATATTGAGCTTTGAAAGTGAATTGCTCCTAATTTGATTCTTGGTCTCCGCAATTGCATAGTATTTGGATATTGAATCATGTAATGGTATGGGAGAGGAGGGAAAAGGGTAAAGGATATTGTGAAATATTGTTTGAACAGAAATGCTGATGGTAACAATTGTCTATTTGCCCTTTCCTCTGATCAATATGTTTTATATTTCCTCATTGTTTTTGGAGATTAATATCCATGATCTTGATTGACATATTGTTAAAATAATTTAATAAAGAGTAAATTAAAAAAAAGAAAGCAAGCAAAAAATTAAGCAGAAGCCAGAAGAGAAGTCAGAGAGGAAATGGGCAAATGTCAGAAAAACTAAATTCTTTCATAGCCCCTTCCAAATCTATGTTGCATTTCCCCTGCATCGACATCCACTATGGTCGGTGACGGATCATGAAGGGGTTAGACATTGCTCTACCTAAGAACATGTGTTATGTAGAGCAATGTCTCTAACCCTGAGCTATGTTCTTATGTTCTGCTATATAACTATTTTGCATGCCATCTCCTTATTACATACCATGGAGGTACCTGCTTTTGCCAGGTGCAAAAAAAAAGGAAACATGAGCTTAAAAATAGCACCAATTTCATCACGGCTCACATTACATTGGCCCCTTAGTAAGCGCACGAGCGTTTATTGGAATAGGTAAAGTGTGCATGTGGGAGCATCTGAGAGAGCTGTGACAGTGAGGCAGTGTCTAAGGCAGTGTGTGACAGTGAGGCAGTGTCTAAGGCAGTGTGTGACAGTGAGGCAGTGTGTAAGGAAGTGTGTGACAGTGAGGCAGTGTCTAAGGCAGTGTGAGACAGAAAAGGCCAGTACGTGTTTCACTTTCTGAGAGCGCAAGAGCTACCCCTAGTTCCCGGCTAACGCCACCGCACAACATGGTTTTAGCTGTTTTTCACACAATCCGGATACTTATCACAGCGGACCTAGCGACTTTCTTCAAATAGGAATTGGCAACATGGACCTCCAGCTCTCCATTCCCACCATCCCCGCTCTCCAGACACCGTCCCCGTTCCACGCTCACCTGAGAGCAAAAGTCCCCCTCCCACCGATACAAAGACCCCCACCTCAGAACCGGCCCCCACTGCAAGCCACAGGTGCTCTCCTCTCCATCCCCAACCTCCAGAAAGAGAGGCCCTGCCACGCACCCTCACAGTCCCTACAAGAGAGGAATTCCGAACTCTGCTCCTGCGACTTATTCTTATCCCCAGGCCTCCTCCCCTGCCTGCTCTCACCTCGTATCGGAACATTGCGCTCCAGCCCGCGCTCAAACCAAATATCTCGAGCCAGATCCAGAGAATTCAGAGGAGGAAGCTCCCGGCGCGTGATTCCTACGTCACTAACATGGCCGAGGAGTGCGGAAACCTTGCCTGTTACTCAGCGCGCGCCCATCACGAGCACGTACATGCAGCACGAGAGACCCGTCTGAGCATGCGCAGCTGGAAATATTTATTTTTTTTTCCTTCTTCATGGTTTTAGTTTAACAGCATTAACCAGGGAAGAAGGTTCTACAATCATTTCTCGAAAGACATTCAAAAAATATTTCTCTGCCCCCCCCCCCCCCCCCGATTTCTTCTGTTTTCGCCAGCCCTTTACCCTGGAAATTCTGTTATGAATCACCATGAATAAAATGGAGGGAGAGTCCTATCGTTCAATCACATGCAGAACCGAATTTGTTTCCTGATGTGATCTTGCAAAAATAGTAATAAAATAATTAACAAAATTCTTTTAAAATAAAACAATTTACCGAAACGGGAAAAAAGACAAAACAAAATCTAAGGCCCCAGCGAGATTTGAACTCGCGACCCCTGGTTTACAAGACCAGTGCTCTAACCCCTGAGCTATGGAGCCTTACTTAGTATAAACATGATCATTTTTATAGTAGTGCAATATTTCATTCATAACTTTTCATTAATTTTTAAAAATATATTTAGAATTAACACCAGGGCAGGCTAGGAATCGAGACAGGCCAAGGTCAGGGCAGCTGGCTAACAAGAACAGTCAGAAAGCACCGTCACCCCAGATGAAGATGGACACGGTGAGCTAACAAACAGGTCAATACAGTAAAGTGCGGCCGCGGTTACCCTGCTTCTAACCCGCTTTTTACTCACAATTTGGCCACATTAGTCCAACCTGCGATTCACTATCCCTTTTAACCCATCCTTACCGCTTCTTTAAATCAACGGGTACCCCTTTCCGCCCGCAGCATGTATATGAGATGTAAACGATCGGATTAGCTATTCCCTCCCGTACAGTAACGCGCGCCCCGACTATCTCCTTTTTAACCTGCAGTTTAGCCGCGCATTTAACCTGCTAATTTACCGCCTACCCCTACCCCTGCGTTAGAGGCAGGGGTAAGGGTAGGGGGCAAACTTTCCCCCAGCCCCCGCTCACCTGCCCTGGCCGCATCCATGGGTGCCGGTCTCCGGGGCAGCCCCAGTCCTCTCTCCCCTCCTCCCGAAGCAACTTTATACAAAAGAAAACCTAAAAACCTAAAATCCCCTCCTCCCGAAGCAAGGCAGGCGAAAAGCGACTCGACATGTAAAGTATTGTGAATAAGTGCAACCAAAGTTAACTTACTTTTTCTTTCTTTCAGCCCTCTCTGCCCTCCTCCGGAGGCGCGCACCGCGGCTCCCCTGCCTCCCGGGGGCAGCCGGCGGCGAAAGCGGCTTTCAGCGGCCCCCACCGGCGAAGATGGACGAACGCACGCCCGTAGTGCACAGGCGCTCAAGCCAGCGAAGCGAATGAACGTACGCCGTGACGTCACGCACGCCTGTTCATGTGCTTTCGCTGGCTTGAGCACCCGTGCACCACGGGCATGCGTTCATCCGTCTTCGCCGGTGGGGGCCACTGGAAGCCGCTTTCGCCGCCGGCTGCCCCCGGGAGGCAGGGGAGCCGCGGTGCGCGCCTCCGGAGGAGGGCAGAGAGGGCTGAAAGAAAGAAAAACTAAGTTAACTTTGGTTGCACTTATTCACAATACTTTACATGTCGAGTCGCTTTTCGCCTGCCTTGCTTCGGGAGGAGGGGATTTTAGGTTTTTAGGTTTTCTTTTGGTTAAAGTTGGGATCCACTTCCTGGTACCTGTCATTTGAAATGACAGGTACCAGTGCACCCAGGATGCTGTACAGGCGCTGTATAGCGCCTGTACAGTAAAATGGATTGCGCTTCATGGACGCGCGTTGGACGCGGCTTGCATTTGCGTGCCATTTAAATAGAGAATCGAGCGGTATGTGATCCGAACTGTGCGTGCGGCAAACGCGGGTGTGCCCGGCCCTAACGCACCTCTTTCTACCGCACCTTACTGTATCGGCCCGAAAGCAAGGCTGGAAGGCAAGACTGGACAAGGAAGGCTAGCTGACAAGGCTGGATTCAGGAACACAGAGGAACAGGAACAGGGAACACACACTACAAGGCAGAAAACCCATTGCTGAGGCAACTGAGGGGTGTCTGCAGCAATTTTAAATACTGGTGGTGGCGGCAGCTGAAGTCATCACTGCGCACCTGGGTCAGGATTCCCAGCATGGCCCCTTTAAGTGCTGGCATGCATTGCACACGCGCACTTAGAAAGAGCCAGAGGAAGAAGGGCGACAGTGGGACCTCTCAACATGCGAGCCACACAGAATGGCCTTGGAATCGAAGAGTGGTATTCTTGCCACATGCGAGATGGCATCTTCAATCACAGATTTTTTGTGCTGAGCCAAACTAAGCTTCCTGGGTGAAGTTCAGGTACTAGGTGAAGTTTCTTGTCTGCTTGTTATTTAAAATGCCCAACCCTTGCTCAATGGATGATGTGTTTTCCATCAAGTTCCTGGACCTCCTGTCCCATCAGATTAACTGCTGGGCACGGGTCAGAAATCGGAACAGGTCTGAGTGTATACGAATGGCACCCGAACACGATATAGAAGGATGATGATCCTGTGGAACTGTTCACATGAGCCTCATGGGAGGAGGAAGGCCCAGTTAGACTTCTGTTGGATCACATAGGCTCGTAGAAAAGCCTTTAGGCTCTGATTTACCCACTCAGTTTGTCCATTGCTCTGAGGGTGGTAAGTTTAGGTGAAATCCAGTGTAATTCCAAACTTCTTGCACAAGCCTTTCCAGTAACAGGCTGTGAACTGAATTCCTCGGTTTGAGAGGATGTGAAGGGGGAGCAACAAAGAGTTTAGCCAGTTCAGGAGTGAATGAGAGGCCTGGAATGGGTGTGAAATGAACCATCTTAGAAAATCTATCCACTATCACCCATATGGTGGTATCGCCAACAGAGAGGGGAAGGTCAGTGACAAAGTCAGTGGCCAAATGGGTCCAGGGTTCCTTGTGGGGCTGGCAGCAGTTGTAACAATTCCCAAGGTCGTGCTCGCACACTCTTATTCATGGGGCAAAACTCTACATAATGCTTCATGTCGGCCTTCATCTGAGGCCACCAGTAGTTTATTTATTTATTTATTTAATTAATTAACATTTTTCTATACCAACCTTCAAGGTTGAATACCATATCAGGTCGGTTTACATCGAACAGGTGTAGATCAGTATAACATAACGTAACATAAGGAACAACTTTTTATAATTAGCGGAGACAAAAGCAGAGAAGCAAAAAGTTACATAATAACAAGGACCTTGAACTTGGAAGCTGATTCAGCTTGAAAAAGAGAAGCCTTAAGAGGGTATTAAATTAAATACATTGTGAAATGTCCGAGCCTATTGTAGTGTCAGACAATTCCAAGATTTAGGTGATACCTGGTGTTCCGCTAAGCAGGAGTCATGAGTCAGTGAAGAACCTTCTGTCGTAGATGCTGGGGAATCACAATCTTCCCAGGAGGAACTGTCAATGTGGCAGAAATCGCAATCTTAGCAGGGTCATTGAAGGCATCAGCTATACTAGAGATGTGAATCGGAACCGGAATCGGTTCAGATTCCGGTTCCGATTCACATCGTGTTTTTTTTTTTTCATCCAGCCCGATCGCAGTCTTGTTTATCGGTTGCGCCCGAGCTGATAAACAAAAAACCCACCCCGACCCTTTAAAACTAATCCCTTAGCTTCCCCCACCCTCCCGACCCCCCAAAAAACATTTTATAGGTACCTGGTGGTCCAGTGGGGGTCCCGGGAGCGATCTCCCACTCTCGGGCTGTCGGCTGCCATCTTTAAAAATGGCGTGGGCCATCCAGTGCTCCTACCATGTGACAGGGGCCGGCCAATGGCACGGATACCCTGTCACATGGGAAGGGCAAAGGGCCATCGGCGCCATTTTGATCAGTGGCAGCTGACGGCCCGGGAGCGGGAGATCGCTCCAGGGACCCCCACTGGACCACCAGGTACCTGTAAAAGGTTTTTGGGGGGGTCGGGAGCGTGGGGGAAGCTAAGGGATTAGTTTTAAAGGGTTGGGGTGGGTTTAGGGGTTATTTTTGAGTACCGTTTTTCCTGCCCTCCCCCAAAATGATAAGAGAACCCCCACGAACAATATCATAAGAACATAAGAAATTGCCATGCTGGGTCAGACCAACGGTCCATCAAGCCCAGCATCCTGTTTCCAACAGAGGCCAAAACCAGGCCACAAGAACCTGGCAATTACCCAAACACTAAGAAGATCCGATGCTACTGATGCAATTAATAGCAGTGGCTATTCCCTAATTAAATTGATTAATAGCCATTAATGGACTTCTCCTCCAAGAACTTATCCAAACCTTTTTTGAACCCAGCTACACTAACTGCACTAACCACATCCTTTGGCAACAAATTCCAGAGCTTTATTGTGCGTTGAGTGAAAAAGAATTTTCTCCGATTAGTCTTAAATGTGCTACTTGCTAACTTCATCGAATGCCCCCTAGTCCTTCTATTATTCGAAAGTGAAAATAACCACGTCACATCTACACGTTCAAGACCTCTCATGATCTTAAAGACCTCTATCATATCCCCCCTCAGCCGTCTCTTCTCCACGCTGAACAGCCCTAACCTCTTCAGGTTCCTATCGTTTTGAGGGAGCCCCCGATTTCTGATGATTTTGAAAATATCGTATGATATTTTCAATCGTCCGAAGCCCGATTCACATCCTTAATACTAACTGAACTAACCATGTCCTCTGGCAACAAATTCCAGAGTTTAATTGTGCGTTGAGTTAAGAACTTTCTCCGATTAGTTTTAAATTTGCCACATGCTAACTTCATGGAATGCCCCCTAGTCTTTCTATTATCTGAAAGACTAAATAACCAATTCACATCTACCCGTTCTAGACCTCTCATGATTTTAAACACCTCTATCATATCCCCCCTCAACCGCCTCTTCTCCAAGCTGAAAAGTCCTAACCTCTTTACTCTTTCCTCACAGGGCAGCTGTTCCAGTCCCCTTATCATTTTGGTAGCCCTTCTCTGTACCTTCTCCATCACAATTATATCTTTTTTGAGATGCGGCGACCAGAATTGTACACAGTATTCAAGGTGTGGTCTCACCATAGAGTGATACAGAGGCATTATGACATTTTCCGTTTTATTCACCATTGTCTTTCTAATAATTCCTAACATTGTTTGCTTTTTTGACTGCTGCAGCACACTGAACCGACGATTTCAATGTGTTATCCACTATGACGCCTAGATCTCTTTCTTGGGTTGTAGCACCTAATATGGAACCTAAAATTGTGTAATTATGTTAGGTGTATGTTCCCTGGACATTCATTGACTTATGCACAATACTTTCCAGCTTGCCATCCCTCTTTCGAGGAGCAGACGGCTGGATTATAACTTTAGAGAAACTTACTGTGGGAATGCAATTAGCAATTGGGGATATAAAAGCATTATTTGCCCAAACCCCTGGGTTGGAACAAACAGCCGTGTGGGCACAAGCCAATCGCCAGGAAGTCATGCAGACACAGATTTATAATGGGGATGCTTTTAATTCACATCGCCCTGACATATGGAAAGCACTTTGACACATATATCCTAAACAGAGAGATTTTACACGCCTGTCCGCAGGCCGCTGGAATCCTAAGGCTACTGCTTTTGATTCACATTTACATTCTTTCCAAGACATGTTTAATCAGGAGATGGGAGCTCCTTATAGTGACCCTAATTCACTTCCTGCTTTCTGCCACATGTTCATACAGACACTCCCTGATAAATTATGTAACACTCTCACCTCAGTAGTGGGACTAGCAGACATGCATTGGGCACAAATGAATAGTCATATTTTATACCATGTGCGCAAGTTTGAGGAAGCAAGGGAGAAGCCACAGGAGGAATTAGTGAAGGCACAAACTAAGGTCTGTGCGCTGCAGATTAAAGGGTTTGAAGGACAAAAAGTAAGTGAGCAGAATACTAGAGAAAGTGAAGACCCGAGCTTTTTTATCAGTCTTCTGGGTCTAGCCATACTCAAAGGGGGGGATTTAGAGGACGAGGACGCCCAGTGGATAGAGGTCCTCAATCTGGACCCTGGGATTGGGAAACAGATGGGGGAATTTGGGAACGTGAAGAAGGAAGGTGTCCCCCTGATTGGCCAACCCCGCAATGCCACTCGCCGAGTCTCCAGTGTTTTCAGTGTGGGCAAATGGGTCACTTCGCCCGAGATTGCCACTACCCTGGCAATGCCCCCACATACCCGAGAGGGTATACAAGAGGTAGATTTCCCTCAAGAGGGGGGATACGTAGACCTCTGCATCAATTCAACCCCAACGTTTGGAACAATAGTGGAAGTCGGAGCCAGTTCGCCCCACCTCCACAATGACGCCAAGCCCAGTCAAATTCTACTGAGGTACATAAGCCACTGTTAGTAGCTGATATCCATGTCCCTATTTATAAACATGAAACACACGCCAGACTCTTGTTAAACGGCACTTCACAAGTTAATTGTTTGATCGATACAGGTGCAGCTGTCTCAGTCTTAAGGCAATTACCACCTAACATGTCCCTAACTTCAGAAACACAGACTATCACTGGGCTTACGGGAACTTCGAATCTTATGCAATACACTACTCCATGTACCGTTAAGTGGCATGATACAGTACTCACCTGTAAGGTTATCTATGCTCCAGACTGTCCAGTTAACTTGTTGGGCAGAGATTTATTGACTGAATTTAAAGTGCAATTGTCATGCGATTCCCAACGGAAAATATCATAATGCCTCTGTATCGCTCTGTGGTGAGTCCGCACCTTGAATACTGTGTACAATTCTGGTCGACGCATCTCAAAAAAAATATAATTGCGATGGAGAAGGGACAGAGAAGGGCAACCAAAATGATAAGGGGAATGGAACAGCTCCCCTATGAGGAAAGGCTAAAGAGGTTAGGACTTTTCAGCTTGGAGAAGAGACGGCTGAGGGGGGATATGATAGAGGTGTTTAAAATCATGAGAGGTCTAGAATGGGTAGATGTGAATCGGTTATTTACTCTTTCGGATAATAGAAAGACTAGGGGGCACTCCATGAAGTTAGCATGTGGCACATTTGAAACTAATTGGAGAAAGTTCTTTTTTACTTAGAAAATAGCCACTGCTATTACTAGCAACGGTAACATGGAATAGACTTAGTTTTTGGGTACTTGCCAGGTTCTTATGGCCTGAATTGGCCACTGTTGGAAACAGGATGCTGGGCTTGATGGACCCTTGGCCTGACCCAGTATGGCATGTTCTTATGTTCTTCAGCTCCACCGCATCCCCAACCCTCTCTCCTCCTTCCTTCTCCTCCCTTCATCTAGAATTTTCCTCTTTTCTATCCCCATCCCCGAGATCTCATCTACTCTCCTTCCCATATCAATACCTGAAGTTCCCCACTGATGTGAATCTACTGTGATCTCCGTGAGGAGATAGCAATCTGATGTGTTCTCCGTGCAGAGTTAGCAATCTGATGTCAAAGCTCTGTACTGAAAGCTGGTATTTAGCAATCTGTAGTTATTTAGTTGTGGTTGGATCCTTGGACCAGTGGCAGATGACCACGCCCTCGGGGAAATCCCGAGAGGGACCACTGGTCAGGCTTAGTGTAGGAGACAGACACACACTAGTTCTTTTATTAGACAATATGGTAAAACCACCAGAGATGGCAGTAGTGAGCTGGAAGTGCCCGGTTGGGCTGTAGTCCCTCAGGTATTGGAACAGAGATCCCAAGGTGGCTGAGCTGTAGAGAAACTAAGACAGTGAGTAGGCAGCATATGCAGAGTTCTGGAACAAGTCCTTGATGGTAACACTCACACCATAGTCTCTTAAGGCAGCCCAGGAGTTGGTATTTATTTATTTAGACATTTTTTATATAACGCGGCATGTTATGAACATCACCTCGGTTTACACTAAACAACAAGCTTTACATTCTAATGACCATAGAACAAAACAAATATCCAAATAAATCAATGTATGATAGAAACATATGCATTAGGCCCTCGAGGAGTGAGTATGCATTAGGCCCTCAAGGAGTGAGTACCTGGTTCCAGGGAATGCTCAGAGGTAGAACTCACTGATGTTAAGCAACAAAGACTTCTTAGAAGTAATATATCAAACCACCAAAGGAGGCAGTAGTGAGCTGGAAGCACCCGGCTGGACTGTAATCCCTCAGGTTTTGGAACAGCGATCCCAGGGTGGCTGAGCTGTAGAGAAACTAAGAAAGTGAGTAGGCAGCATATGCAGAGTTCTGGAACAAGTCCTTAATGGTAACACTCACACAATAGTCTCTTAAAGCAGCCCAGGAGATGGTATACATTAGGCCCTCGAGGAGCGAGTTCCTGTACCCAGGGAAAGCTCCGAGAGATAGATGGAAACTCACAATGTTGTAAGCAGCGATGACTTCTTAGCAGAAGTGGTATTCAGGAGCAAGTCCGGGACGTGGGCCCTCGAGGAGCGAGTACCGGTTCCGGACTGCGACCTGCAAAGAAAAAGAGAGAGAGCGAGGCCCCCGAGGAGCGGGTACCTCTAGTGAAGTCCAAGGAGGCAGAGTAGCTAGGGTTGCGGAGAGCGAATCCCATCCGCAGCGACCAGGAGGAAGCGAACCCCTTGCTAACTCATCTTCAGGTCGATACAGTAAAGTGTGCTCCGTCGGAGCGCACTGTCAGCCTGCTCTGGACGCGTGTTTTCCCTTACCCCTTATTCAGTAAGGGGAGGAAAACACGCGGCCCACCCGCGGCACCTAATAGCGCCCTCAACATGCAAATGCATGTTGATGGCCCTATTAGGTATGCGCGCGCGATTCAGTAAGTAAAATGTGCAGCCAAGCTGCTCATTTTACTCTAAGAAATTAGCGCCGACCCAAAGGTCGGCGCTAATTTCTTCCAGCGCCAGGAAAGTGCACAGAAAAGCAGTAAAAACTGCTTTTCTGTGCACCCTCCGACTTAATATCATGGCGATATTAAGTCGGAGGTCCCCAAAAGTAAAAAAAAGTAAAAAAAAAATAAATAAATAAAAATTGAATTCGGCCTGCGGCTGTCGGGCCGAAAACCGGAAGCTCAATTTTGCCGGCGTCCGGTTTCCGAGCCCGTGGCTGTCAGCGGGCTCGAGAACCGACGCCGGCAAAATTGAGCGTTGGCTGTCAAACCCGCTGACAGCCGCCGCTCCTGACAAAAAGGAGGCGCTAGGGACGCGCTAGTGTCCCTAGCGCCTCCTTTTCCCCGTTATCACCTCATTTAAATACTGAATCGCCCGCACCGGCGAGGGGCCGGTGCGCGCGCCGGGAGAGCGGGCGTTCGGTCCGCTCTCCCGCGGTCTTACAGTATCGACCTGCTTGTTAGCAAAAACTAAGACCTTAAATATCTGAAGCTGGTGATGTCATCTCAGGGGGACGCTCCTGAGGTTCGCGCCAATGCTGGTACATCAGTCGGGCCGCATGCGCCATTAGGCATCTGGTCAACATGGCGGCTTGCAGCGTCGAGCCAGTCCGGGAACACCGGAGGAGGACGGCCAGGAGACGCCGCAGCAGCTAGCCTTCCATCAACCCCGAAGGGAGTCGCCGAGGTAAGGTGGGCGGAGCAGAGACGTCAGACAACGACGGACACAACCCCCACTGAAAACTTCCAAAGCAATAAAATAAATTATCTATAAATAAAGCAAAGCTGGAAATTATTTTTATTGTGGAAAATTCATTTACATTATTCATATGCAAAGTAACTCAAATGTATGCAAATATGACATGTCTACCTATTAGGTTTTTTTGTGGCTGTAAATAAACATGCAGATCAGCCAGTTGAAATAATGTATTTAGATTTTCAGCAGGCATTTCTCTCATTTTTATTATTTTTATTTTTTAACTTTTATATACTAACATTCTTGCATTAAATGCAAATCATGCCGGTTTACAGTGAAACAGAAAAAGCAGGAAAAAATTCCTTAGTCGAATACAATGAAACACTCCTCAGGAAATTGAGAGATCATGGGATTGCAGGCAATATCCTATTGTGGATTGGTAAATGGATAAAAGACAGGAAAAAGAGGGTAGGATTAAACAATCAGTTTTCTAAATGGAGAAAGGTAATTAGCGGAGTGCCCCGAGGGTCTGTACTGGGACCTGTTTAGCATATTCATAATTGATTTGGAAAAGGGAACAAATAAGGTGACCAAATTTGCAGATAACACAAAATTGTTTTGAGTTCTTAAAACAGCAGCATATTGTGAGGAATTCAAAAACAACCCTGTGAGACTAAGAGACTGGGCATCTAAGTGACAGATTCAATTTAATGTGAACAAGAGCAACATAATGCACGTAGGTAAAAATAATCTCGACTACAGGTATTTATTTTCTTACTTACTAATTTGTGGTACCCCTACCAGCTCTGGCCACTAAATGCCACTTCCCTGTCCGTAGAACACACCAGGAGGCTTTGGATTGGGTGAATCAGTGTTATTTAGTCCAACCATTTTAACACTTGTTTTGGAGGAAGTTTTGTGTGTTGGCGGTCAAAAGGTCTAACAGAATGTTAGAAGTTATTTGGAAAGGAATAGAGAATAAAATGGAAAGCATTAATGCACTTTTCTAATTTTGCTGTATGTTTTTTGAGATAGGGCGACCAGAACTGCACATTATATTCATGGTGTGGTTGCCCCTTCTCAAAAAAGATAAAGCAGAATTAGTAAAACTGCAAAGGTCAACAAAAATGGTAAAGGGGACTGAACAATTCCCCTATGAAAAAAGGCTAAAGAGGTTAGGCCTCTTCAGCCTGGAGAAGGGGCAATTGCAGAGAGAATATGATAGTTTATAAAATAGTGAGTCGAGTGAAACAGGTAAATAGGGAGCGGTCATTTACCCATTCTATTAATAGGTACACGGGGCAGGATACTGAGCAAGAACTGGATACATACATGGACTGGGACAGGATACTGAGCAAGAACTGGATACATACATAGACAGAGCAGGATACTGAGCAAGAACTGGATACATACACTGGGGCAAGATACTGAGGCTAGATACATACACTCTTTCCTCTTCTCTTCCTCTGCACTTTCCCCTCCTCAGTCCCTCATTTTCATCTCCCTCCCTCAGTTCCATCTCAGCCTCATTCATCTTTGCTCCAATTCATCTTTATTCTTCCTCCTCCAAAGGCTCTGCCCCCCACCTCACTCATCCTTCTGCATCTCACACAGCCTCTTCAGTGCTAGCCCCCCCCCCCCCCACAAGTCCCCCTCCAGTGTTCTCCCACAGAATCATTCAGCTTCTTCTCCCACAGAATCATTCATATTACACCGGTGCTTCTTCTCCCACAGAATCATTCATATTACACCGGTGCTTCTTCTCCCACAGAATCATTCATATTACACCTTCATATTACACCGGTGCTTCTTCTCCCACAGAATCATTCATATTACACCGGTGCTTCTTCTCCCACAGAATCATTCATACACCGGTGCTTCTTCTCCCACAGAATGATTCATATTACACGGGTGCTTCTTCTCCCACAGAATCATTCATATTACACGGGTGCTTCTTCTCCCACAGAATCATTCATACACCGGTGCTTCTTCTCCCACAGAATCATTCATATTACACGGGTGCTTCTTCTCCCACAGAATCATTCATATTACACCGGTGCTTCTTTGGTCTCATTCTTCCTCTAGTTCTCTGCACACCAGCCTCCATAATCCTCTCTGCTGCATCTCCTTTATGTGCTCCTAGTCCTCCCACTTCACTCATCTCCTCCCATTGCTTCGCTCTTCCTTCCACAGTGCTCACCGACTGCATTGAAGGAGGCTCTGATCCCAAGAGGAAGTTGCAGGCACAGGACCACCCGCTCCTTCAACTTGTCTGTAGGTGCAATGCCCTGCTCCCAGTTTTTAGCCATCCTTAGCAAACAGAAAAACACAATTTTTCGCAGCGGTAGTTCACCTAAATGTACAAAGAGAACGGTGATTTGGATGGGTCACGGTTGGAAACAGGTCACTGGGCTTCATGGACATTTGGTCTGATCCAGTATGGCAAATCTTAATTAGTACTAAGCAAAAGCTAAATATTTCCCCGCATACTGCTTAAAAGAGGCCGCCCCAGCCATAGGAAACCATAAACAAGTCTAGCAGACTTACCTGATTTAAATGTGGTGGGCTTGCTGCCTATCAGAGCTGCAGCATCTAACCGCATATCTAAGCATGCGACCCCCTGCCCCTCCAGGTAAGAGGCGCCCGGGCAGCAGCTCACATTTACTTCTCCCACATGCACACACACGGCAGCAGAAATAAGGAGCCCAGCAGCGCGAGTCATTTCAGATCTTTTTATTCAAGGAATGGGGGGGGGGGGAGGGGAGGTGCTGGCGGCGCTGGTCACTTGGAGCTGGTGTACTTGGTCACGGCCTTGGTGCCCTCGGACACCGCGTGCTTGGCCAGCTCCCCGGGCAGCAGCAGGCGCACGGCCGTCTGGATCTCGCGAGAGGTGATGGTCGAGCGCTTGTTGTAATGCGCCAGGCGCGAGGCCTCGCCGGCGATGCGCTCGAAGATGTCGTTGACGAAGGAGTTCATGATGCCCATGGCCTTGGAGGAAATGCCCGTGTCGGGGTGCACCTGCTTCAGCACTTTGTACACGTAGATGGAGTAACTCTCCTTGCGGCTCTTCCGCCGCTTCTTCCCGTCCTTTTTCTGGCTCTTAGTCACCGCCTTCTTCGAACCTTTCTTTGGAGCAGGGGCGGATTTGGCGGGTTCCGGCATTTCCTAACGGTTCTCTCGCAGAAACAGCAGCGAAATGGTAAGTGCGGCGCCCTCGCACGGCTCTATTTATCACCTCCGTATGCAAATCGCTACATGATACTTCCCTGCTTTCTATTGGCCGGGCCTCTCACCCGCGTCATCCACAGCGCCCTCCGAGAAGTGATAGGTCCGCTCGCAAGCCCTTCTCTCATTGGCTGAGCGTGAGCGCGGGCTCCTCCGCCAGTCAGAATGTGAGGCTGGTGTGCGCGAGGGCGAGATAAAAGGCGCAGAAGTGCGTCACGACGACCATCTTGGTGGAGGAAACAAAGAACCGAGGGCGTGGGATCATGTCCGGGCGCGGGAAGCAGGGCGGCAAAGCGCGGGCCAAGGCCAAGTCTCGTTCCTCGCGGGCTGGGCTGCAGTTCCCTGTGGGGCGCGTGCACCGGCTCTTGCGCAAGGGGAACTACGCGGAGCGCGTGGGGGCCGGCGCCCCCGTCTACCTGGCCGCGGTGCTGGAGTACCTGACGGCCGAGATCCTGGAGCTGGCGGGCAACGCGGCGCGCGACAACAAGAAGACGCGCATCATCCCCCGCCACCTGCAGCTCGCCATCCGCAACGACGAGGAGCTGAACAAGCTGCTGGGCAAGGTCACCATCGCGCAGGGGGGCGTCCTGCCCAATATCCAGGCCGTGCTGCTGCCCAAGAAAACCGAGAGCCACAAATCCTCCAAAGCCAAGTGAGCACATCCCTGGCCCGAGGCGCGGGACTACACCTGGCTGGTGCTCCGTGCTCGTGAGGACTCCTTGTGCACCGGATTGCAGCCTTCCTGGGGAGGCCTCTGATTGTGCGACTCCTCTACACCCGAGAGAGGAAACTCTGTCTATTGCCATTTAATGGCTCTGGGTTCAACACTGCATTGCAGCGCTTGGCCAAAGTACCCAGCAGATGATGGCTCCGGGGGTGGCTTTTTCGAAATCTCCTTGCGTTTAATGCGCTGCACATCTCACACCCCCCGTACCGAGGCCCAGTCCATGATGAGGAGCAGCACCTTGGCTCAAGCAGACTGAAACGGGGTGTAAGGACTCAGCAATTCATGAAACGGGCAGGCTTTTTAGAACTAGAGTTCATACTCCTCCATTATTAATGGCATTACCAGTTTATTTCCTAAGAAAAAAATAATTTAAGACCTTGGGGTGAGTTTTAAATAGAATGGAGAGATGCAAGAAATGAATGTGGAAGGAGCTTCTGAATCACCTTGATAAAGATGGATTATCTTTGGAAAAGGATTAAAAAAAAAATCACGAATACTTAAAATTTGCACGTTGTTTGCTTAGATCAAATCATTATGCTGTTTGTTTTTCTGTTGCTGGAGATATGAATACACTTTTCATGGACAACTTCACAGGTTTCTATAAGAACTACAGAAAACTGTCTTGGCTGGGGAAGCCAATCATTTTATCCACAAAACCCTACTTTGTGCGGAGCTGGAGATCTGGGCAGTAATGATAGATTTTTCTTTCCCCCGTTGTATACTATGAGTCACTTATCTGGACCAAATGAAAATCAGATGTGAAAATTAGAACCATTTCTTGTAGGCCTTGATGAAAAAAAATAATGCATATCCCTGTTCCCATTGAATCAGGCTGCTCCAGAATGGTGCGTTCAGCCTCAGTTTGGCCGTGTGTTTTAGATGCTTTTATTACCCCTTATATTGTAAGGGGTAATACTGAAAGTAAAATGTGCGGCCAAAGGCAGGCAGTAACTGGAAAGCACTGGGAAAGGTGTACAGAAAAGCAGAAAAAAATGCTTTTCTGTACACCCTCTCGCTTAAAATCATAGTGATATTAAGTCGGAGGCACCAAAAATACAAAAAAAAAATCTGCCCGTCAATTGGCGGGTTTGAAAGCAGATGCTTAATTTTGCTGGCACCTGTTTTCCGAACCCGTGACTGTCGGTGGTTTAGACAACAGATGCTGGTAAAAGTAAGAGTCGGTTGTCTGACCCACTGACAGCCGCCACCTCCTTATTAGCGTGTGGCCTAATCTGAATACAAAATCGCACACGCAGGAGAGGTACCTGGCCCTGTGACAGGAGAGCGCCTGCCCTCCCGCACGTTTTATTGCATCAGCCTGAATGTGTGGCACCTAGAAAATTGGGGGTTACTTGGCATTGTAGAGAGTGTGAGAAAAGACAATACCCATCTGTTTTAAAACTTTGTACTGCAGAATAGGCATTTACACTGAGCTATTTGAAAGGCTGTTTTGTTTTCCTTCTCTTTACACCAGGGTTGGCAACTTTTTTTGAACCAAATGCCTTGTGCTCTTGAATAAGTCACTTCACCCTCCAGTGCCTCAAGGGGTCATTTACTAAGCTGTGGTATTTCTTCTGGAGGAGGGGAGCACTGGTATTTACTTTTTTCTGGTAAGTAAAATAAGACAGCCCCCCCCCCCATAAATTGTACCCACCTGCTGGCTGCCTGAAGCTACCATTTCATTAAAGGGGAGGAATGGCCTGAAGGCACAGCTTCCCAAGAGGCCGCTACATGCTCTTCTCTCTTCTCCCTACCTTGCCCCTGTCAAAATGCCCCTCCCTAACTCGCTCTTGAAATCTTGATGGCCTAGTGGGACCTGGAGAGCCCTCTGGGTTCCAAGCTCTGTGCCATTTAGACACTTTTTAAATTATGCTGGGGAGGGTGGGAGTCCTGTGCTATGCATTTTTTTTTAAACCCTGGCAGGAGCTGCCTCTGTGGGAGGTGGAGGGTGCGGGAGAGGGGTCTTCCTAACTTTGGGGGGGGGGGGGGGATTTCAGGCTACCACAACCTTCAGAGCAGTAGCCCCTAGGTTAACTCAACTCCTGAGCTGTAGCTAACTTGAAAATTAATGTGGCTTACGATTTGTCAGGGCAGCAGCTCATTTACCATACTAGCATTATTTTTGGGGGGGAGGGGGAAGAAATAATGCACAATATTTAAATATGGTTATCAATGTTAGGTGAATCTTATGCTGCAGGCTACGTAAATAATCCCCTCATAAGCCCACTGGAGGACACCAAAAGGTAGAATATAAACAAAGTTCAGAAAGCAGCAGCCCTGTGTAGGGGAGGGAGGAGCTTGTTTTTAGGGGAGGGGTGCATATTCTTTGCTGCAATCAAAACATTTGGGGGTAATTCAGTTGCTTGTAAATGTAATTCAGTCTCTGGTGCCCATTTTGAAAAGTAATGTACTTGTTCTGCTTCTGCTGATTGTGTGTAAGGGTAAGGTTATTCCTGATCATGTATGTGTAGATGTCCATAACTTTTTCATGCAGGGTTAGGCCCTGTTTCAGTGTGGTAAGCACCCTTTGGACTACCTCTTTCTATAAAAAAAACAAACAAACCCTACAGAATTGGTCACAATATGAAACAAGTCTAATCAGTGGCTGTGTACGTCTAGTAGCTTCTGCAAGCTCGTTGTAGTAAGTTAGTCCAAAAAAAATACCAGGCCTTTCCTTGCATTCAAGTGGACTAAGTGGGCATCTATGCCGTATAATGTATTCTAGCCTAGGGCTTCCCGAACCTCTCATGGGGACCTCGCAGCTAGTTGAGTTTTCAGGATATCCACCATGCTTATGCATGAGGAATTTCCATATCTTTCTTGGCTAATTTCATGGACATCTTGACAACCCAGCTGGCGGTGGGGTCCTTGGGACAGGTTTAGGATGTCCTGTTCTAGCATTTGGCTCACTATGATTTTGTCACCCTAGATTACTATTTGTATTATGTACAATCCTCACAGGCTGTTTGTACTCCTTTTGCATTTACATTGAGCTGTCATACTCTTCACTGTTCCTTTTCTTCTTCTCCCTTTAATGTGCTCATACTTTTGTATTAACTGCAGAAAGACACTTATTTCAAGATCCTCTGAAAATGGCTAACCCTCGACCTTTGCCGTCTTTCCTAACCTGCAATTCATTTATTACTATCTTTTCTTTTTGGTAGGGATTAAAAAATAAACCAATCTTGCATCTACAGATTTTACTGGTAAAAATGCTTTGTTTTACTGTATTTTTACTTAAGGCAAGATGGGGCTGTAGGCAACATTACCCCTACTACAAGAGCAAGTGGCAAAGCTGGCCTCGCATGGCTGCTGCCCCAGCCAGCACCGATCTGCTATACTTTGCTGAAGAGCAACATTTGGACTCCCTCCCCCACCCATTGAGACAGCAGACAGTCTGAGGTGTGGGCTGACCAGAAGCGAAGACTAATCACGATTAAAAAAAGATGTGATGGTAGACATGTTCAGGTACAGATTACACTCCTTCACCTCCAAAAGCAAATTATTGTGAGAGAATTCGGTTTGTGCCATGGAGAAAATTTTCAAACCATCTTCGGCCTGTGCACAGAAGCAGTTTCTATACTTATAGTAGATAAGAAGCACACCTTGGGAGGGAGAGCAGTTTTGGACTGTCAGCTACTGTACTTTGATGTGAACTCTTTAGCCAAACTTTTTTTTTAATAAAGACCATCAACTTTGTAAATTATCTACCAAAACAAAAATTCTATTTTGTTTGGACCCCAATTTTTCTATATCTACATCTGATCATTTTCTGCCACTCTCTTCTCTGTGAAAAATAGGAAAGGGGAAATGATGAAAAGAAAAAAAACTTAATTTCATGGGGGGAAAAAAACTACCCTGCTCTCCCCTAACCCCCTCATCATCTATTACTCGAAACTTTCTTAAGGGGACAGGTCGCTCCTACCCTAGCACAGAGGAAGGTTGCAATGTACCATTTTGTATGGCAGAAAAGTTCCGTAAACATTGCCATTTGCAATTGAATTCCTGGTGAGGCAGGAGTGACTGAAGCCAGGCTTTGATTTAGGCAGAGGCAGCTACCTGGGGAAGACAGCAACTCCCCAGACCAACAAGGACCCTGCTCCTCCTGCTTTAACACCATTTAAAAAAGTTGTTACCCTAACCTGTCCTTACCACCCTGCTTATGGGTTTACATCTTAAATCCAGCTCTAACTAAAGATCTTTCCTGAAGAAATTTCAAGAAACTAAGAAGGCGTGGGAGAGGGCAAGGAGTGAGGTTTTTAAGATTTTTCCCTTGTGGGAATTTTGCATTGTTTTAATGAAAAAGTGGGCTTGCTCTCTACAGCTATTTCTTGTCTCCAAAAAGTGATTGAATAGAATGATTAGTGGAGCTTTACATCACTTTAGCTTTCCTATTATCAGGGAATGAATCCTATCTGGTCCATTTATGCATTTTCAGTTTTCTTAATCTTATACAAATGCTCTCCTGTAAATAGTGGGGTACTTACCTCTACCAAATGTGCCCCTGTCCTTGTTGCTGCTTTTTTTTTTCTTTGTCTCCCTCCACCTATTTCTCATGTTAATCTGTTTTAATAATCCTATTGCAGTTTTTCATTTAACTAATAATTGTTTTCTTGTCTATTTATGCTGTTTACACTTAGGCTGTCATAATGACCTTCCATCAGATTTTGAGATTTTTTCACTGTCTTCCAACTTCTGAATGTGTTGAACATTTCTAATGCTTGCAAATTACAAATCAAAAATACACTTTCAGCCAAAGTAAAACTACAAACAGGAGTACCACAGCGATCATTCCTGTCTGCAACAGTCTTTAATATTTACTTACTTCCAATTTGCCACCTACTCGCAGGACTTGGAATTATACATTACGTCTATGCCGACGATATACAACTACTGTTACCCATCGTAATCACCATTGAAGAAACAATGAAACTAGCCAATATATATCTTGAAATAATCAAACAGCTCCTAAACCAAATGGAACTGGTAATAAACAGCGACAAAACTGAATTCTTGCACCTAGAATGAAAAAACATACACCCTATACAATCGCAATCAAAAATAATCAAGCTGTGGAGTTAGCAATAAAAGTACAGAATCTAGGGGGTAATAAGTGACCCTGAGCTTAACATGAAACACATCTCACAGAAATTAAAAGAAAGCTACACCAAACTAATGAGCCTGAGAAGGCTGAAACCCCTAACACTAAACAATTTTCACACAGTTCTACAGGCAATGATATTCATGAGCACAGACTACTGTAACTCTCTGTTACTAGGACTACCTCAATCTATGATTAAACCACTGCAAATATTGCAAAATTCTGCTGCTAGAATTTTAACTGGCAAAAAGAAAAATGACCACATTACAGGAACACTTGCTGAACTACACTGGCTTCCAATTGAACAAAGAATACAGTATAAGGCTCTTAGTAATCTTTTGGTTCTATTTCCCTTTCACCCCCACCATTAATATAGAGAGCAGTTTTGGAACTGCATCTAAGTGAAATATCAAGCTTAATTAGTTAGGGGTAGTAACCGCCACAATAAGCAAGCTACACCCATGCTTATTTGTTTACCCAGACTATGTAATTCAGTCCTTGTTGGTTGTTGTCTGTTAGAAGTGGTATGTTAAACTAATTCTTTTTCTTTTCTTTCCATTGTCCTGAATTGTACTCCCTGTTCATTGTAACTTTCTTTCTTCTAATTATGGTTTCCCCTGGTTCTGCTGTAAACGACTACGATAAGAGTTGATCTTGAGCATCGGTATATTAAAATAATTAAAATAAATAAATATAGATCCACATTTCTTCATTCCCCAAGGTCTCTCTCCTGCTCCATGCACATCAGCCTTTCTCCCCCCATCGAATACCATTCATTCGTATTTCCACTCCCCATATGCATGACTCTGCACTTCTTGGCATTGAATCTCAGCTGTTATATCTTCGACCACTGTTTCAGATTCCTTAAAGCCCGTCTCATTCTCTCCATTCCTTCCGGCGTGTCCACTCTGTTGCAGATCTTAGTGTCATCCACAAAAAGACAAACCTTACCTTCTATCCTGTCTGCAATGTCCAACGGAGCGCACTGTTAACCTTCTATTGGATGCGGGTTTTCAACGCACTAGCATTACCCCTTATTCAGTAAGGGGCCAAAAACACGCATCCAACCCCCCGAACCTAATAGTGCCCGCAACATGCAAATGCATGTTGATGGCCCTACTGGGTATTCCCACGCGATTCAAAAAACAAAATGTGCAGCCAAGCCCTACATTTTGCTTTCAGAAATTAGCGCCTACCCAAAGGTAGGTGCTAATTTCTTCGGGCACCAGGAAAGTGCACAGAAAAGCAGTTTTTACTGCTTTTCTGTGCACCCTCCGACTTAATATAATGGAGATATTAAGTTTCCAAAAGTAAAAAAAAAAAAAAAGATTTGAAGTCGGCCCACAGCTATCAGGTCGAAAACCGGATGTTTAATTTTGCCGGCGTCCGGTTTCCGAGCCCATGGCTATCAGCGGGCTCCAGAACCGATGCTGGCAAAATTGAGCATCGGCTGTCAAACCCACTGACAGCCACCACTTCGGTCCAAAAGGAGGCGCTAGGGATGCTCTAGTGTCTCTAGCGCATCCTTTTGCCTGTTTTTACCGCCGGGCCTAATTTGAATAGTGAATCGCACGCACAGGAGAGTGGCCTGGGCAGTCGCCTGCTCTCCCATGGACTTTACTATATCGGCCCGTGTGTGACTGAGATCAACAGAGGGATTGTGAGCCTCCTTCATTTGTATAACTGTCAAAGAGACAGAGAGAGATTGTAAGCCTGCTTATGTGTGTGACTGTGATTAAGTGAGAGTTTGGGACCCTGCTTGTGTGTGTCCCTGTGACACAGAGTTTGAGAGTCAGTTTGATACGGTGACTATGAGAGAGAGAAAGATTGATAGTCTGCTTGTATATGTGCCTTTGAGAGCGAGAGAGATATTGCAAGCCTGCTTGTGTGTGTGCCTGCGAGAGAGAGAGATATTGCGAGCCTGCTTGTGTGTGCGCCTGTGAGATAAAGAGAAACTGGGAGCCTGCTTGTGTGTGTGTGTGCGCGCCTGTGAGATAGAGAGATTGAGAGTCTGTTTGTGTGTGCCTGTATGAGAGAGAGAGAGGTTGGATGTTAACTTGTTTATATGCCTGTGTGTGAAACTTGTTTGTGTATCTGATTGTGAGAGAGAAGGATTTGGAGCTTGGTTATGTTTTTTTCCTGTGTGAGAAAGATATTAGGATCCTACTTGTGTGTGCTTGAGAGAGAGATAGAATGGGAGCCTACTTATGTGTGTGCCTGTGAGAGTAAGAGATTGTGAGCCTGCTGCTGTGTGTGTGCCTGCAAGAGAAAGAGAGTTTGTAATGCTGGCTTATGTGTGTACCTGTGAGAGAAAGAGAG
This sequence comes from Rhinatrema bivittatum, assembly GCF_901001135.1. NCBI lineage: Eukaryota > Metazoa > Chordata > Amphibia > Gymnophiona > Rhinatrematidae > Rhinatrema > Rhinatrema bivittatum. The sequence goes on from NC_042627.1 coordinate 479,678, forward strand.
TTTGTAATGCTGCTTATGTGTGTGCCTGTGAGAGTAAGAGATTGGGAGCCTGCTTATGTGTTCCTGTGTGAGAGAGAGAGAGTTTGTGAGCCTGCTGGTGTGTGTGCCTGTAAGAGAGAGTTTGTAATGCTGCTTATGTGTGTGCCTGTGAGTAAGAGATTGGGAGCCTGCTTATATGTGTTCCTGCGAGAGAGATTGGGAGCCTGCTTATGTGTTCCTGTGTGGGAGAGAGAGAGTTTGTGAGCCTGCTGGGTGTGTGTGCCTGTAAGAGAGAGTTTGTAATGCTGCTTATGTGTGTGCCTGTGAGAGTAAGAGATTGGGAGCCTGCTTATGTGTTCCTGTGTGAGAGAGAGAGAGTTTGTGAGCCTGCTGGTGTGTGTGCCTGTAAGAGAGAGTTTGTAATGCTGCTTATGTGTGTGCCTGTGAGAGTACGAGATTGTGAGCCTGCTGCTGTGTGTGCCTGTGAGAGTAAGAGAGTTTGTAATGCTGCTGCTGTGTGTGCCTGTGAGAGTACGAGATTGTGAGCCTGCTGCTGTGTGTGCCTGTGAGAGTACGAGATTGTGAGCCTGCTGCTGTGTGTGCCTGTAAGAGAGAGAGTTTGTAATGCTGCTTATGTGTGTGCCTGTGAGAGAGAGATTGATTGTGAGCCTTTGTGTGTGTGCCTGCAAGAGTGATAGACTGGGTAACTATGTTCTCTCAAAACTTGTGCCTTCTTTAGAATCACCCCTCACAAATGTATTCAATTGGCCTACAAATTGTGTTCTGAAATCCCTATCCCAGACAAAAGGAGGCCTTAAATATAGTTGTATTCTATTGTGTTTATTTAGGAAAACAGTGGAGAAACCCCAGTAAGGAAAATATACACAGCAGAATTGCTGTTTGCCAGCAGTGATTCACCCACACCACTTCAGAAACAGTCCCAAATTCTTTCAACATAAGCTTACAGGAGCGTTGCCAGGGAAGCCCTCCTGTGGGCCAATCTGGTAATCAAAATCTGCTCCTCAGTGCTTCCCTACCATCCACCTCCAAAGTTTCTTATGCAGGGAATGGTCAGGCCATCACCTCTTCCATGTCCTCAAACTTTCATCCCACATCCCAAACCACAGGTATGGTTATTACACAATTCTGAACTGAATATACTGTAAGTCAAGTTGTAGACTGAGAATAACTGCACTTGAATCTGTATTTCATTTGATTTACTGGAGAAGATACTGGTAGCAGTGATTCCCATCAGCCGGAGCCGTGCTGTGACTGCTCCTGGGCAATCACTTAACACTGACAGCAGGATGGCTTGGGGGAGCAGTGTGGCTTACAGCAGGGCTCAAGCCTTGGGTCACTCCCTTTGTTCTGGTTTTTAGCAAACTTCATTGCCATTTCAAACGTGGATTTCTCCAGCCTGATCGCCTTCAAGACTGGTTCGTACTGTGCTCTCTCTTCACTGTCCAACAGGTTATAGTTCTCAGAAGGGTCAAACTCCAGGTCAAAAAGGAGAGGGGGATCATGAAAAGTAAGAGCAGCTGTATGCTTACAGTCTGGGTCAGGAGTTCCTTCACTTTTGATAGATCCTGCATTCAAACAAGAAGCAGGTATTAGTGAATGAAGGGATGAAGCAAGCTTTCACTGTAGCACTGAAAATGAAATTGGTTATTGCTCAGAAACAAGGCAAACTACGGTAAGCACAGCTTCAAATAGCTATCTGTCTAGACCACAAAAATACAAGATCAGGCACATAATGGAGTTAGATGCCCCTCACATCCCTGTTTTATATAGGTTCTCAGTCTCGATGTGGTTGAAAGTTACAGGCCAGTTTCAAATCTCTCACTGCTGGTCTGAATCTTATCTAAAATCTAGGGCACAGCAAGTAAAAATTGGTCAGTCTTGGTCTTCCCAGCTTCCAAATTCTGTGGTAATCCCTCAGGGGTCATCTATGTCCTCTGTTTTTATCACCTTTGTGTGGTGTTTTAGAGTCAATGAATGTAGTTTTCCCTGTACGTACCTGGATCAGTCCAGACCGTGGGTTATGTCCCCATTCCAGCAGATGGAGTCAGCCAAAGCTTTGAGGGGGCGTCACCATAAGTACTACTACCCCCTCTGCAGGAGTTCAGTATCTTCTGACTCCAGCAGATGCGAGTAGGGGAATCTGGGCTTGTTCCCGATTACCTGTAACCATTGTTCCCTTGATTGGGTTTTTCTTCTCTGTCTATTATAGTTAGTTGTTTTGGATCAAGTTTGTTCTTTAAAAAAAAAAAAAAAAAAAAAAAAGTTAATTGATTTAATTTGAGAGGCGGGACTTCCTTTTGGTGCTGTTTCTCTGTCTCTCTCTCTCCTTTCCCGGCGACTAGGCTGTTGTTGTTCACCGGGGTAAGTTGTATTGGTTTTTGCTGTATTTTTCTTTTGCAGCTTATTTGGACGCGGCGGCCGGTGGAACCGGCCTCCCAGCGTTTTCTCCCTCTCCCGCGGCCATCTTGCCGGCTCCTCGTGGGCTGCAGCAGGGAGCAGGGAGCTCTTCTCCGGCGGGTTGTGAGGCCAGGAAGGCCCCCCCCGCGGCCTCGTGGGCTGCAGCAAGGAGCAGGGAGCTCCTCTTTGGCGGGTTGTGAGGCCAGGAAGGCCCCCCCGCGGCCTCGTGGGCTGCAGCAGGGAGCAGGGAGCTCTTCTCCGGCGGGTTGTGAGGCCAGGAAGGCCCCCCCGCGGTGCCGTTTTTCAGCCGGCGGGCAGTGCAGGCCGATCGGGCCCCCCCGCACCGGCGTTTCTCCTCTCGGCCCCCCCGAGGCTTTCGCACCGGCGTTTCTCCTCTCGGCCCCCCCCGAGGCTTTCTGATTTTTTTTTGCCTGCCGGCTCCGTTTTCGCTAGCGCTCCCGATGCCGCGGCCGTTGCGTTGGTTCGGCCTGCGGCGAACCGGGATCGCGCATTTCGCGCGAAGGGATCTGCGCTCGGGACCTTCCCGGGGGGGAAGGCATGTCGCGGTCCCGGGACGATTTTTCCTTTTTGGCAGGCTTGCCCGGGCGGTGCGGGCCGGCCCCTCCCCCATTCTTGGCGGGAACGGCGGCCATATTGCATTCCCTGCGCCCTGAGGGGACTCAGGCAGCGCAGGAGGACAGGGATTCCCCCAAGGGTTCCCCCCCGAGCTTGTTGCCGGAACCGGATCTGGTGGACACGGGTTCCACGGGGTCCCCCCCCACCGGGGCCCCCTCGGGTAGGCCGGGGTTTTTCCCCGGAATTTATACTGCTGAGGCACACTGCATATCTACAGGGCCTGGTCGCCCCCGCGGGTCCGCCCCCCGCTAGGGTCCCTCGGCCCTCGTCTCCCCCTCAGGCCCCCCCCGTCCCGGCGGGAGTGGGGGCCCCCCAGCCTCCCGCCCGCAGCCGGCTTCCCGTGGGAGTCGGAGGCGGGGGGCCGGGCCCAGCGTCCTGGATTTGGCGCAAGGGGACTCCTCGGCAGAGTGGGACGACCCGCGCACGCTGCGTCTCTTCCAGCGGGAAGAGCTGGAGGAGCTTATCCCGGATCCACCAGCTCCCGTAGCGCCCGCTGTCGTCACTTCGGCTAAGAAAGGTGACCCGGTGCTGGCAGCCCTTCGTCCGAGGGCTCGGGCGTTCCCCATCCACGAGTCGTCCCTGCAGCTCCTCCCCAGGGAATGGGACGCTCCCGAGGCTTTCCTCAAGGTCAGTTGTGCTGTGGAAAAGCTGTATCCGCTGCCGGAGGATTTTCTGGATCTCATCAAGGTTCTGGATCTCATCAAGGTACCGAAAATGGACTCCGCGGTGTCGGCAGTCACGAAGAGGACGACCATACCCGTCACGGGTGGCGCAGCCTTACGGGATATGCAGGATCGCAAGCTGGAAGTTTTCCTCGAGGTCTCCGCGCTGGGGATGCGGGCGGTGATGTGCAGCTCGCTAGCGTAGGGGGCGAGCCTCCTCTGGGTGCAACACCTTCTCACCTCTCAGGTTCTGCCGGCCGGAGAGGCCGCCCAGGCGGATCGGCTGGAAGCTGCGGTGGCGTAGGGGGCTGATGCCTCCTACGACCTGTGTCTCGGTAGCGGCGGATACGTCCTCCAAGTCGAGCCTGGGGTCCCTGCCTTTCAGGGGTAAGTTCCTGTTCGGGGAGGACTTGGACCAGCTCATCAAGTCCCTGGGGGACAACGCGGTCCATCGTCTGCCGAAGGACAGGTACCGGCCCTCCAGGGCGTTCTCGTCTTCACGAACCAGGGCCAGGGCGCAACGGCGCTGCAGGAATTACAGGCCGGCGGCCCCCAGGCCCTCCGCCACCAGGTCACAGCCCTGGTCGCGCTCCTTTCGCGGGCGCAGGCCCGCGCGTCCCGCCTCCGGATCAGGGCAGCCCTCTCCTAAGTCCTCCCAATGATGTTCGGCTCGCCCACTCCATCGTCCCCAGGATTGGAGGGCGGCTGTACGAGGAGTGGGCGTGGATCACTTCGGACCAGTGGGTCCTGGATACCATAGAACACGGCTACGCGTTGGAATTTGTCCGCGCCCCGCAGGGAAGGTTCATCTTCTCCCCTCCAAGCGAAGGGCTGTGCAGTCGACACTGGGCCGTCTTCGGGAGATAGGAGCCATTGTGCCCGTGCCCCCCGGAGAGGTGGGCTTGGGGCCATTATTCCATCTCCTTCGTGGTTCCAAAGAAGGACGGCTCCCACAGACCCATCCTGGACTTGACGGAAGTCAACAAATCCCTCTGGGTGGTCCGATTCCGGATGCGGCAGTGCATCGAGGGGAGTTCCTGGCCTCCTTGGGCCTGACGGAGGCCTACCTTCCTATCCCCATCCGTCGGGAGCATCATCGGCTTCCCCGGTTCAAGATTCTGGACCAACACTTCCATTTTGTAGCGCTCCCGTTCGGATTGGAGACGGCACCGCGCACCTTCACCAAGATACCATGGAGGTCGTGGCGGCCGCCCTTCGGAAGGAGGGTATTCTGGTTCATCCTTACCTGGACGATTGGCTCATTCGAGCGAAATCTTTCACACTTGGTCAGGCGGCGGTGTCCAGGGTAATACAGTTCCTGCAGTCCCTGGGATGGGTAGTGAACTTCTCCAAGAGTTCCCTCGTACCCTCACAGCGCTTGGATTTTTGGGGGTGACTTTCGACTCTCGTCTGAGCGCGGTCTTTCTACGACGGGACACGGCGCTTGCCTTGCGGGAACACATACAGCGGTTCTCTGCGTTACCAGTTCCCAACCCATGGGACTACCTGCAGCTCCTGGGGGTGATGGGCTCCACCGTCGACATGGTCCCGTGGGGCGTGTCCCTCGATCTCCCACATTGGGTGGTGGTCACCACCGATGCCAGTCTCGTAGGCTGGGGGGGCGGTCTGCGAACGCAGCTCTGCGCAGGGGACGTGGTCCGCGGAGGAGACGAAGGGGTCCATCAATCGTCTGGAGACCAGGGCGGCCAGACTAGCTGTGCGCCACTTACTACCACTCCTACGGAATCGGGAGGTTCGGGTCCTATCGGACAACGCGACCATGGTGGCCTATATCAACCGGCAGGGCGGCACTCGCAGTCCACAGGTCGCGCTCGAAGCAGCCATGCTGATGCAGTGGGCGGAACGACATCTGGTCCGTATGGCGGCCTCGCGCATTGCGGGCGTGGACAACGTCCAGGCGGATTTCCTCAGTCGCCAGCGCCTGGACCCCGGGGAATGGTCCCTCTCCGATGCAGCTGCTTGTTCGCCGGTGGGGAACTCCCCACATGGATCTCATGGCGTCCGCGCACAACGCAAAGGCTCCCCGTTTCTTCAGTCGTCGAAGAGAGCGAGGAGCAGAGGGTGTGGATGCTCCGGTGCTCCCGTGGCCAGACCATCTTCTTCTCTATGCGTTCCCGCCATGGCCTCTGGTGGGAAGACTACTTCGCAGATTAGAAGCTCATCGGGGACTCGTGATCTTCGTCGCACCAGAATGGCCACGGAGACCCTGGTTTGCGGACCTTCTCCAACTGGTGATCGACGGCCCCATCCGCCTGGGACATCTCCCTCGCCTCCTGCATCAGGGCCCGGTATTTTTCGACCAGGCAGAACTCTTCTGTCTTGCGGCCTGGCTTTTGAGAGGCAACGTCTCCGCCGCCAAGGTTACCAGGAGGCGGTAGTGTCAACGCTCTTGCGTTCCAAGAAGACTTCGACGTCGGCGACCTACGTTCGGGTCTGGAAGGTTTTCGAATTGTGGTGCATCGACCGGAACACGAGACCCGCAAAGGCTTCGGTTTCTACAAGCGGGGGTAGACAAGGGGCTCACCTATAATTCACTGCGAGTTCAGGTGGCCGCCCTTGGGTTGCTCCTGCGCGACGGGGGCTCTCTGCTTCAGCACCCGGATATTATGCGTTCCCTCAAGGGTGTCAAGCATTTGCGACCTCCGGTCCGGGAACCTTGTCCCGCTTGGAGTCTTAACCTCGTGCTCCGCTCTGTCGGAACCTCCATTCGAACCATTACGCAATGCGACGATTAAGGACCTCACTCTCAAGACAGTGTTTCTGGTGGCCATTTGCTACGCTCGACGCATCTCGGAACTGCAGGCCCTGTCGTGTAGAGAACCCTATCTCCGCTTCTCTGACTCCGGAGTTTCGCTCCGCACTGTTCCCTCCTTCCTTCCGAAGGTGGTGTCTGCGTTCCATGTGAATCAGACGGTGGAACTGCCGTCTCTCTCGTCGTCTGAACCAAGGGCTCTCCGACTTCTGGATGCCAAGCGCACTCTGTGTATCTATCTGGAGGCTACGAATGAGTTCCGGACTTCCGACCATCTCTTCGTACTTTGGTCCGGTCCTCGGAAGGGTTCCCAGGCCTCGAAGACGACCGTGGCCCGCTGGCTGAAAGCCAGCATTGCCGCTTCTTACATTGGGGCGGGGCGGACTCCCCCGCCCGGCATCGTGGCGCATTCTACGCGTTCGCAGGCGGCTTCCTGGGCGGAGACTCGTTCGGTCTCCCCACAGGAAATCTGTCGTGCGGCCACCTGGAAGTCGCTACATACGTTCTCGAGACACTATCGTCTACACCTCGCCTCTTCTGTCTCTGGGCATTTTGGCGAGCAGGTTCTCCAAGCAGGCCTCGCAGGACCCCACCCGGTTTAGGGAAGCTTGGGTACATCCCACGGTCTGGACTGATCCAGGTACGTACAGGGAAAAGAAAATTATTATTTACCTGCTAATTTTCGTTCCTGTAGTACCATGGATCAGTCCAGACGCCCACCGCTTTTGGGTTGCAATCCTGCTCAGCTGCCTTCTATGGGGCGATAGTGATCATTCCTGTTTTTCACGATTTCTCAGTTCTCACTGTATTTCGCAGTCCCTTTTGGGGTTGACACGCTGTTTTCATGTCCTCCTACCCGTTGGTGGGAGGGTTACAGTTCATTCTTTGGTTGTGCGACTGTTTGTTGCCGTTCTCTTTAACCTTGATCCAATACGGGGGTTTGTTTGTTTACTCGGGCTTTGATATACTCGATACTGAACTCCTGCAGAGGGGGTAGTAGTACTTATGGTGACGCCCCCTCAAAGCTTTGGCTGACTCCATCTGCTGGAATGGGGACATAACCCACGGTCTGGACTGATCCATGGTACTACAGGAACGAAAATTAGCAGGTAAATAATAATTTTCTTTTTAGAAGCTATGCGGACGTAGTACTTTCCCGTACATGTTGCTGTTACAGCTTGGATGGCTGTGAATGCTTCTAAAACTGAAGCCTTCTGATTTACCCATCCATAAACCTGCCAACATGTTATACAATATCCTATTAATGGAGAGAGCATCAGGTTTTCAGAAACTGTGCATAATTTGGGTTTTTATTTCAATTCCAAATTAACTTTCTTCACATCTTGTGCACCACTGGATCCTATAACCTTAGAATGCCCCATTTGTGCCCATTCCTGGGAGTCTCTGATTTCTGCATTCATTTTTACTACGATAGATAACAGAGTTGCTTACCTGTAACAGGTGTTCTCAGAGGACAGCAGAGGTTAGTCCTCACACATTGCTGACATCATCAGGATGGAGCCCCGATGCAGAACATTTGTGTCAAAACTTCTAGAAGTCTGCCTAGGCACACTGAGCATGCCCAGCACGCCCTGCACCAGGCGTCCGCACAGGGGTCCCTCTTCAGTCTCATAACATGCAATTACGATTACAATAAAAAATAGAAGAAATCCAACTCCTAACAAATGATTATTTTACTTTCACAAACTCAGCATTACGCTTAGAGTTAACCTGCGGCAAGTCTCTGATGATTCTGAGGCTGTGACTGGCAGAGATTCAGACTATGCACGTTGACGACACATAACCGATGTGATGTACCATACGAACGTCGGTATACAAAAGCAAACAAAATAAATAACTAAATCGCTGAGCCACTTTGAAAATGACTCACTCAATACAGCTGATTTACTAACAATGCATATTAATGCCCTTTAGTAATTAGGTCCCTTAGGTAGCTAAACAGGAAAAATCTAAATCCATAACTAAAGGCTAGGAGGTCAATATTCAAAAGATTTACCCAGCTAAAATCAGGTTTTAAATGGGTAGATCTTACTAAGGAGATGTATTCATTTCAAAATAAAATGAAAAACGTAACAAATAGTAAGAACTCCGACACCCATCACCCCAAACTACCAAAAAAGGCTTGGAGCAGCTAGAGCTTTGTTCGCCATCTGGGGTTATGTGAATTTTCAACTGCTAACATGGGGCCGCCCTGAGCTCTTCATTATATAATCATTTTATTTCTGGAACTCTCTTGGAGAAATTGCCCTAATAAAATGTGGCATTAAACTATGAGAGCTCTGCTTTCAGGCGCCCTCTACTCCTTGTTGAGAGCCGCAGCTGGGGACTGGGGTTGCACGTCTGCCTGTGGTTACCTTTAGTGTAGAAGTGAGCCTTATATTTCTTGTATCTCATAGCATAGACTCCCAGGAGCTCATCTGCATTCATAGGGTAATAGAACATCGTGTTCCTGTTGCTCTACGAAACAAAAATCAGGTTAAAAAGTGATGAGGGATCCAGTTCTTCTTTAAGGACTGATACGAAAGCAATTCTTTTCACAAATATTTTCTATAAATGGAAAAATTCTCACAAGAAATGGGCAAAAAAAAAAAAAAAGACACTTTATTTTGGTTTGACCACAAATTAGAAGTTCTTTATAATGAGTCAAGGAAAATGGAAGACCCCCTCCCCCCCTAACTTCAGACCATCTCATCACACAGTGACAAATGCTCAGGATGTGCTCAAGAGAAGTCCAGGGATACTGAGTCCAATGCGTAACTGACTGCATATACGAGCCAACTTATCCGAGCAACTTTACATAGCTAACTTGTACTGCTGAATACGGACCTCACAGTGTCTAGGAAATCAGCAGTAATAGACTCTGGGGCTTCTGTGTAAAGATTAAAGTCTCTCTCTCTCTCTGTTTGTGAGACTTTAGCAATGCTCTCGATGCGTTTGAGAAGATCTTGAAGACAGGATGAGTTATTGCATGGATTGTGGTAAGACATGAGAACATATCATATATATAACACAATAATAATGTCTTTTTCTACATGTAATAATCTATTAATACATTAATGAAAACCAACTTAGTAAAATGTAACACAAAGTTTAATTTAAAAAATGCAATGAAATCTCGCTGAGTACATATGTTGTCATAGCACAAATCATTCACACACATGCATTCATACTCACAAATGCTAATACACAATACATTTTGGGAATTACATCAAATGTTTACACATGTAACTCTTACACGTACAAGAAAACAGCTCAAAATAGAACTACGGTAAAAGGAAAGAACATTGTAACACTTCATGAAATGTAACAATGTATCACTAAGGAATGAACTGACTAAACATCAACAAAGAAAGAATGTAACAGATGATAAAGATACTTTTAACCACTGAAACCTGGTTTACAATGTTCACACTCAATACAGCTGATGGCTAATGTTCAAAGTAAATAGCTTGCTGCTTGCTGTTGCAAACGGATGTGACATCCCAACAAAGAATAAATTCACTTTGTTTCACCACATGGGCTTCCTCAGGGGATATTTATCAACCCAACTGGAATCATGCAGCAGTTATGAGACAATATCAGATCACAGCCCTTCTAATATCTATAAATGAAATACAAATATATACCTGATTGATGATGTCATTGCTTCAGGGTTCTTCAGCTCCACCTTCGCCCTCAGCTAGCTGACGAGTTCCCATTATTACTCTACGCGCTCCTGTCTCTGTGATCCTGTGGTGCCACTACCGGACCTTCTTGGACTCTGGACCCTGCCTGGTATCCGCTCCTCGGGGCGGTGCCCATGTTCCATACGGGGACTGTCGGTGCTTCCCCGCTCCTCGGGGCGGTGCCCATGTTCCATACGGGGACTGTCGGTGCTTCCCCGCTCCTCGGGGCGGTGCCCATGTTCCATACGGGGACTGTCGGTGCTTCCCCGCTCCTCGGGGCGGTGCCCATGTTCCATACGGGGACTGTCGGTGCTTCCCCGCTCCTCGGGGCGGTGCCCATGTTCCATACAGGGACTGTCGGTGCTTCCCCGCTCCTCGGGCGGTGCCCATGTTCCATACGGGGACTGTCGGTGCTTCCCCGCTCCTCGGGGCGGTGCCCATGTTCCATACGGGGACTGTCGGTGCTTCCCCGCTCCTCGGGGCGGTGCCCATGTTCCATACGGAGACTGTCGGTGCTTCCCCGCTCCTCGGGGCGGTGCCCATGTTCCATACGGAGACTGTCGGTGCTTCCCCGCTCCTCGGGGCGGTGCCCATGTTCCATACGGAGACTGTCGGTGCTTCCCCGCTCCTCGGGGCGGTGCCCATGTTCCATACGGAGACTGTCGGTGCTTCCCCGCTCCTCGGGGCGGTGCCCATGTTCCATACGGAGACTGTCGGTGCTTCCCCGCTCCTCGGGGCGGTGCCCATGTTCCATACGGAGACTGTCGGTGCTTCCCCGCTCCTCGGGGCGGTGCCCATGTTCCATACGGAGACTGTCGGTGCTTCCCCGCTCCTCGGGGCGGTGCCCATGTTCCATACGGAGACTGTCGGTGCTTCCCCGCTCCTCGGGGCGGTGCCCTTGTTCTACCACCGGTCACTACTGGCACCTCCCGCTCCTCAGGTAGGTTCATGTCATCATCTGGAGACCTGACTCGGGCTTCCCGCTCTGCGGGTTGGCCTACGTCATCGCATCAGTACTTCCTTCGCTGCACAGCTTCGCCCCTTCAGGGTTGCCTCTCCGAAATACCTCCTGCACGTCCTGTCTCGCGCTCCCCACTCTATGGCTCTGCCATTTCTTCGGAGGTCTCTGCCCAGGTACTGATCTCCAGCCTGTCTACTTACCGAGGGGACCTCTCCACAGTTTCACCCAGAGCTCCCCATTGTGCCAGACCTCGCCTCCCAGCAGTGTGGACCTGTGGGGCTCCTCCCCACAGGTGGTAACAACTCTCACCTCAGGCCAAGGGTCCACAAACCATTACAGATGCAATCTAATAAATCACAGCTATAAATAGGATTTCTATTACAGATTATAGAAATCCTGGGGAAGGAGAACTTGAAAGAAAAGGATTATTTAAGTGCCATACTGCACCATACATTTCCTGTTTTATGCATATGGGGAGCAGTGAGAGAAATCTCGATCCTTCTATAGGGAATGCATCACCCACACTAGTATAACAGATCTCAGGAGGAACACTCACCTTTCCACCACGGAAAAGCAGCTCACTCAAGTCAAACCCATCCAGGGTTACGTTAGGATATGGTGTGCCAGTAATGGAAGCCAGAGTGGGAAGGATGTCCAGGGTGCTGGCTAGTTCATGGGTCACACCTAGGCATAGAATATTAATGCAGCAAAATGTGACAACACAGCAAAGACAGGAAGATTTTCCCTTTCTTTTTAAGTAGTGTATTTTGTGATGTTAGACCACTTGGAAATCTAGAAATAAAGATCAACAAACAAGATGTAGGCAAGACAATTATTGGAAATTTTTTGGATAAACTAAATAGGAAGTGAAGGAAATGGAGAGCACAGATCAATGGCATATTCCATTGAAGTATACTTGAAGAATTGTTATATTTATATACATACAAACGACTAACTAATAGATTTTAAAACAGGAATGATAACTTTAAGAGAATTGTGCACGATCCCATTTTCATGTGCATATGGTCTCATGCACATGAATTTTATGCACTTTTTTAAATTTGTTTATTGACTGGATAAACAAATTATAAACACTCAATCATATGTTTACAAAAGTACAAGTGAAACAACTTAAGTACCCCAAAAATTAGCTCATCTCACAAAGAACATTGTACATCTACAAACATCATCCTCTAAACCAAATAACATAATTATCATTATTCATATTGGGGTCGATTTTAAAAAAAAAAATGCACGGGCATCCATTTGCGTGTGTGCGGTTCCTGGCGGGCACACATGGATGCTGCTATTTTATAACAAGAAATAGTCAATTCTGGAATAATGTCAGGCCATTGGGTCCCTTAGTTGCCATATGTCAATGACACCCCAAGAACCTATGACCTCTGCTGACACGAGGCCCACTGGCCTCCACCAGAGTTATCTAAAAGGGGGTAACGTGTCATATTAAAGTCACCATCTTAAATAGCAGAAATCTGCCCATTATATCCCTAACTATCGCTTTTACATCAACTATCAAATTATATGCAAACAGAATCCATACCCCACCATATTTTCTGTCTTAAGCAGCTGCAGTAAAGTATTGTGTAGGGAATTTATTTTGAGTGCATTAATTTAATATATCTCACTCTTAAATGCATTTCCTGACAAAAAATTATATTCACTCTCATATTCTCTGCTTCTTTCAGTAATAATTTTCTCTTCATTGGTGAGTTCAATCCCTTTACATGCAGGGACATTATCTTTATTACACCCATATTGTAGACAGTTTACCTGGCACCTACACACACACACTCAGTCGCACCCAAACAGCTTCCCTTCCCTCCACACCCACACCCACCAACCACACAAAACTCAGCTCTGATTCACATACCCTAATTTTACCCCACACCACACCTCTCTCCTCCCCATTCCCTCAATCCCAGATTACACCAGACCCCCACCTAGTGTACACCCTCCCACTGAAGGAATGACCTCCATCCAGCCCCTCCCCCCAATCTCAAACAGACATTCCAACCACTCTAAGGTTAACAACACCCCCCCCCCCCCCAATACAACCAGGTCTCCCACTTAACCACTAAAGTGATAAACTTTAATTCTGAGGAGCACAAAAGAAGTTATCTCCTTCCCGCGTCTTCGATTAGCCTCCTCACACTCTCGCTGTTCCAGGTGACTGCCTCTGTAGTCTTCTACCTGCTCCCGCTGCTCTCTTATTCCTTTCTCCTAGGTAAGAGAGCTGTATTCATGTGGTGTTCCCCCACCGGCATCGTAATCCCCACATCACTCAAAAGTCCATAGCTACAGCCACTGTTTCACCTTAGTGGACTTGCCCTTTATAGAAACAGCCACTGGTATTTAACCTCCTCTGAAGTCTGTGTTTCTTTATAGTGAATACTGATAAGTCTTGAAATACCTCCATTTTTTGATCTTTCCAGAGAATATGGCCCATTCTTCTGGCCTGGATGGCCACTTTTTCCTTAACCACGAAGCTGTGGAGACATGCAACAGCTTTTTTAAAATCAAGGCGTTAGGCAGGAAACCTGCTGCTGAGGCGTTGGTAGGTGGTCCAGGGATTCCTTATATAGTCTGGGCCACTGATGTCATTAAAGGGCACCACAGGACTTCTCATCATGGGCCCTTTGATTACCACCGTACATGTACATGTAGGGAGGCCTCAGGAAGAAGCAGATTCATGGCGGCGGTCAGACGTGTGCTGCCCTTGGCTGCAGTTATTTGCTGGTGGCATCTTAGCCACAAAGCGACACCAACGGTGCTTGGGGTGAGTACGGTGGCTTACAGGGCCATTCCTTAAGCCACCAAAAGTAACACGACTAACTAATCCAGGTCACTAGTACCTGGCAGGATTCCTAAATTCAATAGGTTCCATGCTGCTTATCCCAGGAATTTCCCCAAGTCCACTTTAATAATGCTTTATTGACTTTTTCTGCAGGAACTTGTCCAAATCTTTTTTTAAACCAAGCTACTCTAACAGCTTTTACCACATTCTTCGGCAACGAAATCCAGAATTTAATTATGCGTTGAGTAAATGCAAGTTTGCTTACCATAAATGGTGTTTTCCATAGATAGCAGTTTTCCATAGATAGCAGTCTGATTTAGTCATGTTACCTATCTTTCTCTCTCTTCTCCTGTCTCCCTTACCCCCCTCCTTTTTTCTGGCCTGCTCCCATCCCCTGCCCCCTGTTCATTGTAATTTCCTCCTTTAATTGAGTTACTTGTAAACCGGCGTGATGTGCCATACGAACGTCGGTATATTAAAAGTTGTTAAATAAATAAATAAATAAAATGTTCTTTGGTTGACAATTTGGTATCATGAGGGTGGCGCTACGTCTCCAAGATTGCATAGTTTTTAGATGTGCACCTGTGCGGCTTTTCCTGCGCATTCCCTGCAGCTTTCCTCGGTTGATGATAAAGCCCATATCATGCAGTAACGTATACAGCTGTCTAGGGAGGACATCCTGCTATTTATGGAATAAACACTGTTTACGGTGGGCAAACTTGCATTTTTCCATCAATAAGCAGGCTGAATTAGTCATGCTCTCTGGGAGTCCCAAGCTCAGGGTTGCCTTGACTGTGTGAAAAACACAATCTATTTCTCCTTTCTTGCAATTAGACACTTCTTCTCCTTTTGGTTTTTTTTTGCAGCCCATCATCTTTGTGGACAGCCCTTCAGTCCTTGTAACGTAGTTTAAGATTGCTAATCCCACTGAGCTGCTGGATGCTGTTTGCTGAGGCAATAGTAGGATGTGAATATATGAATCTATGACCATGTAGCTGCTTTAAAAATATCCTGAATCAGAACATTGTAAAATTGTAAACATTGTAAAATTTGTGCTATGGGGGCAGCAGTTGCTCTCACCAGATGAGCTCTGATGGAATCTTCCAGTTTAGCAGAATGTGCTGCATAGCAGAATTGAATATATTGTTATCCAATTTCACAGGCGCATTTGGATTAAAAAGGACGAACAGTTGGGATGTATGCTTGATGGACTGAGTCCTTTTCTTGTAATAGGCTAAAGCTCGCTTGCAGTCTAATGTGTGCAATGTCCTCTTTCTGTGAATACCATGAGGTTCTGAAAAAATGTGGGCAAAGAGATGGTTTGATTCAAATGGAATGCAGAGACCACTTTCGGTAAGAAAGAAGGATAGGTCTGAAGCAAGACTTTGTCATGGTAGAATTGCCAGTATTGGGAAGAGTGTCCCAACCCTTGAAGTTCACTTGCTCAACTTGTGGATGTTATTGTAATCAGAAAGATAACCTTCCAAGTGCTTCAAAGACACCAGAGGTTCAAATGGTGAAAGCATGAGTCTTTTTAAGACCACATTTATGTTCCATGGAACTGGAGGTTTTTGGATTGGAGAGCGAACGTAGAGAAGGCCTTTCATGAAGCAAGATACTATAGGATGAGTAGAAATGGAATGTCCATCCTTTGTTGCATCATAAGCTGCTATGGTGCTTAGATGAACATGTATGGATGCTTTGCTAATCCCAACAATGAGAGTGTGTGAAGGTATTCCAGTAAGTACTCTGGCATGCAAGTGAGGAGGTCAATGCTATTGGCATAACACCATTCCCAGTATCTTTTCTATTTGAAGGCATAATTTCTCCTGGTTGAAAGCTTTCTTGCTGACATTATAATGTTTTGAATGTTTAAAGGCAGCTGGAAATGTTCCTGAACTGTCCATTCAATCTCCATGCCCATCAGATGGAGGGAGGAATGCATCGGATGGAGCAGAGTTCCCTCTTCCTGGGAAACTCTATTGTATAATCAAAAAGACTTTGTTGTCCTTGATGAAGATGTAGTAGACTGGTGCTTGCTACAGCATGCTGCCCTGGATCATCAAAGGTCCATTTGAATACAGTCACAAATTGAACCAGATCTCTTAGCAAGGAGTCTGAGTGTTCCCATAGAGGGGAAGCCCAGGCCAGGGCCTTCCCTTTGAGGTGAGACAGGATAAA
Organism: Rhinatrema bivittatum; assembly: GCF_901001135.1. NCBI lineage: Eukaryota > Metazoa > Chordata > Amphibia > Gymnophiona > Rhinatrematidae > Rhinatrema > Rhinatrema bivittatum. Next base: position 495,789 of record NC_042627.1, read on the forward strand.
TGTGACCTTTGTCAAGTCGTCCTGGTAGACAGAAGGCTGCAGAGCAAATTGCATAGAGCACTGGTTTATGAACCCTCTGCAGAGCTTGGAATCGCCATTGAAACAAAGAGGCACTGGAAATGCCAACAAGGCACGTAGTGATGATGGAGGTGGCTGTGGAGGAGAAGCCAAGGTAGAAGTTGAATCCCTGTTCAGGACGTTGAACCGGGAATGGAGACGTCCAATGGAGGTGGCCAATGCCTCCAAGAACTGCTGCTGTTCTTGTACCTTGGAAGCCAGGTCGGTGATGACCTGGGAGGCACACTGCTCCACCGAATCCATGGCCTTTGCAACCTGTTGCATAGGAGGTGGATCCTTGGGCTGAGGTGGGGTTGATGCAACTCGTAGGTGAGGGCCTATGGGTTACCCACCATCAGCAGGTGGAGTGGGCTGAAGCTGGAGGCCACTGGAACTTCACCTATACCAGCCCACGTTCCCCTCGGGTTGAGCCTTTGGGTGCCAGGGCCGGCAGGACTTAGGCAGGCCTCAAGGTTAGGTACAGTTAGTAGTTGGTTCAGCCCAGAGACAGCAGCCAGCAGGTGGCGTGGTCCTAGCCTGGACAGGATGTGGAACAAGAACAAGCTGAAGGTGATTGAGCAAAGGAAGGCCGAAGCCTTAATAGTCCGTGTCCAGAGGATACGGACAGAGGCATCACTGTCAGGCTTGAATGGAAGCTGGTGGCACATGGAAGGTGTAGCAAGCAACGTGGAACTCTGGACTCAAGAAAGTCTGAGGCGAAGACATTCATAGCAATGGTCAAGGCACGGAGAAGGCAGGTGTAGTCAGATGTAGCAATGGTCAAAGCATGGAGAAGGCAGGCAAAGTCAGACGTAGCAATAATCAATGCACGAGAAGGCAGGCGTGGTCAGGCATTGCAATGGTCAGACTTGGAGAAGGCAGGCAAGGTCAGACGTAGCTATGGTCAAGGCACGGAGAAGGCAGGCGTGGTGAGAAGTAGCAATAATCAAGGCACGGAGAAGGCAGGCATGGTCAGGCATAGCAGTGGTCTGGCTTGGAGAAGGCAGGCGAGGTCAGGCATAGCAGGGGTCAGGCTTGGAGAAGGCAGGTGAGGTTGCTGTGATGGTCAGAACCGGGAAGTCAATCAGCACACAGACGAGACAAACACGGAACAGGAACCAGGAACGTGGAGAAATAGGAACACAGGGCAAAGCTCACGGAGAAGCAACGAGTACGAGGAAACCTGGACCAAGAAGACCTGTTGCAAAGGCAATGCTTCAGTGCGAGGCCTGAGCATTTAAGCGCTGCGGGAACTGACATCAGCATCCGGGTCCACAGCCATTTTCCGCCACAGGCCCTTTATAGGTTTCACTGGTGCGCGCGCGCCTAGGGAGGGGCGTAGCGCCGCCAGCAGCATCTCTCTGTGAATCCCGCGGAGAGGCCTGACGAATGGAGGCATCCTGGCTGGAGGTCCTGGGAAGTGGAGCAGGGCCAGAGGTGCTGGCGGAAGTCCGAGGTTGGGACTGGTGGGCCACCGCCACCTGTGATGAGGAACTGGAGCCTGAATCCCGTGCAGAGAGGGGGGAGGGCCGCACCGTGGGGCTGCTGTGGGCAGCAAGTGTAACAGATTTGCAAAATTGGATTTAATCCCAAGGTTCTCTTTGTGTTAGCTAAAAAACTCTCTAATCCACCTACTACACATAAGAAGGATAGAGAAGGTTCTAATTACTCTATTGCCTTCATGAGTTTAAGGATTTTCTAATATCTAAGGTATAAAACTTGATAGCGAGTTGTCTGTCCTGGTCTCTGCCCTGCACTACACCTTCAGAAGTACATCCACCTTTATGGTCTGAATTTGATTCTACATCTGCTTTTGAAATTGGCCAGGCTAATTCCAAACTCAGTCCCTCTTACTGCGCTCTTAACATTTGCAGTGTGCCCATCTTGAAGTGTTGTAGAGATCTCATTGCACCTACACTAAGCAAGATTATCAATCTTTCCTTATCTGAAGGGATTGTACAACCTAGTTTGAAACAATCTGCCATTAGGCCCTTACTAAAGAAACCTGGTCTTGATGCGTCAATACCAATGAACTTTAGACCTATTTCTTCCTTATCTTTCCTTCTTAAGTTTCTTGAGAACGTCGTCTTGAAGTAATTATCTGCTTTTATTGAGGAACATCAGACCCTTGACTCTTTACAAGTTGGTTCAGAAAATCTCTCAGCACAGATTTTACAAATTTTTCTTCTTGATCATGTCAAACATGGACTTGATAATGGTCATTTTTATGTTTTGGTCATGTTAGATATCTCTTCAGAATTCGATACTATTGACCACAAGGTATTGTTATCTCACCTTAAAAAATGTGGGATATCCGGCCAAGTATTAGCCTGGTTTACATCTTACCTCGCTAATAGATTTTCGCAGATTAAAATAGGAAGCCAATGTTCTACATGGTTTGCTAACACCACTGGAGTTCCTCAAGGCTCTGCTTTATTGTCTGTTATTCAACATCTATTTAAGTCCTATCTGCAAAATCCTGCCGAGTTTATGTGACAGATACAGAATCTATGCTGAACACATTCAATATTTTGTCAAAATGAATTCCACCTGATCTGAGATGGCGAGCGGTATTGGAATTTGTTTGTCAGCTATAAAACAGTGGTTACAACATAATAAACTCTCCCTTGATCTTGGTAAAACTGAGTTTCTGGTTGTCAAATTTTCCAATAGTGTTATCGTTCCTGCTAATATAATCTTGAATAACACTCAATTTCCCATTTCATCCCATGTTAAAAGTCTTGGTGTATGGCTTGACTCCAATTTATCCTTTCATCAACATGTTAAGTGTTACAAAAAATGTTTTTTTTAAATTGAGGGTTTTATATGGCCTAAAAATTCTCCTTGAGCCAAGTCATTTTAGGTTGGTGGTTCAGGCATCAGTGTTACCCATCATTGCAATGCCATATACCTCGGCCTTCTTGAGCTGACTTTAAAACCTCTTCAACTTCTCAATTCCACAGCACATTTAATCGCTAAACACACTGATCACATTACCCCTCCCCTCTAATCCTTCTTCAATGGCTTCCAGTTCGCTTTAGAGTCCATTCTAAGATACGCCTTATGATTCATAAACTACTCAGTACCTCTTCTTTCCCTTGGGTTAACTCACCCTTACGCATCTATCAACTGACCAGTAACATTAGATCTTAGGAGAGGGGCCTTCTGGAGGTGCCCTCACCAAAAACAGCTAGATTAGCAACTATAAGAGATTGTGGTTTCTCTGTAGGAACACCCATTTTATGGAACTCCATACCCGCATATTTTAGACTTGAAGCAAGCAGGTAGTGAGATCTGGATTTTAGGGTTCTATTCCTGTGTCATGAAACCTGTGGAGTTTTGAAAAACTGTGTAACCGTTCCATAATTTTCCCTGATTAGCATGCGGTTATTTTGATTTATGACTATCATTATTTTGTATGTGCATTTCTGATTGTATGATTTCATGTTATTTAATCATTATGTATGTCATTTTGTAAATCGCTTACAGCTTTTTCAGAAAGTGATTAATACATTTTAATAAACAAACAAACCAACAAGCTGAGTCATGACATTCAGCAATGATCAAGTAAAAGGTACCTGGGGTGATCCGGCCTGGCCAATAGGCAATAGCTGGTTCTCTCACCCCACCCTCATAAGTAGTGGCTTTCCCACATTTCAAGAGGCCAGAGTTTCCTCCACGGGACATTCTCATCGTCTCAGGGCTACAGAGAGAGAGAGGGTGGGGGAGAGATACACTTAGATTACAAGCCTTTTGGAAACAAATACCTACTATACCTGAAAGGCACCCGCCTTGAGCTACCAATGAAAAGGAATGAGCTATATCTAAATAAATAAAATACATAATAACCCTAAGAACTGGAAACATTGATAAGAAAAGGATCCAAATAAGGGGGAATCTGGTAGGCAGAAAAAGCAGCACTGTTCCTGAGAAAACTAAAGAGTTAAACTCAAGATGTTTGGTAACTAGGGTTAACCTTGGTTGTGCTCCTGTAGAAACTGAGGGATGGCGTTAAATCATGCTCAACCTGCAGCGGGTAATTGTGTGCATTTTCTCGTGCTGACTTTACACATATAGGGCTGGATTTCAAAACACGCGTGTAAAACCTGGGGGATCACACGCCAGCAGGAGCACAAGGTTAGATAGAGAATTTGGGGGGATTTAGGATAGGGATAGGAGGAGGGCAAGATAGGGGAAGGGTGGTTAGGTTAGGGGGTTGGGAAGTTCCCTCCCAGTCCGCTCCTTAATGCCAGCGCACGCATGTTATAAAATCATGCATCATGTGTGCGCGCCAGGTAGCGAGCACACATGGATGCACACACACAATGTTTTAAAATCTACCCCATAATGTGTTCAGTGGCATCGCCCTCGCTCCACAGCTGCGCCTCTCATGGGTGCGTCTCCGGTATACCTCCTGCCTGCCCTCTCTGCGGTTTGCCTGACGCCTTCCCTCTCGGGGTCTCACTCCAGGTACTATCGGCAGTCTGCTTGTCTACTGGGGAATTCCTCCTGACTCCTCGGGACCTCTCCACAGTCTCACCCAGAGCTCCTTGCCATGCCTGACCTCGCCTCCCGACGATGTGGGTCTGTGGGGCTCCTCCCCCAGGTGCTACTAACGCTCCTCGAGCCAAGGGTCCACATAACCACTAGGAGGTTTTCCCTGTTGTTCAATGAAGGACTCTTTATCTATTTAAAGTCTTTTCTATAGCGTCGCTAAGTTATATACCATCGCAACGGTTTACAAGTAGGCACATAAGTACTACGGTACATTTTAACAGGTGCCATTAAGTTTCGGTTACATTAAATCAAAAATACGTTCCCTAATTCACTAGTTCCATTCGGTTTGATAGTTGTTTTATGATGTCTAGGTACATGTTAGCTAGGTTTAATGCTTTTTCTATTGTGTAGAATTAATTGATCATCATCTGCATAGATGTAATGTCTGATTCCTAATCCTGCTTCATTCAAAAGTCCAAGAATATCTGGAAAGAAGAATTGTGAGAGTTGTTTTTCATCTGGAGATCCCCATCAGAGTCTTCATCCCAGGAAAAGAAACGTTGAGAGAGTTGGAGAAGCTGGAGCAACAGTACATCAAGTATTTTTCCAGACAGGAATTCTGCCTACATTTAGGAGATCCTTTTCCATGTCATGGAGGGTAAGATATAATACCGAGGTACTCTTGCATTGTTAGAGGGAAGTTATGGAAGTCTGAGTCTGGGCATGGACATCCAGGAATAAATGTGTAGTGGAAGCTATGCAGCAGTAACGTTTAATTTTGGAAGACCCGTCCAGAGAGCTTGGTCTGTTTATTCTGATAGCAAAAGTTATCCCCCCCTTTCAGAGAATCCGTACCCCAGGGCTTTTGGTGAGGAATTAGCCTTGGGTCTGAGTGTGACACTTACCTTCCTAAATAATACTAGGAGAGGGGCTACACTTATGACTTTTGAGTACCTATTCTGGAAGGGTCAAAGGGATTAATTTCTAAAAATTATATAATCTGATCAATATAAGGATCAGGTTCAATATTAGTTGTCAGATTTAAATTAAACCTTCTAGCCAAGAACTCCAATCAATCAACATGGTGTTTCCATGTTTTCCTTTCTTGGCTTTAATCTCACACATGCTACATCCATAAGCTAAAACTATCATTTCTCCGATTTCTGCGGAGGAACATTTTTATGCTTTTCTCCATGTCTTAACTACTAAAGCGTTCTCTTTTATAGTCTCCCAAGTTCCATAGTTCTTGACTTTAGGATTTTGGATTACTGCTAAGTCTCTGACCTTTTTTTCTATACATCATCCTCATTTTTCTACTCTTCTAATGCCTATCTCTTTAAATAAATAAATTAGCCACAGATGATGACATATCTGCATTGCATCTTGCATTGAAAGATGTAACAATTTTCTTCTCCTCTTCAACTCTCAACCTGCATTCAGTATCTCTTTAGAACATTTCCCTAACTGTATTCTTAACCTAAATTCAAAATCTAACCTTTTCCTAATCCACTTATTCCTTGCTGATAAGTGATCATTTTAGCATGATTAAACTTCAATTAAGTATCATATTACTATGCATGTTACAAGCATACAATGCAAAGCATTTTGGGATACCTGTATGTGAAACAGATTGAAGTTTTGGGAAAATAGATAGTGCTAAAAGCCTGCAAGTCAATACGTTTGCACCACAAAATCTTCAGGTTATTGCAGAAACCAGCCAGGAAAATAGTATAGGCCTTTCTTTTGGAATTATCTTCTTGTCTGCTAGAACATTTCTAGCACATCTTTGTGCCAGTAATACAAACTAGAACAGAGGAAGGTTAAAATTATGCATCAGGATAATACAATCATCCATACCCATTGTCTGATGTGAAGAAAACCAGCGTATTGTTCTCTACCCCATAGTCTCGCAGGGTCTTTACCAAGGAACCTACAGAAGCATCAAATTCCAGAAGAGCATCTCCAAATGGCCCCCGCGGAGACTGACGAGCATATTCCCTACTTGCAAACTGGGGATAGTGTGTATGCTGAAAAGATAAGAAAATATGAGAAGTATATTTAAAGTGTGAATGCAACCATAATAACTTAGCTTATGCATAGTCATAAACATCACAGGAGCAGGGGAACAGAGGATAAGAACACATTTTCAGAAAGATGAAGGTCAAATAAGTTAAGAACATAAGAACATGCCATGCTGGGTCAGAACAAGGGTCCATCAAGCCCAGTATCCTGTTTCAAACAGTGGCCAATCCAGGCCACAATACCTGCAAGATCCCAAACAAAAATATATCACTTGCTGCTATCATGCAGTGATAAGTAGTGGTTAAAAATAGTTTATTTTCTCCTCCAGGAATTTATCCAAGCCTTTTTGAAAATCAGCTATACTGACTGCCTTAACCACATCCTCTGGTAATGAATTCCAGAGCTTAGTTGTGCATTGAGTGAAAAATAATTCTCTCTGATTTGTTTTCAATGTGCTAATTACTTACTTCATGGCGTGCCCCCTAGTCTTTGCATTTTTTGAAAGAGTAAATAATCAGTTTACATTTACCCATTCTATTCCACTCATGATTTATAGATCTCTATCATATTCCCCCCCCCCCCCCCCCTTTGATATTTCTTCTGAAAGTTGAACAGTGCCAAACTTTTTAGCCTTTCCTCGTAGGGAAGCCATTTCATCCCCTTTATCTTTCTGGCCACCCTTCTCTGTAACTTTTCCAATGCAATTAATTACATATATATATATATATATTTATATTTACAGCTACATTTTTGTCATAAATAAAGAACATGAAATTGTTACAGCATATCATAAAGACATATTTGCATAAACATGACAGGTATCTGAAGAAGCCTCTTTCCAACAAATAACATGTATAATATGCAAATCAGCAATGACCATTCTGCACCCAACAGTCTCCATCATGTAATTACATCTATGGGTTGATTAACCTGAGAAAGATGAAAGAAATAAGGACCCCATACAGTTTCAAGTTTGTGAGCCTCACATTTTAAATCAAAACGCAGCTTTTCCAGATCTGCGGTATTGCTCACCTATACCAGCTAGTATTGTATGTTCAGAGTAAATTTCCAGAAGGTCAGGCTGCTAAAAGGAGTTGTTCCACCAAGGGCCTATTCTTAACCGGGATTCCTGATCCATCCCAATGACTCAATAATGCCTCAAAGACCGAACCTCTTCCTGATACTATAGGGTCTCCCTGGTGGTTTATCAAGAGACTTATGAATTTTGGGTGCAAAATACATATAGGGCATATTGAAACACTCTATTTACAAGTACCTTTTTTGATATAAAATGATCATTTAATGCTTTATCCAAAATATTATTGATCTGCTATTAAGTTCACTTAGAGAATAGCCATTGCCATTAGCAATGGTTACATGGAATAGACTTAGTTTTTGGGTACTTGCCAGGTTCTTATGGCCTGGATTGGCCACTGTTGGAAGCAGGATGCTGGGCTTGATGGACCCTTGGTCTGACCCAGTATGGCATTTTCTTATGTTCTTAGTCATGATTTCCTGTCCTGGATCACTATCGATGCTTTCATAAACGATAGCATTAAGCAGCTGTCGCCATGCCTCCTCCTCATACTTCACTGTATCCATAACCACCAGGGCACCCCCTTTGTCCACTCCCTTAATCACTATCTCTCTATCCTTTCGCAATTGTTGTATAGCTAACTTCTCATCTCTTGAAATATTAAATTTAATCCACTCATCCTGAGCTTCTAAATCCTCCACATCTCGTGTGACTAATGTCTCAAAGGCAATTATAAGGGGACTGGGAGGCTCCAAAGGCATCCAGCTTGTGGATTTTATTGGCATATTGTTAATAGGAACCACTTGTTGGGGACCAAAAAAATCCTTTAGTCTGAGTCTACGAAAAAACATTTTTAGTTCTATTCGGGCATTAAAACTATCATGTTTGCTCCTTTATTCAAGACGTCCATTGCAGGATTGGAGAGATGTTTAGAGGATAAATTTACCACATTATTTGAATGATTACTCTGTTGGACATCATTACCTCTTCGATTACCTATGAAAATTATATGGTTCTCTATATCCAAATTGCTTCTTGATCCTAGGATTGTATTTCAGCTCGAGCGGCGGTTTATGTATTCAACGGCGCAGTAAGTTTGGGCTGTGGTGGTTTTGAAATGGATCTGTTAATAGATTATGCAGTAGAGAATTTGCTTGATGAAGTACATACATGTGAAGCATAGTAGAGGAAGAATGGCTGCTTCTGTCCGACAGCTCTGGCTATGAATTCCCTTGAAAACTTTCTATAAAGTGGCACCAGCTCAGGGAAGTTCACCGGTTGCTGGATGATCTTGTCATTTTGAAAGACAGGGAGGAGCACTACATCTTGGTCACACATCCCAAAACATTTAGTATCAGGCGGGAAGCAGGTAAGATTCTGGCAAGGACCCTGAAAAAAAAAAATGGAAGAGCCAGAACAAAGGCAATAAAGGGTCATTGGTTTTTTTTATAACCTTATTTATTCTGACATCTCATACTTTATTTCTCCATTTTGCCATTCTTATATTTTCAGGAAACTAAAGTGTGTGTGAGGCACATTGGATTGTTTACATTTAAAACTTCCATCATATAAGTTTGAAATGTATTTCATTTGAGATCCAAACACATTTACATAGCTGCATGTGAAATCTCTTGCCTCAATAAACTGGTTAGTCTAAGAGATGCTACCTATCTCTTACCTTTTTTGCTAAACCAGACTAACACAGCTATCTCTCCAAAAATTAAACTAGCAGTAACTAACTTGAAGAAATCTTAATTATTAAGAATAACTAAATTGAAGAAAAGGATTTTCCTGAACCATTGATGTTCCTCAGAACTTTTTAGGATATCACAATAGAATCTATTCATCAGACACAGACTAGGTCAAATGCTGATTAAATCAAGTTAAATAGTATCTCAGGACAAGTGTACTATGTTATATATATATATGTGTGTACTTTAAGAATAGCAAGGGCTCGAAAAAAAATTCCCAGGACTACTAAATGGCATATAGGCTACTCCATAAATTTCCTTTTACTTCCCTCCGAGTTATCCAGCTAGTCCAGTTCAAGCATGCACCTCAGAGGTGGAACAGAAATGTAAATCTTATTGCAAATCTCAACTTTGAAAAGTTTTTGTTATGACTTGTGAACCCTGGGCTGAGGTGAGAGGTGTCTCCGCCCACAGGGAGGAGCTCTGTGGGCCTCACCATCAGTAGGCGCGGTCTCAGTGGTGTCAGACACAGCTGTGGACTAGAGTCTTTATTAAGAGAAGAGAAAGGCACAGCCTGTGGAGTGGGAGGTGCAATAAAAGTATAGTTCTGAGCAGAGGGGTATACCCATGGGAGATTCCTCTGATGTGAAGATCCAGTAGTGGCCCGCAGAGCGGGATATGCCAGGAAATCTCGCACTACCTCTCTCAGTTGGGACGGACTTCTTCTTCAGAGTATACTTGACTGACATTGCAGCATATCACAATCGTGACAATGGAGCAGCTATATCAATTCATCATCTGATCTCTCGATTCATGAGAGGCCTTAATCAAATTTGCTCAGTGTGGGAATGAGTGGTGGTTCCCACAGGCCTGGAGACAAACTAAACGGAATCCAGCCTTCTTACATCTGCAAGCGACGGGCATATCCGTATTCTTTGGCTCGTCTGTGTCATGTGTTTTGCTGCGCCGTGCTTTCACGTAACCTGCAGCTTTGATATTTGGCGCGGTTTGCTTTTAGCCACAGTTTGCGCAGTGGCTCTCCTCTGCGCTGCTGTAGCCACTTGAGATCTGTCGGGATGGCTATGGACGCAGCCCACCGTTAAAATCTGGCTGAGGTTTATTAGGCCTTGTTCTGTCAGTCTCCTTTAGGGATGGAGCATAATTCTCAGAATTATGCTCCATCCCTAAAGAATTAACAGGAGAGAGGGTAGGAACCCTCTCTCCTGTTAATTCTTGCTCCTTTAAGTGGGCAACCTCAGCCCTCTGCCTTTGCATGCGAGGAGTCATTCTCCCGCAGTCCCTGCAATTGGCTGAGTCAGACCCCAAGCAGACAGCAATAATTATGCCCATCAGTGAGCAACATTACATACCTACATGAGCAGTATTTGAAACCTGGGCACTTGGACATCATAGCACTGATAAATGCTGTTTGGGGTATCGCTGACCCAAAAATTTGAAGCATGGAAAAAACCAAACTGAGGAGAACTGGCAATCAGCAATTACGCGGAAATGCCGAGCATGCCCAACAGAGCAAAGCTAATTCAGCATGCCCAGACAGCATGGCTAATTTATTGTACATTGCTTCAAGTTGGCTTATAGAAGTGGTTAATAAATGTATATAAAATAATAAATAATATGTAAAGCTATTTAAAGAGTGGCAATGCTTATTCCAATTTAAAATACACCTAATATATTTATGGGACTTATATAATTTGTTTCTTAATGATCTGCAATACAACTACAATTAACTGTTAATTATTCAATTGCTGATGTAAATTTCTAATTGACTCTTATGGTGAAAAATGTCCCTCCTAAACTTCAAATTGAGGTAATAGTCTATATATGAAACTGTATGTAGTGCATGTTGCACAGGAGGTGGACCCTTGAGCAGAGGTGGGGTTGACACTACCTGCAGGGCAAGCCCTATGGGTCCCCACCATCGGTAGGCAGAGCTGGATGACTGACAGAGGCCGGCTGGAGCTTCGCCAATACCAGCCCTTGTTTCCCGCAGGTTGAAGCCTTGGGTACCGGGGCCAGCTGGAGTTAGGTGGGCCTCCATCCGAGGTTTTCTGATGGACGAGAAGGAGGTCAGCCAGGGGCCAGCAGTGGTGAGGGTAGAGAGTCTGAGCTGGACGAGGCGGAGTCCCAAAGACCCGGACGCCAGTTGGAACGAGAGGCAGACAGGGGGTGCCCGAGTATGAACAGACCGAAGCCTGAGAAGCCACGTCCAGAAAGAGTACAGTAGAGGTGTTGTTGAACAAGCTGAATTCAGGGCAGGCGGCAGGCAAGGTAGAATGGTAAGGCAAAGCAATGATCAGGTCTAGGAGAAGATCAATAGCATGGTCAGGCAAAGCAGAGTGTTATGGTTATTGATGTTTGGGTGGATCCTTGGACACTGTGGCAGCTGACCATGCCCACGGGGGGCAGTTTAGCCTGATACCATGCTCACGGGGGGCACGGTATCAGGCTAGACTCTGGACACACAAACACAGATTTGAATCTTTTATTAGACAGTTTTGGAAACCACCAGAGGTGGCAGTAGTGAGTAGTAGATGTTGAGCCCGGCTGGGCGAGTATCCCACAGGACGCTGGAACAGCGAATACTCTGCTTGGCTGTGCTGTAGTGGAAAGTGACTGAGAGTTATGAGTACATAAAGAGAAGCATTCAGAGTCCCAGGAAGAATTAGGAGAAGCTCCGAGACAGGGAGAGCAGGGCCTCGAGGAGCGAGTACCTGATCCCTTAGAGCAGAGAGACTCAGTGGTTTTGCATTCATACAGCAGTAACAGCGATTCCACTAGACGAGAGGTCTGGCACCGGAGCATAGGGCAGGCCCTCGAGGAGCGAGTACCTGGTTCCAGGGAAGCAGTACAGTGGAATAGATGGTAGTTGTACTCAGATGGTAACTGTTAGTGAAGTCTTCCAAGTAGAGAGGTTTGTAGATGCAGGTAGCGACTCAGGGAACATGGGCCCTCGAGGAGCGAGTAACGGTCTCCTGATAGCACCTGAAAGAAGCAGAAGAGGCCCTCGAGGAGCGAGTAACGGTCTCCTGATAGCACTCTTGCATGGGAGTTACTGTTCCTGGATGTTCCATCTTCCAGCGTGCTGCCAGGTCCTTTGTTCTTCGTTGGAGCTCCATGTCCTGTGTCTCGCCTGTTCCTGATGTTTCCTGACGTTTGTGTCTCCACCCTGTTCCTGACTGCCGGGGTGCAGTACCTTGTTCCTGACTGCAGGATGCAGTACCTGGCTTCTGACTGCCGGGGTGCAATACCTTGCTCCTGACTGCAGGATGCAGTACCTGGCTTCTGACTGCCGGGGTGCAATACCTTGCTCCTGACTGCAGGATGCAGTACCTGGCTTCTGACTGCCGGGGTGCAATACCTTGCTCCTGACTGCAGGATGCAGTACCTGGCTTCTGACTGCCGGGGTGCAATACCTTGCTCCTGACTGCAGGATGCAGTACCTGGCTTCTGACTGCCGGGGTGCAATACCTTGCTCCTGACTACCTGGACTCTTGTCTTTGTCTACAGTTTCTGAATCTTCGCCTGCTCTTGTCCTGAGTCCGGCCTGCTGCCTTTTGCCATCCCAGCGGCAGGTCCGAAAGGGCTGGGAATGGTCGGAGGACTGTTCATTACCAACATTCCATAGTTGGTTCCAGAGGCATGCAGGTCCGGCCGAGGGTCCGCCGGTCCATTTCCTCCCATACTTGGATGCGCCACACCTACCCTCGACGCTGCCTTGGATTCCTCTAGGGTCGTGTTGGGGCCTCACCTTTAAGGGGACCGCTCTCCTAGCGCTCCCATAACAGAATGCAAGGCATTTGCCCAGTGTTCGTGTTCCGGTGATGGGACTTACCTTCGTCCTGGACCCAGAATTTTTTTTTCCTGGTTTTCGTCTCTTCGACCTGCTGGAGGCGCCAGTTTCTGCTATTTTCATGACCCTGCTGGAGGCACCAGCTGTCTGGTTCCCACGACCCGCAGGAGGCACCTGCATCCAGACCCTCAGTTCTTTGTTTCCAGGATGGAGTCCCACGACCTACAGGAGGTACCTGCACTCCTGATGTTTTTGCCATAGCCTGCTCCCACCCTGGATTCCCACCCTTGTCTCTGTTTCTGATCTTCTGTTCCCTGTTCTGCTGTTGCTCGTTTGTGCTGTTTTCCTCTTGTTGCTCGTTTGTGCTGTTTTCCTCTTGTTGCTTGTCGGTGCTGTGTATGGGTTTCGCTTGTCACTCCCTGTTCACATGCTCCCTCTTTTGTGTTTTTTTTTTTATGTCAGTCGCGTGTCTCTTGGTTTCCCTGTGCCTTGGCCCATTGCCTCTGCTTGTTCCGTGCTTGGCCTGTTGTGCTTTTGTTCTGCTGTGTTCTTGCCTCCTGCCTAAGTACTTGTCTCATTTCAGTTCCTCGCCAAGAAGTTCCAGCTTTGTTCTTAGATCCTCGATTGCCCTCTGACGGTATATGGCATACCTTCTTCCCCTCAAGCTGTTGACAAGAGGCTTGAGGAGGGCGTCTTTAAGGAGGGGGATACTGTTACGATTCCTCCCGTAGCTGTGCCATGGGAGGCCTCTCACCTTTTTCTGGAGGCCGCTCTGAAGCCAGGGCCTTGCCTGAGGATTGTCCGGATCTTGCTCCACGGCCTGGGAGGCCTTCGGTATCATCAGGGCCTACCCGAGGCCTACTCCTCTGCAGCCTGGATGCTTTGGTGTGTGCCAAGCCCTTCTCCTATGGGGCAGGCCCGCGGCTTCTCCCCACTCTTTTAGGGCCAGTGAGGTGCGGCCCATCTTGACTCCTACCAGGGAGTTGCCTGCTACTGAGGTATAAAAGCTCTTCTCCAGCACTCATGCATTGCTTGCATGGGAGTTCCTGCTCCTGGATGTTCCACCTTCCAGCACGCCGCCAGGTCCTTTGTTCTTCATTGGAGCTCCATGTCCTGTGTCTCGCCTGTTCCTGATGTTTCCTGACGTTTGTGTCTCCACCCTGTTCCTGACTGCTGGGGTGCAGTACCTTGCTGCTGACTGCCAGGGTGCAGTACCTTGCTCCTGAATACCTTGAACCTTGTCCCTGAATACCTGGACTCTTGTCTTCGTCTACAGTTTCTGAACCTTCGTCTGCTCTTGTCCTGAGTCTGGCCTGCTGCCTTTTGCCATCCCAGCGGCAGGTCCGAAAGGAATCAACATTCCATAGTTGGTTCCAGAGGCATGCAGGTCCGGCCGAGGGTCCGCCGGTCCATTTCCTCCCATACTTGGATGCACCACACCTACCCTCGACGCTGCCTTGGATTCCTCTAGGGCCGTATCGGGGCTCAAAGGCACACTCACCTTTAAGGGGTCTGCTCTCCTCGCGCTCCCATAACAACTTTTCTTACTTGTAATTGATCACTCTACATTACTTCCCCCAATATTTCTTGGAATATTCAGATAAAAATAAGTGTGTATTTTTATTTCCTATGTTATGAAGCTATTTCAATTTATCTGAACTTTACTCAGTGTTTCCAATTGTAAATCTGAATAAGATAAAGAATTTAAAAAAAAAATCCCGCTCCAGCGGGAGAAGTTGAAGGTCAAATGAACCCTTTAGCCAGGTTCTCTTGGATATACTCCGTCATGGCATGGGGCTCGGGCTGCGACAGAGGGTAAGTCTGGCCTCGAGGAGACGTGGTACCAGGTAGAAGTTCAATTGGACAATCGAACCTACGGAGAGGCAGAAGGATATCAGCCTTCTGTTTTGAGAAAACATTCTCAAAGTCCACATATGGAGCTGGAATGCCAGAGGACGTGGTCGCTAGAGAAACTATAGGAGGTGGTGCCACCTTTTTCAAGCAGGTCTGATGTCAGGCTGGGCTCCATTCGATGAGCTGGAGAGTTCCCCAATCAAATTGGGGAGAGTGACGCTGGAGCCAGGGTAAGCCTAAGACCACGGGGTGAAATGATTTTTCCAAGACGAGGAATTCCACCTCTTCGACATGGAGAGCGCCAGTGAGAAGGCGAACTGGCTCGGTAATCAAGGAAATCTGGCCAGGTAAAAGCTCAATGAGCTAGCAAATTAGTGAAGGTAATATACCCGGATGGCGTGACGTCAGCATGAGGGAACGCCCTCTAGGTTCGCGCCAAGGGTGGTACAAAGATGTGGGTTGCGCGTGCGTGCACCCTAGTAGGTACCTGGGAGGAGCAATGGCAGGAGGCTGCACTATAGCCATTCCGGGGACGCCAGAGAGGTCGGCTTGTAGACATGGCAGTAGCCATCTTTCCCAGGTGAGACGAGCCGTGAATAAGGTGAGGCAGGAGGCTGCACTATAGCCATTCCGGGGACGCCAGAGAGGTCGGCTTGTAGACATGGCAGTAGCCATCTTTCCCAGGTAAGTGAGACGAGCCGTGAATAAGGTGAGGCAAACGGGGCGAAGCCGTCTAGGACAGACGGACGCAACACCCACAAGTCCTGCACTCCTGCCAGCTATGGGTTCCCTCTAGAGGGGCAAAAAGGTGGTATAGAAACTTAAAATAGAAAACATGTAGGGAAGGTTGCAAGTTTTCTAGCATGGACTACAGGCTGATTGGCTAGTTGTGTGACTGATGGCTGGGAGATATCCTTAGCTAATGTGGAGTACACAAAGGCAACCAGGCCAACTAGCTGGCCAATTGATGACATATCCTATGCTATTGTACTACATCATTCCTGAGTTTATCACCTTCCTTTTTTATATCTTGATCTTATGTTGTAGCACTTCCATTGCACTGCAACATGCTTGCCTCTTGTGCATTATTTATATCATTGACATTTAAGAATCTCTCTACTCTGTCCCTCTTCCTTCCTCATTACTCTTCAATAACATTAGCATGGAATCCAATAAAGTCTGACTGTGTGCCTGTCTCCAGGTGTTGCATTCTGCTTCCCATGAATAAAATGTTCTAAGTAACTGTAGAGAGTGGATCTTACCTGGTCATGGGAGTAAGGAACCCCTAGAAAACTGTCAAAGCCTTGATGTATGGGTAGAAAGGTTCCATTGGCACCAAGTCCCAGGTGCCACTTGCCCACCATAGCTGTGGCATAACCATGTGGCTTCAGCATCTCTGCAATAGTGACTTCGCTGAGTGGGAGACCTCCAATGGAAGCCACTTCGAATACTCCATAAACCCCAGAACGTGTCTGATATCTGCCTGTTAGGAGAGCAGCTCTGCAAAAAAAAGAAAAAAAGATGGATAATATATCCAAATCATAAATATATAAATACAAGATAAAAGAAATCACTGAATAGGTCAGCTTCTTCATCCTATGAATTCAGAAGGCAAGCTTTGCTGAGATTTAATTTACAGAATATCTACGTTCCCTTTCTCAGGCAATGTCCTGAGAGCTTAAATCTTCAAACATTTACCAGCTTTATGCAGGTATCATCTCTATCCAACCACTTTTGTTAGTTTTTTCCTAACATAATTTTATTTTGAGGGTTCTACCACAGTGCTCAAACTACTTTCTCTAGTGTGCAAACTGAAACAAACTCAGATACTTTCAAACTTCCAACCTCTGAACTATGAGATCTATGTAATAAATTTTAGTGGTTCCAACAAGGTCCTCTTTTGTATGTTAAAACAAGAATTATATTCCGAAATATGTGCATACAAATGAAGGACCTTACAAGCTCATACTGAGAAGCATGTTCTGCTCACTGTCCACACTATTTAGCAAGAACTCAATAATTGGACACTAGTACTTGCCAAGACCTAGAGTTAACTCACTAATGTGACATACAACTTACTAATGGCAACCTTTTAAGGTTCACACTGCTCCTCATCCTCAAGCTTCTGAATGTCTACAGTAGTCTTTGTGTTAATTTTTGTAGGTTTCGTGGATCCTTGGCCCGAGGTGGAGTTTGACTCTCCCCGATGGGTTGAGACTCACAGGACTGTCGGGAGGCGAGGTGGAATGGAAACCCAGGCAACTGGACCATGGCTGGGGCGGGGGGGGGGGGGGGTATGCATAGAGCAGGACCTGCATCGCAGGCCGGATGGCTGTCCCCCGATATCAGGGAGCAATACCCGCTCACCTTGTGGTTGTGTGGGGAGGCAAAGACATCCACATCCTGCGTGCCCCACTGGCGAAACAGTGCCGCCGCCACCTCCATGTTAAGGGACCAATTGGGTGGCTGGAAGGAGTGGCTCAGTCAGTCCGCTAGCACGTTGAGATAGCCCGGCAGGTAGGTCGCTCACAGAGACATTCCCTGTGAAAGGGTCCAGGCCCACACTTATACCGCCTCATGGCAGAGGAGGAACGAACCCATGCCGCCCTGCTTGTTGACATACCCCATCGTAATTTGGTTGTTCGTCTGAATTAGGATGTCCTTGGATGACAGAAGGAGAGAGCAGAACCCTCCCCAGGCCACCACTGCCCACCAGCCCAGTTGCATCTTTTCACATGGGTGAGACTGGGATAAAGGGGGAGAGGATAACAATAATACTTAAGTGGGAACGCAAGAGGCCCCTTCTATTCTATAGGGTGATATACTGTGGGGGCCAACAAACCCAAATTGCCAAATATTAAATGTTCTTGCTACCTTGTAGAAATGTATGTATCTATACTTATAGAGTCTAATAAAGCTGCATATGTTTGTATATACTGCCAGCCTTCTTCACAGTCCCATTAGTTTCCCTGGGGTGAGAGGAGGGAAATCCCACCCACTAACACAATCTGCCCTAGGGGGGCTCCCGCCAGGTCAGTCCCAGACCCAGGAACACCAAGTAAGCATTACATGGAAAAGGCATAAAAATGAAAAAAGAAAATAAACTGCACATAAGAGAATGGAAAGCTAAAAATGAAAGTGAAAACTGTCAGTTTCTGCTTTTGAAAGAGCTTAAGCCAGAGGAAGGAGATGTAAAAGGAGATCCTGGCACTGAGCACAGTGTAGCAGCCGTTCTGACGGAGCAGGAGAGAGAAACTAAAAGTGGAGGGCACGAGCCTCGATGAGAATTTTTAAAAGATGGCTCCTACCTGGAAGGGCTACAAGCAGCACAGGTGGAATAGAAATCCGTGAACCTCAGCCCTCTGACCGCCAGGGTGTCCAGGTTAGGGGTAACTGACGTCGGATGTCCATAGCACCCCAAATCACCATAACCTAAATCATCTGCAAAAATCAGTACGAAATTAGGAAGATCCTTGAACGCAGAGACAAGAGCCGGAATGCAGAGACTCCAAAAGCAAAACTTCCCCAGAAACATATTTCTTCTTATTCTGTCCCTTTCAAACTTGCTGGCAGTCTTTTCTCCTCAAGCAGCTATGACTAGGATGCCAGATGACATCTCAAAACAAGACATACAGAAAGGCCCTGACTGTAATCCGTAGAATCACCAGTGCTAACTTTTACCCTTCAGCCCAGATTTTCCAATCACTTCCTGAAGCAATGCGCTGGAGACCGCTCAAGGATCCCTCCGGCAGTCAGGATGCAGCATACAAACGTCTCCCAATTACAGAATCTGCAGCAGAAACAAGATCAGCTTGTTTTGGTTTTTTTTACAATAAGCAAAGCCTTCCTTGTTAAAGCAGAACTCCTTTTACACAAACATCCTGGTTACAGAGGTTTTCAAATGCACGTGACTGGGATGAATCATCAGAAACAACATGAGCAGCAAAGAACATCCATGAACACAATCCAATCTCCTCTAAGCCTTTAATCTCATTGAATCCCTAACTTAGCTTCTCTATCAAGCGTCAAAGAACAATCCAGATTTTATGTAAGTAAACAATCCCCCACATGGACCCTGTTTCATGAAATACTGCGTCAGGAGGGACCTTACCTCTGCTAGGAAAAACAAAATATAACAATATTACAAGGGAGAATCGCATAGGCGTAGAGGACAGAAAACTAAATCGCATAAACTTAGCCAGATATAAATTAACAAGACATCCTCAGCTTACCAAAGCTTCTTTTTTTTTTTTTTGGTAAATCTCTTTTATTCAAATCATAGAGAAACCTGATCACAATGTTGTTGCAACCAATACAAAAATGCAGCTAACAGTAGTGAGTGTTGTTTGATGCCTTCTATGTGGCTTGGAGAGAATAAAGGAGCAATATCTTCCCTAGGATTCTTTTATGTATCTCCCAACCTCCCACAACCCTTCCTCACATTCATACTACAGTCACACCCAACCTACCCAACATACACACTCAGACTGAATCAACAAAACTTCATAAAGCAGAGTAAGGATTTTCTCCCACAAGAGGAAATAACCTGCAACATAAGACGCTGCTTGGGATGCAGTACAGACCACCATCTCAAAAACTCCAGTTGGGGCATCTGTTGCATCGAAACCTTCCCCGCCCCCTCAGAGGGGGAGGGCTCAGATTTCCAGTTGAGTAAGACTTGTTTCTTAGCCAACACTAGGGCCACACATGGGAATTTTACCCTTGAGGTAAAAGAACACCTCCACCCATCAAATGTAAGTAGAAAAGGGGACCAGACCATGAAACCTCACATTCCAAAGTTCTCTCCAAATATTCCCTGATTTGTGACCAACTACTATACAGTTTATGGCATCCCAAGAACACGTGGTATAATGTGCCCAGTTGTGCATTGCACTTGAGACATTAATCAAAATCCCAGATGCGCATGCATACTCCCAAAGCACTAGATATGTAGACCCTGTGCAATAATTTAAACTAAATTTCCCGCAGAAAGATATCTTCCTGCGGAAGATAAGTAACGCCACCCAAGAAAATGCTTTTTTCATAGTAGCTGAGTCAACAGGCACCCCTAGATCTTCCCCCCATTTCCTAACTAAATGTGTCGTTGAGGTCAGGCAAAGTGGCCTTCAAGGGGTTAACCCAATTTGCGATTTTATTAAATTTTGTGATGGTGCCCAGAAAAGTATCTTCTTCATCAGACAAGAATATTAAACTCAGATCACCTCTGCACACATGGAAACAGCCCTTCTCTGTACCTTCTCCATCGCAATTATATCTTTTTTGAGATGCGGCGACCAGAATTGTACACAGTATTCAAGGTGCGGTCTCACCATGGAGCGATACAGAGGCATTATGACATTTTCCGTTTTATTCACCATTCCTTTTCTAATAATTCCCAACATTCTGTTTGCTTTTTTGACTGCCGCAGCCCACTGAGCCGACGATTTCAATGTGTTATCCACTATGACACCTAGATCTCTTTCTTGGGTTGTAGCACCTAATATGGAACCCAACATTGTGTAACTATAGCATGGGTTATTTTTCCCTATATGCATCACCTTGCACTTATCCACATTAAATTTCATCTGCCAATTTTCCAGTCTCACAA
Source organism: Rhinatrema bivittatum (assembly GCF_901001135.1). Lineage (NCBI taxonomy): Eukaryota > Metazoa > Chordata > Amphibia > Gymnophiona > Rhinatrematidae > Rhinatrema > Rhinatrema bivittatum. The sequence continues at coordinate 516,365 of NC_042627.1, forward strand.
GGTCTTCCTGCTGTTGGGCCGAAGGTGGACCCTTGGGCCGAGGTGGGGTTGACGCTACCCATAGGAGGGATCCTACAGGTCCCCACCATCAGCAGGCAGAGAGGAATGATGGATGGAGGCTGGCTGGTGCTTCACCATTAGCAGCCCTCATTCCCCATGGGTTGAGCCTTTGGGTGCTGGGGTCGGCTGGACTTAGGTGGCCTCCGTCGGTGGTCATCGATGGATGGATCGAGGTCAGCCCAGAGGCAGCAACAGGTGACTGGACGAGGCGGAGTCTCGGAGACCTGGGCGCCAATAGGAACACAGTCAGACAGGGGGTGCCCGAACAAGAGCAGGCCAAAGCCTGAATAAGCCATGTCCAGGACAAGGTCTGAAAATGCGTCATTGAGCAAGCTGGGTTCAGGGCTGGCGGCAATCTGGAAGCAGTAGCAAGCAAGGCTGAGGTCTGAACGAGGAGAGAAGCAAGTGGATAATTAGACGAAGCAGAAGTCCAGGGCTGGAGAGAGGCACCAGAGTAGTCAGGCAATGCAGAGGTCTGGGGCTGGAGAGAGGCACCAGAGTAGTCAGGCAATGCAGAGGTCAAACCAGGTCAGCAGTCCGAAGGGGAGACGAAGGAACAGGAACCAGGAACAGCAGAAGCAATGAGTACTCGACAAGCAAGGGGACCTGTTGCAAAGGCAATCTGAGGTAGTGGGGCCCGGCCTTATATACCAGAGCTCTGCTGACGTCATCATCCAGGGCCTGTGGCTAGGTTCCCGCCGCAGGCCCTACTTAAGGTCTGGTTGCGTGCGCGCACACATAAAGAGGGGCGCAGAGCTGGTCAGAATGGCGTCTCTCTGCGGGCCACGCGGATAGGCCTGGCGTGGAGCGCCGGGAGCAGTAGCAGAGCTGGAGGAACCAGGGGCAGCCCGAGGTCGGTGCCAGTGGCCCACAGCCGCCAGAGATGAGGGACCAGGCACTGGTTTACTTTGAAAGATGTGAGGGGACCGAGCTGCGGGTCTGCAATTTATCACAATCTGCTTGTGATTTAACTACTCTGAACAATTTTATATCATCTGCAAATTTGATTATCTCACTCGTCGTATATATTTCCAGATCATTTATAAATATATTGAACAGTAAGGGTCCCAATACAGATCCCTGAGGCACTCCACTGTCCACTCCCTTCCACTGAGAAAATTGTCCATTTAATCCTACTCTCTGTTTCCTGTCTTTTAGCCAGTTTGTAATCCACGAAAGGACATCGCCACCTATCCCATGACTTTTTACTTTTCCTAGAAGCCGCTCATGAGGAACTTTGTCAAACGCCTTCTGAAAATCCAAATATACTACATCTACAGGTTCACTTTTATCCACATGTTTATTAACCCCTTCAAAAAAGTGAAGCAGATTTGTGAGGCAAGACTTGCCCTGGGTAAAGCCATGCTGACTTTGTTCCATTAAACCATGTCTTTCTATATGTTCTGTGATTTTGATGTTTAGAACACTTTCCACTATTTTTCCTGAATGCAATCCACTTTGAAGTGCCAAAAAGCAGAATATAAATCACATAAGTAAACACTCCTGAAATGTCCCACTATCTTGTTTTCAACAGGGCAGAGAGAGATAAACTTGACTTGAAGATGTCAACTTTAATGCTGATCCCAGGACTTTTGCTAAATTAGAGTTTAATGTTGTGATCACTATTACATGAGAGCACATCTGGCACAGAGTTCACCAACCATGTCCCCTTCTCTTCCCTCTCTCCCCCCCCCCCCCCCCCCCGGTCCTATTAGCATCATTATCACCTTCTTTCTTCCTCCACTCCCCTGGCATTATCATCTTCCCTCTCCCCCACAACCTGTGGCACATTCCTGCTGTCCTTTTCCCCACCCCACCCCCAATTCTTGTGCGGCAGACGTCTGGGCGCAGTGCTTACCTTTGCCATGCACGGGGCCACGCACGGGGCCAGCAGGTCTGGCAGGAGTAGGAGAACCCATGCACTTTCTCCTGCAGAGGAAAGCAGAAACCACTGCTGCTAGTGCCACTGCTCGTCGGTTTGGAAATTTTCAAACCCCATGGAGCACTTACAGCTCATTTTCAAAGGAAAGCTCTCTGTGAACTTCCAGTCAGTGAGAACATCAAATACAAAGTGGCTGCATGCCTTGCATCTGTATTATAGCCAATTCAAATGTCTGTCTGTAAATGCAAAGCTCACTTGTACTTTCCCTGTCCTCTTTTGGCGTGGCTAGATACACCCAGGCGGTATCATCCAGCATGCTTACGTTCAGAGACTTTTTATGCAGATAAACACATGCTTACCCACATAAAAACATTTGAAAATGTTAAGCATAGTTTCCTACAGAAAAACTGAACTTGTAAATTCATTCTGTCCCCCAATAACTTTTGAACTAGAGGAGGCAGTTTATTTCTCTTAGTGTCTGAGAGTGTGCCTTGCTTTGGGAAAATAAGACTAGGGGAGACAGTTAATTTCTGTTAGTGTCTTTCTTTCCCTCCTGCCTGCTTACTCTTTGATTTATAAATTCTTATCCCAGATAAGAGAAGAGACATTTTCCCTTAAAAAATCAATCCGGGATTTATCTAGAACAAGGGGGTGACCTAGCCTTTTTCAATTAATTAAATTGACCCCCTTCTATGTCACTGCCAAATTAACATTAAATACATCACATAAATGTAAAGGACACTGATTTACATATCCAACTTCCACAGCAACCTAAACTAACTAGGAACTCAACAATGTTAAGATACTGACAGTAGTCTAGCAGCAAGAGGCAGGCCTTCCAATCTTTTGCACCAAGTGCCATACGTATGATTATCTGCCAGTTGGTACGAGGTTGTATGTGTGCGTCAGTTACAAAGAACTCCTGATTCTCAGAGAATGCTCGATCTCTGACTGAAGATTAGAGTGACAGATCTGGAGGAGATGAGGCAGTCAGAGAGGTATATAGAGAGACCTTCAGGGAAAGAGTAACCAAGTCCCAACTTCAGTCCAGCTGCTTTAGAGAGCAAAGCCACCTGGTTGGAGTAGCAGAAACTGAGCCTGTAGCAAGGGTGTGCTCTCCAATTGATGAATTATCCTTTCACACAATCTCCAAGCCTAGTGCCCAGGAGGAAGCATTAGGTTTCGGCTGTTCAGCTTGGAGAAGAAAGACAACTGAAGGGAGATAGGATAGAGGTCTATAAATGCATGAAAGGACTATAACAGGGAAATGTGAATCAGTTATTTATTCTTTCAAAAAAATACAAAGACTAGAGGGCACGTCAAAACAAATCGGAGAAAGCTCTCTCTCACTCAATGCACAATTAAGCTCTGAAATTCATTGCTGGAGGTAATTAAAGTAGTCAGCATAGCTGGGTTTAAAACAGGTTTGGATAAGTTCCTGGAGCAGAAGTCCATGAAATATTATAACCAAGTGAACTTAAGGAATAGCCACTATTTGTCACTGCGTGATAGCAGCATGGGATTTATTTACTGTTTGGGATCTTGCTAGGTACTTGTGACCTGGATTGGCCACTGTTGGAAACAGGACACTGAGCTTAATGGACCCTTGGTCTGACCCAATATGGCAGGGTCAGGGCAAGATCAGGTTGGCGCCATTTTGGAAAATGGGTGCCCCAGGCATTTTGAGACATTGGGGTGTGGGAGGGGGGTTCAGGGTTGGGTGGGGAGTGTGCCCTATATGCCAATGATGGTTTTGAGTATTTGGGGAGTCTGGGGGGAAAGTGGGCCCATTATACCCCAATGATGGTTTTTGTTAAAATTGGTTGCTGTGGGGGAAGGGGAGGACCTGTCTAGCAATTTTGTTAGTGAAAGGCGGTGGGGGGGAATAGGTGCCCTGCATTGGATCTATGTTGACTGGGTTGGGGGTGGGGGTGCCATCATCGCCCAATCAATGGCAGCTAATTTTAAACTTTGGATGTCAGGGCCGCCTCAATTGGTGGATCCAGGCTGAGGAGGGGCCCTTTAAGGCAACGGTGGCCACGTGCACTGGGGGCCGCCATCGCACATTAAAGGATCGCGCCGCATTGTTTTTCCGTGAGATAAACCATCCCTGCACCTGAACGTAATCCACTTTGAAGTGGCTGAAAGATGGAATCTAAATCAGATAAATAAAATAAAATGTCATGTCACTTTCTGTTTATGGGCCTTATTTACTAAACATTTTTCCCATAGACACATCTTTAGTAAATAAGCTGCACAGGGAGCAGAGGACCCCAGCAACACTCAGCTTTCATGCCCCCTGCACTCAGAACTCCTATTTTGTTTCTTTCCTAGAAACAGATCAGTTCGGTTCAGATGAAATCTCAGTATGGTCAGCAAGCATTTAAAACCTGTCCTATTAGTTACTGCCTGCGATCACACAAGGTTACATTCTGAAATGTTCACATATTTCCTTCTGACTATTATTATTTTTAAACAGAGAAGAGAAACTGATTTTCCTCCTGTGCCAAGTTTCATGTTTAGTCACAGCTCTTGTCACAAGTCAAAAGCAGAAGTTGACTCTTACCAGTTCTTTATTGCTCATTAGCATGTTCACATCCTGGAATGAGAAAGAAGAAGTTAAAAGGTTGCTTTTTCAGTGAAGAACAATCACATTTTCAGCAGCTCTTCCTCTGCTTGTGAGTATGTTTCTTCTTGGACGCGGTTTGGAAATGAGATTTTCCCGGAGATGCTGTCTTTTTGTCTGGACTCTGGTAGCTCTGTTAAGGAATGGAGAAACCATGTTTGAGAAACCAGCTACAAGTGTGCAAGAGTGCAAGAAAGCCCTGAGTCTGCCAACCCTTGAGGTCCTGCCTGGTGGAGGCTGGGATAACCTGAGGAACCTGGACATGGGGCGAGTAATAGCCCTGGGCTATTCTTCCTGCCAGACAACCGAAGATGGGTCATATATCATTCCAGATGAGGTTTTTGTCATCCCCCAGAAGCAAAGCAACCTAGACTTCAACTCAGAGATTGTGGAAAACTGGCAAGACTTCAAGAGCTCCACTGCCTTTACTATCAATACAGATATCTCCCTGTTTTCTGTGGTCCATGCCAAGTTCTCCACTGAATTCCAAAGGATGAAGACCCACATGGTGAATGATCAATCAGTGGCCACCAGAGTTCAGGTGAGGAATCATCTTTATACTGTGAAGGTCAACCCTAACTTTGCCTTTGATCCTGGGTTTAAGAGCCAGTTGATGGTTATTGCCAATCATTTAGAGAATAACCAATCCCGGAAGGCAAACTTCCTCACAGAGGTCCTTATTCTCAACTATGGCACTCATGTCCTCACTAAAGTGGATGCTGGCACCATCTTAGTTCAAGAGGACCATATCAAATCCACGTTCTTCAAAGACAGTTGGTCTCAGAAAAGCTCTATCACAGCATCAGCTGGTGCTTCTTTTCAAGATATTGTTAATTTTGGAGTCAGCATGAAAACTGAATTTGAGAATGACTTCACCAAGCAGTATATGTCCAACCGAACCAACTCCAGGATTGAGAGCATTGGGGGAGTCCCTTTCTATCCTGGCATCACCCTTAAAGTCTGGCAAGAATCTATTACCAATCAGTTAGTGGCCATAGATCGATCTGGTCTGCCCTTGCATTTCTTCATCAACTCTGGGATCCTGCAAGATCTGCCAGAGCCCACAGTGAAGAAGCTTGCCAGGACTGTGGAGGAGGCTGCAGAGCGGTACTTCAGCATTAACACCCACCCAGGCTGCACTGACACAGTGTCACCCAACTTTAACTTCCAAGCCAACACAGATGATGGGTCTTGTAAGGGCATGGCCAGCAACTATACCTTTGGAGGTGCATACCAGACCTGCAACCAATACAGTGGACAAGAAGCTCAAAACATGTGCCAAAACCTGCAACAAAAGAACCCTCTCACTGGGGACTTTTCCTGCCCCCAGAATCATACTCCAATCAAATTGAGTTCCCAGTTTCGGGAAGAAGGATTCCACAGACTTGAATGCCACCTCAACTGCTTTATTTTCTGTTGGGATGAGTGTAGAGATGTTTCCGTATCTCCACAGTTCAGTTCAATACTTATTGGTGTGCAGCTAGTGGACAGGTCCCAGAGAACTCAGGGTACCTCTTTGGGGGTCTCTTCAGTTCCAAAACCACTAACCCCTTGACCAATGGCCAGTCCTGCCCAACCAGTTACTACTCTCTGAAACTCTTTGACAACCTCAATATCTGTGTAAGCAGAGATTATGAAATAGGCTATCAGTACTCCGTTCCCTTTGGTGGCTTCTTCAGCTGTGTTGCTGGTAATCCTTTGGCTGGGCCACCTTCTCATAACAATTCTCTCCTGAAAAGTTCATTGCCACTGAACAACCCTTCTAATTCCCCAAAAACGTGTCCCAGTGGATTCAGCCAACACCTTGCTCTGGTTAGTGATGGTTGCCAAGTATCGTATTGTGTTAAATCAGGTCTCTTTACTGGAGGATCACTGCTACCAGTGAGGCTACCACCCTTCTCACATCCACCCATCATGAGCCTTGGTGCAACTAACACTGTTCTGGTCATGACGGAGATGGATATGGCCTGGATAAAGGATTCTAAAACCCAGATGTGGAAGCTAGCCAACCTAAGGGATGTCCGTGAAACTATGACAATAGTCACAGGAAAGGGTAGAGGCCTTTCTGGTGGTGAAACAGCTGGTATTACCATATCTGTCACCACTGTTTTGGCAGTTCTGATTGCCTTAGGGTTGTATGGAAAGCGATGGTACAAAAAGAAGGGCTACCGAGAATTAGAGAGCCAGCGCCTGGTTCCTGATCAGTCTGAAGCCTCTGAAGAAATATCCATCAGTGAACCAGCAAATTAAATTGCATAATCTGTCCTGATACTAATTAGCTCACTTGGGTGACATTTTCATTTAGCCATCTTTGACTGAAATTTTCATCTCACTAATTCCCAGACCAGCTACAGCTTTCACAATGCACACCCTGCCTACCTATCACCCAGCAATAGGCTGCCCACAGGCCACTTTATCCTCCATATGGTAGATATAAAGTCAGCATGGCACAAGCAATATCTCTCTTCCTCTCAGGGGTAGAGTAACCACAAGGGCCCTCCAAGTTCCCTACTGCCACCCTCAACCCCTCTATTGTCATTGCTGCCAGCAGCCATGGAGCTGCTGCTTCCTGTTCTTTAGAAGAGCAGCATGAACCACCAGCAGCCTTATGTACAGAAAATGTGACTGATTCTCCCCTGCCTACTGTTTGTCAGTGCAAGTGCATTCATCAATAGGCCATGGAAGGAGTCAGGTGTGAAGTACTTGCCTGCCGCTTCTTCCTATGTACTCCCCCTAACTGCACAAATATTTGTATGTAAAGTAAGGATGGAGTGAGAGTAAGCACAAGGTAAGGATTCTTGAGTACAGAAGAAAGAAAAAGAAGGGAAGAGAAGCTGGGACAGAGGAGGGAAGAAGGAGATGTGGCAAGGAGAGGAAGAGTTTTCTAAGTACAGGAGATCTCCATGGGGACACATATGTGCCTTTTGTGTAGTTAGGCTTAGTTTATAAGTTTGCAGCGAGCACTTATTTGCAATATTATGTGTAGCAGATAGCACTGAGTGAATTGCCTCCCCTTGCTTGGGATCTATTTGTGCAGGTGGCGCTCATTTGGGGAGTGGGTTGATGGTGTCGTGGTAATGACATGAAAACCCTCTCTCCACCCATGTTCCTAATAGAAAATATTGACTTGAAATCAGAACCAGCTTTTAGTTGTAGGCCAGGATTTCCTAGTTTTGCTTTGTAGACCTCTCTGTCCTTTCTTTGCTGTCCTCTGAACTCCTTCTCCCTCAGTTTCTTTTCAGGCTTGGCCACCCCCTCTCTTCCTCTGTATTTCTCTCTTTCATGATCTTATCTCTCAGTAGTTCATTATTTTTCATATACCTGGAAGTGATTGGTAATGTTTGTTCATATTTTGAAGACAATTCAGTGAATGATTGATAAGATTAATGTAATAACTAGTTTTGTTATTAATCAAGTTATAGATTTCCCTATTAAGAGATGCTCATTTTTCACCTTTTTGCTGAAGGTTTGGCAATAATCATTACATTATCCTGTCCTCCCATTTCACAGGTTCTCAATCTATTGCTTTTTTACACCATTTTGGGATACAATAAGGGTCTGAATGTGTTTTATACTTAGGAATCATCTTGCAAATCCATTTGAATATAGAATGTGTGTGAAATCTGGGGAATCTTTAGGTTCCATTAGGAACTATCATTGATAATGTTATATTTTTATTTGCATGTTGAATGTTTTAATGTACTGCTCCTTGAGCCTTGGAATGTAAATATTATCCCAAGAAGGGATAATCCTCAGCTTTTGGCTCAGATCCTACACTTGGATCTTAGCCATCAAGAGGTCAATATTCAAAACCCATATAGATGGATAATACACACGTTATCTGACTAAATGGCCACTTATCTGGCTAAATAACTTTATCCAAATCTGGGCATTTATCCTGCTGAATATTTCAGACAAGTTATCCCAGGAACTTTAGCTTGATAAATTGTCCACTACATGTCTTACTGAATATGGACCTGAAAGAGGCCAAACAGCAACCATTCCTATAACAAGCATAGCACAGGTCCCAGAATACCCTTGGAAGGAGAAGCGTTAAGCAAGCAGAAGGTTGGATTTGATGGACCTCTGCGCTTCTTTCGACCCAACAACTATGTACCTGATACACTGGGGCAATGAGGGGAAATGTTTTATTCTTCATGCAAGGTCTCAGGCCTCCTGAGGCAGCTCAGGAGGAGATCCTGCAACGGTTGGAAAATTCTCCTGCAGTGCTGTGGAACATTTACATAAATTTGCAAGGTCTTTATATTTGAAAATACATTCAAATGATAATTTTTGCTGAAAATCTTTACATTTCTAACATTATTTTCTTTTAAAAATAAATAAAACTTAATTTTCTGAACATCAAGTGCCTCGACATTATTTCTTTGCTTTCTCCATTTTATTCCTCTCCCTGTCATCAATTTTCTGCTTTTTTTCTATTCTTCCCCCCCTTCCTCTTGCTGCAGTGCTATTGGCTTCCAACAGATGTTTTTTCCTCCTTCATTATCTCAACCTGCTTCCTTCCCTTCATCTTCCCTAGTCTCTCCTTTCCAACAAATATTTCTTCGTGACCCCGCTGTTGCTGCGCATGGTTCTGGTTTTCTGGGAGAAACGCAGCAGCTCCTGCAGGAGAAAGGTGGTGCCTGCAATGGAGAGCGGCTGCATATACTGCAGCGTCAGCTTGGACGGGAGAGAAGAGTCAGCAGTGGGCATCAGCTGGAGGTAGGGGGTGGCCTGCCGTCAGCACAGGAAGGAGGGAGGCATCAGCTGGAGGAGTTGGCATCACCATCAGTGGAAGGGAGGGAGGGTGTCCCAAGGCCTGGAAATTTCCCACAATTCTACAGCATCACAGGATAGGGTGTAGCTCCTGTATCCAGGACTGGTGTCAGCAGATAGGTCAGCTCTGATGTTTATACATTACTTATATTCCGCAATTCTCAAAAAATCATAGAGGATTACAATTAACATACATAATGAAACCGGGATCACTACAGAATCTCAAAATAAAACAACAATAAAACAGAGTCCTTTATAAAACTCAAGTTTTAAAAGCTTGTGTAAATAGGAAAGTTTTCAACAGCTTCCTGAATTTAAGGTAAATGTTCATCCCAAATGTATAATACAGAAAATAATATTTCTAAAGCAGCTGTGGAGGAAACATGAGAGGAAACCATTCTTTAATCAGCCAGCGATTTTATGCATCAAAACGTTGAGAAGGGGAAATGGCCATCGCACTATTTTTAGATGGTTTCACATTCACTGTTTGCAGAACGACCTGAACTTATCTGTCTCAGAGGAGTTCTTCTTGACTGGTTTGCTTCCTTTTTGCAAGCAAGAAACCAACAAGTCTGAACTGTTAGGGTCATTCTGCCTGGTATGAAGTCACTTGAGGGGAACCCAGGAGTTTGTGCCAGCAGCAGCTTTGTTAAATGCTAGACATGGAATTAAATTCAGAATGTACGCAGATGATATCCAGCTGTTTTTTATTCAAAGGGAGGATCCAACCTCTATTCTTCCTTTTCTGGTCCAAAGTGTACAATTGATCAATAGCTGGATGGAACAGGAGAATTAATTCTGAATAGAGGGAACACTGAAGTTATCTGTTTTACACAGGAGCCTCTCCATTTTAGGCACCACTGAACCATTTAAAGATTCAGTACGAAACCTGGGATTTATTTTTCATTCTAGCCTTACTTTTAAAAATCATATTCAACAAAGTATTGAGGTCTGCTTACTTTAAACTTCAACCATTGAGACATCTTCATTATATTCTTGTGATGGATCATTTTCATACATTGGTTCAGGCTTTTGTCTTGACCTTTGTTGACTATTACAATTCTCTAATTATTGGGCTGCCAGGTGCCACTATTAGGGCAATTCAAGTTCTTCAGCCCGATTCATTTTAGGACAGCAATGCCGAGAACATATTTCTACTACTTTGCAGAAATTACATTGGTTCCCAGTTAAATATCTTATTGAATTTAAAATTCTGTGACTGATTTTTAAGGTGTTAAAGTTGAATGGGCCTGGTCATTCTTTAGGTCCCAAGATAGAAACCTTCCCGCAATTCCAACAGTTAAGGCGGCAAGATTACAGAAGACACACTCAAAAGCTTTTGCTGTAATAGGACTATAATTATGGAACTCACTGCCTGATAATATACGAGCAATCAATGATGTAAGCAGCGGAAAGCTCATTTATTTAGGCTTTGAATTCATAAGTGAGGGTAGTTTAGCTACGGTAATGATAATGGGAAATGATCTTTATTTTTATGTATCTTCATTTGTTTTATATTTATTGTTTTTTTGTTGTAATCCACCTATCATGAATGTTATCGCTATAGGTGAATAAAAACATTTTAAAATAAATAAATGCTCTTTTTGTACCCTATTCTGTAGTCCCACACCCTTAAGAGCATAAAAACATAGGACCATAAGAACCTGCCATACTGGGTCAGACCAAGGGTCCATCAAGCCCAGCATCCTGTTTCCAACAGTGGCCAATCCAGGCCATAAGAACCTGGCAAATACCCCAAAACTAAGGGGTAGATTTCATAAACTTGCGCACATGAGTACTTTTGTTCGCGCACCAGGCGCGAACAAGAGTACATGGGATTTCAATAGATACGTGCGTAGCAGCCTAAGAAAAGCGCACGAAAAGCTGTTGCGGCCTACCTTGTGGCACACAGTGAAAAGCCTTAGAGCGGGACCTAGCCAGCAAGCTGCCCACGTCCCTCAACCTCTTATGGAGTGGCATGAACATCGGAATGGCGCACTGAGCACGGAGACCAGGAAAAGGAGGGAGCCCTACGCTACTAAAAAGCATCCATTTACATCTCTGTAAACAATCATTTATTTATTTATTTTAACTTACCTGAGCTCAGCCTTACCGGACTGAGTACAGAGACTGTCTCCAGCTGTGGAGGGAGAGGGCATATGCTGTCACCACCACGCTCAGCTTCCTCTGCCTTTCAGCCGCTTAAGCAGCTAACTCCACGCCGGCTGAAAAACCATCTACGGGACTCATCTGAGGGACCACGGAAATCGGGAAAGACCAGTTAGTATCACTGCAGGAGAGCGGGGTGAATTGTCTTTCCTTAATTTTCCTTTTCTTTAAAATGAAGCATTCCCCCGTAGGAAGATGCCCGACCACCATCTGCTGGAGATGGAGAATACTGGCAGGCTGATGGCACTGCAGGGGTATATATATATATATATATATATATTGTGACATCAGTTTGCTCCGTCTCCATCTGCTGGTAGAGGTGCATAACCCATTTGTTCTGGATTCAATTGACTAGACCCTAAGAAATAAAAAAGTTATAGATAGGAGTATCCTGCTGGTCTCCTTTATTTCAAGTATGGACTTGAGTAATGTAATGCATAACTACTTCAAAAAGTTCTCTTCTCTCTTTTATGGTCAGTTTGTCAGGATTTTCCTGATCTTGCTCAAGCTACTCAAGTTAAGAGAAAATGTTTTCTAGTTCTCAGGTGGGAAATTGTTAATCTAAGTTTTGCTTTTTTTACTTCGTTATCCTTGTAAGTGCATTTTCAAGAGTTAATGAATGTTTCATTTTTTTCCTGCCGGCACAATTGAAACTTTTTATAGAAGCCCGTTGGCCTGCGACATCTTCCCCAATACCTTAAGTGACAATTTAGCTTGGCGCTAAAAGTATAAACTGCTGTTCTGTTCTATGTTAATGCCATTTCTTTGATACTCCCGGATTTTCTTTCCTTTATCCTCCTCCTCCTCTTTCTTTCTTTGGCTTGGAAGTGGGGGGACAGCATTGTAATTTTTTCTTCATAGATTTTTATTTTCTTTTTATATGTTGGTGGTTCAATGCTACGACTCCATGGGTTTCTTATGCAAACAATTTATTTTTGTTTGTAATATTTTTAATAAATTTAAAAAACCCAGCTTTACTGGTCACCTAGAAGAACTCTGCAGACTCTTTATGTTCAAATCCACGCCATTTATTTTGTACAAAAGTTTGGAATTAAGTATCTTTTTTTTTTAAATGAATCTGACATTTCCAAATGAACTTGCCTCTCTCATTCCCAGCCAAATTACAGTCAGAGACCCCCAAAGGACCAATTTCTGCTGTTTTTATTTTAGTAAATAAAAATTGAGAAATAAGAATGTAATCAACGTGGGACATAGAAGTATGGGCTCCCGAGATATGAGTGCAGTCTCTCACTTCAGGGTTTACGTTTCGCCAAACTAAAAGTCCATTTAGAATCAAATATTTATAGTTTATGTTATCAGACACATTTTTTATGTTTTTATAATTTTTCTAAAATGAGTCAATATTAATTTCAAGTCATATTCCAGAAAACAAAAAAAAATTGTTTTAAATCTGCTGCAGCTGCTGGTGAAGATGCTGCGGAGGGTAATAATGTCCCAGTGGAAAGTGCAGAGGCGTAAACTGCGCTGGGAGCGGATAAGTACAGACCTCGCCCGCAGCAAGAGGGGTTGGAGGGAGCAGCACAGGACTTAAAGATTTGGGTGGGTAGGGGAAGGGTCCAGGCTGTAATTTTCAAGTGAACTGGGGAAAAAGGGGTGGGCGCCTGAGCTGCCGATCCCCTGGGCTATTCAAATATTTAGGAGGGGATGTGAGGTGGGGGCCTTCTTTGAAATTTGGTTGGGGGAGAGGAAGGAAGCCAGGCTGCAGGGCCCTTTACTTTGTGGGGTTTTGTTTTTTTTTTCCAAAATGTCGCTACTTAACCAGGCATCTTTTGAAGATATCCACTTGAGTGGAAAGTTATCTGGCCGCACAAGTTCAGATCTTAACACCTGCTCTGAAGCAGGTCTAAAGTTATAATTAAAAATCCAGCTAGGTAAATAGCTCAGTCTTCAAAAATGTGCCATTTAATGGAGCTTTTCAGCTTTGATCAGACTCTGGGGTATCTCAGTTCTCTGCTGAAACCCCTGCTGTAGCCGCAGACCCTGGTATTGGAGCATCGGCAATTTTCCACCAAGGCGAGCCTGCTGCATTATCCACTTTCAGCCTTCCCCTTCCTGCCTCCTCATACAACTCGGGAGAATATCCCAACAGTGCTCTCCTCTATGCAGTAGTCCCTAATTGTTAGTTTTTCCTCAGGGAAATGTTTTCCTGGATCCTATCCAGCTTCGATCCTTTATTAATTCTAGAGCTCCTGATCATGGGTAGAGGGTATTTAGGCTGGGATTGGCTCTCTCCTATCTTGAAATATATTGAGATAACACTCTGTTAACACATATTTCCTCTTTTGAAGTTTATCTCCTTTTCTTTTTATTACTTACTTTCAGGGTTTTGCTCTCTTTATTGTGGTCTTCTAGAATTTGCTCTAAATTTTGTAGTCTCTCTTTTTTCCTCAGATGAGAATTTCCACTTATTTGCTATTTCTGTTGTAAGTTTGTGCTTGTGTATTATATATAAAATGATAAATAAAAAGTAAATTAAAAATTAAAAAAAACTTACCATTTAGATGAATAACTTGTCCATTGTGCCCAAAGATTGGAGAATGGCCTATGTATCTCTGATCTTAAAATGGGCTCCAGAGATGATCTGGGAAACTATAGATCAGGGAGCCTGACTTCGGTGGAGGGAAAAATGGTGAAAGTATTCTGAAGGACAAAATCACAGAACACATAGATATAGACTGGTTTAATGGGACACAGCCAGTATGGGAAATCTTGCCTCACAAATCTGCTACATTTATTTGAAAGGATGAATAAACATATGGACAAAGGTGAGCCAACAGATGTAGGGTATTTGGTTTTTAGAAGGCAAAAGTGCCCCTTGAGACTCCTGCGAAGGTGCAGGTCATTTCAATGGGTACTCGTACAGGAGGTGCCTCTGCCATTTACAGATCATGTGCTCAGTTTATAGGTTAAAGAAAACATGTACTTCATGGCAATAATACATTAGAATTTACAATGATTATTTATGCAGATGACATCATTAGTCAAGGCCCTGTTACGGTCTCAGACCGTCACAGTGTAAAAGAGCTCAGAATTCTTGTCCCTGCACTGCTTGCTCACAGGATCTCTTTTCAGAGGGGACTCTTCACTGAGGCTTTGAGTTGTTAACTTTTTATTTTTGGGAGTCATAGTAGATAATGCATTGAAACTGTCGGCTCAGTGTGCTGCGGCAGTCAAAAAAGCAAACAGAATGTTAACAATTAGTAGGAAGGGAATGGTGAATAAAAGTGAGAATGTCATAATGCCTCTGTATCGCTCCATGGTGTGACCGTATCTTCAACAGCGCATGCAGTTCTGGTCACCGCATCTCAAAAAAGATATAGTTGTACTGGATAAAGTACAGAGAAAGGTGACAAAAATGATAAAGGGCATGGAACAGCTCCCCTATGAGGAAAGGCTAAAGAGGTTAGGACTTTTCAGCTTGGAGAAGAGACGACTGAGGGGGGATATGATAGAGGTGTTTAAAATCATAAGAGGTCTAGAACGGGTAGATGTGAATCGGTTATTTACTCTTTCAGATAATACAAGGACTAGGGGGCACTCCATGAAGTTAGCAAGTAGCACATTTAAAACAAATCAGAGAATTCTCTCACTCAACACACAATTAAGCTCTGGCATTCATTGTCAGAGGATTTCGTTAAGACAGTCTGTGTAGCTGGGTTTAAAAAAGGTTGAATTAATTTCTGGGGGAGATGTCCATAAACTGCTATTAAGCAAGTTGACTTAGGGAATAGCGACTGCTTATTATTACCAGCAACAGTAGCATAGGATCTATTTAATGTCTGGGAACTTGCCAGGTACTTGTAACCTGGACTGGCCAATGTTGGAAACAGGATGCGGAGGTTGATGGACCCTTGGTCTGACCCAGTAAGGCAACGTTTTATGTTCTCAACTCAATTTTGGAAGAATTATTTTTATGGAAGTGAAATTAATAAAACAGGCTACCCCCCAAGTATTATGTCAAGAGTAGTGATATTAATGATCAAAATCAAGCTACTGACAAACCCATAACAAAATTTCTGCTAGCAACATTTTTACAGGGTGAGTAGCCTTCCTGATAATTCAGATAATGTTTGAATGTGCTTTGCTTTTTTTTCCCCACAGGACTTGAATCCTCTCTCCTAGAACACATTTAAGCCGTATTTTGGATCCGTTGTTGTCTTGGGATTGAGCGAAGAAGAAATATTGCTGACTGGCACCTTTAATTTTATTATTATTATTAATAATGATTTTTGTATACCGGCATTCATGACAATACATGTCACATAGAGCACCTGTTGCTGTTGATGCAGGAGCGTCCAGAGCAAGGAAACCAGGTCAAGTAATTTTATCCTCTGTTGTCTCAGGTACAAACCTAAATTGTAAGCCCTCTGGGGATATGGAAATATCTACAAGAAAGTTCTGAAAAGTGTAATATAATCTAAAAAAAATAAAAGGGGGGGGAGGGGCGCACTGATGCAGGAGTGGCCTGACCCAGTCTCTTCATCATCACCCAATGGATCGGCATCAACACTTTGATGCATTGCGTTTGATGCTTTGGTGCGAGCACCATCAGTGCAGCGGCACACTCAGTACATCGGCCCCATTGGTGCACTAAATGAAGGGTGCTTGATGTATCTGCACCATTGTTTCATCTATACATGCTTCTGCCTTAGCAGTGCAATCTGCATCGACAATGGCCTTAGATGCATGGTGCACTCAAAGGCATTGATGTATCTGCACCATTGTTTCATCTATACATGCTTCTGCCTTAGCAGTGCAATCTGCATCGACAATGGCCTTAGATGCATGGTGCACTCAAAGGCATTGATGTATCTGCACCATTGTTTCATCTATACATGCTTCTGCCTTAGCAGTGCAATCTGCATCGACAATGGCCTTAGATGCTTGGTGCACTCAAAGGCATTGATGTATCTGCACCATCGTGTGCACACCCTATATCTGCATCAGGTGCTTCTGCATCATCACTGCCTCTGCGCACTCAAGGCCCTGTTTAAAATCGATGCTCTCAATGTGCTCTATGTAAAAGTTGTCTGCACAAAATTTGATATCTTTTCTCTACATCAGAAAATGCTGGAGCTCATTTCCTGACACAATGGAATTTCCTGCATCTAAAAGGCATTCAGAGTGGCTTTATCTCTGGAGGATAGTTTTCTGATATTCCTTTAACAGTTGCAGAAAAGTAAAAAAGTACTGTTGAGTCCTCAAGGTTACAGAATGTTGTTACACTTAATGCTTCTTCCATTTTCTAGCGCATCTCGCCATCAGGCAACCAAAAAGCCAGAGGGTAGGACCCCATTAGCAATGGTAACATGGAATAGACTTAGTTTTTGGGTACTTGCCAGGTTCTGATGGCCTGGATTGGCCTCTGTTGGAAACAGGATGCTGGGATTGATGGACCCTTGGTCTGACCCAGTATGGCAATTTCTTATGTTCTTATTGGTTTCTGAGCATTCATCCATCTTCCTGTTTTGAAAAAAAAATGTAATGATGAAGTGAGGGACATTCATCTTGAACTTCTCCTGAAATAATGATCAGCCTTTGTGAAATGGGGATAGAACTTAAATGCTTTGCAACCTTAAAGATGAGAAAGGATAACAGGAACAGAACCATGGAACAGAGCTTGTTTCTCCTGACAAGTGTAACACTCATTGGCAAAGCAACAACTTCCCTTTGAGATGTGATTCGGGAATGAGACACCAAACATACATAAGATTTGCCAATTTGGGTCAGACCAAAGGTCCATCAAGCCCAGTATCCTGTTACAACAGTGGCCAAGCCAGCATATCCCTGGGTAAGTAGTGGATTTCCCCAAGCCCACCTTAATAATGGTTTTTGGACTTTTCTTCCAATAACTTATCTAAACCTTTTTAAGGTTAGCTATACTAATAGCTTTCACCACATTCTCCAGCAATGAATTCCAGAATTTAATTATGCTTTGAATAAAAAAACAACTGTTTTCTCCTATTTGTCTTAATTGTATCACCTAGTAACTTCATTGCATGTCCTCTAGTCTTTGTACTTTTTGAAAGGGTAAACAATTGATTCGCGATTACCTGTTACACTCCTCTCATTATTTTATAGACCTTCAGCTGTCTCTTCTCCAAGCTGAAGAGACCTAGCCTCTTTAGCTTTTCCTCATAAGGAAACCATTACATCCCCTTTATCATTTTGGTTGCCCTTCTCTGTACCTTTTCTAATTCTGATATTTTTTTTGAGATGTGGGGACCAGAACTGCACACATTATTAAGGTGATGTTACATCACAGAGCGATACAGAGACGTTATGATATTCTCTGGTTTATTCTCCATTCCTTTTCGAATAATTCCTAGCATTCTATTTGCTTTCTTGGCTGCTGCTGCAGAAGATTTCAACACATTATCCATGACGACACCTAGATCTTTTTCATAGGTGGTGACTGCCAATGTGGAACCTTGCATTGTGTATCTATAATTTGGATTCCTCATCTATTTTTTTAATTAAATATTTCTAGTTAAATTATTTTGTTAGTGATGCTAGCAGCTATCAAAGAATATAGGCTGCACATGTAGGCCTATCAATATGGCTGAAACAATTTAAGGCTTAGCAATGCTATGGATAAACAAGTTATATATTAGAAACAAAATTATCCGTATATAGTCATAAATAAGTTTACAGTTAAAACTGGCCTTTTTAGCTTGAATAGGTACATGAATATTGATATTAGATACTATGTATACTGACAGCAGATTTGTCAAATTGCTTTTATTAACATCTATGGATAAGATGTGTGAAGTAGACATGTATATATGAGTGTATTTTTACTATATATGATATAATAACTTCCCTATTTTTGCTGGCAGCTTGTTCTCTCAGGGTGCATGCAATCTAATAAGAAATAAAGCAAAATTGCTTACCTTGTAATAGGTGTTATCCCAGGACAGCAGGATGTAGTCCTCACATATGGGTGACATCGGTAATGGAGCCCTATGACGGAAAACTTTCTGTCAAAGTTTCTAAAAGCTTTGACTGACACTGGCACACTGAGTGCACTGAGCATGCTCAGCATGCTATGATCCCTGCGTCCACAGGGGTCTCCCTTCAGTCTCGTTTGTAGCATTATGCGTAAGCGAAATATAAAAGAAAATAATAAAATGTATCGGACCCAACTCTGCGGGGTGGCGGGTGGGTTCTGTGAGGACTACATCCTGCTGTCCTGGGATAACACCTATTACAAGGTAAGCAATGTTGCTTTATCCCAGGACAAGCAGGATGCTAGACCTCACATATGGGTGATTAGCAAGCTAGAGGCTGAGTCATTTTGTAGTGAAGCAACAGTGAAGAATTGTTGGTGAAAATGAGGCAGCCGAAGATCACAGCAGGTTGGATGTAGAAGGAGTTGGGAATATATTGGAAACAAGTTCTATAAGACAGATTGTCTAAAGACCGAATCTTGTCGTTTTTCTTTGCCCTAGCAATAAAGAACTGCAAAGGTGTGAAGGAAACTCCATGTTGCAGCTTTATATATGGTAATAATGGGCACTGAACCATAGTGTACTACTGATGTAGACATCGCCGTTACTACGTGTGGTTATTCACCCTTGGAGAGGAACGTTTGCTTTTTCATAACAGAATTCGATACAGACTGTTAGTCGGTCGGAGAGAGTCCGCCTTACTACCACGACTCTTGGTTCATTTTATGTGAAAAGAAACAAAGAGTTGGTTGGATGTCCTATGGACTGCCGTGCGGTTCAGGGAAAAAGCTAGTGCACGTTGTCAGTCTAAGGTGTATAAGACTCTCTTCTCCTTGGCTAGAGAGAGGTCTTGAAAAGAAAGCAGGCAAGACTATTGACTGATTAAGTGAAAAATCTGTTACTACTTTTGGTAGGAATTTGGGGTGAGTGCAAAGGACTACTGTGTCGTGCAGAAACCTTATGAAGGGTGAGTATGTGACGAGAGGTTGCAACTCACTGACCCTCGTAGCCGATGGAATGGCTACTAGGAATACTTGTTAGGAAAGAAATTTCTTGTCGCAGGAATGTATCACACTAGATCCCATTTAATGAGCAGTGGTCGAATGGGGGGCTTAAGGTGAAGTAAGCCTCTCATAAACCGACATACTAGAGGTCACACTGTTATTGGCGTATCCCATATTTCCCGTGATATGCCGCTAAGGCATTTAGGTGTACTCTTACAGAGGATGTCTGGAGAACAGAATCCGAAAGGTGATATAAGTAATCTAGTACAGAAGGAGTGGGGCAAGAAAAAAGGTGAAAACCTGTTTGTGTGCACCACTTGGTAAATCTAGTCCACTAAAAGTGGTAAGGTTTACGTGTGGAAGGCTTTCATGAAGCTACGAGAACTTTAGAGACTTGTGTTGAAAGATTAAGTGGTTGCAGAATTTCAACATTCAAGCTGTCAGGGCAAGAGTTGTAAGGCTGGGATGACGCAACTTGTCCTGATTCCGAGTTACGAGAGTGGGCGCTGTGCCCAGGCGAATTGGTCTCTGATCGAGAGGTCGAGGAATATAGGAAACCATACTTGTCGAAGCCCATATAGGGCTAAGAGGACTATTGTTCCTCTGTCCTGTTGTAGGTTCACGAGAGGTTTGGCTATGAAGTATGGGAAGCATACTGGTCTCGGGCAGGACGAGGGCCTGAGGAACAGTGAACTCCGTCCCGGCTCAGCATGATAAGAGTGTTGGTTATGAGAGGTAGCGGAAGAGGCACATTTAGGAGGCCCTTGATGGAAGAAAGGCGTAAATGTGAATGCAGTGAAACCATGTGTAGGTAGTAGAATCTGTGCACCGTCTGGTTCGATTCGGAAGCAGAGGGCAAGTGCGGTTGGACCTCCATTCTAGAAGATTTCTCTTGCTACACATGTCCAAGACCATTCGAGAGGATGGACCTATCTGGAGAAGGTCTGCTAGTGCATTCAGTAAGTGTCTGAGAACAGTGCCCGAGGATGCATAAGTGAGCAAGGGCTAAGGATAAAGCTGTGCAGCTTCATTGCAGAGCAGCTAGGATGTTGTGTATGCTTGTATGTTGGAAAGCACATTGTCCCAATGCTGTCTATCTGTATGCATAAAGAATTGTTGCAGAGGCAGTATTAGAAGGCATAAGGGTATAACTCATGGTACAAGATCCAGGAAGTTTATGCGTAACTGCTTGGAGCGGAATAGACACATATTGGGTTGAGAAGATTTGTGGTCAAACTTTCAACTTGAAGTAAATGCGAGCATGAGCAGGAAATAGACTAGGTTATGCAGCTGTCCATGCAAGGAAAGCGTGAATGATGTTGGACTCCGTAGAGAAACAGCATTCACCGATATTGAGACAAAGAAATACCTCAGTTGCGAAGCTGGTGCCACCGGCAGAGCTTGGAATTGTAGATCGTTGACTCACCATGAGGCACATAGGAAGAATAGAGATAATGTACTTACTGTGTTTTGGAAATATGGTAAGGAGAGATACCATTTTACCTGTGCCTTCTGAAGAAAGTTGGTATTTCTGAGGTCCAGGATGGGTGGAGAGTAACTACTTTCTGTTGAAAGAAAGAATAATGTAATTAAAACTCCCCAACCCCAGTCTTCCCCCCTCTGCGC
This sequence comes from Rhinatrema bivittatum, assembly GCF_901001135.1. Lineage (NCBI taxonomy): Eukaryota > Metazoa > Chordata > Amphibia > Gymnophiona > Rhinatrematidae > Rhinatrema > Rhinatrema bivittatum. The sequence goes on from NC_042627.1 coordinate 537,479, forward strand.
TTTGAAGCGTGTAGGGGAGTGTACCGGGAGACTGCTCTGATATCCGGCTAGTTGGAAAACCGGGAGGTGTCCAACTGGAGGGGTCGATGTAATGTGGATATCAGGTATCCTCCCACGGGAGCGAGAGCGGTAAAGTCTTACCCGCATTTCTAAGTGCTATACAAGGAGACATCGAGACCCATATCAGGCTTCGAGGTGGACTTGTAGTTGAGGCAGCATGTGCTGGATCTCGTGTTTAGCAGAACAGTAAATGCACCTGGAACTTTGGTACTGAAACAGGAACCAAAAGCTAGAGCATTAATCAGTGCAGAGCCATGTTGCTGAAAAAGGGAGGAAGCCCTGAAGCAAACCCAAAGAAAAGAAAGAGAGGTTCTCCTGGTATTGTGGCTGACATAGCTGGCATAGCGATATGTGACACTAATACAATTCTTGGAAAGTACATGACCTAGAACTTTTCTAAGCATGTGGCTAGAATTAGAGAACACATTTCAATGGGAATGCCGCAGAAGCGGGTACTTACCATCCGACGTGAACCGCCGAGGGATGAGCCGGTGAAGATTGCTGGCTCCGTGGATTTCCGGAGTCCTCTCGGAGTAGCCTGTGGACGTTAACGTCCATCTCAACTCTGATACCTGGTATGGTGGCGTAGGTATAAAGGAGACAAGGCTGGGCGTAGCTGGCGCTTAGACCGTAATGAGCGGAGGGCCAGAACCCTGCACCGATGTCGGTGGGGTACGCCTGGGAATAGGGAGCCAATTGACAAACTCATGAAGTCAACCATTGTCGCAGCGGCTCGATGTCTCTTGACGCCAGTGCAGAATTCTGCAAACCTCGATCCGGTGTGCCGTTGGCAGTGGTGATATTGCTCGGCCCCAACATCGTCCAGCATCGAGAATAGCCGCAATGCGTTGAATGGCGTCGGTGGCAGATGGTCACCGTGTTGGTGATGATGCATGCCACAGTGCTCGACCTGATCATTCCCCAGCGGCGAGATGTAAGCCCTCGCTGTCCTGGATGGCGATCGATGATGGCTGTCAGCATGCCTGCTCTGCTCCTGATATGGGCTTTAATAAGGACCCAAAGCATGGAGCACTGTGTTCAGGGGAGGGCATTGTGTGGCGGTGTTATGTCGACATTGACGGTAATCAAAAACATCGCTGGTTTCGGAAAAATGATATGGGCATTGACGGAGTCAATGACCGCATCCATAAAACATAGAAGATGCCGATGGGAATGACGTGGGTGTCGAGATCATCGATGTATGGAAGCGGGCACCGACAAAATCTGCAGTATGGCCACGGGCATCGACGGCATTGATTGGATCGACTCGGGCAACAATGACTCCCATGGCATTCATGCCACGGATATGAGCACCAATGGAATCGATGTTGACATGGCTGCCATGCAGGGAGATGGCACAGGCATGGCTGCCATGCAGGGAATTGGCACTGGCATCGCTGCCATGCCTGGAAAACAGCCTGGCATTGATGGAAGACAGCCCGGCACCGATGCCATGCCTGGAATCCAGCCCGGCACCAATGCCATGCCTGGAATCCAGCCCGGCACCGATGGAAAACAGCCTGGCACCGATGCCATGCCTGAAAAACAGCCTGGCATCGATGGAAAACAGCCTGGTATCGATGGAAAATCTGATATCCATAATAGAAGGATGGCATCGATAGAACCGACCCCCAACAGCGATGGAGTGCCCCGGGTAGTGGTGGCATTGACCCGATTATGGATGGAAGCGACGAGACAAGTGTTTGTCGATGGCATCCATTCTGGCAACGCTAGCACTGATAAAGCTAAGGAAATAAATCAGTGCCATGTATAAACATAGATGGCACTGATAGAATGATGTAGGGAGGATGGCATCAGGGTACCGCAGGGGGAGGGGTACCTGTGGCATCTGAAACCGCAGGTTGGCCTGAAGGGGGTACCGATGGGGTATTACTGCGCGAAGGTACTGAGGAAAGTAAAGGACCTGAATCTACAGAGGCCCTGGCGGAACCGGTAACCGTGGAAGTCCCTGTCCCACTAGCGCTAATAGCCAAGCAGAGTGTCACAGAGGGACACTGCAGGCTATGTGTGACTAACTGAAAAATAGGGAGAGGGAAGGCCGCAGGCGGTTGGGAGCCAGAAAGGTGACAGGAACCGATCGAAAAAATATGGCATAGTACTCACCGAACGTCAAATTAAACCAACGCGGAGGGAGACCCGTGCAGGGAAAGGTGTTTGTGAAGTAAAAATGTAAATCTTTTATGAGGAAAAAAGTGTTAGGATTTCTCACAGAGCTCCTAATTGCTATGCTTACAGCAGAGCGGAAAAAGAAGACTGAGGGAGACCCCTGTGGACGCAGGGATCATAGCAGGCTCAGTGCACTCAGTGTGCCAGGGTCAGTCAAAGCTTTTAGAAACTTTGACAGAAAGTTTTCCATTACCGATGTCACCCATATGTGAGGACTAGCATCCTGCTTGTCCTGGGATAAAGAGAATTTCAACTGCCTCTGTCTCTGAGTGTTTTTCCAAAATATTATTTTGTATAAAGATTTACAGAGAGCAAGGTTCAGGGCCTTTTAGAAATCTCCCTAAAAAGGAAATTTCATCAAATGTCTTCTGAATGAAGGTTAGTGGAGGCTCTGCTATTGCTGCTTGAAATCTCAAGAGAAGTCTCCCAGCAGCCTTTTATTCATTTGAAAATTTATAAATCGCATTATGCAAATAAAAAGTATTGTACAAAAATATGTAAACCAGCAATAATGACAATCACTACAATATGCAATACTGTAAAACATTTATTAAAAAACAACAAGTAAGCTTCCGGAGTTTCTGAGCAGACACTTGTTTTGGCAATATACGTGCTTCATGTATCAACGTAGTGCAAGACAAGAGTTATCATTGTACTAGATACAGCTTCTCCTTGGCCTCTAATCCTAATTTACAAAGTACCATTTTATCCTAGCATTAACTTTCATTCAAAGTTTCAAAATCACATCTTTCTACATGAAAGAATTTATCGTAACAGACAGGAATTTCCTTTACTAATAGTTGAAAGGGGCCCTAACAAGCTCAGCTAGGGATGCAAAAGGAGCAGGACATGGAAAGAACCGAACCAGCCTCCAAACAAGACAAACGGATCAGCACCATCCTGGAATTAGAGAGATGTCACACATGGCTCCAGATGTCATTAAAATATACTCTAGAGTCTAGAGCAAAGTTATAAGCAAAGAATCCCATAAATGGATTGATCCAGACAGAGCATCTTACCAGGAAGAGGTGTTCCTTGCCTAAGATGCATGAGATCCGAAACTTCAGCTGATGTTGGGGTTTTACGTCACGTTGATTTTTCTGAGCATGTGCCTATAGACTTGTTTTATGTGTACAAGAAAATGTGCTTAAAAATTAGCTTATAATACTGTTCACATTGTTATTCACATTACATATAGTTGAATGATAGAGTGGTCCGGCCTACCACCTTCTAGGTGGTCTTCCACGCTTGCTGACACCATTCATATAGTCTGACTTCCTTATAAGTTTTAGTCATGATTCAATATGGATTTGACTGCTCATGAAAATATACTCACCGCCCCTAAAGCAGCTGGATAGGGTGGCTTTATAAGCACAGTGCTTTACACTGTGGAGGCAGCTCCAGCCACTCTAGTAACTTTTTTTTACACAAATGGCAGTGAACTCCTGGGGCTGGGGCTGGACTGGTGTTTGTCCTTTCACTCAGCTTCCCCCTCTAAAAGGCCTTCTTTTCCTACAGTGGAACTACTTTTACATCCTTCCCAGCCCACCCCTTTCAGCCCTTTTACCATCCCACCAGCTGATCCTCTCTTATCCCTAACCTCTTCTTATAATCCCCAAATGACCTTCTATCAATCTCCCTCTCACCTCCCCCTGCCCTCCTCACTCATCTCCATCACCTACCAGCTCCTTCTCTCATCCCCCAGCTCCTCTCTTACATCCAGTCACTCTTCTCTCATTTCCCCACTCTCAACCTTCACAGCCAATCCTCTCAAACCCCTCCTGCAACTGATAACTCCTTCTCTAAACATCCACCTGGGCCCATGTCAGTGGCAACATTTTCCTTTGGGCAACTGGACAAAGGTGGATGCCAACTGGTGAGAAGAGAGGCCAGGCTGATGACAAGGACAACATTTTTCTCTTGGACAAGTTCAGTGGTGGGTGAGAAAAGAGAAGTCAAAGCAATCCTCACTGGCCTGTGTGCACTCAGTCCTCCCGCCCCCCCCCCCCCCCAGCCGTGTACACTCAGTCCTCCCGCCCCCCCACCCCCCCCAGCCGTGTACACTCAGTCCTCCCCCCCCCCCCCCCCCCCCCCAGCCGCATTAATAATGAAATTCAGCTCAGGGCCTGTGTACACTCAGTCCTCCCGCCCCCCCCCAGCCGCATTAATAATGAAATTCAGCTCAGGGCCTGTGTACACTCAGTCCTCCTGCCCCCCCCCCCCCCCCCATTAATAATGAAACTCAGCTCAGGGCCTGTGTACACTCAGTCCTCCCACCCCCCCCAGCCGCATTAATAATGAAACTCAGCTCAGGGCCTGTGTACACTCAGTCCTCCCGCCCCCCCCCAGCCGCATTAATAATGAAATTCAGCTCAGGGCCTGTGTACACTCAGTCCTCCCGCCCCCCCCCCCCCCAGCCGCATTAATAATGAAACTCAGCTCAGGGCCTGTGTACACTCAGTCCTCCCACCCCCCCAGCCGCATTAATAATGAAATTCAGCTCAGGGCCTGTGTGCACTCAGTCCTCCCGCCCCCCCCAGCCGCATTAATAATGAAATTCAGCTCAGGGCCTGTGTGCACTCAGTCCTCCCGCCCCCCCCCAGCCGCATTAATAATGAAATTCAGCTCAGGGCCTGTGTACACTCAGTCCTCCCGCCCCCCCCCCCCCCCAGCCGCATTAATAATGAAATTCAGCTCAGGGCCTGTGTGCACTCAGTCCTCCCGCCCCCCCCCCCCCCCAGCCGCATTAATAATGAAATTCAGCTCAGGGCCTGTGTGCACTCAGTCCTCCCACCCCCCCCAGCCGCATTAATAATGAAATTCAGCTCAGGGCCTGTGTACACTCAGTCCTCCCGCCCCCCCCAGCCTCATTAATAATGAAATTCAGCTCAGGGCCTGTGTGCACTCAGTCCTCCCGCCCCCCCAGCCTCATTAATAATGAAATTCAGCTCAGGGCCTGTGAGCCAGTGCAAGCTCATAGGCCCTGCTACGGCCCTAGTCCCTCCTCACACTTCCTTTTACCACAGAAACTCATGCAAAAGCAGGCTGTCTCGGAGGCTGTTTCTGGCACCTGAAGACTGCTGCCATTTGGGGCAGTTGTGGACCCAATTGAAAGTTTTGTGACCCCATTTGGTTTCCCACTCCACAGTTTAGGAAGGCCTGCTCCAAGATCCTCTCAAACATAATTATGCAAGCCTGAAGAAGTGGAAGTGAATGACTACAGCTGAGACCATTAGTCCCTCATGATCTGCCGCTGAATCCGCCCCTATGTAGGGGGCTGGGAAGCCCTCATGCAAACATCTCTATTTTAAATGGCTATCGCCATTTAAGGAGAAATTACTACTTACCCGATAATTTCCTTTTCCATAGTACAGACAGGGAAATCCAAATCCAGTGGGTTATGCACCTCTACCAGCTCAGCCTTCTAGTATTCTCTCAAAACCCAAAACTTGATTATTAACATAACCATTCCAGCATTCAGCCAACAGGAAAATACTGAGTTCAGATAAAGAGTATAACAACACCAATCTAATGACTGAATTGACACTTAGCAGTACTACCTGGAACATAGCACAACAATTTATCAGCCAAAGGAGGGAAGTTGGATTCCTGAACTATTAGGTAAGTAGTAATTTCTCTTTTCTTAGCGTACAGACAGGTGACTCCAAAAACAAGTGGGATGTATCAAAGCTACTCCCGAACAGGGTGGGAGGCTGCCCGTAATGCAGACAAAACTGCACGTGTAAAGGCTGCATCCTCCAGGGCTAGCACATCCAGGCAATAATGCTGGTAAAGGTGTGCAAAGAGAGCCACGTCGCAGCTTGGCAAACGTCAATGGGAGACAACAATCTAACTTCCCTCCATGACACTGCCTAAGCCCTAGTGGAATGAGCTCTAACCTGTCTAAACAACAAATGCTCAGCATCCAGATACACAGCAATGACGACCTCCTTAATCCAGCGGGCTATTGTAGCTCATGACTCCGGCTCACCCTTTTTAATCCCACCATGGAGAATAAACAGCATATCCGTCTTTCTCAGAGTTCAGAAACTTCTAAATACCTCAAGATATGCCTTTTCACATCCAAGGGCATAAACAGGCGATATTCCTCCACATCTCTTGCCCTGTCCAGAGATGGCAGGAAAATAGACTGATTCAAGTGAAAATCTGAGATCTCTTTTGACAAAAAAAGAAAGGAACAGTATGCAGCTGTATTGCCCCTGGAGTCACTTGTAGAAACTGATCCCAGAAGGACAAGACCTGCAGTTCGGATACTCAACATGCAGAACAAATTGCCAAGAGAAACACCATTTTTAAGGTCAGTAACCTCAAGGAAAGATTACGCATCAGTTGAAAAGTAGGGCTTGCTAAAAAATCCAAAACTAGATTAACACTCCATGGACCATATCGTAAGACATCATCAATTCAGATCTTCGTGAAAATAGGCTGTACCAGATGCCTTCGCAGATCTGCATACCACGGTCTCCTGGGCCAAATCTGGTGCCACCAGAAGCACCATCTCCCTGTGTCTCTCGACCCTCTGAATCATTCTACCCAACATGGGCCATGGGGCTAAAGTATACCGCAGCTTGTCCTCCAGCCAATCCTGCACAAGGGCATTGATGCCCAAGGACTTTGGATCTCTCCAAAGTCACCAGCAGGCCCAGAAATGGAAGGCCCCAACTAGCCACTATTAGCTGAAATGCCTTGTTTGACAATTCCTGTTCTCCTGGATCCAGAATCTGTCTGCTGAGAAAGTCTGCTCTTACATTGTCTTTTCCTGTAATGTGTGAGGCCAAGATCTCCTGAAGATGCACTTCCGCCAATTCCATAAGTTGGGCTATTTCCTGTGATGCCTGCTCTTGGTTCCTCCCTGATGTAAGCCACTGTTGTTGCATTGTCCAACATTATCCAGACTGCTTGACCCTGCAATCTGTTGCCAAATCGCAAGCATGCCAACTGGACTGCACAGGCTTCCAGCTCACTGATGTTCCAGAGAGATGCTTCTACACCCTTACACAGTCAGTTCCTGACAGTGAGCTACCCAACTCTGAAGTCTTGCATCTGTCATGAGTACTAGCCAGTCCAGTGATCTTAGGGAAATCCCCTTTCTGAGATATACTTTTAACCACCACTGTAGTTGAGAGCAGATCTCCATTGGTAGGTGGAGCCAAATTGAATAGTCTTGAGACTATGGGCTCCAATGAAACAGCAGTGTGTGTTGAAGAGGACTCATATGCGCCCTCACCCACAGCACCACCTCCAGGGTAGGAGCCATCAATCTGAGCAGTTGAAGATAGGACCACACCATCGGGCATATTGTTTGTCAATAGACACCTGTGCTATCAGCTTCTGAATTCGGCCCTTCAGCAGGAACACACTGCCCTATTTTGTGTTGAATTGAATACAGAGATACTATAGCGACTGTGATAACTGAAGATTGCTCTTGGCCAGGTTCACGACCCAACCCAGCTCCTGCAACAAGGAGATCACCTTGCACGAGACCCAGAGGCTCTCTTCCAGACTCTTGGCTTGAATCAGCCAGTCATTCAAGTAAGGATATACCAGGATCCCATCTTTTCTCAATTCCACTGCCACTACCACTTGGGAAAGGTTCTGAGCGTGGTGGCTAAACCAAAAATGTAGTGCTCCAAACTGATAACGACATCCCAAAACCACGAAACACAGAAATTGTTGATACTCTAGTCAGATGGGAAGATGCAGGTACGCCTCGGACAGATCCAGAGACACAAGTAACTCCCCCGACTGTACTGCCATTATCACTGAGCGCAAGGTTTCCATGATACAATGCAGGATTTGGCTCCACCCTTTCAGAGCAGATTTCCATGATACAATCCATGACCTCTGACCAATAGGATTGTACCAGTTGACACCCCCACCACATAAGCATATATGTTCCTTCCCTCCCACAACCCCTCCAGCATTCTGTTCCAGACATATCAAATCTAGCAAGAAAACAGGAGTTTAATACAATCGATGCACCAGCTTATACATCAACGTTTATCTTTATATCATATGGTAATTTTTCGTGAACGTCTCCAGATGGATTTCTAATCTTTTCCATCATAGTCTGTATTTAAATCTTGAATGGCTTCCATAACAGGGAAGCAGCATGAAGCTTTATGCAAGGAAATCAAAATGGGATTTTTCTTTGGCTCAGACATGGATCCAGCCCCAGGTACACCCCAGCATCTTCAATGTCTGGGAAATCAGAGACGGGAACTCTTCTCTATGAAAGAACCTCAACATAGTTTTATTAAGCTCCAATCTCGGAGGAATTTCCCCATCCTCCAGGGAGTAAGAATCAGTCTCATCATCCGTGCCATCTAGGTCCTTATCAGGAAGGCCAACTCCAGGTGTGCCCTGACATTTACCCACAGCACCCAGCATGTGGGATTTCACCGCTTGCGATACAGAGTTGTTAAGATTGGCCAGAAGAAAAGAGTGCAGTCCTTGAAAAAATTCTAAACAAGAAAAGATCGAAGGATCCATGCCAAAACCATGGGGCAACTGTCGTGTGCCCGTTGAACTTCCTTCCCCCGTTGACAAACCAGTTAGGGGAGCTCCAAAATCAGGCGACCCTTCTGGCAGCTCTTTCTCCATTCCCACTGAGAAAAACCAGGCTTAGTAAAGTCAGAAAGAGGTAATTCTCCCTCAGCTTCCAAACAGCGCCGACTCAAATTATAGGGAATTCCAGGTTGAATAGCAAAATATGACAAGCAACACAGAGGGCAAGGCGCTTAGGTTTCTTCGCTATGGGCACCAGTCTGCCAATACACCCCAACAGGAATCTGACAACAGTGCACCCAAAAAATTTGGCACTCACAAATAAGGCACACAACACTGTGCCTACATAACTGCCCAACCTGAGTTCCCTCAGGAAATGCGTTCAAAAAGGCGTGTGCATACGCGTAAAAAGGCGCATGCATGCATGCACGCACAAATGGGCGCTCTGGTAGGCGCTCCTATGTGCCTAACTAGGCGCCCAACTAGATGTAAACCAAATGCACAACGGGCCGCATAGTCGAGTGCCCAAGCATGATCCGACAGAAACTGAAGAGGGTAGCTTGCGGCACACAAAAAACGCGCAGAAATGCTGCCGCGGCTTACCACTCAAACCAGATGAGCCCTGAAATGGGGCCTAGCTGCAAGGGCTACTCCTGTCCCCTGAACTCCATCGGAGGTGGGAACAGCTGTTGGATCGCGTGCTGATTCCAGGAGGGGGAGGAACTCCTACTAAACTCCCCTTCTGTCATTTTTTTTTTAAATACCCTTTACCTGAGTTCAGCCTGTTCTGGTTGAGTACAGGTCGATCTCTGGATGCGGGGGCACAAGGCATAAACCTTTACCACCATACTTGGTTTCCTGCACCTGCTTGTCTTTCTTTTTTTTTTTGTTAATACAGCTAAGTCCACATCAGTTGAAAAACCAGCTATTGCATCAAGGCACTCATCTGAGAGACTATGAAAATCACCTCAGGAATTCCCAAATCAGGGAGGGACCAAAAGATATCACCACAGGAGAGTGGGGTGAATTAAATTTCCTTCTTTTCTCCTTCTAAACTTTAAAGCAATCCCTAGTAGGGAAATGCACATCCATTTGCTGGAGACAGAGAATACTGGCGGGCTGTCGTCACTGCAGGGATATATATATATATATATATATATATATATATATATATATATATATATATATTATAGTTTGTTTCTTAGCATCCAGACAGGTGAATCCAAAACCAGTGGGTTATGCACCTCTACCAGCAGATGGAGACGGAGCAAAGCTGACATCATCTGCACCTCTACCATCTGCTGGTAGAGGTGCATAACCCACTGGTTTTGGATTCACCTGTCTGGATGCTAAGAAACCAACTATAATCTTTTCAGCACAGCCAATTAAGGCTAGCTGTTATCTGGCCACGTGAGACCAAATACATTTAGGACTGCTTTAAAGTTATCCGGCTAACTTAGTGGATGCATGGCCATATTAGCTAAGTTACCTGGATAATTTTACCCCACTCTTTTTATCAGGCTAAACTGTAGCTGGATAATGACTTATATGGCTATAATTTAGCCAGAAATGTGTCCCAGATATTCATAATTTGGCATTAAACCGGACAACTCAAGTTATATAGCTAAACGTCTTTGAATATCAGCCCCAGGAAGTAAAAAGCAACTCACATGGTAAGAACCAACCATTCACCTGCTTCCTTTGTTTTCTGTTTCCCCTTCCAGAGTCCATTGCAATGTCTAAGCAGGTGGAAAGAGGGGGCATTGGTGAGACAGAGAGAGATGGCAAGATGCCTGCCAATGATACACATACCCAAAGCTTCTACACATGCAGAAGCCAGTGCACTCTCCAATGATTCCTATAATATATCTCTTCCGTTATAAAATCAGAATTTACAGTGTACCCCTTATTAAAGGGAATATATTTATTATTACTCTTCTAAAAATGGAATATAAATTTTGTCTGAAAGTAGCCACTCTGATACTGAAAGAGACACTGAAGTACCAGGACACTGCCAACGCTGCTTCCAGGTTGTGATCGGCACAGAGAGGAGCAGGAGTGGGCACATGCATTAGAAAGCACAGCACTTAGGGTACCCCAAAGGCACAATACAGTATCAGGTAATGCTGAGGATATACCAGAAGCATGAAACAACTTGGCCTGGTCCCTAGGATACAGTAGAAGCATGGGACAGTACAGCCTTGTCTGGCATCTGGAGACACAAAAACTCAAGACAGTACTATCCAGCTAATTGCCTATGGTGTATCACTGGAGGCTGATAGCACACCCCAGACTGGGGCCTTGGATAGGGGCCAACATATGTCTGCCTGGAAGGGTCCTGTAACTCAGGGATATCCCTAGAAATAGATATAGTAGTGTCCAAGCCAGCTGCAGGGATACGCCACACAGCTGCAGTGCTGGCACTAGGGCAGCCTCTCAGTCTGAGGACTATATCAGAACTCAAGAAGGTATGGAACAATCACAAACAAACTCTGAGGGAGAGAAAAGGGCGATAAGCTGAACAGGAGACATGCATGGCTGTATGGTCTCTGTTTGTCATGCTCTTTCTATGTTTCTATATGGATTAGATTTTTCAGAATGCAATATAAGGACAAACTCCCAGACCCAACTACACCTGTCTTGATCATCTGAGACCTTCATGGATAATAAGCCATCCAGCACAGAATAAGGACAACAGAGTGGAGCCAGGAGAATCTGAGAGAAGGGCACTACTGGACCTCATTAGAGCCCTTGGCAGAAGTACTGTGACCACTATCCCAACCCGCTCTAGTCCTTCTCTTGCAAACTCTCCTCAGTGATCCCCTGCGTGGTCAGCTCAGACATCACATTGTCCAGGTAGTCGGGATCAGGGTAACCATGACCTGTCAGATTGGAACCAAACTCAGTCTTGTGATGAATCTCATTCCAGATCACTGTGTCTGACTCGCTGGAGGTGCCAATAGTGAAGATCAGACGCCGATCCCAAGCCAGGAGGAGAAGCCTCAACACCTGAGAGAAAGGAAGAAAGGATAGAGGGAGACAGATAGTCAAAGGTCAGCACATAGCAACAGACTGCAGTCGTGATACAGGCCAGGACTGATGTTTATTAGCATATCTTTGTTGGAAGAGTGTCTCCATACTAGAGATGTTATAAGCAAAGAATAAAATTACATATCTAAATAAAGCAATGCAAAATTATATACTGTAATTTGCTATTTTATAGAAATGTATATGGCCGTTGTACATTATTTACACATGCTGTGGAGTTTCATGTCACATCCAGCTACATACATTAATCAGGTCTTACTCTATTTGCTGTGGCACTGTGTACAGAGACACTGCAATTCTTTCAATTGTCTTAGACAGGTGGAAATCCAGAGGTGATAAACAGCTGCTGTATTCACGTATCTGTAATTGCTGCTCTTCCAGACAATCCTGAGTTTAATTCTGCTGCTTCAGGGAGTGGATGAGTGGACATGTAGGATCAAAGTCAGTTCCCGTCACAGCTGAGGACTAAAAGGACCCCCCAAATGGCAAGATGATAGACAGTCTCAATGTGCCCTGGACACGATAGTAAGACCCCATCATTCATTTCTGACCCACATACTGAAGCTATGGCAGGCCAGTCTCTCACTTTCATTTGTGGTCCATGAGAGCTGGAGTCTCGTTTAACTCAGGAGGTGATGGAGTAGCTTCCCAGGGAAATCATGCATCTCCTCTCTGTTGACATTTTTTTTAGTAAGTTCGATAGCCAGTGATATTGCTGGGATCCCAGAGGATGATGTGTGACAGGTTTATGGTGCACTGGCAGAGCTGTTCATGGGCTTTGTTATACAATTTGCTTTTGTAGACCCCATAACAACAATATTTTGTAATTCTAGACTGACTTTCCAAGTTTAGTTTAAGGCAGTTTACAACTTTAGATATTACAATTTCCTGCTCAAAACTGCTTATAATTCAAATGGGTACCTGAGGCAAAGGGAGATAAAATGATTCACTCAAAATCCCATGAGCACCAGCGGGACAAATGAGAACTCAATCCTGGTTTTTCATCGCTCTAACCACTTGCCACACAGGATCTCATGGGACAAGCCCCACTTCAGATCACAAAAGCCTATCACCCTTCTTCCCATCCCACCAGACTCCAAGGCTCCTGCAACCTCCACACCAAATAAACTCAAAGTGGGTCCATTCCCATCACAGGTGCCAAGGGCTCCACCTTCCTTACCCAGCAGGCATAAGAAAGCTCTGTCCCCCTTCACATCACACAGCTCCGCTGGCCCATTCCCACCCCCAGCATCCTCATAGGAGCCCGTCCCCATGCACAGCACACAGGTCGTCACACACAGACCCTCACCTTCCTGCCCTGCTCGTTGTCCGGGAGGTAGCAATGTCGTGGGAACCCTTGAGCCGAGAAGCTTTTCCCTGGGTTTGGATGTTCTGGTCCCTGTGACAGGAACAAACAGTCAAAACATGTCATTATCCCCCTCCTCACCTGCCACTGTATATTTCTCTCCCCCTTGCGTCTGTCTCAGTAAAGTCCTCCCCCATCACCTTAAAGACCATCCATATAAGCTTCTCTGCCTTTATTCATCTGCTCCTGTAAGCTTCTTGCCTTCTCAAACTGGCCTCTAAGCTTTTCTAGCCCTCATTCCTTCAAATTCTCCCCCTCCTTGCTTGCCCCTGCATTCTCCTCTCCCCCTTGCAGCTTCCCCAGCAGTGTCATGCAGACAGGGCCTTCAATGGGACTCATAGAAATGATGGCAGAAGAAGACCAAACGATCCATCCAGTCTGCCCAGCAAGCTTTCACACTTTTTTTTTTCCATACTTTTCTGTTACTCTTATCCCTTTAAATAACTTTTTGGTTCTATTTCCCTTCCACCCCCGCCAACGTAGATAGCAGTGCTGGAGCTGCATCTGAGTGAAGTATCCAGCTAATTGGTTTGGGGTAGTAACCGCTGTAATAAGCCAGCTACTCCCACACTTGTTTATCCAGCCTGTGAATTCAGTCTTTGTTGGTTGTTTGAATATAAATCCTCCTTTCTTCATTCCCCCTGCCATTGAAGCAGTGAGCTGCGCTGGATATGTATTCCAAGTGAAGTATCAGGCTTGATTTGGGGTATTAACCACTTTAACAAGCAAGCTACACCCATGCTTATTTGTTTTACCCAGACTATGTAATTCAGTCCTTGTTGGTAGATGTCTGAATATAAAACATCTTTTCTTCATTCCCCCTGCCGTTGAAGCAGAGAGCTATGCTGGATATGCATTTGAAAGGGAAGTATCAGGCATTTTTGGTTTGGGGTAGTAACCGCCGTAACAAGCAAGCTACTCCCCTGCTCAATGAATCCCCAGCCCTGACCGATTTTCTTTATTTAATTTTTTTCTGTGTGTTTTTTTTTCTCGTCAGGCAGGGATAAACCAAACCCCTGCCCAAGCCAATGCTGCATTCAATTACCATTTCCTTACCCCCTACAGCTGGCAGCAGGAGTCGCGAATAAGCCTGCTGCCACAGGGCTGACTTCGCAAGTTATTGCGAGATCGGCCCCGTGGCAACAGGAGTTCACACTGCATTAACATGTCTGCCACAGTCCATGCCACACACAAAGAACCTATGATTTGGCAGGCTGCCACTGTGGAGCCCATCCTGCTGAGAATGAAGAAGACAGGAGACCCCACAACCTGGTGACCACCAGCAGAGCCCATCTTGTTGGCAGCTGAAGACGAGTCCAGGAGGCTACTGCGGGGGACTGCATAAGAGAGGACCTGTGACCCGGTGGCATTGATGAAGAGAGGGGGAGGCCCTGAACCTGTGTGAGTGAGTGAGCGAGAGCATGAATGTGTCAGAGTGAGCAAGCCACTGAATGTGAGAGTGTGCCTGTGTGTGAGGGAGAGAGAGCCACTGAATGTGAGAAGGTGCTAGTGTCTGTGAGTGTGTGCAGAGAGCCACTGAATGTGAGAGATTGCCTGAGTGTGTGTGTGTTGAGAGCCACTAAATGTGAGAGAATGCCTAAGTTTGTGTGTATGTAAAGGAGAAAGAGCCACTGAGCTTTAGCGAGTGCATTTTTTGTGTGAGAGTGCCTGTGTGTGTAAAAGTCAGAGTGTAAGATTGTCTTTTTGTGTGTGAGGGAAAGAGAAAGACACAGTGTGAAATAGTGTCTGTGTGTATGAGGGAGACAGAGCCACTGAATGTAAGAGCATGTGTGTGTGCGTGCATGCGCAGAGAGCCACTGAATGTGAGAGAATTGTCTGCTTATGTGTGTGTGTGAGGAAATGAGAACCATTGAATGTGAGAAAGGGCCTAAGTATGTGTGTGTTTGCGTGGAGAGAGACACTGAATGTAAGAGTCCCCGAGTATGTTTGTGTGTGAGAGAGCCAGTGAATATGAGAGAGTGCCTGGAGAGCCACTGAGTGTGAGAAAATACCAGGGTGGGAGGGCAAGAGGCTATTGAGTATGAGAGAGTGCCTGTGTATGTAAGAGCCAGAGTGTGTCTGTGTATAAGGGAGAGACAGACACCGAATGTGAGAGTCTGCCTGCGTGTATGTGAAGGAGAGAGAGCCACCGAGTGTGAGATTGCCGGCAGGCATAGGAAAAGTCTATCCCCATCTCATCACACAGCCAATAAGTGTGAAAGAGTGCCTTTGTCTGTGTGAGGGGGACAGAGTGTGCCTTTGTGTGAGTGTGTACGTTTGTGTGAAGAAGAAAAAGCCACTGTGTATGTGAGTTAAGAGTATATATGGAGAAAGAGGATAAAGTTTGTACACCCTCCCCCCCCCCAAAACTAATCCAGGACAATCTCAAGGTGACAGAAAATCAAAGGCTCCCAGGTATGGCAATCTGAGGATTTTTTTATCCCTATTAGTTTAAATTGTTTGATATGTTATGGTCAAACCATTGAACCATATCCCAAGATACTTGATGGAGTCCTTCACCCACTTAACTGGAAAATCCGCCCAAGAGGCCTGTAACATTCCTGTCAAATCTAGGGCTTCAGTTTTATCCAAATTGAGCTTAAAGCCAGACACCTGTTGGTACTGGAGAAAAATAAGGAGAGCCACCGGAAGAGAGGTCTGAGCATTAGTGAGTAAAAGGAGAATATCATCCGCAAATAAGAGATTTTTTATACTGCTGAGATCCCACAGAAATCCCCGTCACCAAAGGGTCCTGCTCTAATTTGTGGATTAACGGTTCCACGGTGAGTATAAATAAAAAAGAGGGGAGAGAGGACACCCCTATATCCAATACCTTGCTTCAGCGTAAATTCCTCAGACAAGATCCCATTAACCATAATTCTAGCAGTTGGGTTTGAATACAACAGTGATATAGTCTTATATCTTCCCTTCAAACCTCATCTTATGTAAAACTTTCTTGAGAAAAGGCCACACCACCCTGTCAAATGCTCTCTCAGCATCACATGTCACCAACAGGTAAAATATCAAGGTAACAAGATTCCATCGCAGTTAAAACCTTATGTAAGTTCACCGTAGAAGGTCTTCCATGGACAAAACCCACTTGCCCCACCATAACAAGGTAGGGTATAATCTGCTTCAGTCTATTGGCGAGAATTTTTGCATATAATTTAATATCTAGGTTTAAAAGAAAGATCGGGAGATATGAGGAAGGTTGCATGGGATCTTGCCCAGGCTTGGGCAAAACCACAATTGTGGCAGCCCTCAAAGTGGGTGGCATGATTCCGGTCCCCGCGATCTGCTCAAAAAGAGAAGCCAGGGGCGTGGCAATATCAGGCCCTAGTGATTTGTAAAAAATAGCCGTCATACCGTTGGGGCCTGGGGCTTTATTATCAGCAAGGGTATTAATCACCTCCACTACTTCTGCTCGAAAAGCCTGATTAAGAGAGTCTTTCATATCTTGAGTAAGAGTAGGCAAATTGAGATCCCCCAAGAATTTTTCTATCTCCAACTCCGCCACAGGCTCCTCTGAATAATGTTGATGAAAATATTCCAAAAATACCTGGGCTATGTCCTTGGACGCCGTCTTAATGCACCCTTGAGGGGTCTTTATATTAGGGATATACTTGGATGAGTCCTGTGATTTCAATAAATTAGCAAGTAATTTTCCCGCCTTATTACCATGGTGGAAGAAAGTAAATTGGCGATACCTTAATGTGCGGGATTGCCCTGTCATGGAGTAAAGAATTTAAAGCAGTTTGTGCCACTTTATACTGGGTGTGGGAATCCTCCACTCCTGTTTGATTAATTTGACGCTTTAACGCCACCATACGCTTTTCCAGGGCTATGATTTTTGCATCCTGTATTCTCCTTTTATAGCTCAAATATATATAGCTCCTCTTAATACAGTTTTTGCCATTTCCCATAGTAACATAGGTTGATGTTGATGAACGGAGTTGGAAATTAGAAACTCCCGCCATTGTGTCCTCAAATATATGGGAAATTCCGGGTCACGGGTCAAATGACCAGGGAGTCTCCATTGAGCAGGGGCTTGCTCACTCCCATACTTAAGTTCTCCCATCACTGGACAGTGGTTGGAGATCACTAAGTTCTGAATGGAGGCGGTTTGAAATTTTGAAAAAATGGTCTCAGAAATCAATAAATAGTCAATTCTGGAGCATCTGGAGTGCACTTCAGCTATGTGAGTAAATTCTGTCTCACCCAGATGCAGGGTTCTCCAGAAGTCTAATAAGCGCAATTGCTGGCATAAAAAATTTGGACCTTTATGTTTACTACTACAATGACCTAGACGTGGAGGTTGTCTACCAAGGGCCAGGTCCATTACAAAATTCAGGTCCCCTCCCAGTATGATCGGATGATCACCCAGTACTGTAAGCTGAGAAACCAAATGCACAAAAAAGGAGTGATCGTAGGCATTGGGGGCATATACCGAGGCTAAAATAACCTTAATCCCCATCAGAGTCCCAGAGACTAATATATATCGCCCATTTGGGTCTACTACTGTTTTGTGAGCTTGAAAAGTAATTGTTTTATAGATTAGAATCGCAACCCCTCTACTCTTTGAGGATCCTTCCGCCTGGAAAACCTGAGATATCCCCTGTTTTTTAAATTTAAGTGCCTCCTGCTCTACAGATGAGTTTCTTGTAGGAAGATAACCTTGGCCTGAAGTTTTTTTAATCTTGCCAGGACTTTCTCACGCTTAACCGGGGTACCCAGGCCCGCCCCATTCCAGGTCACTATTTGAAGAGCCATCATGAGTACACACCTGGAATTCTGCAGGTCGGACAATAAAGTCCACCCCTCAAGATGTCAAAGAACAACAAACATCAGAAAAAATTATATAGATAGGCAGTATCATAAATGTCCCCACAGACATCGTTATTGTTGCATACATAAATAAAAAGTTTTTCTCTCCCTCCCCACCCCCCTTCCCCAAACCCAACTCAGTTCTCTGGGAAAACCAGGACAACACATTCTGTAGTACGCTGCTAGTTCCCTCATAGCGAACTCTGTTTTCCCCTAATGAATACCCCTTATGAAATCGTCCCTTTGATAGGGACATGGATCACAGTGATATTTAATGCACTCGTCCACCACCCCCACCCCTTGGTAACTATAAGGCGCTGCAAGCTTTCCTAACAAACATTAAGGTGCCATATTTCCCCCTTTAACAGGCAGACTGAAAAATAAATAAAGTAAAAGGGGAAATTAAAAAAAGGAAATTAAAAGAGAACAACAAGGCCTAGAAACATAGAAATGACGGCAGAAGACGACCAAACGGCCCATCTAGTCTGCCCAGCAAGCTACGCACTTTATCCATTTTTTCCCCTTTTATTCTCTCCCACCTATTACTATTGGCTTCCAGTACCCTCCAGCCCTAATTCCCCTCCACCCCACCACCAATTTAGAGAGCAGCGCCGTATCTGCATCCAAGTGAATGTCCAGCTCAATTAGGGATATCAACCGCTGTAACAAGCAGGCCGCACCCTTACCCCATACTCTTACCCACCCCTGTTTTTATTTTTTTGTTTGTTTTTTTGGGTTTTTTTTGGAGATAGCAGCCCTCCATCCTTCCACTCCGTGAAGGTGGAACACCAACTACTGGCCACTGGCATCCCGCTCCGTGAATGCCTCTGTGGCTACTGCCGCTCCGTGCAGTGTTTGAATGCCTCCTCTTTATTCACGCCCTCTAGACTTGATGGATCCACAGTGTTTATCCCACGCCCCTTTGAAGTCGTTCACAGTTTTAGACTTCACCACTTCCTCCGGAAGGGCATTCCAGGCATCCACCACTCTTTCCGTGAAGAAATACTTCCTGACATTGGTTCTTAGTCTTCCTCCCTGGAGCCTCAACTCGTGACCTCTGGTTCTGCTGATTTTTTTCTGACGGAAAAGGTTTGTCGTTGTCTTTGGATCATTAAAGTTTTTCAAGTATCTGAAAGTCTGAATCATATCACCCCTGCTCCTCCTTTCCTCCAGGGAGTACATATTTAGATTGTTCAATCTCTCCTCGTATGTCATCTGATGAAGACCCTCCACCTTCCTGGTTGCCCTTCTCTGTACCGCTTCCATCTTGTCCTTGTCTCTTTGTAGATACGGTCTCCAGAACTGAACACAGTACTCCAGGTGAGGCCTCACCAAGGACCTGTACAAGGGGATAATCACTTCCCTTTTCTTACTCGATATTCCTCTCTCTATGCAGCCCAGCATTCTTCTGGCTTTTGCTATCGCCTTGTCGCATTGTTTCGCCGACTTCATATCATTAGACACTATCACCCCAAGGTCTCTCTCCTGCTCCATGCACATCAGCCCTTCTCCCCCCATCGAATACAGTTCATTCGGATTTCCACTCCCCATATGCATGACTCTGCACTTCTTGGCATTGAATCTCAGCTGCCATATCTTCGACCACTCCAACAGCTTCCTTAAATCCCGTCTCGTTCTCTCCACTCCTTCCGGCGTGTCCACTCTGTTGCAGATCTTAGTGTCATCCGCAAAAAAAGACAAACCTTACCTTCTATCCCGTCCGCAATGTCGCTCACAAATATATTGAACAGGACCAGTCCCAACACCGATCCTTGTGGTACACCACTTAAAACCTCCCTCTCTTCAGAGAGAGCTCCATTTACCATCACACATTGTCTTCTGTCCGTCAACCAGTTTGCAATCCAGGTCACCACCTTGGCACTCACTCCTAAGCTTCTCATTTTATTCACCAGTCTCCTGTGCGGGACCGTATCAAAAGCTTTGCTGAAATCCAAGTAGATGACATCGAGTGCTCTTCCTTGATCCAATTCCTTGGTTACCCAGTCAAAAAAGTCAATCAGATTTGTCTGACAGGATCTTCCCCTGGTGAATCCATGCTGCCTCTGGTCCAGCAATTCTCCCGACTGTAGATAGTTCACTATTCTCTCTTTCAACAGTGACTCCATTACTTTTCCCACCACTGAAGTGAGGCTAACCGGTCTGTAGTTACCAGCCTCCTCTCTGTTTCCACTCTTGTGAAGCGGAACCACCACAGCTCTTCTCCAATCACTCGGCACCACTCCCGTTTCCAGGGATCTATTGAACAGGTCACACAGTGGACCCGCCAGCACATCTCTGAGCTCCCTCAGTATCCTGGGATGAACCTCATCAGGTCCCATGGCTTTGTCTACTTTCAGTTTCCCCAGCTCATCCCATACATTTTCTACTGTAAATGGAGTTACATCTACTCCACTCCCCTCCAGTATCTTGTTAACTAGGGACGGTCCTTCTCCAGGGTCCTCCTGAAGAATAAAAGAAAATCATGGCCCTACATGTCCAAGCGCGGTAGTGAGCGCCAACACGGTCCTTTATCCATTATTCAGTAACGTACATAGGTTCATCCTCCCGCAACGGATCCTCAATTCCGGTTCCACTTTAGTGAATAAAAAAAAAAATAAAAAAATAAAAAAATAAAGCCAAGCAAATTTGCAAGACTGTCTCAAGTTGGGGTGTCGCTTCCTTCGGACGGGAGACTAGCCACAAATTCTTTCGCCGCTGCAGCTTGATCAAAGATGCGAGAGGTGCCCTGGTACGTGAGGCGCAGATTCGCGGGATACATTAACATGAACCGTATGCCTCTGGTCACAAGATCTGAGCATATCGGAGCAAATTCTTTCCACAATAGAGAAACTCAAGTAGAAACATCTTGGAAAATATTTTGGAATTTTCAAATTGGATTCCTCGTTGCTTCCGGTAATGCTGTAATATTAAAACCTCATGTGCATAATTCACAAGATGCGCTATGATCACTCTTGGTCTTTGAGTAGACGATCCCTCGTGTCTGCGGCCTATACGGTGCGCCCTCTCAATCAGGCCCGCATTAGTCTCCTTCAGCGACGGAATGTTAGCAATTAGCCACGTTTCCAATATGCGCAGGAGGTCCCGATCAGCCACCGATTCGGAAAACCCGACAAATCTCAGATTGTTACGTCTGTTCCGATTCTCTAAGTCATCTAACTTCTCATCGCGGGCCACTGCCTCTTTTTCCAGCACCGCCATCTGTCTTTCCAGGGAGCCCACGTCATCTTCCAGAAGGGCAACGCGTCCCTCTGCCCTCTCTATTCTATTGTCCAAATCTCCCAAAGCTGAACGGACCTCTGCAATCTGCTCAGAAATATGATGCAGGGATACTGCACCTCAGCCAAGGCTATCGGGGGACTTATTTCTAAGATATATCAACAGCTAATGTCTCGCCCTTTTACCAAACATGCGCACATGATGGCCTGGGAGGCTGACCTTCAGAAATCCCTCAATGCTGAGGACTGGACTATCCTGTTCTCCAGGATCTCCAGGGGCAATGTCTCTACTCGAATCACTGAAGCCAACTACAAGATTTTATATCGGTGGCACTTAACACCTCTCAGACTTCATCGTTGCTACCCTGGGCTCGCTCCACATTGCTGGAGAAATTGCCACCAAATCGGGACATTTATTCATATGTGGTGGGACTGTGAATTTCTCAAGCCTCTTTGGACCTATGTTTCCCAGCTGTTGTCAGACCTTCTTCAGACTCCCTGTCACCTTACCATGGAGCAGGCGCTTCTATTCTCGCCGGGAGACTCTTTGGCGGCTCCCGCTCAACAACTAGTATACCAAATCTGCACAGCAACAAGAATGGAGATTGCTTATCATTGGAAGAGGCCGAAACCACCCACTCCAAGCGAGCTGCTAAACCGCTTGGATGGGACTTGCACCCTTTATCGCCTCACGGCGCTGAAATATCATCGTCTCTCTAAATTCAATCATACCTGGGAGCCCTACATTACTTGGAGACCTCTCACCTTCACGACACCTGTATAAGACTCTATACCATATTTCATTCTCTTACGAACTGCCTCATGGGCGCGGGTGGACGGGAGGGTGCATCGACGACCAGAAGTATATGGACTATGATTGGCATGGGGGGGGGAGGGGAATTGGGAATAATTGCCTCATAAGTGTTGCTTGTTTTCTTATGCTTATTATTAAGTACTTTCCACTTAGGCGTATGCCTTAGGTGGCTGTTTTACTTTATTTCATGCTGTACATTTAAGTTTGTTTCTAACAGCAATAAAAATTGTCAATTTAAAAAAAAAGAAATATGATGCAGACGCCTATCTAGGGCACTTACGACTGCTTGTGATATTTTGTCCTCGAGGGAGTCCTCCGAGGTCGGCAGTGTTGTATCAAGTGCTGTTTTGATATGGAAGGTTTACTATATTGTAGTTTATTCATGGCTTTCTGAGGGCCAAGCCCACATCCAATGAATATTACAAAAAGCCTAATGCCATATGTGTTCCAACTGCCCCTGTAAGCACCTCATGCCCCTCCTCACCTGCCCCAGTAAGTTCCACACTCCCCTCACCTGCCCCTGTAAGCACCTCACTATCCTCCTCACCTGCCCCTGCAAGCTCCTCTAACCCTTGCATTGGCCCCAGGTAAGGTTTATTAAGCCATACATCAGCCCCCGCAAGGACCATGTTTGCACCCCCCCCTTCCTTCTTTCTATTATTACATTAAATTCTCACATTATTCCTCCTCATCCTTGGGTACTGGGAGCTGGGATGTCTTAGAGATACTACCCTCTTCCAGGAATAGAAGGCACCAAAGAAACAGATTATAACAGCAGAAAAGGACCATCCAAGTCTGACTTGTTGTTCTCAAGCCTTCCCAGAGGAGCTCACCTGCAGTCCTGAGTAAATGCTGTAGATAATGCGAATAGTATCACAATCAGAATGTCCAGGCAGTGAGTGGGGGATGATGTGATACTCCATCTTTCCTGGAGGCTGAATCCCAGTCTTCACTCCATAAATCATCTTGCACGTGGGACACTGCAGACTCCCATCCTGAGAAAGAGAGAGGTAAAAGTACATGGGATTAATATTCCAAAAGTGTCTCAGAGAACTTTCTAGCTCCCCAGCACCCTCTGTCAGGACAGTTGAAGATCTGCAGCACAGACCTCAATCAGAAGCCATTATTTGGACTGATTCCAACTACCTTTGCACTCCTGGATCACTAGTCCTTCTAAGCTTATTTCCTTCTATCTCCATCCTGGTTGTCCTGCTTTTCTTGATCAGGTGAGATTCATCAGAGGATATTAAGGGAGTTCAGGAAATTTCTGGTAGGTCTGTACAACAGATCTTTGGAGAACGGAGTGATCAGTGTAGTAAATCACAAGTGGATTGTGATAAATTGCAGGAGGACCTTGCGAGACTGGAAGTCTGGGCATCAAAATGGCAGATGAAATTTAATGTGGACAAGTGCAAGGTGATGCATATAGGGGAAAATAACCCTTGCTGTAGTTACACAATGTTAAGTTCTAGAACAAGGGGGTAGGCTCAGAAGAGAGGTTAGAAAGTAATTGTCCAAGGAAAGGGTGAGAAACATCTGGAATGCTTCCAGAGGAAGTGGTAGAGACAAAAGCAGTAAAAGAATTGAAAAAGGTATGGGATATATATACAAAGGATCCCTGGTGGTGAAAATGGGAACAAAGCCCTGGGTAACCTGCACAGTGCGGTTGGTACAGTCCACAACAATGAAGCACCTCCAAAAAGGCATTGGGGTAACCTGCACGGAGAAGTGCAGGCACTGGGCCACCTCGAAGGCTTGGGAACGTACATGAAGGAACATGGTTAAGTCCAAACTTCAGTGAGGCTGGGGAAGATGGGTGTTAACGTTAATACTGAGCTTGTAAGAAGTAAAGTGGGAAGATGGCAAGGCCTGATATGGCCTACTGGCAGAAGTAGTGGAGGCCAACTGATTTTAGGCACGCTGGGGATGATATGGAGTGGTAGGAAAAAGGTTAAGATGTGGGGAAAGGGATTTGGTGCTGGGTTGCATGTAAGATCATGTATGTACATGATCTTACATGCAACCCAGCACCAAATAAAAATATGAAAACTAAATAAATAAATCTACTCAAATGGGCAAAAAAAAAGGGGCCTTTTTGGTCTTTATCTGTTGTCATTCACTAAACTGTTTGGCAGGCTGACCTTGCTGCTTAAGATGCTGTATCTGACGTGCTTAACGCTTCTGTGAAAACTATTTTTTATACCGCTTGGTGCCACCCCTGGAACAAACAGTTTAAAAATTGGTCCTGCATACCTTCCACTCACACCTCCCTCACAGTCAATCCCTGGACTTTCTGCTTGTAGCTCCCTCGCAACTGCCCTCCCATACCTTCCTCTCACATTTATGGCACCTGAACCAGCCCGTCACGTTCCACTCACATATACTGTCAGCCCTACACCATCCATCACCGAATCCTTCAAAAGCTAGGCGCGCACACATAGGGCATCGGGAGCAACAGGTCCCCTTTCACACACATTTACTGCATGCTGAGAAGCAGTTCCAGGTTTTCCAATCACTACTATCCATTCACACTCAACACCTTCTTGGCATGTTCTACTAGCATGAGCCCTCCCATACAGAGTTAGTCACACACAGAAATCTTTCACCAACTCCACTCTTTGGTCAACTGCCTGATGTGCCCTCTGGCCTGGTGTAGGTGGTGGAACATCTTCTTCAGATACTACAATGCAATGTTACATGTCTTCTGATCACAGCATCCGCAAAACCAGCCAGACCTTATATTGCCCTCAGTGCACCAGAACTAGATAATTTCCTTCCACACATAAAGAACTAGCCTAATGCGTAAAAAGAAACAAACATCTTTATGGGCTTCCTATGGACTTTAATGAGTGCAGTAAAAATACTAGAAGGATAACCAATTAAGATGGAAGCCCAACACTACCTTAAGCAGGAACAGAGGATGGGTGCCGAGCACCACCTTGTTCTGATAAACTGAGTGTGAAGTGGATAAGTCAATAGAATCTGTTTTATTGTAATTTTCTATATTTTATGTATTTAGTTTGTAATTCATTTAACACTATGAATAACTATAAGCCAAAAAAAAAGTCAAATAATTAATAGAGGAATGCCATGGGCTAGAAACTCCTTGACGGGGTCCAATGGAGAATCCAATGAACTGGGGATTCTAGGACTCTTTTTGTGGAAGTAAAGATAGCATCCTGGAAAGGAAAGGTTAAATGGTACCCTCTCCTTATCCTTAGCTACTAATAAGGTAAAGAAATGTTTCACCAACTCCGCTAGTTGGTCAAGTGACTGACATGCCGCCTGGCATATTTATTTATTTACAAATATTTAGATACCATCCTTCCATGTAGATCTGGACAGTTTACAATAGATTACATTCATAATAAAATGAATACAAGATTCTTATAAGGTATGTATAGATAATCATAAAATAAACTTAGAATAAAATAAAAAAAATAAAGAGTAAAACTAAAAAACCATTAAAATAATATATAATACACATTGACTACTCAAAATCTTCAACATTGTGTCATACTCTCATTTAGATATAACAAGGATGTCAAAAGCACATTTAATAGCCATGTTTTAAGTTCTCTCTTAAATATTGTGTAATCATGACAAAGTCTTCAGGCACTTTGTTCCACAATCTGGGGCCTCTAACTAAAATAGCTCTTTCACGCACTTCTTCCAAGTGTGCAGAGCCTATGGTAGGAATATTAAGTAGCCCCTTATTAGATTATCTCAACGTTCTTTGTGGGAGGCATATAAATGTAAGGCTATGCCAGATTAGTTTACACCTTCGTTATTAACTCTGATCCTTAAGATTATTAACAAGACCTTATATTTTACAAGAAACTAAACTGGTAGCCAATGGAGAGTGAAAAGTGTTGAAGTGATGTGATCAAACCTATTACAACCTGTTAAGACATATGCATTTTGCAATAATTGTAGAGGTCATAATGAACTACCAGGTAGTCCTAACAGTTTTAGTAATTAATTTTGGTGAAAATAAGTGTTTGACGAATAGTCTGAAAATCATCCAATTCTAATAAGGGTTTTAATCTTTTTAGTACTTTAAGTGTGAAATAATCATATTTAATTATAGATTTGATATGTTTCATCACTGACCAACTGGAGTCTATTATAACTTCTAGATCACTTGTTTCAATGGTAATTATACAACTACCCAGATTGACTTTAGGCAGTGGACCAATCACTGTTTTCTTAGATAGATTATCTCTGTTTTATTAGGATTTAGGGTCAATTTCATATTTGATAATTTTTAAATAGTAGAAAATTATTTGTTAATTAAACTTAAGGTATGTGTGAGAGAATTATCAAGAGGGAAAAAAAACAATGTCATCTGCGTAAATTCTATAATTTAAACTAAGCTCAGAAAGTAATTAATATAATGGCAGTAGGAAGATATTAAAGAGGGTTGCAGACAATGCTGCTCCCTATGGTATACTAGTTTTGATACTCTTTACTGTAGGCCAATTATTTTGAATGTTTACTTGAAAAGACCTATCCATTAGGAATGACACAAACCATTTTATTACAGTTCCACCAATCCCAATTTCATTAAATCTATTTATAAGTAATCCTTGATCGACAGTATCAAAAGCTGCTGAGAGATCAGGCAGAATAAGTAACTGTCCAGTGTCAAAGCCCCATCATACTACATCTGTCACAGATAGCAATGAAGATTCTGTACTATGACTTTTTCTGAACCCATATTAATTTGGATAGAGTATTTGATGTTCTTCTAAATAATTTGAAAGTTGAAGATAAACAGCTTTTGTTTAAATGGGAGCAGTTATGGGATAGGCAGAAACTTTTACCATTCAATAAATTACAACAACTGTATCGGGTCTCTGCGGCAGATAGCTTACACATTTTTTCACTTCAACGAGGATTGGTCAGGAGCTTATAAAGGGCAGATCTCTTTTTGAAAACTATTGTGTACAAGCTGACAAGCTGCTCTACTCAATCGAGAGCCCCAAGGGAAAATGGCGTTCCAGATTGCATAGGAGAAGGATCTGGGGGGTGCCCTTAATTTATTGATTTCTGGTTGTAAAAATCTTTGTTATGAATACATAATTCTGTATTTCAGAGCCATTTTTTTACAGTTCTGTTACAATATTTTTTCAATAAACAATTATAAAAAACTAAAAAACAGCTCTCAATCTTTTTTTTTTTTTTTTTTTTTTTAATAACGTGAGTGTAGAAATAGTTTTGTAAAATGTTTAGGATTTACAGAATTGTTTGAGAACTGTGCATTATTCCCCTGTCCTTCCAGTCAATGAAAGCTTTGTTCTGATACCGCATGGAGAAAGCGGAAGTTTGATATAAATAAGAGGAGTCGAAATAGTCCCTTTTCCCCCACCAGCTTAACTTTCCAATTGTCCCATATCCTTAGTGTGGTTTGTAGAGCTAGGGGTAATTTACTAATCTTGGGCCACGTGTACTTGGATTGCCATGGTAATGCAGAAAGTCATATATTGCCCACTATCAATTGCTCAAACTGGACCCATTGTTTTGGGTATATATGGTATGAAAATCAATTGAGAGGCAGCATAGTACCAGGTTAAATTGGGTACTCCCAGACCCCCCCTGTTTCTAGGCTGGTACAACAGTGATTGTGAAATCCTAGGTGAGCATCTGTTCCAAATAAAATCAACACTCTTTTTTGCCACCTTTCGGAATAGTGTACGGGAAAGAAAGATTGGCAGTGTTGTGAAAAAGTATAAAAAGCGAGGCAGGACCTTCATTTTAATTGCGGATATCCGCCCCATCCAGGAGAAATGTAATCTGTCCCATTTTGTCAGATCTGATTCTATTGCTTTCAGCAGGTGAATATAGCTTAAAGTAAAGAGGTCTGTGACTTCCAAATTTAATCGTATTCCTAAATATTTTATCCCTTTTTTTACCCATTTAAACAGAAATGCTGATTTGATATCACTGACTTCTGCATTAGAAAGTGAGAGATTTATTCTGAGCTAAAATGGTCTAATTCACCCGCTATGCTCCTGGAGGAGAAAGGAGGATTGGAGTAAAAAGAATGTCATCCACAAAGAGCGATATCTTGATGTTCATGTTCTCCATTTCTATGTTGGTAATTCCTGGGGATGATCGCACTCTAGATGCAAAGGGCTCCAAGAACAGAGCAAAGAGAAGAGGACAAAAGGTTCCTCTCTCCACCTTGAAAAAGGGACCATATCCCCTGTTCACCTTGACACATGCAGTAGGAGCTTGGAAAAGCGATCTTACCCAACATAAGAAGAAGGGACCAAAGCCCATTCGTTCCAGTGTTTGAAACAGAAATGGCCAGTGGACCATGTCGAACGCTTTTTCCGCGTCTATTGACAGGACTATTGCTGGTATGGACTCCCTCATGGCCCACCATATCGCATCTATAATCTTGTGCACGTTGTCTGCTGCCATATGCTTGGGGATGAAGCCTACTTGATCCACATGTATAAGGTCAGATAGAATTCTGTTAAAGCATTCTGCCAAAATACGTACTAAGATTTTGAGATCTAGATTAATGAGGGAGACAGGTTGATATGATCCACACTGAGTTGGGTCACGCCCTGGCTTGGCTAATATTGTTATACCTGCCACGTTGGAATGGGGTATGAAAACAGCACCTTCTCATACACTATTGAAATACTCTGTGGTTCTACTAGTTGATGAGAAAACTTTTTATAATAAGTACTAGAATTCTGAGTGATTTTAGCTTTTAATTTCCTCGCTAACCATCTGCTGGCTTTGTCACCTTCTTCGTAGAATACTTGTTTAGTGAGATCTAATTGATGCGCTATCTGATCAGAATCTAGGAGTGCCAATTCTTGTCTAGCTTTTGCTAACTTGCGTAGGATTTAGCATGTGAGCCCGGGAAAGGGCCACTATCAAGCCTAGTAAGTTGTTTCTGGATTTTTCTTGTTTCCTTTTTCGGTAAGAAGCTTGGGATATGAATAGGCCTCTCATAACAGCTTTAGATCCTTCCCACACAACTCCAGGGGAGACGATGGAAGAACCATTTAGGGTAAAATATTTTTGAAGTTTAGAAACCATGGATTTACAAAATTCCCCATCTATTAATAGGCTGTCATTCAGTCTCCAATAACGTCGCCCAGGATCAGAGTCCCTCAATCTTAATTCGAACCAGATGGGCGCATCGGCCGACCATGTAAATATTACCAATGCCCACTGCCTGTACATGATTTTGTAGAAGCTTGACAGTGAGAAAGAAATCAATGCAGGAATAAGTATTGTGAGGGGCAGAGAAGAAGGTGTATGTTTGAGAATGGGGGTGACGTTACCTCCAGATATCTACTAATCCTCAGTTTTCCATCAAGACACTCAGTTCCTTCCTCACTCCCCTCCCTCTGCTATATTTGGGGGAAAACATATCTAGTTTGATATTGCAAATGAAATTAAAGTCGCCCTCTAAAATAACTAAACCTTCTGCATGATGAGATATAATAGTCCCCAATTTACATATAAATGGGGCTTTGATATGAGAGGGGTGCATAAATAGAAAGTATGGAAAACATTTCATTCCCAACCCTTATTTTGACAAGAATAAACCTTCCCAGGGGGTCTGTAATTGAAACAAAAGTTCAAACGTGAGTGTGAGCAATTAAACCCCCCCACTCTTGTGTATTTTGCCTCCTTGGAACTAGCAGCTAAGAAGATGTGTGGAAACCCCAGGTTGTGTAGTAAGTATTCATAGCGTTTCTTTACGCAAGTTTCTTGAAGGAGAACTATAATGGCCTTCTGATGGGATAGCTCTTTAAATAACAAACTTCTTTTCCTGTGAATATTGAGTCCCTTTACATTCAGGGATAAGAAACGCACAGCCATTATTCCTTTTTTTATATGAAATGAAGATAAAATAGAAAAATGAACTTCTTGGACACATTTTCCCATCCTTCCCCTTCAGGATAATAATAGTGAAAGGAAATCTTCCTAAACCCAAACCAATACATTACCCCCCTACCCCCCCCCCCCCCCCCAGAATACCCCTAACGTGGATCACGCCAGCCACGAGGGATTCACCCAGTTGAAGAATAAAACTCCCACTCCCGCGCTTCTCTTTATGGTAACAGGCTAGCAAAGCCTGTCAATCATTTTGGCCCCATATCTTTAGGGCACAGCACTGCAAACAGTAACCACCAGAAAGTCATCATCAGGGCAATGAAAAACCAAGCAAAATCAGAGATAATGAAAAAACTGAGTTCAAAGGACCAACTGTGAACAAAGAATCAGCAAAGTTCACTGTTCTTCCTTGGTCCAACCTCTTGGCGTTAGCATCTGTAGAATGGCGCTTCAACGATGACATCCTTCCCTGACCTGACGTCATCTTGGGGTTGCAGATGATTTTCACTCCCTGCTCAATTTCGGCGTGGTGAAGGTTACAGACATCCCAGCCCGCTCAAATGCCTCAGCCGCTTCCGACAGACTTCACTCTAAAGGTGATGCTGTTTACCGAGAAAATGAGGCCAAATGGGAAAGTCCAACAGTAGGTAATCTTTTCGGAGCGCAGGGCAGAGGTAACCTGCTTAAGTTCAAAGCATTTGCGCAATATAGTTGAGGGTGATATCATTAAAAATTAGTAATTTATGCCCTTCCCAAAGCCACGCCGCCCATTTTCTCGCAGCTGTCGATATTTTTTCTTTCAATGCGAAACTATGTAGACAATATCACTATGTCCCGGACCTTGTTCACCTTTGCAGGGCCCAACGCCCTATGTGCTCTGTCAATTTTGATCTGGTGGGATGAAGTGGAGCCTGATGACTGTGCGTCGTCAGTAGATAGCACAAAGCTACAAATTTATCTGGCTACAGAAAAGCAGTCCATATATTCTGGAGACTCTGGTACACTGCGAATTCGTAAGTTAGATTGCCTAGAGCAATTTTCCAAATCTTCAATTTTTTCCACTAACAGGGCATTTTCCTTTTGTAAATTTTTCTGCTCAGCCAGCACTTTTTTTTTTTTTTTTTTTAAGAGAGTCTTCCTGACTCTCAAAGCGAATATCTATGTCATCCATCCGTGCTCAGAGTACGGCAAGGTTCTCACGTATGTCCGAGATGGACTCTAATAGTTCTTGTTTATGCTGTTCATGTCTGATCGTAGTTCCATGAACCACAATCGCAGCTCGTCCCTGGATGGTAGTTCAGCAGTACTGCTGGAGGATGATCCGAAAAAGGAGTCAGTAATATCATTTCCATTCCATGTGGCCTATACAGTGGCATGGCCCTCATCCTCTGACATATCAGCCACCTGTTTAGAGAAGAACTGTTGTCTTTTTCTTCATCGCCATCAGGGATCTTAGGGCGATCGCGAGAGCTGAAATTTGGCGGAATATACATGCTGATGCTAACGATTCTTGAAAGATTCGATCAGGGGTTGGCAGGAGCTTCGGGGTTAGGCAGCCATCTTCCATCCCAATCTCCTATTTCTAACAGTAGCCAATCCAGGTTACAAGTACCTGGCAAGATCCTAAACAGTAAATAGATCCTATCGTGCAATGATAAGTAGTGGATATTTCTTGTGTACTTGGTTAACAATTAATGGACTTCTCCACCAGGAGCTTCTCCAACCTTTGTTAAACCCATTTATGCTAACTGCCTTAAACACATCCTCCAGTAATGAATTTTAGAGCTTGTTTGTTGAGTGAAAAAGAATGTTCTCCGATTTGCTTTGAATGTTCTTCTTACTAAGAAAGAGTAAATAATAATTTTATATTTACCCATTCTATAGGCCTCTATCATATCTCTCCTCAGCCTTCTCTTCTCCAAGCTCAATCACAACCTCCTTAGCCTTTCCTCACAGCCGTTCCATCCCCTTTATCATTTTGGTTGCCCTTCTCTGTACCTTTTCCAGTGCAATCATATCTTTTTTGAGACCCTAGACATTTAAGTAAATCTACTACAAAATGGATAAAAGAAAAGATTTTGTGTTTTGGATTTGCCAAGTCAAAGTCCTGACCTAAATCCTATAGAAATGTGTGACAAGACCTGAAGCGAGCTGTTCATGCCAGGAAGCCCTGAAATGTCAGAGTTGAAACAGTTCTGTATGGAAGAATGGGCCAAAATTCCTCAAGAACGATGTGAGAGAATGATCAATGGTTATAGGAAACATTTAGTTGTTATTCCTGCTCAAGGAGGTGCCACGAGCTAATAAATGAAGGGTTTACATGTTTTTTCATACTAATTTTTTTTTTTATTGAATAACTAACCAAAATATATCCTGAGTTATTTATTCATTGAGGTTATCTTTCTGTCTTATCAGGATCTAATCATGTTTCAAGGACAAATTGTGATAAATGGTTCACAAATTTTTCTCAGCACTGTGAAGTAAAATTCAGAGTTTAAACATTGGGCTCCTTTGAACGGATACATTTTATCTGGATAAATGGAAGTATTCCAGGGCAGAATTCACTTAGCTGATATTTAGATTTAGCTGAATAAGTTATTCAGATGCTGGACATGACTCCGAGGTGGGTTACAATTATCCAGGAATGTGTTCCTGTATAACTATCCTTAACCGGTTAAATGGGGACTCCCCATAAAAATCCCTAAACTCCCCCAGAGATAGTTATAAAATGTATGGCCCATTGGACAGATAGTCCCATCCCCCTCCCCCGCGGCTTCTCCAAACACTCTCTTTGGTCCCTGGCCCCAGCCCGCCTTCTCACTCCAATCCTCTGAGCCATTGGGGTCATGGGACACTTGTGCTAGCTCCTGACAGCTTCCAGCATTGCTTTGTGAAGACAGTGGCATTATGATCTGAGAAACTGCAACACCCAGAAAGCAGTCGGCAGTGACACCCCTGAAATAGCAAATGTTGCTTACCTGATGTAACAGGTGTTCTCACAGGACAGCAGGATGTTAGTCCTCACAAATGGGTGACATCGAGGATGGAGCCCACCACGGAAAACTTCTGTCAAAGTTTAACAGAACTTTGACTGGCCCCTACTGGGCATGCCCAGCAAGGCACTGACCCTGCAGCCAGCAGGGGTCTCCCTTCAGTCTGATTTTCAAAGCTACAGGCAGTGCCTAGAAAAGTAAAAACAAAACGAACCCAACACCGCGGGGTGGCGGGCGGGTTTCGTTAGGACTAACATCCTGCTGTCCTGTGAGAACACCTGTTACATCAGGTAAGCAACATTTGCTTTCTCACAGGACAAGCAGGATGGTAGTCCTCACAAATGGGTGAGTACCGAGCTGAGGATGTCCTGACCTGCACCAAATGTACCCAACGATGTGCAACAGGTACAACAACTGGGGTGGAATTTGGTAAAGGGCATCCGCACCCAACCGGGAAGGTGGAAGGGTGTTGGTACATCAAGTTGGAAAAAGGTTACGCAAGACAGATTGGCCGAAGATGGAGTCCTGTCTTCCAGCTTTGTCCAAACAATAGTGGGCTGCAAAGGTATGGAGAGAACTCCAGGTTGCAGCTTTACAGATGTCAGGAAGCGGCACCGATCGAAGGTGTGCCACTGAAGTCGCCATGGCCCTCACAGAGTGTGCTTTTACACGGTCTTGAAAAGGAATGCCAGCTTGCTGATAGCAAAAAGAAATGCAGTCCGCCAACCAGGAGGAAAGAGCCTGCTTACCCACAGGTTGTCCTAACTTGTTAGGATGGAAGGAGACAAACAATTGAGTGCCCTTCCTGTGAGCAACTGTACGGTCTAGATAAAAAGCTAGAGCCCGTTTGCAGTCTAGGGTATGCAGAGTCTGTTCCCCGGAGTTGGAGTGGGGCCTGGGAAAAAAGATAGGTAGTATTATGGATTGATTAATATGAAACTCCGAAACTACCTTAGGTAAAAATTTAGGGTGAGTGCGGAGTACCGCCCTGTCTTGCAGGAGTTTAGTGTAAGGCGGATAGGTGACTAAGGCCTGTAACTCACTAACCCTGCGAGCTGAAGTAATGGCCAACAGGAATAAAACTTTCCATGTGAGATACTTCAATTCACAGGAGTGCAGAGGTTCGAAGGGTGGTTTCATTAGACGACCAAGAACCAGATTAAGGTCCCAAGATGGGGCCGGAGAACGTAAGGGTGGCTTCAGATGGAGCAAGCCTTTAAGAAAGCGTGTCACCAGGGGTTGTACTGAAATAGGGACACCCTCTATACCTTTATGGAAGGCGGCTACCGCACTGACATGCATCCTAATGGAAGAGGTCTTTAGACCGGATTCTGAAAGGTGCCATAAATAGTCCAAGAACTTAGAGATTGGACAGGAAAGGGGATCAAGGGACTGAGAAGTGCACCATAATGTATACCTTTTCCATTTATATGAATATGATCTTCTGGTGGAGGGCTTTCGTGAAGCTATCAGGACACGAGAAACCAAATCTGAAAGGTTGAAAGGCTGAAGGACTAACCTTTCAACATCCATGCCGTCAGGGACAAGGCTTGGAGGTTGGGATGGAGGAGGCATCCGTCGTTTTGAGTGAGCAGATGCGGATCCGTTCCCAGAGGGATGTGCTTGCGGATGGAGAGATCCTGGAGTATGGGAAACCACACTTGGCGTGGCCAGTGGGGTGCTATCAGGATCATGGTTCCTCCGTCCTGGCGAAGCTTCACGAGAGTCCTTGACAGAAGAGGAAGTGGAGGGAATGCATAAAGCAGACCTGTCGTCCACTTGAGGGAGAAGGCATCCCTGGGCCGAGAGTGCTGGCTCCGAATGAGAGAACAGTAATCGTCCACTTTGTGGTTCTGAGGGGACGCAAAGAGGTCTATGCGGGGAAAACCCCACTTGTGAAACAGAGAGGTCACTACTAGAGGATCGAGTGACCACTCGTGTGGTTTGAAGACACGGCTCAGCTGGTCTGCCAATACATTGTCCACTCCTGGCAAGTAAGTGGCCCTGAGGTACATGGAACGGGAGAGGGCTTCTGCCCAAATCTGCGCAGCTTCCTGACACAGAAGGAAGGAGCCTGTGCCTCCCTGCTTGTTTATGTACCACATGGCCACCTGGTTGTCTGTCTGAATTAAGATAATCTGACTCGATAGATGATCTTTGAAAGTTCTGAGCGCGTAGCGGATTGCTCGAAGTTCCAAGAAATTTATCTGGTGATCGGCTTCCTCTGGTGACCATAACCCTTGGGTTTGTAAGTCGTCCACATGGGCCCCCCCAGCCGATGTGGGAAGCATCGGTGGTGAGGATTACCTGTGGATCTGGTAGGAGAAAGGGTAAGCCCTGAAGGAGGTTGACTTGAGTCGTCCACCAGGTTAAAGAGAGGCGTAGCGCTTGTGTAACTGTGACGATGGAGGACAGAGGCTGAAGAGCCTGAATCCATTGGTGTCGTAGAGTCCATTGTGTTACTCTCATGGCTAGTCGGGTTAAGGGAGTGACTTGAACCGAGGATGCCATGTGTCCCAGGAGGATGAGGAATTGGCGAGCTGTGGCAGTGTGTTGAGACTGGAGCTGGCGAGCTAGGGACATGAGAGTTTGAACTCGTTGAAGTGGAAGGTAGGCTTTTGCCTGTAAGGTGTCCAAGTCTGCTCCAATGAAGGATAAGGTCTGAGATGGGACCAAGCAAGATTTCTCGTAATTGACAAGAAACCCTAAGGAGAGGAGTGTGTGAATTGTCAACTTTAGGGAGGATTGTGCAATCTGAGGGGTGGAGGCCCTGATTAGCCAATCGTCCAGATAGGGGTAGACGTGGACACCTTCCTTCCTGAGAAATGCTGCTGCCACTACGAGACATTTGGTAAATACTCGTGGAGCAGACGCCAGCCCGAAAGGTAGTACCCAGTATTGATAATGGTCGTGGCCTATCAGAAAACGCAGATACTTGCGATGAGATTGTGTTATCGCAATGTGGGTATAAGCGTCCTTGAGGTCGAGAGAGCACAGCCAATCCCCCTTTTGCAACAGAGGGAGCAAGGCGCCCAGGGTTACCATCTTGAACTTTTCTTTTTGCAGATACTTGTTGAGGGCCCGAAGGTCCAGAATTGGACGTAGCCCCCCTGATTTCTTTGGTATTAGGAAGTATCTGGAATAGAATCCTTTCCCTTCTTGTTGTAATTGAGTCAAATGGCTGGTTAGACCCCATGCCTGAAGGGGCGGGGAGTCTGGCGGAAGTGTTATGAAGTTGAGGTGGTAACCCTGTGCGATAATTGCTAGCACCCACT
This sequence comes from Rhinatrema bivittatum, assembly GCF_901001135.1. Lineage (NCBI taxonomy): Eukaryota > Metazoa > Chordata > Amphibia > Gymnophiona > Rhinatrematidae > Rhinatrema > Rhinatrema bivittatum. Next base: position 573,679 of record NC_042627.1, read on the forward strand.
GATCTGAGGTGATCTGTTTCCAACGATGTAAGAAGTGGTACAGCCGACCTCCCACAGGGATGTGTGGAAGAGGGAGTTGGCATGTGCTCAATACAGGGAAGTCAAAGGCCCGCCGCAGGCCCAGGAGGTGGGGCTACAGTAGGTCTTTGCTTTCTCGGCTGACGAGGCTGAGGCCTGTTAGAGGACCGTGCAGGACGAGCCCTAGTTGACGGAGGGTAGTAGCGACGTGGTCGAAAGAACGACTTCTTAGAGTCCTTCTTTTGCGGTTGCTTGGAGGACACCTCAGGTGGGACAGATGAGAGTTGTTTCAACGTCTCATGGTGGTCTTTTAACTCCGCCACAATCTGTTGAATTTGCTCTCCAAACAAATTGTCGCCTAAGCAGGGTAAATCAGCAAGACGATCTTGGACCTCTGGGCGAAGGTTGGATGACTTTAACCAAGCCCAACGTCTGGCTGAGATGGCTGTGGCTGAAACCTTCGTGGAAGCATCGAATATGTCGTAGGCAGTCCTAATCTCGTGCTTCCCTGCCTCAAATCCCTTGTGAAGAAGGGCTTGAAGCTGCGGTTGGTATTGGTCCGGCAACGTGTCAGCATAGTCTTGCATCTGCTTAAGGATGGCTCTGTTGTATTGAGTAATGTAGAGTTGATATGAAGCTATGCGTGAAATCAACATAGCTCCATGATACACTTTCCGTCCCACACTATCTAGGAATTTGTTGTCCCTGGTAGGTGGGGTAGAAGAGTGTGGCTTAAGACGCTTGGCCTTCTTCTGCGCGGACTCAACCACAACAGAGCGATGATCCAGTTGAGGTTTTTGGAAACCTGGTGCTGACTGGACAAGGTATGTGGAGTCAGCTTTCTTGTTAACTGGTGAAACCGATGAAGGAGATTCCCAGTTTTTCTTTAGCAGATCCAAAAACACCTGGTGTATAGGGATGGAAGCAATGATTTTTGGAGCATCCAGAAATTGAAGTAATTCCATCATCTGGTGTCTGTCATCGGCTTCAGATTGGAGCTGAAACGGTACAACTTCTGCCATCTCTTTCACAAAGTTAATGAAAGATAGATCCTCAGGAGGAGATCTTTTTCTACTCTCTGTAGGAGATGGTGGCGAAGGCAAATCTGTGTCAGAAGATGTATCATCATCATCACCCCAGGTATCGTAGGGATCATGTGGGGCTTGTAGCCCTGATGGACCTGGCTGAGGCTCTAAAGGCATCGATGGAAACCTAGGTGGAATCGGTGCGGTAGGTGGAACCAGAAATGGCATCGATGGCTTCGGTGCTGCCGATGGAATCGGTGCCTGGCACGGAATCGATGGAGCCGAAGGATAAATCGGTGGAGATATACCAGAAGGTACCGATGGAACTACCCCGGAAGGGGAAATTCGAAACGGTGTTTCTCCTGCCGATGAGAAACCAGTTGGAGACGGTGGTGTTGTCGATGGTACTGGAATCACCGATGGAAGGGCCGTCATAAGTGCCTCCATGCGGCGTAGTAGTGGTGCTAGAGCTTGCACCAACGGCTCGGTGGTCGGTTCCCTCCTCGGTGGCGAAGCTGGCGCCGGCGTCGGTGCCGGGGGCGGCACTGGAACCGGTGCCGGAGACGGTGCCGATGGAGGTTGTAATTTCTTCATCGCTTTCTCGATGGCCTCCTGGACCAGCCGGTCCAGTTCTGCCCGGAGACCAGGGGTAACCATACCCGGCTCGACGGGAGAGGGAGGCTGAGGCAGGGCCGGAGGGACCACCGTAACCGGTGGGATCACGGCCCCCACACCCCGAGAGGGTGAGGGTTTCCTCGATGCCGGCGAACGAGACGTGGAGGGTGTCCGGTCTGTTCGCGGCTTCTTTGTCGGTGGCTCGGCTTGAGCGGAGGTCGATGGCTGTGGATCCTCAACAGGCCGAGACTTGTGCCGTCAATGGCGATGCTTTTCTTTCCGATCCCCTCGCCCATCCGGGGAAGGGACGGGAGTCGACGGCCGAAAAGCGATCGATGGCGGACGGTCACTGGAGGGTTGACGATGATGGTACAACTTCGACGGTGCCGGTTCCGATGACGTCGATGCTATCGATGGCGTTGGGGTGGGTGCATGGAAGAGGAGCCCCATCTTCTCCATCCTGGCTTTGCGACCCTTGGGTGTCATTAAGGCACATTTGGTGCAAGTCAGGACATCATGCTCACTACCCAAACACATTACACAAACCCTGTGGGGGTCTGTGATGGACATAGTCCGGGTGCAATCCGGACAACGACGGAACCCCGTTGCCATGGCTGGAAGCCAAAATTTAGGCTGGGGATCGGTAAGTGCCAACGGGCCTCGAGGGCCAAAATCGACGGTAGTCGATGAAAAAGGCAAAAAACTTACCGGGTTCCGTAAGATGAGGAAAAAATTTGTCGAAGGGAGACCCCTGAGGGGCAAATTTTCTTCGGAAATTAACTTCCAAATTCCTGTCAGGAACGTGGTTAGAGAGCTCCTTTCACCGCGTGGCAACTGCTGCGCGGAAAAAAGAAGACTGAAGGGAGACCCCTGCTGGCTGCAGGGTCAGTGCCTTGCTGGGCATGCCCAGTAGGGGCCAGTCAAAGTTCTGTTAAACTTTGACAGAAGTTTTCCGTGGTGGGCTCCATCCTCGATGTCACCCATTTGTGAGGACTACCATCCTGCTTGTCCTGTGAGAAATGCTCGTAACCAGCCACAAGCGCTCTCAGTCTGTGCAGATATGACACAAGAACTGCTACTTATTGAGAAGGCTACTGACCTGGGTAAACTGACTGAAAACTGCCGTATGGATCAACACTATGTAGACTGTTACCCGGATAAGAAAATAGGCAGTTTTTATGTGTACAAAGGCAAGGGTAAGGAAATTATGTAGGTACATTATATTTTCAGATCTCCAAGGCCTCAGATATACTCAGAAAAACAGGTGCAAACCGCTGTGGGTAATTTTCAAAGGGAAGGGATGTGCCTTTTGAAAGTTAGTGCCAAGCACACAGATTTTACATTAATACAGGCATTTTTTTTTTAAACTTCCCTATTAGAGGAACCATTTTCCAAGGCATACTCCATACGTAAATAGGCATTTACCTGCAGAGAAAGCCCCTTTGCCTCCTCCCCGCAGTGCTGGGGGTATGGTTCAGGAATCCATTTTGAAATTCCCATGTGTTTACTCCGCAGCATTAAAAGCTGGCATCTTAGTGAACACATACAGAGCCATGTCAAAAGGCTGTACACAGTACTGAAGTGCCACCACATCACTAATTTGAGATTCTTCCTGTATCCAAGATCTATCTCTGTGTAGGGGCAAGTCTCCTTCAGGTCTATTGCATGTTACTAGTCTCCATAATATAGAAAGGGAAAAGTAGTGCCTAGAATAACCATCATGAACTTTTCAAACAGAAGTTCAATTCCCTCAGGTCTAGGATGGGCCTGACACTCCTGTACCTTCTGTGGACCAGGATGTACCTGGAGCAAAATTCCTGCCCCCTTTCCTGTGTGGGCTGACAAGACAGAGCTTTCTATCCTTACTAGGTCCTACTGGAGATGACCTAAAAGCTCTTTTGGAAAGGCAATGTGGAAAGATTTCTAAATGCAAAATCTGTGGCAGTCCTTGATAAAGCCACAGGACCAAGCTATATGAGGGCCCAACAACTTGTGATAAGCATCAGCCTCCTCCCTATCAGGAGATTTTCTGGCACCTAGATTGAACTGGATCCAACCTCCATACCTTTCACTCACACTTGGTTATTATGGGCTGCTGGTCAGTTGCCATGGTCCCTCTTCCTGGTTACTGCAATTCTGACCCTGCTAAAGTCAGAGACCTACAACGGCCGATGCGGGTACATACTTTCTTGCCAGTGTTGTACATGGTGATCAAGCAGAGCAGGTGGTACACGTGGCCGCAGCGACTTAGCCTCCCCACTAGGTCTGACTTCACAGCTGGGTGCAGCCTTTTGTACCCTGAAGGAGAAGAGAGATGTTCCATGCAGAGAGGGCAATTCTGCAAAGAAACAGACACAGGGAAAGAGGTGAGACACTGAGCAGAGAAAGACACACCGTGTCCATACCGAAGAAAGAGAGAAATAAACAGTAAGACATGTCTGGGTTGAGAAGTGAAAAACTCCATCAAGGTACTGAAGCCCTGCAGAGAAAGAAAGAGGGAGACACAAACACACATATATGGAAGAGACATATTCCATACAGGAGGGGCAATCCTCCAGAAACTCAGAAAACAACAACACAGAGATGAAAGTGAGCATCAGTCATGGAGAGAGAGGGACCCACAGAGAGGAAAAGAAGAAATATTCCATACAAACAGTACAGTCCTGTGGGAAAGACACACACAGCATAAAGGAGACCCAAGCTTTAGAGAAAGTGACAGGCTGCAGGAGAAGGAAGAAACTCCTGGGGTCTCACCTCTTGCAGTGGGCTTTGTACTTTTTGCAAATATTTCTTCAGGACTTCCTCTGGTTTTCTCCCTGTAGGAAATAGGATACAAAACCTACAGCCTCACATCTCAATGGGGACAATGTGTGAGTCAACAAGAACAACCATGGAGTGGGAAACTGGTCTTTGCCATGTCACAGACAAGAGACGGGAAAGCTATGGTTGGGCCCATTGGATAAGTCACAATCTTTATCTGCTATCATGTTCTAGATCTATGACCACAGATCAAGAGGAGGAGGCAGAGGGTGAGCCAGGCCTCAGCAAAGTCACAGTGAGAAGAGTAGGGGGAGGGGAGAGCAAACATCAGCAGTGTCACTGAGCTGGGGGAGAGGAGATCGGATCTTGATAAGTGGATATTCAAGTCCAACAGCTCCTCACCTTTCTTGGTCTGCTTCCTGCTGATCTTGCGGCAGGTGCTGGAAATACCCGGGATGGGTTTAATCTCACTCTTGCTGACAGGTGGTGGGTGAAGAATCAGTTTTGGTGGACGCATCAGACATACAGGAAGCCCTGCTGCACTCATCAGGATCCCAGTAATTCCTGTCACAAGAAAACAAGCCAGTAAAGAATTTTCCACAAATTGAAGAACGTAAAAAATGCCATGCTGGGTCACACCAAGATCCATTGAGCCCACCATTTTGTCTCCAACAGTGGCCAATCCAAGTCGCAAATACCTGGCAGATCCCATAAAGTAAATCTAATTCCTGTTACTCACTCCCAGGGATAGCAATGGCTTTGTTCAGTCTCCCTGACTATTAACGTTATGGACTTTTCCTCAGGGAACTTGACCAAACCAAACCCCGCTATACTCATCGCCTTGATCACATCCTCTGGCAGCAGATTCCACAACTCAATAGTGCACGGAGTGAAAGAGTACTTTCTATGATGTGTTCTTGTTTTAGCATTATTTGAATACATAAATAGCCACTCCTTTAATTTACCTGTTCCACCTCACTTATGATTTTATCATCTTCTATTATGTCCCCTCTCAGCTGTCCCTTTTCCAAGATGAAGATCCCTAGCCAGCACAGCCCCTCTGCACCTATTCCAATTGTTACTTTTTTTGTTTAGATGGGGTGATCAGGATTGCACACAATGCTCAAGGTGCAGTCGCACCTTGGCTTGATATAGAGGCAATGCGATACTTTCCATTTTATCCTCCGATATTTTTCAGATCATTCCTAACATTCTATTTGCCTTTTTGACGACCACCATACACTGAACAGAGGATTTCAACGTATTGTGCTCAAGGACTCCAAGGTCCTATTCCAGATCCCAGCATTATGCACCTGTAGCTGGGATTATTTTTCCCCACATCCATCACTTTAAGCGTTTCCATATTACATTTCATTGCCCAGTCTCCTAATCTTACAGAATCCTTTTGTAGTTCCTCATAATTCATCTTCATATCTGATCACCTCACTTGTCATTCCCTTTTACAGATCATTGATGAATATGTTAAACTGATCCCTGTGGCACTCCACTACAGTATGCAGATTTTATCTGAAGAGATTTTAACAACATTATTATTCAGTTCTCTGGATAGTGTGTTACTTTTTAGGAGCCATCTCTGCTTATTGTACAATGATTAACAATAACTTTTCAAGTAAAGTGATGTCTGAGTTTTCACGTTACATGTTTGCTAATACAGCATATTTCATTGTAATGTCCTGTATTATTTTATTGTATTTTTGTATTTTATTGTATTTTTGTATTATTTTACTTGTAAGTCGCCTAAAAACATGGATTACATGGCATTAACATTTTAATAAATTAAAAAATAATTACCTTTCTTCATTTGGATAACTGACCATTTAGCCCTACCCGATGCCTGATTTTTAAGCAGTTACCAATCTACATTACGACGTTGCCTCCTATTCCATGATTCTTAGCTTTCCTGAGGAGTTTCTAATCGGAGACTGTCAAATAACTTCTGAAAGTTCAAATACACTATATCAAATGACAAGGCCACATGTAGATCTACTTTATCTATAAGTTTATTTACGCTTTCAAAAACATTTAAGAGATTGGTAAGGAAAGGCTTTCCTTTGCTAAAACCATTTTGACTCTTACCCATTAATCTGTCTATATGACCAGTGATTTTGTTTTTAATTATAACTTCTACTATTTTGCCTGGAATTGATGTAAGACTCACTGGTCTATAGTTTCTCTGGAGTATTTTTTTTTTTTTTTAAATGGGTGCGACGGGCCCAGATTCAAGATGGCTGAACTAGCAAGACGCGCTTGAGGCCGTTTCCACCGGGTATACGAATTGCCTAAAATGCCACCCTCTGGTAGGAAGCAAAGGGCCAGAGAGCGAGAAGTTCTGCCCAACACGCATGCCCATGTGCGACGGGGAGTTGGGTTGTTGGAGAGCCTGTTTCTCTATGCGCCATTCCCTTCCTAATCCACCTAACATTCTATTTGCTTTTCTGACTGCTGCTGCACACTGAGACAAGGAATCCTTTTCCTGAGAAATGATGCTTTATATGGAATCCAGCATTGCGTACCGATAGTTTGAATTATTTTCTCTGTGAAGGGATTTATAGCTCAGATCAGATGAATGAGGAGGTGGTGAGATTTAGAAGCATCAGTGAGGAATAATTCTTGAATTGTTTAAGATGGAAGATTCCAGCAGAGGGAGAAGGAGGAACTGTACTTAAAGAAAACAGCTGGACACACATTACTAAAGGCACTAGAATGCTTACCTCGACCTCACCTTCACAAGCTGAAAAGTCAGCATGCAGCCTTGAAGTGGAAAAAATAACTCACAAGGAAAAGGAACCTAAGGTCATGTGCCCAGAAAATGCAGAATCAGCAACCATTGTGTCTAGGAAGTGAGCGGTTTCCAGGTTTTCCTATGAAAGAAAGGCTTCTGAGTACCTAAGTGAAAATCATTACTTTTTAAATTATCTGGGGCCAAGTATAAAAATTTGTTTATATTTGGATTATCATGTTTCTTTTTTGAAGGGAGATACTTTAAGAAAAAGTGTAGATTCTAGCTGGTTTGTTTTTTTTGGATTAAAAAAAAAAAAAAAAAAAAGCCCATTTCCCTCCACTCCTTGAGACACTAAACAAAACTACTTTGGCAGGTACAAATGCCACCCCCAGTGGATGTAAACACAGGCGGACAGGCCTTCTGGATTTAAATGTACTAAAACTGTTACGATATATCCTGATGGTACCAGTACCCTCGGCCCAAAATATGGAATTGTTCAGACTGTTCTTGTAATAATTCTATAGCCCAGTGATTCCCAAAACGTTCTTCTATCAGGACAGACCTGAGCGATGCTGCTCACATGCATGACATACTGAACACATGACCATCATGGGAGTAAATATAAGCATATACTCTGCATCCACACAACAACCCACGCTGTTACAGATCCCTGCACAGAAACTACATGCCATAGTTCCCTCTAAGCTGAGCGTGTGAGCGATTGCTCCTACATTTTAGAGCATTGCTCACAAGTTTTACATAGAAACATAGAAATGACTGCGGAAGAAGACCAAACGGCCCATCCAGTCTGCCCAGCAAGCTATGCACTCCTCAATTTCTTTTTCTTCTCTCTCTCCCATACTTGTTACTCTTGGCTTCCAGTACCCTCTAGTTCTATTTCCCCTCCACCCCACCATCAATGCAGAGAGCAGCGCCGGAACTGCATCCAAGTGAATATCCAGCTCAATTAGGGGTAGTAACCGCCGCAACAAGCAGGCCACACCCCCGCCCCTGTCCACCCAGACCATGCGATCCACATACAGATCCTCCCTTCCCCATTTCCCCTGCCGTTGAAGCAGAGAGCCACGCGTTGAAAGAGAAGCATCAGACTCTCTCCCCTGCCATTGAAGCAGAGAGCTACGCTGGACATGCATTGAAAGTAAAGTATCGGCCCAGCTTCACCTCGCTTCCATGTGAATACAAATTTTTATTTTTTTTTAATTTTTCTTCCACATTACCTCTTGCTGTTGAAGCCCAGAGCAATGATGGAGTCTCATCAACCTTGTGTATGTACACTGAACAAGGATATTATCTCCAGGTAGTAGCCCCCATTTCCGCGAGCCACATTAACAATCAACAAATACTGAACAAGCCTAATAATTGGCAATACCTATAGTCTATGACCTCACCGGTAATTTTCATACTCTTACCCACCCCTGGTTTTTTTTTTTTTTGGAGATGGCAGCCCTCCATCCTTCTGCTCTGTGAAGGTGGTATACCATTGGCATCCCGCTCCGTGAAGGTGGAACTCCAACCACTGGCCACCGGCATCCCGCTCCATGAATGCCTCTGTGGCTACTGCCGCTCCGTGCAGTGTTCTGCCGCCTCCTTCCACCCTTGGCCTTGCGGGCCCTGGTTATTGATCCCTGCGTCTGCTACTTTTCGTGGCTGTGACAACTCCCCCACTCCCACAACAAAACCTTTAATTAGGGCTTCAAGGGCTGCTGCTTCTCCCTTTTACTGCACCAGGTCTGAGGCGATCTCTAGCTCAGCCTTTCTGCGCACTTTGGTGGCAGCTTTGGCAGCAGCTGCTTCCTGTTGTTCTTCTATTCTGAGCCCTTCTATCTTGAGGGCTGCTGCTTGTTCAGCATTCTGTATTCTCGTCCTCTAGACTTGATGGATCCACAGTGTTTATCCCATGCCCCTTTGAAGTCCTTCACAGTTTTTGTCTTCACCACTTCCTCCGGAAGGGCATTCCAGGCATCCACCACTCTCTCCGTGAAGAAATACTTCCTGACATTGGTTCTTAGTCTTCCTCCCTGGAGCCTCAGCTCGTGACATCTGGTTCTGCTGATTTTTTTCTGATGGAAAAGGTTTGTCGTTGTCTTTGGATCGTTAAAGCCTTTCAAGTATCTGAAAGTCTGAATCATATCACCCCTGTACATATTTAGATTCTTCAATCTCTCCTCGTATGTCATTTGATGAAGACCCTCCACCTTTCTGGTCGCCCTTCTCTGTACCGCTTCCATCTTGTCTCTGTCTCTTTGTAGATATGGTCTCCAGAACTGAACACAGTACTCCAGGTGAGGCCTCACCAAGGACTTGTACAAGGGGATAATCACTTCCCTTTTCTTACGCGATATTCCTCTCTCTATGCAGCCCAGCATTCTTCTGGCTTTTGCTATCACCTTGTCGCATTGTTTCGCAGACTTCATATCATTAGACACTATCACCCCAAGGTCTCTCTCCTGCTCCGTGCACATCAGCCTTTCCCCCCCCCCCCCTATCGAATACAGTTCATTTGGATTTCTACTCCCCATATGCATGACTCTGCACTTCTTGGCATTGAATCTCAACTGCCATATCTTCGACCACTCTTCCAGTTTCCTTAAATCATCTTGTGAAGCGGGACCACCACCGCTCTTCTCCAATCTCTCGGCACCACTCCCGTTTCTAGGGATCTATTGAACAGGTCACACAGCGGACCCACCAACACATCTCTGAGCTCCCTCAGTATCCTTGGATGAATCTCATCAGGCCCCATGGCTTTGTCCACTTTCAGATTCTTTAGCTCTTCCCATACATTTTCTACTGTAAAAGGATTTTCATCTACTCCACTCCCCTCCAGTTTCTTGTTGTGTAGAGATGGCCTTCTCCAGGGTCTTCTTTAGTGAACACAGAACTGAAGTATTCGTTTAATATTTCTGCCATTTCTTCGTCTCTCTCCACACATTGATCATTTCCACCTTTCAATTTCACTATACCACTTTGAACTTCTCTTTTTGCTGATGTATCTGAAAAATGTTTTGTCACCATTCTTTATCTCCTTGGCAATCCTCTCTTCCGCTTGACTTTTTGCCGACTTGATTCATTTCTTCGTCTCCCTCAGTTGAATCAAATATTCTTCTTTGTGCTCCTCCCTTTGGGATCTTTTATATTTCTTGCATGCTGTTCTTTTAGCCTTAATTTTGTCAGCCACCTCCTTTGAGAACCAGATAGAAATGTAAAGAAAAGAAAAATGAAACCTAACATATAGAGTAGTTGCCTTGGTAATTGCTCCTTTTAGATTGGTCCACTGTTGATCCACATCTCTCTCGTTCTCCCAGCCTTTTAGTTCTTCCTCTAGGTACTTCCCCATTTCCTCAAAGTCCGTGTTTTTGAACTGTAAAACTTGGGTCTTTGTGCTTCTTTTCTGTATTCTTTTAGTGATATTAAACCATACCGTTTGATGATCACTGATGCTGAGGTGGGCGCCCACCTGGACATCAGAAACATTATCTCCATTAGAGAGCACTAAGTCGAGTATAGTCCCTTCTCTAGTGGGTTTCCATTACCATTTGTTTGAACAAAGCTACTTGCATGGCATCCACTATCGCTCTACTATTTTTAGATTCTGCAGATGGGATTTTCCAGTCTACATCTGGCATATTAAAGTCACCAACGATCACTTCTCCCTTCTTTCCTATCTTATGGATGTCTTCAACCAGATCTCTGTCCAGTTCTTCGGTTTGGTTTGGAGGCCTGTAAACCACTCCAATATAAACGGATGCTCCGTCATCTTTTTTTAGGTCGACCCATAGTGCTTCTTCATTGCCCCAACTTCCTTGCAGCTCAGATGCTTGGATATTGTTTCTGACATAAAGAGCCACACCTCCCCCTTTTCTATCCACTCTGTCCTTTCTTAACAAGTTATAACATGATTGCTCACATACATTTTTCTTTGTGCTATGGACAGAAATGAACACTAATGCTGGCGCTCAAATTGTTGGTTTAAAAAATTGTTGCTCATGAGAAAAAAATAATTTGTACACATCTAGTCACTCCTTGGAGGAAGCATTGCTACACGCTAGCAGAATACCTCACCTCATTTTGTATTTGGTGAGTCTGTTTTCTACATGTGTGACTGGCCTTGAGTCAGGAGGCATTCCTTGATTTCTAATGGCTTTTGCTAATTTAGGATAACTTTTTGAATATCTGAATTTCTCAGCTCAACACGGCTGTTTTACACTCTCTCAGGATAACCTTTAGTTTAAGGTTATTGTTTTTTGCTAGCATCATGTCCCCTACATCATAATTGCTCTCTTTAAGATATATTTATTATTATAGTTGTCTAAGAAACCCTCTTTCATACTCCGATATTATATACTTATATATCCCTTGTATATTGTTTCATAGAGCTTGTTACGTAGACCTTGTTACATAGACCTTTGTATATTGTTTCCTAGAGCTTTTAATTTCACATATACCTCTTGTATATTTGTTTTCCACTTTACTTTTACTGTTCGATGTAAGGGCTATGCCCACAAGTTATTAGTTGTATGTAAACCGATACGATGTGCAAACGGCTATCGGTATATAAGAAACTCCAAATAAATAAATAAACAAACTTCACGTTTCTACCATTTACCAGCGCTCTAAGTACTTCACAGATTCTTACTCTCTGTATTAGAGACAATGAAAACCCTCCTGCCCTCTCCCAGAAGATCCCTCACCAGCCAGGGCAGGATTTACAGGACTGGATCCATTCACATTCTTTACAGGCACAGTGGGAACTCTAAGAGAGAAAAGTGAAAAATAAAAAAAAGTTAGAAACTGGGTTGGAAACTGTAGGAAATAGTTAAAATGGTTAAGCTCCTCTTTGTATAAAGGATGTCAGGGTAAAATATAATGGTGACTCAAGCATTTACAAATTGTGGAACTCAGAAGACAGTGCATGGTACAAAGATAAGAACAAATGTTTCATTTCCTCTATGTGATTAATCCCAAAAGTGTCTTCACCCTTTTCATCTTTAATTAAAAGGGCTTATTTTAACATTTTAGCTTGGTAAGAAAGTGTATTTAAATCTTGCAAGTCTCTTGCTCTTGGTGGTATTTGTGATTTTTTTGTCAGTGCTGTATAGTATATAAGATATAGAAAAAGATTGTTCTCAGCTTTACTCTCACTTTCCATCCATCCATTCATACTGAAGCCTCGGAGGCCTGGTTACAAATTTATGACAAGCATCATTACTGTCCCTGATACACATGTATTTCATACATTTTGCTTGCTTCTCAACTAAAGAATATTAGGGATGGGCATTCTTTGAAAATGAATAAGGAATTTGAACAGAATAAGATTTGTTTTAGGTTGTTGAAAATACGGTAAATGGCCAGGGCCCCAAAAAAATAAATCAATGAAATATTTTTTGTTTGCATTCATTTTCGTTAATGGCCATAGTACAAGCAAAACCTCCGGGTTTTTTTTTCCTTCTCAAGGCAACTTCTTTCCTAAAAGACAGATTTTTCAAAGCCTCCATCAATAACAACTCATCTGAAGCCATCCCCCTCGAAACAGGAGTGCCACAAGGGTCGGCCCTCTCAGCCACACTCTTTAATATTTATCTACTACCGCTCTGCCAACTCCTATCTAGCCTAGGCGTTACTTACTACATGTATGCAGATGACATACAACTCCTCATTCCGATTACCTCCACCATTGAAGATGCAATGATACTAGCAGCTTCTCACCTTGATTCAATCAGAAATATGCTCAACCTACTAAAATTATGTCTAAACATGAGCAAAACTGAATGCATACTAATTGAAAGAAAAAAAACTCAAGTTCAAACCCCCCCCATCTTTTCAAATAGACAACATCTGCATACAACTCAAAGACAACGTAAAAGACCTTGGTATATGGATTGACAGCGAGCTAAACTACAAAAAACATCTCTCAACAAAAACTAAAGAAGGCTTCCATAAACTCCAAATACTTAAACATCTAAAACCAATGCTCCACCACCAAGATTTCAGAACTGTCTTACAATCTTTTATTCTCACTAGCATGGACTATTGCAACTCACTCCTGATAGGTCTACCCAAAACGGCTTTAAAAACACTTCAACTACTACAAAATGCCGCTGCTAGAGTCCTATCTGGCAAAAAAGAAATCAGACCACATAACCCCCGTACTCAACAGCCTCCACTGGCTACCGGTAGAAAAAAGAATTGAATTCAAAACGCTAACAATATTACACAACGCAATATACAATGCAGATAGCACGGCCCTTGACAATGTCATACATATTCGCAATGCACAACGTACAACAGAAAGCAAATTACAGCTAGAGATACCATCTATCCCATTAGCCAAGTTATCCACAACAAGAAACAGAGCCATATCCGTCGCTGGTCCGAAACTATGGAACTCACTACCAGAACACCTGAGCTCACAAAGCAACATTAAATCCTTCAAAAAGGAATTCAAAACATGGATTTTCAGTCAGACTCTCAAGGATGGTATTGGTTAATTTCAAATAAAACACCCACTATATAAACGGTTCCGGACCAAAATGCCAATCCCAAGACGTTGACACAGAACGAGTTAAACTAATGTATTAGGGAATGTTTATTGATTCTCCCCCAGAACTGTTCACCCCTTGCTCATGTTTTGATTATAGATATAGCCTGTTATAAATGTTGCTATCGACTGTAATAATTAGTTTTTCTCAGGTTCAAACACTTAATTGTAATAGGTTGTTATGCACGTTTCAATCTCTGTTATATGTAATAGGTTGTTGTACATGTAAACCAGGGTGAAGGCAGCTAGCTATACCTCGGTATAAAATAAACTCTTAAATAAATAAACCGGCAACTAATGATTTCACTTGACCCTAGACTAACTGGAGCAGAGGGTGGGAAGGGACAAGAAAGAAGCTAGAAATCAGGTCTGGATCAGTCTGCTCAGTTGACCTGGAGTGAGTTGGGAACCCTATAGTTAACAGGTGGCGCAGTCCTTTAACGTGTCCTAGGCTATATACTCCCTTCACAGGCCGATGATTTCAGCCGGCATGATGTTCACACGAATGTCTGTATAAAAACGTTAATAAATAAATATATATTTTCCCTTCTGTTGCAATACTACAAACACCACCTGATCTCTGGATTTCCCTCCCTGCTCCACCATTAAGGATCCTCTAACTTATGCATTTGACATACAATAGAAGAATTGGAGGTTTACTTTATTTAGATCTATTTGCTATTTGGAGGACAAATCTTTCCCACTCTCCAGTCTTTTGACTTAATACAGAAGCCCAAGCCCTTACACAAAGAGAGACAAGAGGATGCCGTCGCTGCCATGGGGACATTACAATGGCATCCTCAATGGCTGCTATGGTGACCGACTGCTAGCCCTCAGCATGTCAGCCAGCAGGAGAAAAGGCAAACTGCCTCAAAAATAGGCTCCTTTCTACTGGTGGGGAGTCTTCAGCAAACCTTTTATTCCACAGAGAATAGAGGGAGGAGGAGGGGGGGGGGGTCATTTCTCTCCCTTTGCTCCTTCATGAGAAAATTTAATTTGGGGTCACTTCAGAGGGCAAGAAAAGGACTTTGAGCCGTTCCTTTATCCCTGCAGCAAAGGAAGAAACGAGAATAAAGGGAGAGAGCAGAGGAGAGGGAGCAGCAGAGGGGGATGTGTGCAGCAGCTCCTGTCGCTTTCTGAGACGGCGAGTGCATTTATACAGAGACCTTCCCGACTGTAAGACATCCCTGTCCTGACCCAGACCTCTCAGCAGTGAAATCCATCCCTCACAGCGTCTGAATTACTTCATTGCAATACGTACAGACCATCCAATTTCATCTCAAACACTGCATTTTATGAACAGACTTACAGCAGCCCATATATTTTATCTCTCTCTCTCTCTCTCTCTCTCTCTCTCTCTCTATATATATATATATATATATATATATATATATATTTCTACAGTGTTTAGCTCACACAAGTTTACTCAGTGTAATCCACCACAAAAAGCATACACTGCACTGAGGTGCCAGTTTAAACAAGCATGCATCACATCAGTAACACAGAAAATAAGCTTTGGGGAATAGTCGAGGGAGAAAGGAGATGGAGATGGCTCTGGATGGGGGAAACAGAAATGGATATGGTGCCTGGACCCCCGGGGGTAGGGATACACTCACCCAGCAGCGATGAGCACTCTGGACTGTGCCATGGCAATGCGCTGAAGGTGCCTGCGGCTCTTCTCGCTCTTAGCTTCCCATGGAGTGACCGCTGTCAGGGTCAGCCTTCTGGTCGTCTGTTTCCTGCTCACTTGTGTTGCCAGAGTCTGCATTGGGCTCCTGATAGTCTGTGCAGATGGGGCTTTGATATCAACAATAGACCGGTGTCTGGGATGAGTGGGAGTGGATCCAGTGGTGGAGACAGCGCTGCCCTTCAAACTCTTCACGAGAAGGCACTGCGGGCAGGCGCACGACTGTTTTGGGGCTGCTTTGCTAGGCAGGCCTGGGCTGGCTAACCATGACTGCAACTTAGGGAACGAGCCTGTTAACAGTGGGTATGCCAGGTCCAGCCGCCAACGCAGGCGGCGCTTTCGCTGGGTCTGGCAGTTGACTTGCACCATGGTGGTAAAGTCGATGATATAGCAGAAGCCAACAGGGGTGAGATCTATCCAGGACTGCTGTCTCTCAAAGGCCTGCTGGATGGCAACTGCGATCTCCATGTCATACGGTGTCCACATACCACCATCAGCCTCCCATTCCCACACCACGCCCCTCCCAGGTGCTGAGAATGGGTGGTAGTAACTGCGCTGCACGGGGCGAATCGTACCTGCCAAGGAGAGGAAAAGCCATCAACAACAACACAGGCAGAAACCAAAGTCTGGGGCTTCTGCTCCACCACGTCCTTATGCTTTCATCTCATCAGCCTTCTAAGCCACATGACATCTGAAAGGTTTCGTATGGCAGTGAAAACTCATGTAGTACGGCATCTTATTTTTATTAAAACATCTCAGTCTGCAAATTCCATACCTTCTGTGATTACATTACAGTATCACCGCAAACACAGACTTCAGTGTTCTCCAGAACTCTACAATCAGTGCAACAAATACTGTAAGTAAGGGTCTTGGGGAAATGTCGGGGCTCACTTAGCCAGGTCTGTCTAGCAGGTTATTCAGGGGAGCCAAGAGGCCAGACATCTGGGCGAGGGCCACACTAGGCCTGGCAGCAACTCAGATCATTCTAAACTTTTGTGCTTCGATATGGGAAGGAAGTGGAGCATCTACACATTGGCCTGGATGAGGATAACAGGCCTGTCCCACAGGAGACAGATTTTTACAAGCAAGCGCTTTAGGACTGCCAGCTGGTGGAGCAGCAATAACTGGGCAGACAGGATGGTCTGCTTGCTCTGCAGTACATTTTATCAGAAGCATCCTGGGCTCTGATCTCCTTCAGCTTGCTTTATTATCCCTGATTTAGCCTCAGAAGGTCCTATGTCTTCTTATTCCCCTTGCTTTGTATACCTCTCTTCTTTACCCTCTGTTACAGCAACAACTCCTGGTCTCTCTCAGTCGCTGCCATGCACAAGAAGTTCGGGGCTATTATTCAACCCTTGTTTGCCTAGGAATGCACAGTTTGAGAATCTCCGAGACCTCTAGTTACAGTAGGTGCAACACTAAGAAAGGGATGAGAATATTGCCAGTATTCACAGGAAGGATCTGCATGCCAAGCTGCTCTCGCGGGTTTTCACTCTGTCCCACAGCGCCAATGCCATTCGTGACATGGGACCCCCAGCAGAGACTGCTCTCAGACTCGATAAGAGCTGTGCCTACTTCACTAGCCTGGAAGGAAGAGATACCATTTATTTATTTGGATTCAGCTCAAGGCGAGGTACCTACAGTACCTGAATGCATTTCTCTGTCCCCAGAGCGCTTACAAACTGTAATAATCTGCACCGACCAGCACTGCTGTTTTACAGCAGGTTTTTCAGAACCTCAGTTTGTAACACGGGTTTTAGCATGGGAAAAACAGAATAAAATGTCACGCCAGCATTAGCACGTCTATATGCAAATTGCAGGGTAATGAGCTCTTTAGGCAAGGAGGCATGCTAACGGACACACGCCATAGTGCTGGTTATTAAATTAAATTCCTGAGTCAGAGCAGGGAAACCCACCCCTTCTATTCACCCAAAAATACAGACGCTGAGGCTGAACAGCAAACTCCCTCCCACCCAAGCACAGGTTAGGGCCCCTTAAATTTCCTCCTGACTCTCCCCAACCACTTCAGCATTGGAAAGGAGGGTGAGTGAGTGGTAAACGCCCTCCCCCCCCACCTATTCAAAGAGTTTCCTCCCTCCTGCCCACCTACATAAGGAAGCAGTACCTGTGGTCAGGGTAGCAAAGGTCCCTCCCAGCCCGTGCGGTCTCACCTGTACTTGAGAATTAATATTCATTTATTCACCTCACCACTGGCTACTGATTGGTCCTTTTGCTGTCAGCTCCCTCTCTGCCCATATTCAGTCTTACCCAGCTAAATCAGCCCTGCTGAATCAAGTCTAAAGTTAAGTGGCTAAACTTCCCGGGCTCCCTTTTAGATAGCGGGATACATTCAGAGACAGAGCCACACAGCTGAATATCCTAAGGTTTCCAGCCAGCCCTGCTCCTCGGCCTGCCCCTTATGCATGGAGCTAGATAAACTTCCCGGGCTCCCTTTTAGATAGCGGGGTACATTCAGAGAGAGAGAGAGAGCCGCACAGCTGAATATCCTAAGGTTTCCAGCCAGCCCTGCTCCTCATGCATGCAGCTGGATAAACTTCCCGGGCTCCCTTTTAGATAGCGGGGTACATTCAGAGACAGAGCCGCACAGCTGAATATCCTAAGGTTTCCAGCCAGCCCTGCTCTTCTTCCTGCCCCTCATGCATGGAGCTAGATAAACTTCCCGGGCTCCCTTTTAGATAGCGGGGTACATTCAGAGAGAGAGAGAGAGCCGCACAGCTGAATATCCTAAGGTTTCCAGCCAGCCCTGCTCCTCATGCATGGAGCTGGATAAACTTCCCGGGCTCCCTTTTAGATAGCGGGGTACATTCAGAGACAGAGCCGCAGAGCTGAATATCCTAAGGTTTCCAGCCAGCCCTGCTCTTCTTCCTGCCCCTCATGCATGGAGCTAGATAAACTTCCCGGGCTCCCTTTTAGATAGCGGGGTACATTCAGAGAGAGAGAGCGAGCCGCACAGCTGAATATCCTAAGGTTTCCAGCCAGCCCTGCTCCTCATGCATGGAGCTGGATAAACTTCCCGGGCTCCCTTTTAGATAGCGGGGTACATTCAGAGACAGAGCCGCACAGCTGAATATCCTAAGGTTTCCAGCCAGCCCTGCCCCTCATGCATGGAGCTGGATAAACTTCCCGGGCTCCCTTTTAGATAGCGGGGTACATTCAGAGACAGAGCCGCACAGCTGAATATCCTAAGGTTTCCAGCCAGCCCTGCTCTTCCTCCTGCCCCTCGTGCATGGAGCTAGATAAACTTCCCGGGCTCCCTTTTAGATAGCGGGGTACATTCAGAGACAGAGCCGCACAGCTGAATATCCTAAGGTTTCCAGCCAGCCCTGCTCTTCCTCCTGCCCCTCGTGCATGGAGCTGGATAAACTTCCCGGGCTCCCTTTTAGATAGCGGGGTACATTCAGAGACAGAGCCGCAGAGCTGAATATCCTAAGGTTTCCAGCCAGCCCTGCCCCTCATGCATGGAGCTGGATAAACTTCCCGGGCTCCCTTATAGATAGCGGGGTACATTCAGAGACAGAGCCGCACAGCTGAATATCCTAAGGTTTCCAGCCAGCCCTGTTCCTCATGCATGGAGCTGGATAAACTTCTCTGGCTCCCTTTTAGATAGCAGGGTACATTCAGAGACAGTGCCGCACAGCTGAATATCCTAAGGTTTCCAGCCAGCCCTGCTCCTCATGCATGGAGCTGGATAAACTTCTCTGGCTCCCTTTTAGATAGCGGGGTACATTCAGAGACAGAGCCACACAGCTGAATATCCTAAGGTTTCCAGCCAGCCCTGCTCCTCATGCATGGAGCTGGATAAACTTCTCTGGCTCCCTTTTAGATAGCGGGGTACATTCAGAGACAGAGCCACACAGCTGAATATCCTAAGGTTTCCAGCCAGCCCTGCTCCTCATGCATGGAGCTGGATAAACTTCCCGGGCTCCCTTTTAGATAGCGGGGTACATTCAGAGAGAGAGAGACAGAGCCGCACAGCAGAACATCCTAAGGTTTCCAGCCAGCCCTGCTCCTCATGCATGGAGCTGGATAAACTTCCCGGGCTCCCTTTTAGATAGCGGGGTACATTCAGAGAGAGAGAGACAGAGCCGCACAGCTGAACATCCTAAGGTTTCCAGCCAGCCCTGCTCCTCATGCATGGAGCTGGATAAACTTCCCGGGCT
Source organism: Rhinatrema bivittatum (assembly GCF_901001135.1). Taxonomy (NCBI): domain Eukaryota; kingdom Metazoa; phylum Chordata; class Amphibia; order Gymnophiona; family Rhinatrematidae; genus Rhinatrema; species Rhinatrema bivittatum. Next base: position 593,267 of record NC_042627.1, read on the forward strand.
CCCTTTTAGATAGCGGGGTACATTCAGAGACAGAGCCGCACAGCTGAATATCCTAAGGTTTCCAGCCAGCCCTGCTCCTCGGCCTGCCCCTCATGCATGGAGCTAGATAAACTTCCCGGGCTCCCTTTTAGATAGCGGGGTACATTCAGAGAGAGAGAGAGAGCCGCACAGCTGAATATCCTAAGGTTTCCAGCCAGCCCTGCTCCTCATGCATGGAGCTGGATAAACTTCTCTGGCTCCCTTTTAGATAGCGGGGTACATTCAGAGACAGAGCCACACAGCTGAATATCCTAAGGTTTCCAACCAGCCCTGCCCCTCATGCATGGAGCTGGATAAACTTCCCGGGCTCCCTTTTAGATAGCAGGGTACATTCAGAGACAGAGCTGCACAGCTGAATATCCTAAGGTTTCCAGCCAGCCCTGCTCCTCGGCCTCCCCCCATATGCATGGAGCTAGATAAACTTCCCGGGCTCCCTTTTAGATAGCGGGGTACATTCAGAGACAGAGCCGCACAGCTGAATATCCTAAGGTTTCCAGCCAGCCCTGCTCTTCTTCCTGCCCCTCATGCATGGAGCTAGATAAACTTCCCGGGCTCCCTTTTAGATAGCGGGGTACATTCAGAGAGAGAGAGAGAGCCGCACAGCTGAATATCCTAAGGTTTCCAGCCAGCCCTGCTCCTCATGCATGGAGCTGGATAAACTTCCCGGGCTCCCTTTTAGATAGCGGGGTACATTCAGAGACAGAGCCGCACAGCTGAATATCCTAAGGTTTCCAGCCAGCCCTGCTCTTCCTCCTGCCCCTCGTGCATGGAGCTAGATAAACTTCCCGGGCTCCCTTTTAGATAGCGGGGTACATTCAGAGACAGAGCCGCACAGCTGAATATCCTAAGGTTTCCAGCCAGCCCTGCTCTTCCTCCTGCCCCTCGTGCATGGAGCTGGATAAACTTCCCGGGCTCCCTTTTAGATAGCGGGGTACATTCAGAGACAGAGCCGCAGAGCTGAATATCCTAAGGTTTCCAGCCAGCCCTGCCCCTCATGCATGGAGCTGGATAAACTTCCCGGGCTCCCTTATAGATAGCGGGGTACATTCAGAGACAGAGCCGCACAGCTGAATATCCTAAGGTTTCCAGCCAGCCCTGCTCCTCATGCATGGAGCTGGATAAACTTCTCTGGCTCCCTTTTAGATAGCAGGGTACATTCAGAGACAGTGCCGCACAGCTGAATATCCTAAGGTTTCCAGCCAGCCCTGCTCCTCATGCATGGAGCTGGATAAACTTCTCTGGCTCCCTTTTAGATAGCGGGGTACATTCAGAGACAGAGCCACACAGCTGAATATCCTAAGGTTTCCAGCCAGCCCTGCTCCTCATGCATGGAGCTGGATAAACTTCTCTGGCTCCCTTTTAGATAGCGGGGTACATTCAGAGACAGAGCCGCACAGCTGAATATCCTAAGGTTTCCAGCCAGCCCTGCCCCTCATGCATGGAGCTGGATAAACTTCCCGGGCTCCCTTTTAGATAGCGGGGTACATTCAGAGACAGAGCCGCACAGCTGAATATCCTAAGGTTTCCAGCCAGCCCTGCTCTTCCTCCTGCCCCTCGTGCATGGAGCTAGATAAACTTCTCTGGCTCCCTTTTAGATAGCAGGGTACATTCAGAGACAGAGCCGCAGAGCTGAATATCCTAAGGTTTCCAGCCAGCCCTGCTCTTCCTCCTGCTCCTCGTGCATGGAGCTAGATAAACTTCCCGGGCTCCCTTTTAGATAGCGGGGTACATTCAGAGACAGAGCCGCACAGCTGAATATCCTAAGGTTTCCAACCAGCCCTGCCCCTCATGCATGGAGCTGGATAAACTTCCCGGGCTCCCTTTTAGATAGCAGGGTACATTCAGAGATAGAGCTGCACAGCTGAATATCCTAAGGTTTCCAGCCAGCCCTGCTCTTCCTCCTGCCCCTCGTGCATGGAGCTGGATAAACTTCCCGGGCTCCCTTTTAGATAGCGGGGTACATTCAGAGACAGAGCCGCAGAGCTGAATATCCTAAGGTTTCCAGCCAGCCCTGCCCCTCATGCATGGAGCTGGATAAACTTCCCGGGCTCCCTTTTAGATAGCGGGGTACATTCAGAGACAGAGCCGCACAGCTGAATATCCTAAGGTTTCCAGCCAGCCCTGCTCTTCCTCCTGCCCCTCGTGCATGGAGCTAGATAAACTTCTCTGGCTCCCTTTTAGATAGCAGGGTACATTCAGAGACAGAGCCGCAGAGCTGAATATCCTAAGGTTTCCAGCCAGCCCTGCTCTTCCTCCTGCTCCTCGTGCATGGAGCTAGATAAACTTCCCGGGCTCCCTTTTAGATAGCGGGGTACATTCAGAGACAGAGCCGCACAGCTGAATATCCTAAGGTTTCCAACCAGCCCTGCCCCTCATGCATGGAGCTGGATAAACTTCCCGGGCTCCCTTTTAGATAGCAGGGTACATTCAGAGACAGAGCTGCACAGCTGAATATCCTAAGGTTTCCAGCCAGCCCTGCTCCTCGGCCTGCCCCTCATGCATGGAGCTAGATAAACTTCCCGGGCTCCCTTTTAGATAGCGGGGTACATTCAGAGACAGAGCCGCACAGCTGAATATCCTAAGGTTTCCAGCCAGCCCTGCTCTTCCTCCTGCCCCTCGTGCATGGAGCTGGATAAACTTCCCGGGCTCCCTTTTAGATAGCGGGGTACATTCAGAGACAGAGCCGCAGAGCTGAATATCCTAAGGTTTCCAGCCAGCCCTGCCCCTCATGCATGGAGCTGGATAAACTTCCCGGGCTCCCTTATAGATAGCGGGGTACATTCAGAGACAGAGCCGCACAGCTGAATATCCTAAGGTTTCCAGCCAGCCCTGCCCCTCAGGCATGGAGCTGGATAAACTTCCCGGGCTCCCTTTTAGATAGCGGGGTATATTCAGAGACAGAGCCGCAGAGCTGAATATCCTAAGGTTTCCAGCCAGCCCTGCTCCTCATGCATGGAGCTGGATAAACTTCTCTGGCTCCCTTTTAGATAGCAGGGTACATTCAGAGACAGTGCCGCACAGCTGAATATCCTAAGGTTTCCAGCCAGCCCTGCTCCTCATGCATGGAGCTGGATAAACTTCCCGGGCTCCCTTTTAGATAGCGGGGTACATTCAGAGAGAGAGAGACAGAGCCGCACAGCAGAACATCCTAAGGTTTCCAGCCAGCCCTGCTCCTCATGCATGGAGCTGGATAAACTTCCCGGGCTCCCTTTTAGATAGCGGGGTACATTCAGAGAGAGAGAGACAGAGCCGCACAGCTGAACATCCTAAGGTTTCCAGCCAGCCCTGCTCCTCATGCATGGAGCTGGATAAACTTCCCGGGCTCCCTTTTAGATAGCGGGGTACATTCAGAGACAGAGCCGCACAGCTGAATATCCTAAGGTTTCCAGCCAGCCCTGCTCTTCCTCCTGCCCCTCGTGCATGGAGCTGGATAAACTTCCCGGGCTCCCTTTTAGATAGCGGGGTACATTCAGAGACAGAGCCGCAGAGCTGAATATCCTAAGGTTTCCAGCCAGCCCTGCTCCTCGTGCATGGAGCTGGATAACCTTCCCGGGCTCCCTTTTAGATAGCGGGGTACATTCAGAGACAGAGCCGCACAGCTGAATATCCTAAGGTTTCCAGCCAGCCCTGCTCCTCGGCCTGCCCCTCATGCATGGAGCTAGATAAACTTCCCGGGCTCCCTTTTAGATAGCGGGGTACATTCAGAGACAGAGCCGCACAGCTGAATATCCTAAGGTTTCCAGCCAGCCCTGCCCCTCATGCATGGAGCTGGATAAGCTTCCCGGGCTCCCTTTTAGATAGCGGGGTACATTCAGAGACAGAGCCGCAGAGCTGAATATCCTAAGGTTTCCAGCCAGCCCTGCTCCTCATGCATGGAGCTGGATAAACTTCCCGGGCTCCCTTATAGATAGCGGGGTACATTCAGAGACAGAGCCGCACAGCTGAATATCCTAAGGTTTCCAGCCAGCCCTGCTCCTCATGCATGGAGCTGGATAAACTTCTCTGGCTCCCTTTTAGATAGCAGGGTACATTCAGAGACAGCGCCGCACAGCTGAATATCCTAAGGTTTCCAGCCAGCCCTGCTCCTCATGCATGGAGCTGGATAAACTTCTCTGGCTCCCTTTTAGATAGCGGGGTACATTCAGAGACAGAGCCACACAGCTGAATATCCTAAGGTTTCCAACCAGCCCTGCCCCTCATGCATGGAGCTGGATAAACTTCCCGGGCTCCCTTTTAGATAGCAGGGTACATTCAGAGACAGAGCTGCACAGCTGAATATCCTAAGGTTTCCAGCCAGCCCTGCTCCTCGGCCTGCCCCTCATGCATGGAGCTAGAGAAACTTCCCGGGCTCCCTTTTAGATAGCGGGGTACATTCAGAGACAGAGCCGCACAGCTGAATATCCTAAGGTTTCCAGCCAGCCCTGCTCTTCCTCCTGCCCCTCGTGCATGGAGCTGGATAAACTTCCCGGGCTCCCTTTTAGATAGCGGGGTACATTCAGAGACAGAGCCGCAGAGCTGAATATCCTAAGGTTTCCAGCCAGCCCTGCCCCTCATGCATGGAGCTGGATAAACTTCCCGGGCTCCCTTATAGATAGCGGGGTACATTGAGAGACAGAGCCGCACAGCTGAATATCCTAAGGTTTCCAGCCAGCCCTGCTCCTCATGCATGGAGCTGGATAAACTTCTCTGGCTCCCTTTTAGATAGCAGGGTACATTCAGAGACAGTGCCGCACAGCTGAACATCCTAAGGTTTCCAGCCAGCCCTGCTCCTCATGCATGGAGCTGGATAAACTTCCCTGGCTCCCTTTTAGATAGCGGGGTACATTCAGAGACAGAGCCGCACAGCTGAATATCCTAAGGTTTCCAGCCAGCCCTGCTCTTCCTCCTGCCCCTCGTGCATGGAGCTGGATAAACTTCCCGGGCTCCCTTTTAGATAGCGGGGTACATTCAGAGACAGAGCCGCACAGCTGAATATCCTAATGTTTCCAGCCAGCCCTGCTCCTCGGCCTGCCCCTCATGCATGGAGCTAGATAAACTTCTCTGGCTCCCTTTTAGATAGCGGGGTACATTCAGAGACAGAGCCGCACAGCTGAATATCCTAAGGTTTCCAGCCAGCCCTGCCCCTCATGCATGGAGCTGGATAAACTTCCCGGGCTCCCTTTTAGATAGCAGGGTACATTCAGAGATAGAGCTGCACAGCTGAATATCCTAAGGTTTCCAGCCAGCCCTGCTCCTCGGCCTGCCCCTCATGCATGGAGCTAGATAAACTTCCCGGGCTCCCTTTTAGATAGCGGGGTACATTCAGAGACAGAGCCGCACAGCTGAATATCCTAAGGTTTCCAGCCAGCCCTGCTCCTCGTGCATGGAGCTGGATAAACTTCCCGGGCTCCCTTTTAGATAGCGGGGTACATTCAGAGACAGAGCCGCAGAGCTGAATATCCTAAGGTTTCCAGCCAGCCCTGCTCCTCGTGCATGGAGCTGGATAAACTTCCCGGGCTCCCTTTTAGATAGCGGGGTACATTCAGAGAGAGAGAGACAGAGCCGCACAGCTGAACATCCTAAGGTTTCCAGCCAGCCCTGCTCTTCCTCCTGCCCCTCGTGCATGGAGCTGGATAAACTTCCCGGGCTCCCTTTTAGATAGCGGGGTACATTCAGAGACAGAGCCGCAGAGCTGAATATCCTAAGGTTTCCAGCCAGCCCTGCTCCTCGTGCATGGAGCTGGATAAACTTCCCGGGCTCCCTTTTAGATAGCGGGGTACATTCAGAGAGAGAGCCGCAGAGCTGAATATCCTAAGGTTTCCAGCCAGCCCTGCTCCTCGTGCATGGAGCTGGATAAACTTCCCGGGCTCCCTTTTAGATAGCGGGGTACATTCAGAGAGAGAGAGACAGAGCCGCACAGCTGAACATCCTAAGGTTTCCAGCCAGCCCTGCTCTTCCTCCTGCCCCTCGTGCATGGAGCTGGATAAACTTCCCGGGCTCCCTTTTAGATAGCAGGGTACATTCAGAGACAGAGCCGCAGAGCTGAATATCCTAAGGTTTCCAGCCAGCCCTGCTCCTCGTGCATGGAGCTGGATAAACTTCCCGGGCTCCCTTTTAGATAGCGGGGTACATTCAGAGACAGAGCCGCAGAGCTGAATATCCTAAGGTTTCCAGCCAGCCCTGCTCCTCGTGCATGGAGCTGGATAAACTTCCCGGGCTCCCTTTTAGATAGCGGGGTACATTCAGAGAGAGAGAGACAGAGCCGCACAGCTGAACATCCTAAGGTTTCCAGCCAGCCCTGCTCTTCCTCCTGCCCCTCGTGCATGGAGCTGGATAAACTTCCCGGGCTCCCTTTTAGATAGCGGGGTACATTCAGAGACAGAGCCGCAGAGCTGAATATCCTAAGGTTTCCAGCCAGCCCTGCTCCTCGTGCATGGAGCTGGATAAACTTCCCGGGCTCCCTTTTAGATAGCGGGGTACATTCAGAGACAGAGCAGCACAGCTGAACATCCTAAGGTTTCCAGCCAGCCCTGCTCCTCGGCCTGCCCCTCATGCATGGAGCTATATAAACTTCTCTGGCTCCCTTTTAGATAGCGGGGTACATTCAGAGAGAGAGAGACAGAGCCGCACAGCTGAACATCCTAAGGTTTCCAGCCAGCCCTGCTCCTCATGCATGGAGCTGGATAAACTTCCCGGGCTCCCTTTTAGATAGCGGGGTACATTCAGAGACAGAGCCGCACAGCTGAACATCCTAAGGTTTCCAGCCAGCCCTGCTCCTCATGCATGGAGCTATATAAACTTCTCTGGCTCCCTTTTAGATAGCGGGGTACATTCAGAGACAGCGCCGCACAGCTGAACATCCTAAGGTTTCCAGCCAGCCCTGCTCCTCATGCATGGAGCTGGATAAACTTCCCGGGCTCCCTTTTAGATAGCGGGGTACATTCAGAGACAGAGCCGCACAGCTGAATATCCTAAGGTTTCCAGCCAGCCCTGCTCCTCGGCCTGTCCCTCATGCATGGAGCTAGATAAACTTCTCTGGCTCCCTTTTAGATAGCGGGGTACATTCAGAGACAGAGCCGCACAGCTGAATATCCTAAGGTTTCCAGCCAGCCCTGCCCCTCATGCATGGAGCTGGATAAACTTCCCGGGCTCCCTTTTAGATAGCAGGGTACATTCAGAGACAGAGCTGCACAGCTGAATATCCTAAGGTTTCCAGCCAGCCCTGTTCCTCGGCCTGCCCCTCATGCATGGAGCTGGGCTGCAGCGTTATACAAAGGGGTTCGGTAATGAAAGCGTCTGGTTCTCATCTTATGGAGGAGGAAACACTGAGCCCATTGTTTGAAGAGATGGGGAGGAGGTGGGACAGAGGTGGGGGACGATCCTGGGAACTTCACCCTTCCCAGATCAGAATGGAGAAGAAAAGTGGCAGCTGTTCCCAGCTGACAGTGCCCCAGACTAGGAAAAAAAAAAGAAAGCAGCAGATGACAAAGTGAATTTTTCAAAGGGGAGGGAAGGACAAAGAAACCAAAGGATCAGTCAAAAGCTGACCCAAGTCTCTTACTTAAGTGTCTATGACAACCGCATTCTAAAAGCAGAGCAATCTCAGCGGCACCCTGCTTACGCCTGAATTGGGACTGGAGAGTAGCGTTGTCTTTGGTGAGCGAATCCCCTCCCTGCTCATGCATCCTATAACCTTAGACACACAGCGCTGATGTAATACACCGTGCGCTCATATTCTGGCACACAGTCACCTTACTCAGGCACTGATATATGAATTAACTCCCAATGTAATGAGCTGATGGATCAGGAGATTAAAAAATGAGCTAAAACGATTTGTGCAGATAAAACTGAAAAGGTGCATTAGACCTTGTGATGTTACATTTCATGCCATTGATCCCACCCTTTTGCTCCATCGCCTACAAGAACACGGGATATCAGGAGAAGTCTCGAAATGGTTTCAGTCAATGTTTAAAACTAGAAGCACCAGGGTTGGATTAATGGAAAATGCTCAAGCATCGAGTATCCAAGGTCTTTGGAGTCTCTGCCTTTATCTTGAAGCCATATGTAAGTTGTTGGCTGGCATCTGTGAGAGCTTCCAGACATATGCTGACAATATCTGAACAACTGTATCTGAACAACTTTGGCACCCACTGTTTAAAGTAAAATCTATTTCAAATTTATTTATGTGCCTATTTGTAAACCGTTGTGATGGTATATGACTTAACGACGGTATAGAAAAGTTTTTAAATAAAGAAATAAATATTCAGTTCTATGTCCAATTAGGGCTGAAACAACTGCTACGATTGCTGTTTGCAAGCCAGCAATTAAATCTTGGTTGACTGCAGACCTGCACATAATTTAGCAAAAACAGAAATATTGGTTACCCAGCAGCGGGACTCCATTCCAATTCCATCTCGTTTAACTGTTGACAATCTCCCTGCATGCTGAGCCTCGGAGTTAATAATGGACTCCCCAAATTAGATCTGCGGTGAGCGCTGGTGTGTCCCCTTACATCTCTATTACATCTGACTGATTTTCAAACTGCAGTCCTGCAATAATTATGCCTCTCCTTGACTACTGCAATAGTTTGTACCTAGGCCTATTGAGAACCACTATCAAATCAATACAGCTGTTGCAGAAAGCTGCTCAGGGTGCACGATAGGCAACATCTCTCTTCTGGTTTGTTCTGACTTCATTGCTTGCCAATTCAATCCAGGATTAGACTTAAAAACCACTTTGTTGGTGTTTGAGATGCACTAAATGTTCTTCCATGGATTAATAACTACTAGAAGTTTGCAACTACGCAAGTACCATCATGGCGATAAGCACGACTTGCTGGAACTCGGCAGTGGTCATTCTCATTAACTCCCTTCCATCTAACCTGAGATATGCACATACGTTTACAAGCTGTTTTATGCTTGAACTATAAATCCATGAGGAGTGTGTGTACTTCCACAATGAAAAACAAAAAGCGCAACGCACATCCCTCGTATGAATGATGTATGTATTTTACTGTTGTCTAAGGACAATACATTGAAATCGGCGGCTCAGTATGCTGCGGTAGTCAAAAAAAGCAATAATGTTAGGAATTCCTAACAGGAAGTATTAGGAAGGGAATGGCGAATAAAACAAATAATGTCATAATGCCTCTATTACTCCATGGCGAGACTGCACCTTAAGTACTGCGTTCAATTCTGGTTGCCACATCTCAAAAAAAGATATAGATGTACTGGAGAAGAGCAACCAAAATGATAAAGGTGATGGAGTAACTCCCCTATTAGGAAAGGCTAAAGAGAGCAGGGCTGTTCAGCTTGGAGATGACTGAGGGGGATATGATGGAGACCTACAAAATCAAGAACAAGCTAGAATGGGTAAATGTGAATCAGTCATTTACTCTTTCAGATAATAGAAGGACTAGGGGCACTCCATGAAGTTAGCAACTAGCACATTAAAAACAAATCTGAGAAAATTCTCTCACTCAACACACAATTAAACTCTGTAATTCATTGCCAGAGGCAGTGGTTAAGGCTGTTAACTTAGTTGGGTTTAGAAATAGTGAACAAGTGCCTGGAGGAGAAGTCCATAAATTGCTATCAGTGAAGTTGACATATGGAATAGCACCTGCTTATAACCAGCATTAGTAGCATGGGGGTCTATTTAATGCTTGAATACTTGCCAAATGCTTGTGTCCTGGACTGGCCACTGTTGTAAGCAGGATGCTGGGCTTGATGGACTCTCAGTCTCACCCAGTATGGCAATTATGTTCTTATGTAGTTAATAAGTTGATTGTTGTAAGTTGATTTTAAATAATTTTTTATGGTTTTATCTAATGTTGCTTCTGTTGAGAAATTACTACTTACCTGATAATTTCCTTTTCTTAGATCAGTCAGATGAAACCAGAATAAGGGGGTTATGTACCTCTACCAGCAGATGGAATCTGAGCAAGCTGACGTCACAGTAAATTTACCCCTGCAGTGACATCAGCCTGCCACTATTCTCTTCGAAAGCCAACTGTGGACAGACTAGCAAAACTTGATTTAAAACAGATAACCATTTCAGTACTCAGCCATCAGGAAACACTGAGCTCGGACAAGAAACATTAACACTAGTCTAGGGACTGGACTAAACTTACTAATAATCCCTGTAACAATAGTCACACAAAAGGACCATAGTGCAATTATTTGGCAGCCAAGGGATGGAAGCTGGATTCATCTGACTAAAGAACAATAAATTATCAGCTAAGTAGTAATTTCTCAGCATCCATAACAAGTGGGATGTACCCAAGCTACTCCTGAATAGGGCGAGAGACTGCCCGCGGTCCTGTCAAAACCCCATGTGCAAAGGCTGCCTCCTCCCGGGCTTGCACATCCAGACGATAATACCTGAAAAAGTGTGTAAGGAGGACACGGGAGGTAGCAACCTAACTTCTACCCATATTCTCTGTTGTAAACTATTTTGTACTATGTATGTAGAAAGTTGCAAATCAGAGACCAGGAAAATACATAGACAGTCCCCATTGACGTGATTAAGTGTACCTCAGTGCACCAGAAGGAAGCTCAAAGGCTCCAAGAAGGAACAAACAAACAATTGAAGTATTTCAAGCACCAGCAGTTAACTGAGAGCCTGAGATCCTAGCCAACATAACTCTAGCTTACAAGAGGAGCATTCTGTCATGCTAGGTGCAAGACAATCCCATCTGCAGAGATTTCTGATCCTATTAAAAATAATAATTTAAAAAAAAACCCTGAGGGGCAAAGCAGAAATGGAGGTCAAGCATTTAAGAACACAAGAACATGCCATACTGGGTCAGCCCAAGGGTCCATCAAGCCCAGCATCCTGTTTCCAACAGTGGCCAATCCAGGCCATAAGAACCTGGCAAGTACCCAAACACTAAGTCTATTCCATGTAACCATTGCTAATGGCAGTGGCTATTCTCTAAGTGAACTTAATAGCAGGTAATGGACTTCTCCTCCAAGAACTTATCCAATCCTTTTTTAAACACCGCTATACTAACTGCACTAACCACATCCAGAGTTTAATTGTGCGTTGAGTAAAAAATAACTTTCTCCGATTAGTTTTAAATGTGCCACATGCTAACTTCATGGAGTGCCCCCTAGTCTTTCTATTATCTGAAAGAGTAAATAACCGATTCACATCTACCCGTTCTAGACCTCTCATGATCTTAAAGACCTCTATCATATCCCCCCTCAGTCGTCTCTTCTCCAAGCTGAAAAGTCCTAACCTCTTTAGTCTTTCCTCATAGGGGAGCTGTTCCATCCCCTTTATCATTTTGGTAGCCCTTCTCTGTACCTTCCCCATCACAATTATATCTTTTTTGAGATGCGGCGACCAGAACTGTACACAGTATTCAAGGTGCGGTCTCACCATGGAGCGATACAGAGGCATTATGACATTTTCCATTTTATTCATCATTCCTTTTCTAATAATTCCGAACATTGTTTGCTTTTTTGACTGCTGCAGCACACTGAACTGACGATTTCAATGTGTTATCCACTATGACGCCTAGATCTCTTTCTTGGGTTGTAGCACCTAATATGGAACCCAACATTGTGTAACTATAGCATGGGTTATTTTTCCCTATATGTATCACCTTGCACTTATCCACATTAAATTTCATCTGCCATTTTGATGCCCAATTTTCCAGCCTCAAAGGTCTTCCTGCAATTTATCACAATCTGCTTGTGATTTAACTACTCTGAACAATTTTGTAGCAACTGCAAATTTGATTACTTCACTTGTCGCATTTCTTTCCAGATCATTTATAAATATATTGAAAAGTAAGGGTCCCAATACAGATCCCTGAGGCACTACACTGCCCACTCCCTTCCACTGAGAAAATTGCCCATTTAATCCTACTCTCTGTTTCCTGTCTTTTAGCCAGTTTGCAATCCACGAAAGGACATCGCCACCTATCCCATGACTTTTTACTTTTCCTAGAAGCCTCTCATGAGGAACTTTGTCAAACGCCTTCTGAAAATCCAAATATACTACATCTACCAGTTCACCTTTATCCACATGTTTATTAACTCCTTCATTCTGCCCCAATCCAGTTTTTGTGAATAAATCAGGAGTACTGTACTGACATATGCCTGATTATGTTGTGCATTAAAGCTGCAGGATCATAAACTTTGATTCTGGTTTAGAAAGTCACAAGTAACGGTGTGGCCCTGTAGTTAAGAGTCGTGCCACTGAAAACCCTTTGCTTCTCCCACAGCCACTCCTAACGACTTTGGGCAAGTCACTTCAGTCTCCATTGCCTTAGGCACAACTCAAGAGTGTAAATCTGCTTGGGCAGGCCCTGAATTGTAACTAGCCTTGACTTCAAATCTACATAAACTACATTTAAAAATCCAAATGCAAAATTTAAGCGGACTTACTACACCTGTTTGCTTGACTGCAGGAAGACACCCAAGCAATCATTAAATGAAATTTGGAAGCAGAGAGCCTGCACGGAAGCACCGCGGTGAGCATGCAATGTGCGCGTGCAGCAGGAGCGCTCTGCTCAGTGCAGCGTAACCAGCCTCTGTCTCTGCCCTGCATCTGCGCCCTTAGCACTATTTGCACATGGGACCTTCCCTGCTTCCTTTATTTCAGGGCTCTCTCCCTCATGCAATGTGCGCGTGCAGCAGGAGCGCTCTCCTCAGTGCAGCGTAACCAGCCTCTGTCTCTGCCCTGCATCCTTAGCACTATTTGCACATGGGACCTTCCCTGCTTCCTTTATTTCAGGGCTCTCTCCCTCATGCAATGTGCGCGTGCAGCAGGAGCGCTCTGCTCAGTGCAGCGTAACCAGCCTCTGTCTCCAGATGTGTCCTGCATCTGCATCCTTAGCACTATTTGCACATGGAACCTTCCCTGCTTCCTTTATTTCAGGGTCTCTCCCTCATGCAATGTGCGCGTGCAGCAGGAGCGCTCTGCTCAGTGCAGCGTAACCAGCCTCTGTCTCTGCCCTGCATCTGCACCCTTAACACTATTTGCACATGGGACCTTCCCTGCTTCCTTTATTTCAGGGTCTCTCCCTCATGCAATGTGCGCGTGCAGCAGGAGCGCTCTGCTCAGTGCAGCGTAACCAGCCTCTGTCTCTGCCCTGCATCTGCACCCTTAACACTATTTGCACATGGGACCTTCCCTGCTTCCTTTATTTCAGGGCTCTCTCTCTCATGCAATGTGCGCGTGCAGCAGGAGCGCTCCCCTCAGTGCAGCGTAACCAGCCTCTGTCTCTGCCCTGCATCCTTAGCACTATTTGCACATGGGACCTTCCCTGCTTCCTTTATTTCAGGGCTCTCTCCCTCATGCAATGTGCGCGTGCAGCAGGAGCGCTCTGCTCAGTGCAGCGTAACCAGCCTCTGTCTCCAGATGTGTCCTACATCTGCATCCTTAGCACTATTTGCACATGGGACCTTCCTTGCTTCCTTTATTTCAGGGCTCTCTCCCTCATGCAATGTGCGCGTGCAGCAGGAGCGCTCTGCTCAGTGCAGCGTAACCAGCCTCTGTCTCCAGATGTGTCCTGCATCTGCATCCTTAGCACTATTTGCACATGGAACCTTCCCTGCTTCCTTTATTTCAGGGCTCTCTCCCTCATGCAATGTGCGCGTGCAGCAGGAGCGCTCTGCTCAGTGCAGCGTAACCAGCCTCTGTCTCCAGATGTGTCCTGCATCTGCATCCTTAGCACTATTTGCACATGGAACCTTCCCTGCTTCCTTTATTTCAGGGCTCTCTCCCTCTTTGGAAAAGTTTCTTTCTTTCCGACGGTTTCTCTTCCCCGTCGCCTACTCACCAGTGTCCTGGCGGAACTGCTGCATGGACTGCAGGTCCAGGACGTAGGGCAGCAGCGCCTCATCTACCCGGCCGAGGGCCACGCAGGGGACGCGGGAGCTGACCCCGATCACCGACTCGATGTGGTGGCTCACGAGCGGACTGTACGGTCTCCAGCGGCCGCGCTCGTTCCGCCATTCCCACACAACTGCCGCCGACTCCAATAACATCTCCCCGGCCGAGCGGCTCACGAGGCGCACCAGCTCATTCCCCCGCGCGAGGCAGCGATGGAACTACTATCCCAACCGACGCCCCCACGTCCCCAACGTTCATCCTTACCCCGCCCAGCGGGCCTCCAGTCCCCGCCCCCACATATTCAACGTTCATCCTTACTCCGCCTACCAGGCCTCCAGTCCCCGCCCCTACATACCCAACGTTCATCCTTACCCCGCCCACCATGCCTCCAGTCCCCGCTCCCACATGCCAAGGGTGCATCATTGCCCCACCCAGCGGGCCTCCAGTCCCCGCCCCCACATATTCAACGTTCATCCTTACCCTGCCCACCAGGCCTCCAGCCCCCGCCCCCACATGCCAAGGGTGCATCATTGCCCCACCCAGCGGGCCTCCAGTCCCCGCCCCCACATATTCAACGTTCATCCTTACCCTGCCCACCAGGCCTCCACTCCCGGCCCCCATATACCCAACCTTCAGCCTTACCCCGCCCACCAGGCCTCCAGTCCCCGCTCCCACATACCCAACATTCATCTTTACCCCGCCCCACCAGTCCCCGCCCCCACATATTCAACGTTCATCCTTACCCCGCCCATCGGGCCTCCAGTCCCCACCCCTACATATTCAACGTGCGCCCTTACCCCGCCCACCGGGCCTCCAGGCCCCGCCCCTACATACCCAACGTTCATCCTTACCCCGCCCACCATGCCTCCAGTCCCCGCCCCCACGTATCAACGTGCACCCTTACCCCGCCCCACCAGTCCCCGTCCCCACATGCCAAGCGTGCATCATTACCCCGCCCAGCGGGCCTCCAGTCCCCGCCCCCACACATTCAACGTTCATCCTTACCCCGCCCACCGGGCCTCCAGTCCCCGCTCCCACATACCCAGCGTTCATCCTTACCCCGCCCACCGGGCCTCCAGTCCCCGCCCCCACATAACCAACGTTCATCCTTACCCCGCCCACCGGGCCTCCAGTCATCACCCCCACATATTCAACGTGCGCCCATTCCCCGCCCCTACATTCACAACGTTCAAACTTACCCCGTCACCAGGCTTCCAGTCCCCGCCCCCACGTATTCAACGTGCGCCCTTACCCCGCCCACCAGGCCTCCAGCCCCCGCATACCCAACGTTCAGCCTTACCCCGCCCACCAGTCCCCGCCCCCACATATTCAACGTGCACCCTTACCCCGCCCACCAGGCCTCCAGCCCCCCGCATGCCAAGCGTGCATCATTACCCCGCCCAGCGGGTCTCCAGTCCCCGCCCCCACATACCCAACGTTCATCCTTACCCCGCCCACCGGGCCTCCAGTCCCCGCCCCCACATACCCAATCTTCAGCCTTACCCCGCCCACCGGGCCTCCAGTCCCCGCCCCCACATACCCAACGTTCATCCTCACCCCGCCCACAGGGCCTCCAGTCCCCGCCCCCACATACCAAACGTTCCTTACCCCGCCCAGCGGGCCTCCAGTCATCGCCCCCACATATTCAACGTGCGCCCATTCCCCGCCCCTACATTCACAACGTTCAGCCTTACCCCGCCCACCAGTCCCCGCCCCCACATATTCAACGTACGCCCTTACCCCGCCCACCGAGCCTCCAGTCCCCGCCCTACATACCCAACGTTTATCCTTACCCCGCCCACCAGTCCCCGCCCCCACATATTCAACGTGCACCCTTACCCCGCCCACCAGGCCTCCAGCCCCCCGCATGCCAAGCGTGCATCATTACCCCGCCCAGCGGGCCTCCAGTCCCCGCCCCCACATACCCAACGTTCATCCTTACCCCGCCCACCGGGCCTCCAGTCCCCGCCCCCACATACCCAACGTTCATCCTCACCCCGCCCACAGGGCCTCCAGTCCCCGCCCCCACATTACCAAACGTTCCTTACCCCGCCCAGCGGGCCTCCAGTCATCGCCCCCACATACCAAACGTTCCTTACCCCGCCCAGCGGGCCTCCAGTCATCGCCCCCACATATTCAACGTGCGCCCATTCCCCGCCCCTACATTCACAACGTTCAGCCTTACCCCGCCACCAGTCCCCGCCCCCCACATATTCAACGTACGCCCTTACCCCGCCCACCGAGCCTCCAGTCCCCGCCCTACATACCCAATGTTTATCCTTACCCCGCCCCACCAGTCCCCCGCCCCCACATATTCAACGTGCACCCTTACCCCGCCCACCAGGCCTCCAGCCCCCCGCATGCCAAGCGTGCATCATTACCCCGCCCAGCGGGCCTCCAGTCCCCGCCCCCACATACCCAACGTTCATCCTTACCCCGCCCAGCGGGCCTCCAGTCCCCGCCCCCACATATTCAACGTTCATCCTTACCCCGCCCACCAGGCCTCCAATCCCGGCCCCCACATACCCAATCTTCAGCCTTACCCCGCCCACCAGGCCTCCAATCCCCGCCCCTACATACCCAACGTTCATCCTTACCCCGCCCACCGGGCCTCCAGTCCCCGCCCCCACATACCAAACGTTCCTTACCCCGCCCAGCGGGCCTCCAGTCCCCGCCCCCACATACCCAACGTTCATCCTTACCCCGCCCACCGGGCCTCCAGTCCCCGCCCCACATCCCACCAGGCCTCCAGCCCCCCGCATGCCAAGCGTGCATCATTACCCCGCCCACCGGGCCTCCAGTCCCCGCCCCCACATACCAAACGTTCCTTACCCCGCCCAGCGGGCCTCCAGTCATCGCCCCCACATATTCAACGTGCGCCCATTCCCCGCCCCTACATTCACAACGTTCAAACTTACCCCGCCACCAGGCTTCCAGTCCCCGCCCCCACGTATTCAACGTGCGCCCTTAACCCGCCCACCAGGCCTCCAGCCCCCGCCCCCACATACCCAACGTTCAGCCTTACCCCGCCCACCAGTCCCCGCCCCCACATATTCAACGTACGCCCTTACCTCGCCCACCGAGCCTCCAGTCCCCGCCCTACATACCCAACGTTCATCCTTACCCCGCCCACCAGTCCCCGCCCCCACATATTCAACGTGCACCCTTACCCCGCCCAGCGGGCCTCCAGTCCCCGCCCCCACATACCCAACGTTCATCCTCACCCCGCCCACAGGGCCTCCAGTCCCCGCCCCCACATACCAAACGTTCCTTACCCCGCCCAGCGGGCCTCAGTCATCGCCCCCACATATTCAACGTGCGCCCATTCCCCGCCCCTACATTCACAACGTTCAAACTTACCCCGCCACCAGGCTTCCAGTCCCCGCCCCCACGTATTCAACGTGCGCCCTTACCCCGCCCACCAGGCCTCCAGCCCCCGCCCCCACATACCAACGTTCATCCTTACCCCGCCCACCAGTCCCCGCCCCCACATATTCAACGCGCACCCTTACCCCGCCCACCAGGCCTCCAGCCCCCTGCATGCCAAGCGTGCATCATTACCCCGCCCAGCGGGCCTCCAGTCCCCGCCCCCACATATTCAACGTTCATCCTTACCCCGCCCACCAGGCCTCCAATCCCGGCCCCCACATACCCAATCTTCAGCCTTACCCCGCCCACCGGGCCTCCAGTCCCCGCCCCCACATACCAAACGTTCCTTACCCCGCCCAGCGGGCCTCCAGTGCCTCCAGTCCCCGCCCCCACATACCGAACGTTCCTTACCCCGCCCAGCGGGCCTTCAGTCCCCGCCTCCACATATTCAACGTAAACTGTTATTTTTTTTAAACTTGCTTGCAGCTGATGTAACTTTCCCTTGTAAGAAGTTGCAGGCAGGGGAGGATCAAAGCTCACCTTGTCAATCATTCACTGGCAGCAGCTCTCTAATTGGTGGGGTAGGTGGGGCCATGGACCCAGTGGCCCAGCCCTTTCTGAAGCTCCTGCCCGATAGGCTGTAAGCCTGAGCATGTGCAGAAGCCTTTTCTGTTTCTTGCATGTGTCCGGGCAGCCGATTGGTGCAGCAGCAAGCAGGAAAATGTAATCTGATTGGTCCCTCGCCTGGCTCCCATTTTCTAAATTCTATCTGGGCTGCTTGCTTGCAGGGGATTTTGCAGTAATCGGTTACACGGCGTTACTGGGCTTTGTGCAACGGAGGGCAAAGCCCTATTTGTATCTCTCTCTTCTGAGCTATGGGACGCCACCTTGCTGGAGCGGAGTCTGCAGAGCTGCTATCAGCGAGGAGAGGGAAGGGGAGCCAGCAGAATCCGTCTCGTAGGAAGCATCAGGTAGGAGTAACGAAGCGACATTGGGCAGATAGCAGTGGCTGGAGGATGAATGGAGGAGGCAGAGTGGGAAGTGGAGAGACTATGGAAGGTGAGGGGAAGAGGATGAAGGAGAGATGGGGAAAGTGATGAGAAGGGATGGTGCGGGGGCAGAGGGGAAAGGAGAGGCATGTGGTGAAAGGCAAGAGACATTTTGGTTCCAACATGCATTTTGCACAGATGCCACTTAATTAGTCATTGAGTGTTAGGTAGTTTTTGGCAGTTTCTCATGTTGGTATTTTTCTGTTCTTATAAGTTTTTTTTATTTTAGTTTTTTTTTTTAATGTGTTTGTGTATGTTTTTTGTTCCCTGCTGACAACTTTGGAGTATGTGGGTTACAAATCTTTTAATTTCTTAGCATCTAGACAGGTGAATCCAGAACCAGTGGGTTATGCACCTCTACCAGCAGATGGAGCAAAGCTTGATAACACATATATTAGTCATAGAAACATAGAAATGACGGCAGAAGAAGACCAAACAGCCCATCCAATCTGCCCAGCAAGCTTTTGCATTTTTTTTCTCATACTTATATATATAGAAATGAAATGACGGCAGAAGAAGACCAAACGGCCCATCCAGTCTGCCCAGCAAGCTTCACACACTTTTTTCTCTCATACTTATCTGTTTCTCTTAGCTCTTGGTTCTATTTCCCTTCCACCCCCACCATTAATGTAGAGAGCAGTGATGGAGCTGCATCCAAGTGAAATATCTAGCTTGATAAGTTAGGGGTAGTAGGGGTAGTAACCGCCGCAATAAGCAAGCTACACCCATGCTTATTTGTTTTATCTGATTCTCTTGGCTCTTAGTAACCTTTTTTATTCTATTTCCCTTCCACCCCGGCCATTAATGTAGAGAGCAGTGTCGGAACTGCATCTAAGTGAAATAGCTTAATTACAGGTCAATACAGTAAAGTGCGGCCGCGGTTACCCTGCTTCTAACCCGCTTTCTACTCACAATTTGGCCGCGTTAGTCCAACCTGCGATTCACTATCCCTTTTAACCCATCCTTACCGCTTCTTTAAATCAACGGGTAACCCTTTCTGCCCGCGGCATGTATATGAGATGTAAACGATCGGATTAGCTATTCCCTCGCATACAGTAACGCGCGCCTCGATTATCGCTTTTTAAACCTGCAGTTTTGCAGCGCTTTTAACCTACTAATTTACCGCCTACCCTTACCCCTGCGTTAGAGGCAGGGATAAGGGTAGGCGGCAAACTTTCCCCCAGCCCTCGCTCACCTGCCCTGGCCGCGTCCATGGGTGCTGGTCTCCGGGGCAGCCCCAGTCCTCTCTCCCCTCCTTCCGAAGCAACTTTAACCAAAAGAAAACCTAAAAACCTAAAATCCCCTCCTCCCGAAGCAAGATGCAGGGCGAAAAGCGACTCGACATGTAAAGTATTGTGAATAAGTGTAACCAAAGTTAACTTACTTTTTCTTTCTTTCAGCCCTCTCTGCCCTCCTCCGGAGGCGCGCACCGCGGCTCCCCTGCCTCCCGGGGGCAGCCGGCGGCGAAAGCGGCTTCCAGCGGCCCCACCGGCGAAGACGGATGAACGCACGGCGCTCAAGCCAGCGAAAGCACATGAACGGGCGTGCGTGACGTCACGGCGTACGTTCATACGCTTCGCTGGCTTGAGCGCCGTGCACTACGGGCGTGTGTTCGTCCGTCTTCGCCGGCGGGGGCCGCTGGAAGCCGCTTTCGCTGCCGGCTGCCCCCGGGAGGCAGGGGAGCCGCGGTGCACACCTCCGGAGGAGGGCAGAGAGGGCTGAAAGAAAGAAAAAGTAAGTTAACTTTGGTTACACTTATTCACAATACTTTACATGTCGAGTCGCTTTTCGCCTGCCTTGCTTCGGGAGGAGGGGATTTTAGGTTTTTAGGTTTTCTTTTGGTTAAGGTTGGGATCCACTTCCTGGTACCTGTCATTTGGAATGACAGGTACCAGCGCACCCAGGATACTGTATAGGCGCTGTATAGCGCCTATACAGTAAAATGGATTGCGCTTCATGGACGCGCGTTGGACGCGGCTTGCATTTGCATGCCATTTAAATAGAGTATCGAGCGGTATGTGATCCGAACTGTGCGTGCGGCAAACGCCGGTGCGCCCGGCCCTAACGCACCTCTTTCTACCGCACCTTACTGTATCGGCCCGTTAGGGGTATTAACCTCCGCAATAAGCAAGCTACACCCATGCTTATCTGTTTATCCAGACTATGTAATTCAGTCCTTGTTGGTTGTTGCCAGAATATAGATCCACGTTTCTTCATTCCCCCCTGCCGTTGAAGCAGAGAGCTATGCTGGATATGCATTGAAAGCGAAGTATCAGGCTTATTTGGTTTGGGGTAGTAACTGCCGTAACAAGCAAGCTACTCCCCGCTTTTTTTTGTGAATGCAAATCCTTTTTTCAACATTTCCTCTTGCCGTTGAAGCTTAGAGCAATGTTGGAGTTGCATTAACCGTGTGTATGTTTATTAAATAAGGGTATTATTATCTCCAGGTAGTAGCCGTCGTTCCCGTGAGCCACCCATTCTTCATTGACATCCTCTAGACCAGTGGTTCTCAACCTTTTTTTGGCCGGGACACACCTGACAAATGGTTCTCATATGCGTGACACACTGAACATGTGACCATCACGGGGCTAAGTGTAAACATGCACTCTGCATCCACAGGACTCCCCTCAACCCTCAGCAATGAGTGCAGAGCAGATCTAGGGCATAACCCGTACAACTCACCATACAAAAAAAAGATATTCTGGTTCTGATGACATCTCAGTAAAAGCAAAACAAACTCCCTTTACTACCAGGCACAATAGCCTTCCTTATGAAAAGACAGTAATTTACCACTAATGCATATCCTATTGAGAAAACACATCAAATAAGATTGATACAAATGCCTACATGCTAGTAAAACACCTCACTTTGGTCACACACCCAGAACTGACCTTCACCAAGTACAGAAAAAACACAAATTATAAATATGGAGACAAACTGGAACGGAAAACCAAAAAAGCCACTCTGCATACAGTGCGAACCTGGAGAAATGGAAAGAGAAATATAGCACCTAACAGACTCAGGATTTGCAATAATGCACACAAACTAACCTGCACAAAGTTACACCTGTATTACGGAACACACGCAAACAGTAACAACCCTATCTAAGAAATACAACTATTAAACCAGGCCCTAAACACTAAAACATTTCCTATTGGGAAAACAGAATAAGCCAAGCTGCTACAGAGCCCCACACAGAAATCATTGTAAAGTTATAACAAAAATGTTACAAAGCAGCTGCTGAACAGAATAATATTCAATTAAATACTCATAAAAATTATTAAAACATGTCCAAATATCAATAAAATATTTCAAAACAGCAGACATCGCATAATACCCAATAATTAAAATGGCAGTCAATCAAGAAAAATAAATTTAAAAAGCCACCTTTACTTACCTTCTCCAGCAACTCTCCTACTCCTTTCCCTTCCAGGCCAATAGCACTAACCAGAAGCAGCAAGGGCTGCTGAAGCTCTGTCCTCAATCTTCTTCCTTAGCACCCACAACCAGTCACTCACAACACACACACACCCCCAAATAGACCCCACGACCAGTCTCGGTTTCTTTCACACCAGTCATCTTCCTGACCAGTTTCTCTCTCTCACACAGAAACACATCACCTCCCTGACCAGTCTCGCTCTCTCAATCACACTTATGTTCTCTTATATACAAGCTCTCAATCACACACAAAAGCTCTTACACCCATTCACACCAGCTCTCACCCAGGCTTCCATTCACACCCCTACACACAAGCTCTCACCCAAGCACCCATTCACACCCAATGACACACGCTCTCACCCAGGTACCCATTCACACCCACAGACACAAGCTCTCCCCCAAGTACCCATTCACACCCTCCGACACAAGCTCTCCCCCAAGTACCCATTCACACCCTCCGACACAAGCTCTCCCCCAGGCACCCATTCACACCCACAGACACAAGCTCTCACCCAGGCACCCATTCACACCCACAAACACAAGCTCTCACCCAGGCACCCATTCACACCCACAGACACAAGCTTTCACCCAGGCACCCATCACACCCACAACACAACTTTCACCAGGCACCATTCCAACCCACAGACACAAGCTTTCACCCAGGCACCCATTCACACCCACAGACACAAGCTCTCACCCAGGCACCCATTCACACCCACAGACACAAGCTCTCACCCAGGCATCCATTCACACCCACAGACACAAGCTCTCACCCAGGCACCCATTCACACCCTCAGACACAAGCTCTCACCCAGGCACCCATTCACACCCTCAGACACAAGCTCTCACCCAGGCACCCATTCACACCCTCAGACACAAGCTCTCACCCAGGCACCCATTCACACCCTCAGACACAAGCTCTCCACCAGGCACCCATTCACACCCACAGACACAAGCTTTCACCCAGGCATTCATTCACACCCTCAGACACAAGCTCTCACCCAGGCACCCATTCACACCCACAGACACAAGCTCTCACCAAAAATAACTTCTTCCTTCATTGCAGGGATAGGCTCCGGTTCCGCCGTGGCTTTAATCCGGCGGGCCTTCTTTTTTCGGCGCCACGGGGATGGGCACCTCAGTCAGAGGTCGGGTTTCCTCTTCGTCGCTAGGGGTCGGGTTTTCCTCTTCACCGCTACGGGGCTGGGCTCCCGTAGCGGCCTTGCACCGTCGGGGTTGGGTTTTCTCTTCACCGCTACGGGGCTGGGCTCCCGTAGCGGCCTTGCACCGTTGGGGTTGGGTTTTCTCTTCACCGCTACGGGGCTGGGCTCCCGTAGCGGCCTTGCACCGTTGGGGTTGGGTTTTCTCTTCACCGCTACGGGGCTGGGCTCCCGTAGCGGCCTTGCTTCGTCGGGGTCCTACACTGCTATTCCTCCCACCCCACTCCCGGACAGTGCCATGCCTGCCTCACCGGCCAATCAAAGGCTTCCTCCCTTCTTCCTACTACCACTGGCAGGTGGCAGGGAGGAGGCTTCCGATTGGCCTGCGCGGGGGAAGGCAAAATGAAGGAGGCTTCCCATTGGGCAGTGGGGGTAGGAAGGAAGCTTTCAATTGGACCGCGGGGGCTGGAAAAAGGGAGAAGGAAAGTACAATGGGGCAGTGGGACACCGGGAGACGCGACACACCTGGCGATGTTTGGCGACACACTAGTGTGTCGCGACACACCGGTTGAGAAGCGCTGCTCTAGACTATGGATCCACAGTGTTTATCCCACGCCCCTTTGAAGTCCTTTACAGTTTTGGTCTTCACCACTTCCTCCAGAAGGTCATTCCAGGCATCCACCACCCTCTCCGTGAAGAAATACTTCCTGACATTGGTTCTGAGTCTTCCTCCCTGGAGTTTTAAATCGTGACCCCTGATTTTTTTCCAACGGAAAAAGTTTGACGTTGTCTTTGGATCATTAAAACTTTTCAAGTATCTGAAAGTCTGTATCATATCACCTCTGTTCCTCCTTTCCTCCAGGGTATACATATTTAGATTCTTCAATCTCTCCTCATAAGTCATTTGATGAAGACCCTCCACATTTTTGGTCGCCCTTCTCTGGACCGCCTCCATCCTGTCTGTCTCTGCGGAGATACGGTCTCCAGAGCTGAGGCAGTACTCCAGGTGAGGCCTCACCAAGGACCTGTACAAGGGGATAATCACTTCCCTTTTCTTACTCTATATTTCTCTCTCTATGCAGCCCGGCATTCTTCTGGCTTTAGCTATCGCCTTTTCACATTGTTTCGCCGACTTCAGATTGTTAGACACTAACACCCCAAGGTCTCTCTCCTGCTCTGTGCACATCAGCCCTTCACCCCCCCATCGAATACAGTTCTTCCGGATTTCCACACCCCATATGCATGACTCTGCACTTCTTGGCATTGAATCTCAGCTGCCATATCTTCGACCACTCTTCCAGCTTCTTTAAATCTCATTTCATTCTCTCCACTCCTTCCGGCGTGTCCACTCTGTTGCAGATCTTAGTGTCATCCGCAAAAAGACAAATCTTACCTTCCATCCTGTCCATAATGTTGCTCACATAGATATTGAACAGGACCGGTCCCAACACCGATCCTTGCGGAACGCTGCTTAACACCGCTCTCACTTCAGAGTAAGCTCCATTTACCATCACACATTGTCTTCTGTCCGTCAACCAGTAAGCAATCCAGGCCACCACCTCGGCATTCACTCCCAAGCTTCTCATTTTATTCATCAGCCTCCTGTGTGGGACCATATCAAAAGCTTTGCTAAAATCCAAGTAGATGACATCGAGCGCTTTTCTTTGATCCAACTCCCTAGTCACCCAATCAAAAAGGTCAATCAGATTTGTCTGACAGGATCTTCCCCTGGTGAATCCATGCTGCCTCTGGTGCAGCAATTCTCCGGACTGTAGATAGTTCACTATTCTCTCTTTCAGCAGTGATGCCATTACTTTTCCCACCACCGAGGTGAGGCTAACCGGTCTGTAGTTTCCAGCCACAGTCTCCACCAGAAGACCAAAACCTTCTAGGCCCCTTGCGGCCTCCCCGAGATGTGCCTCCTCCGGACAAAAGCCTCCCCTTTGGGGACACAGACACCTCGGAGGAAGAGCCAGACTTTCTCCCTGGAGGAAGGGGAAATCCCTCCAGGAACGGAACCATACGGAACCATGATGTGTTGCTTCTCCAAAGACGAGTTATCAAATCTCGTGTCTCTGAGCCTGAAGACGCTGGCCATCCCAGGCACAAGAACCGCAGCGGAGCCAAAGGCGAACCCTGTTTTGGTCGGGCTCCGTCAGGCCTCATGCCATTTCCCAATGCTGCAGGCCGTCCACCAACTGATTCACCTGGAATGGAATGCCCCGGAGGCCAGCTTCAAAGGAGGACAGGCCCTAGAAGCCCTATACCCCCTGGAACCCTCAGCCAAAGAACTCCTGGGGTTCCCCAAAGTGGACTCCATAGTCTGCGCTGTCGCAAAGCACACTACCATTCCAGTCGAAGGAGAAGGACAGACGTCAGGAATCCATCCTTAAACAGTCATTTGATGTTGCAACTATGTCCCTGCAGATCGCTGCCTGCTGCGCCGTGGTGACACATGCCTGCTTGCTCCTCTCCAGGGATGCAATCACGTCAGTCGAAATATTAGAACTGGCGATATCTTTCCTTACGGATGCGACCTCCGACCTGGTACGCACCTCAGCAAGGGGAGTCTCATCCATAGTGGCAGCCAGAAGGCAACTCTGGCTCCGAAGTTTGTCAGCCGACGCGACTTCCAAGACGAAACTCACGAGAATGCCCTCTAAAGGAGCCCTCCTGTTCGGAAGCAAACTGGAGAAGTTAGGCGACAAATGGGGCAATACTGGATTTTGTAGGACTGTGGCTTGGGTGTGATGCAGACGAGGAGGAGGAGCTTGGCAAGGCTGGAGACATGGTTTGCTGAGGACTACTGGTGGCTAGGAGGCTACACCCCAGGCTGGATTGGATGAGCTGTGAGTGCTGACGCGGATAGCACAGAATGGAGTTCTGAGGAGAGCTCTGCTGGCAGGGATGATGGGCTGCATAGCAGGTGAAATCGTTACAAAAGGAAAGGCAAAGCAATTGGAGTCTTAGGTAATGCAAAAGGGTTGAACTGGTCAGATTTAGATGGACCTTGAGGGTTTTATTTGCCATCATATTCTATGATTAATGAAATCTGCGTAAAGCCAGAGATCAGATAGTTTGCAGTATTTTAAGAGGAAAAATGTGAATGGGATGTGGGTCTTTGCCGTCGTAGTTCTTCATTTTCTGTGCTTGTATGACCTCCATGCAGAGTGTGGAGGAACCTTTCTAGATCCATGTGTCAAGATTCGTGAGGACAGACCTTCCTGGAATGGGATAACTGAGAAATCCTTCGGGGAGGGAGCAGCGTTCCCATAGGCCTCTGGGAAGGAAAGGATCCTATTTGTTTAACTTTTTGTTAGCAGTAAAATGGATCTCTTTATATCCACTTGTGCTACTTACACCTATGCAGCTGCACCTTCAGCTTGTCTGAAGAGACTCGAAACCTAAAATGCTTTCTTCTCAACAGAATGTCCAGCCAGCAAGAAACTCGAAGAGAAAACAGATTGCAGTAGAACCCAAAGGTAATGCATTTCCCTTGCTGTCTCTTGCATGCTCTCTGATCCATTGCCGTTTGTTCAATATAAACTATGTGCAAGGAAATTGTGAGGCAAGGACAGTCAACTGTCCCTTTTAACATAAACATGAAATGGTTGTGTGGACTCTGGTTGCAGTTTCAGAAATTTAATCTTAAACACTTGCAGGGGGTGCACAGCTGTTAGAAGAGCAGTTGTGGGGACAAATCCTGTGTCTGTGACTCTGGGGTTACCACCATTCCCTCCCGTTATCGCAGGTTCACAGCTGTGATGGCGTACTAATCATTCCAAGACTGTTTTGCCCTGCAACTCGCACTAAACTTTGCTGTCTAGAAGTTCTGCTTGAGAATCATCGGTTTCTGTGGTGCTGAAATTGTAAAGTGGGATGGGATCCTGTTTGCATGGACGTTCTATGTAAATGCTCCGATGGCTCCAAAACCTGGCTCAACAGAGAGAATCGCTGTGAAGAAGAGCGAATGAAGCGACTCTGCTGGTGAAGCTGAACAGCAGCCACTCATTCCCTCTAGGAATAAGGTTTAGTTTATTAGACTTTTTATACCGCATTTCATAAAAATCGAAGTGGATTACAATAAAAACATGTAAGACACATTTATAATAAAACACAAAAACATAGCAAATATCTTTTTTTTTCAAAATGATCTATGTTCCAGTTATATTGGTATTTCTCTATTTCCACAGGACTTACAATCTAAGGGCCTGATTTACTAAGACTTTTCTCCCATTCTGTGTCTATGGCAAAAATGCTTAGCAAATGAGTGTTAAGACTGTGGACCCTTGTGTTGGGGAGAGGTTGAAACAACCTACAGGGACACCTCTATAGGCCCTCACTGCCAACTGGTGGAGCAGACAGTGCTGAGATTGGGCTGGAGCTTCGCCTTTATCAATCCCTTTCCCCTCGGGTTGAGCCTTTGGGTTCTGGGGGCTGGCAGGTCTTGGGTGGCAGTCTCCGAGATGCAGGCTGAAGAGGAGATCTGGTGTTAGGCAGGGGCAACAAGAATCCAAGCTATGGTCAGTGGCAAGTGGCAGGCAAGTATGGTTGTAATCCAGGTTGTGCTCTGAGGCAGGCAAGAGTAGTCAGGGCATAGGCTAAGGTCAGATTTGAAAATCAATCCAGAGGCTGGCCGGGCTAGGAGAGATGAAGACAAGGCTCTAGATGCAAAGGTAGGGCTGAGTGAGACTGGAGAGACTAGGACAAGGCTGAAGCAGCAGCTCACATTACCGCAAAGGTAGTCGACCTGTTGCTGAGGCGGTGTCTGGCAGAGAGAAGGGCCTTATAAGGGCTGAAACTGTTGACATCATTTGGAGGTGCCGTAGTTTAAGTTCCTTCCACAGGCCTTTAAAGGAAGGTCTCTGGCTCGCGCACACACCTAAAGAGCCAGGCCCAATGTGTGATGGCAGCGTCCATTGCTGCGCAGAGTGGCGGCAGAGACCTGGATCGGCAGCGTTGAGTGAGTTACAGTAACAGTATCCCCTCCTCGGGGTTTGAGGTTTAAGTTTGGAGGGAAATTGCCTGTGGAAGGATCTTATGAGATGTGGTGCTTGGATCCTTTATGCCTGCATAGCTCTCTTGCTTTTATGTGTGCTTTTTCCCTTTGTGTTCACCGGGACCCTCTCATATTAATCTTTTATGTATACAGCTTCCCAACTCAGGCTTTATACCCTATCTCATGGCAACTGATTAAGAACGCTGTTTTTGAATAACCATGACTCTCGGTACCATGTATTATAGCTTCTTGTACATTGTAATGCTTTTTAGCATGATACCCTGTATTATAATTCCACACATTAATATATAGTTAGTTTTTATTGTAGCTAAGATACCCCTTTATATAGTTCACTGTTCTTAAGACATATCTCTTCTGTCTATTTTTACATATTTTGCGATTGTTCTATGTAAGGGCCATGCCCAAATGTTCTTAGTTGTATGTAAACCGATACGATGTGCAAATGGCTATCGGTATAGAAGAAACTCTAAATAAAAAAATAAAAATGTTGGTGGCAGACTCCCAAGAATTCTCTTCTGGGTGAAAGTTCTTCCAGGCGATGAGGTACTTTAATTTGTAATGCCTATTACGCCAATCCGAGATTTCGTCTACCTCAAATTGTGTCTCTTCTTTCACCATCGCATCTGTGTGTGTGGGAGGCTTTCTGGAGGGCCAAGAAAGGATCAAAGGTTTCAGTCAGGAGCCTTGCAATATGTTATGAATTCTGAAAAGTATTGGGAAGCCTTCAACTGATAAGTGACTGACTGGATCCACTTGCCATTGGATAAGATATGGTCCAATGAATTGTGGTGCCAGATGAAGTGAAGGGACTTGTACTGAGCCATACCAGGTCACTCTCTTTAAACTGTGGTGCTGGTTGGCATTTGGTATTTGCATATTTTTTTGGCTCACATGGCTGCCTGTGATACTAGTTAATTTCTTTGGGTCTATAGATTGTGGAATTCCTAGGCCATGAGACAGGCTGCTGGGCAGTCCACGGTGAGAGGCAGCGGAAGTGACTTCTGCAGATGTTTCCCATACACCACCTGAAATGGAGAGGAGCCGGTATTACTGCTTACGGGGTTATGTGAAAATTCTGCCCATGGCAGTCGTTTGTCTTTTGTTGACATACAAACTGAGGAAGGTCTTGAGGACCTGATTAATCCTTTGTCTGCCCATTGCCTTGGGGATGATAGGCTGTGATGAAATCCAGAGAGATGTAGCAGAGAGCTTTCCAATAACTGGATGCATCTGGCAGACTGTGGAGTTGGAAGACGTGTTGTCCAAGGCGGGCTAATTCAGGAGCCAAGGAAAGTCCAGTGAGAGGTACGAAGTGAGCTTTTTTTTAATCTATCCACTATGACCCATATCACCTTGGAGCCAAATGAGAGGGAGGTCTACAATGAACTCTGTGGATATGTGGGCCAGGGTTCCCTGGGGCTGGCCAAGGCTGTAACAACTCCCAGGGTTGGGCATGATCAGTCTTCTTCTGCACACAGGACAGGAATCCATGTAGTCTCTCACATTGTTCTGATATGCGGTTACCAGTAGTGGCATTGGAGGAGGTTAAGTGATCGAGCCACTACAGGATGTTCAGCCACACGAGAGTCGTGCACCCATTTCAACACTTTTTTTTTTCTCCCAGAGCCACTTGGGGACAATTATCTTATCTACAGAGATGGAAGTGACTGAAGCAAGGGTGATATATTGTGGGGTCTCTGCTATATCTTTTAGTTATGAAGGATTGGGACAGGACATCAGCTTACAGAACTTTTCAGCTAGTCAGAAGTAGAATTCGAAAGCAAAGCTTGTCTGGGATTGAGTTGCTGGGTTTGCGGAAGGTACTCTAAATTTTTAAGATCCGTGTAAATAGTAATCTTGTCTTAGGGCCCCCTCTAGGAGGTGTCTCCATTCTTCTAGGGCCATTTTGATTGCCAGGAGTTCTCTGTCTCTGTATAATTTTTCTTTGCCAGAGATATTTTTTCTAGAGAAGAATGAGCATGGGAGAAGTGTTCCTTCTGGGCTATGCTGACTGAGGACAGCCCCAGCACTGATGGATGAGGCATCTACCTCGAGCACAAAAGGACTAATGGGATCCACATGTCTGAGACAAGGCTCTTGAGTGAAAACTAATTTTAGTGCCTGGAATGCATTGACAGCTTGCGGGTCCAGTTTCTGGTGTCTGTGGCCTTGCGGATCAAGGCAGTGAGTGGTGCAGTGAGGATGGAGTACCCAAGGATGAATTGCTGATAGTAATTGGCAAAGCCCAAGAATCGTTACAGGGCTTAAGAGACCAACAGGCTGGGGCCATTCTAGGATGGTCTTTTGCTTCACCGGATCTATGCATAGACTGGTGCTGGAGATAATGTAGCCTAGGAAGGGCAGCAGTTCGTGTTCGAAGATGCATTTTTCTAACGTGACGTACATGTGTTAGCATAAGAAATGGATCATTTGTTTTACATGTAGTCAATGCACGATCGGCAACTTGGATAAGATAAGAATGTTGTCCAAATAGATTACCACAGAGGAGTATAAAAGGTCCCAAAAGATCTCATTCATCATTTTTTGGAAGACTACTGGGGCATTGCACAGTCTGAAGAGCATTACTAAATACTCGTAGTGCCCATCTCTATTATTAAATGCGGTCTTCCCCTCATCCCCTTGTTTATTATGGATGAGATTGTATGCTTCTCTGAGATCTAGTTTTGTGAAGACCTGGGCTCCTTATAGCCGATCAAACAGTTCAGATATCAGTGGTAGGGGATAGAGATACTTTTTTGGAATGGCATTAAGGCCCCTGAACACTCAGGGTCTGAGTGTTCTATCCTTTTTTCCACAAAGAAGAAATCTGCTCCCGAGGGAGAAGAAGATTGCTGGATGAAGCCTCTATCCTGGATGTAGTCACTCATAGCTTTGGTCTTAGGTTCTGAGAAGGGCTACACTCTCCCTTGAGGAGGTTCCTTGCCAAGGAGGATCTCAATCCCACAATCGTAGAAATGGTGCAGAGGTAATGTTTCAGTCTTCTGCTTGGAAATTATGGTTTCGAGGTGTTTGAGTGGATTCTTGGGTACTGAGGTGGTGACCACTCCCAAGGGGAGGAGCCCCATGAGGAACCGTAGTACTAGGCTAGACTCTATATACTCAGACACAGAGAATTCGTGTTTTATTATACAGCTTGGTGGTGCTGCCCAAGGGTGGCAGCAGTGAGGTAACCCAGTAGAGTAGTCCAGGGGTCCTCGGCAGAGGAGACCGTCCCACACTCCAATGATGGTAGGCTGCGCTGGGTAGAAGAGAGAGTCCCGGATGTAGACTCGCAGCGCTGAAGGTGAGACAAGCTGACAAAGTTAGTTTACTCACTGAAAAGAAAGCTGTATTTGATGAAGATCCTGCCAGGCAGAAGTAGTTGGATTGCAGGCACCAAGGCAGGGAGAGCAGGCCCTTGAGCGAGTACCTGGTATCCCAGATAGGCCCCTGAAAGAAAGCATAGGGCCCCCGAGGAGCTGGTACCCAGGTTAGAGGTGAATGGCCCCGGAGGGCAGAGAGAATTTCCAGCGGCAGCAAGGAAGCGGCAGAGCAGCTTAGACCAGAGGCAAATCCAATCCTTGCTAACTCAGTCTGTTAGCAAACGAAGGGCAGGGTAAATACCTGGATGTCGTGACGTCAGTCGGAGGGGCCGCCCCCGAGGTTTCCGCCTTGACGTGGATAAAGACGTGGGTTGTGTGTGCATGCGCACCCTAGGAGGCCCTCAGGAGAAACATGGCAAACACTGTCGCCGTAGCTGTTCTGGGGACGCTGAAGAGAGCGGCATGATGATGCGGCGGCAGCCATCTTCCCAAGGCTTGTGGAGCGAGAAGGAAGAAAGGTGAGACACAGAGGTCAAAGCCGTCTGAGACTGGATGCAACAGAAATATGTCCTGATATTCAGTGTATTGAGGGGGCAGACTGGTCTGGGTGACTGCCATGGTCAGATGGGCTGAAGGAGTGACAGAGACAAGGCAAATAGAGGAACAGGATGAGCTCCACCAGGGCAGAGCCAGTGAGGAGCAGTCGATGGTGGGTAGATGTTCCTGATGCCAGGAGAGTCCCAGAATAACAGAATTGACCATTCAAGGAATGATGTAGAAGATAATTGTCTGATTTGTAGGAGACCCACATGGAGAGTCAGGGGAACAGTGCCCTCCCTGAGTTGCCCCAGAAGGGGGTCTCCATAGACTGAAGAGATTGTGAACAGCTGAGTCAGGGGAACCATGTGTATACCGCGGTGCATGACCAGGGCTTGGTTGATAAAGTTTCCCCCTGTGATGGAGTCCAGAAATTCTTCTGAGAAGAGATGGGTTTGACCCACGGTGATGGACATGGGAATGAGGAGTTGGGGAGCAGAGGAAGTCTGACCTAGGGTTGCTTCCCCGGTCATCCCTAAGCATGGAAGTTTCTCTGTCTTTCAGGGCAGTTGGCCACAAGGTGCCCGTGACCTGTGCAATACATGCACAGGCCCAGTTGCTTTCTCCGTAACGTTTCCTTAGAAGTCAGTTGGATGCGGCCCAGCTGCATGGTTTCCCCTGGGGGTTTAACTTCTGGAGCCCAGGATGATGATGTTGTAGTAATTTGAATTCTGTGGCGTATTCGGTGAGGGACTGGGGATGGATTTGTAACATCTCAGCAGCTAAGGAAGTGTGTCTGGTCAACACAGGCAGCACTGGTGGAGAAGGAGCCACTGGATCTGGTGCTGGGACTGGCTAATCTTTTCAGGGCCACAGTAACCTGGTTGAGTTCCTGCAGTCATTGCACCAGGCCGAGTATCGCTTGAAATGAGGACAGGGCGACTGAGTCCATGGCCTCACAACCTGTTAGATTGTGGACCCTTGTGTTTTTCACTCAACGCACAATTAAGCTCTGGGATTTGTTGCCAGAGGATGTGATTAGTGCAGTTAGTGTAGTTGGGTTCAAAAAAGGTTTGGATAAGTTCTTGGAGGAGAAGTCCATTAATGGCTATTAATGAAGTTTACTTAGGGAATAGCCACTGCTATTAATTGCATCAGTAGCGTAGGTTCTTCTTAGTGTTTGGGTAATTGCGAGGTTCTTGTGGCCTGGATTGGCCACTGTTGGAAACAGGATGCTGGGCTTGATGGACCCTTGGTCTCACCCAGCATGGCACTTTCTTATGTTCTTAACCTGTTGTTGCAAAAGAGTTTTGAGAATTTACAGATAAATGAGTGAAATAACTCCCATGCTTTTATATGATTGAAACTGACCACTTATAAAGAAATTTAGCATCCAAAGTTGGTTATGTTTGGAGGAGGAAGATGAGAAAGCTTTCCTGGATATATGGACTGATGTCTTACCAGCAGTCATGCTCCATAGCTGGCAGCTGGGATCTATCAACAGTATGGCTAGAGGTAACTAGGCAGACCAAATGAGCTGGTGGTTCTTTTTCTGCTGAGAATTTAGTATTCTTCTTGTCCTAAATGGGGAGAAAAGAAGCCTGCTGTTCAGGCTGGTGTGCATTAATTGAGGTAAGCCAGAGTCTTGTTCCTTCAGATTTGTATTCTTCATAAACAGAACGTATTCATATTTTCTTTCCTCTGCCTAGGTTTGGATTCTCAGGGCCATAAGAAGATATTTCTCAACCTTGCGAGAACAGCAGTATGGAAGTCTCTGTCTTGTAGTAGCCAGGAATATCTGAAAGCAGAGATGGATGCAGCAATGTTGTGAGTGCTCTGTCCCTATATCTAATTCTGTGAGCAGTCCCTATAGCACCATCTTCAATATGGGGGGAGATGGTCAGTGCCGCCATTAGATAAACATCTAGAAAGGAGTGTTTTTTCATAGGGGATTTTGGCACTCTTAACTATTTTTTTTTTTTTTTGACTGAGTACTTGTTTCTTTATTCTCTACTTGTGTTCTGAAGTTGCTGAGACCCTAGGATTCAGCATATGGTTTTATTTGTAATAACTGCAGGTTTTTTTTTATTGAAAATGTCTTCAAAAGAAATTAACAGATTTGATTGAGAGGCACTGCTCATACACAATAATATAAAATGTTTAGAGTTATGGCAAAATTATATTTAGTGTCACTGGTTTGACAAAAAAAATAAAATGATTATTTAAAATTTCTTATTAAGTTTCCCTAATACAAAAGAATTGCCTGAGGCAGTGTACAAGCCACAAAACATATACATCTACAACTATATCAAAATAAATTTAATATATAAAAATAGGCAGATATGCACATAAAACATGTAAACGGTGCATAGGAAATATGAAGTAGTGTAGCGGTAGGGGTTTACTACTGTCTGATTTGACCAGGATGGTAAAATAGATCACGAAATGCTAAAAGATTAGACAGAGGCTGCTAAACATGAAAATACAATAGTAATGGAAATGTTAATGAACTCTCTCAATGTATTATCATAGTGATACAGTTTCTAGACTGCCATAAATGATTGTTTCCTGGCACACCTGTCCACTGCAACCGCGCATGCAAATCATAGAAATGACGGCAGAAAAGGTCTGGTCCGTCCAGTCTGTCCAGTAGGCTTTCCATAGTAGTACCTGCTGTGCCATGCAAGTTACCCTCGTGTATCAGTGAGTTTTGCTTGACGTTCTTTGCTTATGGACTTGGCCGTAGAAGCAGTCCTATGGTTTTTTTTTCTTAATGTCTGAGCATCAGTCCCCAGACTGTAAACAAAAATAATAGTTATGGCTCTTGTTTTTTGTCCCTGAATCCAAATTTCTCTTTCCTTTCAGCCCCCTCCTTCGAAGCAGAGAGCAGTGTTGGAGTTGCATCAAAAGTATCAAGGTTTATTTTGTGAAGGGTAGTATTCACCACACCAGCAAGCTACCCCCATGCATGCGTTCTGCTTCCTTTAGGACTTGGCCATAGAAGCAGTCCTGTGCTCTTCTTTTTTTTTTTTTTTTTCCCAAAGTTTTGAATTGCTCACAAGAATACATCTTGTAAAGGTAGTGAATGTACATTAACGTGGAAAATTATTCAGAGAGTATTACAATACATCTTTAGTGAAATGTACATGCACCTTACATATAGGAAACAGGGAGGAGGCTCCATGGAAACGAGCGATATCAATTAGGAAACTAAAGCAAAACAAACTAAGGACGTCAGGAAGGCTCACGAAATATTTTCCTTATACTGAACCACTAGTGGGTGCTAATTGGGTTTGTGCATCCAAAACTGCTCTGAGTTGAATAGGCTCAAAGAAGACATAGTTAACATTTTGATGCCTAATACAGCACTTGCACGGATAACGAAGTTTAAATCGTGCAATCAATTGAAGTGCCTCCGCACGCATGGATAGAAAACTTTTTCTTGAGTACACTTAATCACATCTGGATAAACCCAGAGCTTCCGTCCATAGAATAGGGACTACCTGTTCCAAAAGAAAAGCTTCAACACATTATTACGGTCCATCAAGAAAGCGAATGAGACCAATATCTGTCTTCTCTGTGCAACTTCAGTTTCTTGAGACAATTCCAAAATCTAATGTGTTCTCAAAGAAAGCTGCAGACGTCTTACCTCCGCATCACTCTTTTGATTGCGCTATTAATCTGTTGCCCAACACTGAACCTCCCCAAGGAAGAGTCTACCCACTCTTTCTGACTGAGACAAAAGCCATGTCAGAATATATACAGGAAAATTTGGCCTTCCAAATCTCCTGCTGGAGCAGGGTTCTTTTTTGTGGGGGGGAAAAGGACGGCTCCCTCCGGCCGTGCATAGATTACTGTGGCTTAAATGAAATTACACAGAAGGATCGCTCCCTCCTGCCATTAATCTCCAAACTGTTTGACAGGCTCCAGGGGGGGCCAAGATATTTACCAAATTGGACTTTAGAGGAGCTTACAAGTTGATCAGAATACACCAGGGCGATGAATGGAAAACCGCATTTAACACCCGCGATGGCCATTTTGAATATCTGGTCATGCCTTTTGGCCTCTGCAACGCTCCAGTGGTGTTCCAGAGTATGATGAACAAAATCTTCAGAGACATGCTCTACAGTTTTGTCGTGGTCTGTTTGGATGACATTCTGGTATTCTCGTCCTGCAATGCTTAAGGGATAACTAGCTGTACGCCAAACTGGAAAAATGCTCTTTTCACAAGGAGTCCGTCCCTTTCCTGGGCTATGTGGTCTCTAACCAGGGGTTTTAGATGGATCCACAGAAGACTAAGAGCACTTATATTTATTCACTCCTTCACTTATTGCCTTCTGAAAGGTGATTTGTCCTTTCACTGACATGTGACAGTGAAGGGACCAATCGGCAATAAGTGAAGGAGTGAATAAATTAATATTAAGTGCTCGACACTTTAATATTGATTTCTTCACTCTGGTACTGGTAGTCATGTTGGGAAAATGGATGCTGAATTTATCAGCAATCATTTTCCTAATCTGTGCATGTGCTTCAACATTATCTCTGTTTCAACGACAAGGGCGAATGTAGAAAAGAGGATTTATATTCAGACAACAACAAACAAGGACTGAATTGTACAGTCTGGGTAAACGAGCGTGGGAGTAGCTTGCTTATTGCGGTGGTTACTACCCCTAACAAATTAAGCCTGATACTTCACTTTGAATGCATATCCGGAGCAGCTCACTGCTTCAACGGCAGGGGGGAATGAAGAAATAGGATTTACATCCAGCCAACATCTAACAAGGCATTGATCTGAGCAGTATAAGTATACAAACATAGGGATAACTTGCTCTATATGACGGTTACTACCCTCGAACATTAAGCCTTAATACTTCACTTTGATTCAGCTCCAACACTGCTTTCTGCATCAATGGCGGGGGTGGAAGGAAATTAGAATCAAAAAGTTACCAATAAGGGCCCTGAACTCAGCGGTCGGAGTAACAGATAGGTATGAGAAAATAAGTGTGAAAGCTTGCTGGGCAGACTGGATGGGCCTATTGGTCGTCTTCTGCCGTCATTTCTGTGTTTCTATGAAAACGGAGGCTGATAAATTCAGCCTCAGTTTTCTTAACTGGCAGACGACCGCCGACAGCGGACCTTTCTCAGGCACATGCTAGGGGTGCGCAATAGTCCGTAACGCCTCCTCGGCAGCGCGAGCCCTAATTTAAATATTGCATCGCGCCCCCCAGGAGAGGTGCCTGGGGGCGCGTTAGGAAAACAGGCACTGTACACTCAGCGCCCGCTTTCGGCGCAACATTTTTGCATTGGCCCCTAAGTGACCAGTAAAGTAAAAGCAGAGAAATTTGTTTTCCTCCTTCAAGGTTTAAGTCATTGACTGAGAATTAGGTCAATTAAAGAAACTTGTTTAGTAGGAAGCCTGATAGACATGCGTGCACAGAAATAATAGGGAAAGTTGTCCTGGACTATGCTGCTGCTGCTTGTGTGAATGTTAATGGCTGAGTTTGTTCTGAAACTGGGAACATTGTTGCTCCTGATGAATTTATGGTCTGTAAAAACCTAATGTTTGGAATTGGTAATAGAAAGTTCTATGGGAAGCTGTGGCAAGCCTTAGCTTTACGAGTTCTGGAAATGTGCATTTAAATCCAAAGGTCTCAGTGTTACTAATTAGTATTAATGTGCGCTGCATAGCCTTATTTAAAATCTAGGCTGGAAGGCCTGCTGTAATTGGAGTCTCATAAGGAATTCTGTGGGAATTGCAAACTGTGGCTTATAAATTCTGCAAATCTGCTTTTAAACCCAGAGGGTGCAGTGTCACTAATTAGCATTAAGACGTGCTTCATAGCTGTGGTGAGTTTAAAACCCAGGCTGGAATGCTTGCTGTAACTGCAGCCTCATAAACTCTGGCCTAAAATCTGTTTAGTTTTAGCAATCCAGAGTTAGGAGGATTGCTAAACTCCTTCTACCCTGTGCTTTAAAAAAAAAAAAAACCTGTAGTGTAATGCAGTTTTTCTTTGCTTGTGAGAAATGCTGTATTGAAAAGTCCAAGTGGAGAATGTGTCTGTGATACACTGAAGACAGCAAACTATGGTGGAAATGGTCGCTGGCTTGCACCGTTCCAGTCCTCGCATTAATAGACCCATGCATACAGCACACCATTCAGACTTAATCCTGCCGTGACCCTACACTTTCATCTTTAGACCACTATTTACAACTTGAAAAATCGAATCTTAATGTTTCCACTGATAAAGTCCCTGAAGCAGCCTTGTGCGAAACTCGGCCAGTTGGGCTCTTTTTATCAAGAGATATATGTGCAAATAAATTATTTTAATCTAAGGCAAGTGGTCTGTCTTGTTTTAAAATTTGCCCTCTGGCTTTGATGGACCACCTTCCGCTCTGTTTTGTGGGACTCTTAAAAATATTTTAAGCCTGATCTCAGTCCATGTGAGAAAAAAAAAAAAAAGTTTTAAAAAATCCCTCCCAAAACCTGGAAGTGCTGTGCCCAAGCATACGTCTTGCTATGAGGTAGCAGATTGCCTCTCCTGTTATGCCCATGCAGGGCTGATTCTGCTGAAGCATGTCAAGGAGCCATGGTGGGGTTTGGTAGCCAACCTAACATCTGTCTGCAGCGGGGAGATCTGTATTATTATTATTATTACTTTTTTATATACAGACATTTGATCTGAGAGATCACACGGGTTTACATTCAGGCACTGGAGGTATCTCCCTATCCCCAGAGGCAATGGAGGGTAAAGTGACTTGCCCAAGGTCACAAGGAGCGACAGCAGGACTCGTACACTGGTCTCCTGGTTCATAGCCCCCTGCTCTAACCACTAGCCTATTCCTTCTCCCTGTAAATCTGCAATGTGGAGTTCTTGCCAGACATTCACATTGAACTATTGTTGAACAGGGACTCCTGACATGACCTTCGCCAGTTTGTCCTGAGGAGTCTCTCTGATAGGTAGAACCAAACTCCATCCTCCTAGGGCCTGTTGTTTTGGTTCCAGCTGCCTTCGTATAAATAAATAAATACAAAAGTGGCTTGTTGGCACCAGGTTTTGTCTGTTGGCACTATTTTGGGTTTCCCTTTTTTTCATTTGGGACAGTCTGAATCTAGACTAGACTTTCCCATTTCTGAGGACTGCCATCCTGCTTGTCCTCAGTGAAAATACTGGCACTATAGGGACGCTGATGAAAGTCAAGCACAGTACATCTTAATATCCAAACACTGATACAATGTTGGGCTACTGAAAAAGAGTCATTGGTGCTCTCACGTTTGAGAAGTGTTTGTATCTGCAAGCTACAAAAATAAAAATTCACGTGACCTATAATAATAAATTCTGACGCACCTAAGATCTCAGTCACTCCAACTAATGGATGCCATCGGAGTCTCAAACAGTATGAGGTCATATTGCATATCTTTGTGAAGTTTGTATTTTCTGATGTCTGTGATTGTTGCAGGTGAATTTACATTTGCTTTGTCTTCGGTGAAAGCAGAGTTGCTTACCTATAACAGATGTTCTCCAAGGAAAGCAGAATGTCAGTCCTCACAAAACCCACCCATATCCCCTTGGAGTTGGTTTCTCTAAGTCAAACTAAATTGTAGACCGGAGGGTCCCCTACATACCGGACATGCCAAATGGGGCATTCTCAAAGTTTCTAGAAACTTAGAAATTAAATTTCCTCACTGGGCTCCATCAGATGTCTGACATCCTGGTGTCTTTGGAGAACACCTGTTACAGGTAAAGAGCTCTGCTTTCTAACTCAGCCATTAAATAGGCTGCTGC
Source organism: Rhinatrema bivittatum (assembly GCF_901001135.1). NCBI lineage: Eukaryota > Metazoa > Chordata > Amphibia > Gymnophiona > Rhinatrematidae > Rhinatrema > Rhinatrema bivittatum. The sequence goes on from NC_042627.1 coordinate 632,813, forward strand.
TTGGTTGATAAATAGTACAGGCTTTTAAAAATATTTTTATTGCTTTACTGTTTATAGTGAATTTTCTTTGTAATTTTAGGATTGCAAGATAGGATGAGGTCCTGTATCTTTTATAATTTATTTTTTATTAAGTTTTAAATCAATTTCTTGATACAAAACCAAGGAATATAAGATACAGTCATCACAATAAAGAAAATATCTCATGGGGATGAAATTCAATCCTATCCAGAAATTCTTATCAAGTCCACATTACATGAGACAACTTCAGAGATGGTTCCTCTGCAACCTGTCCTACAGTCCTGACAGAGCTGCACATCTCTTTCTTAGATTTGGCTCAGGTATGCATGCACACACTCGCACTTGTCTTGTTTCCTCTCTAGGTTTCTAAGTCGGAGAATACCTGAGAGGGAGAAGACTTACAAGCACCTTAATATCCTGAGAGAAAGGTAATGTGTACACCTGGCAGTACCTGTGCATAATATCCCTCCCTCCCTCCCCTCAGGGCACTTCCTGTGCCTCACATCCCCCACCCTCCACCCCAGGCCCTTACCTCTCACTCCCTGTATCCATGCAATACCTGTGCATAATATCCCTCCCACCCTCCACCCCAGGCCCTTACCTCTCACTCCCTGTATCCATGCAGTACCTGTGCATAATATCCCTCCCTCCCTTCCTGTGCCTCACATCCCCCACCCTCCACCCCAGGCCCTTACCTCTCACTCCCTGTATCCATGCAATACCTGTGCATAATATCCCTCCCTCCCTTCCTGTGCCTCACATCCCCCACCCTCCACCCCAGGGCAGCACCTGTGCCTCATATCTAGTCCTGACTCTCCTCCTCCCCCCCCCAGCAGAATAAAATATGATGGTAATTATTTCTGTAATACTTGTTATAATGGGAAACCCAATCATGTAAACAATGTGGGTGACGTTATCTACACTCTCAACAATTATTATAACACATACAAGAGAGTATACAAACTTTATCACCACAAATACCATGAAATGTGTCACGATGGCTTCACAACACTCGTCCTTAAGCACATTCACACGCCTACCCATTCATTCAATTTAAAAGACAGGTGCAATCATTATCGTTAAACAGCTTTGCTACACCAAGTCATGAGCATGTATAAATAAATCTGTGTGTATATATCAGTACAGATCTTATGTACCCTTATGGCTTATATGCTAATTTACTATCTTATGTATGTTTATTGTAAACCGTTCTGATTAATTCTTTGAATTGTAAAAGCGGTATATAAACATTTTAAAATAAATAAATATGCCATTTACAACACTTACCATACAGCTTATATATGATTTACATCAATGCAAACATCTTTCCAATATGTTTCCATACAAGTTTTATAAAATAGTGCTATGGTCTTCCCATATCTTCAATGAACCACAATCTTACTTGTGGGTAGATCTCAATTCACCCAGTGACATTGCAGTTTGTTCTTCTTTTCTTGACTAATCAGGGTGACTGGTATGAGGAGAGAAAATCGTTAACAGTCAAGAGACCTGGCTATTCAAACTAGCTTACCCATACCTAGACGATCTTCACCATTACCTTACTTTTCAAACAAGCCCATCCATAACCAGACGAGTATTACCACTTAACATACCTCTACGAACATTTCCATGACCTCCTTCACAGACTTATTATTGTATATTTACTTATTTTACCTTATACTTATTTTAAAATTGCACTGGTGGAGATTTACAGTCTTCCGCCTAATCGATTCTTCGTTTTCTAAATGCCTCACTTGTTAACAGTTGCTAATACTTCCCCCAGTTGTATCTTCTGTTTTCCCAGTTCCAGGTAATGCCTGTTGCAATTTTGTGTTCCACTGTAAACCGATGTGATATGTATCCTGCCACATGAATGTCCGTATACAAAAGTTCAAAATAAATAAATAAATGCTTTGAAAGTTGATGTATTAGCTGTGAACTGAAACTTGGATTTGAACCAACTTCAGAAAATGTTGGAGATTATTTAAAAGGTAAAAAAAACCTCTTTAAACTCTTTCAGCAACAGAGAGGTCTGTATCACTTTTCTGTACTCCTCAGACTCCTTAGGGACTGTCAGAATCTTAAGGTGCCATCAGGGAATCCAGGGGACCTGAAGAATAGTCGGAGATACTTGGTACAGGAGGAGCAACGACTGGAATCCAATCTAGAGACCCTGGAACTATTGCAGGTGAAGGCTGCTGCTTGTATACAAAATGATTGCAACTCCATATTTCCTAGCGTGTAGCCAGATGGACTCAGGACCAGTTGTGCTCTTCTGCTAGCAGATGGGAGACGGAGTCATATTTCAAAGTTGACGTTACTCTATCTATACCACTGCAGTAACCTCAGCTCTCCAGTATCTCACCGTCTCCTAGCAGATGCGGACACTATCCCACACACTAGCATAGTGTTAAGAATTAAAGAAAAGAAGAAACAAATTTACCTTAAGGAAGATCGAGCCCTGCTCTCCTGCAGTGATACCTAAGGGTCCCTCCCCAGTCGAGAACTCGGATATCCCTCAGAGGTGTGCTTGGTCCGGTAGCCGGGTCCCGGCGTGAACATAGCCCCCCAGTGTGGCTGAAAGGCAGCAGATGAAGAAACTAGCGCGGCGGTGAAGGTAATTTCCTCTCCCCCCGCAGCTGGAGACCGTCCGGCACACAATCGGTAAGCGCCGAGATCAGGTAAGTAAAAAAAAAATCTTTAAATTCAGGTCTCCGGTCTCCACAGCTCGGATTGCCGTACCGAATCCGTCCCGGCGAGGTTAGAAGGGAGCACCGATCGGGTCGAGCAGCCTTGGTTAGGCTAGGTCCCGATCCGGTGCAAGGGTCCACACACGTGGAGACCCTCAGGGGGCGCCATTTTACGCATGGGGATCGTCTGCACCATCTTCCCTTCTCGCCAGCAGTGCGCATGGGGCAGGCCAGGCGGCCGATGCGCTTAACTTGCGCGCGCGTCCAATACAGACGCGCACCCCGTGCGCACAACTACACGCACAGCTGTGTTTACAACTCCAGCGCACAAACATAGAAACAATGGCACCGGTGCCCAAGAAGGCCAGAAGGCACTCTCTTTGCACAGCCTGCCCAAAAGAACCAAAGGCAGATGATCGCAGCGCTTTAGACCCTACAGGAACTCGCAGTTCCAGGCACCTCGTCCCTCCGGAAGGTCCTAGCCCATTGGGAACAGACAGACCAAGAGAGGAGCAGGCCCGGGGGCAGGCTCTAGCCATGCTCCACTATGAGAATGGGCTGACCCAGCCACAGAAAGAGGAAATAGGGGGTCGACTTGCCCTCTTCTACCAAAGATAGGTCGAGATAACATCGGTCAAATGGGTTCTAAACATCATTTGAGAAGGTTACTCTCTAGAGTTCCGCAGCATCCCTTGAGACAAATTTATGATGTCACCCTGCCACTCTCATTCCAAGAGACTGGTAGTAGAAACCACTCTAACAAGACTACTCAGTCTGAAGGCAATAACTCCGGATCCCAAGCCCCAACAAAATTCGGGGAGCTATTCCATCTATTTTATCATTCCCAAGAAGGAAGGATCTTTCCGGCCCATTTTGGACATCAAGAACGTCAACCGTCATCTACGGGTTCTACACTTCCGCATGGAAACTCTTCGCTCTGTAATAATGGCAGTACAACCGGGAGAGTTCCTAACTTCCCTGGACCTTACCGAAGCCTACCTTCACATTCCAGTCCATCAGGATCCACCAGTGCTTCCTGCGCTTTGCGATACTGGGTCACAATTACCAGTTCTGAGCACTACCCTTCGGCCTAGCAACCACCCCCAGAACCTTCACCAAAATCATGGTGGTTGTGCCGGCAACACTGAGGAAGGAAGGGATCTTGGTACACCCTTACCTGGACGATTGACTAATCAGGGCAAAGTCTTTGGAAAAGAGCCAGGAAGTGACCAGCAGAGTCAAGAGCCTACTGCAGGAACTCGGTTGGGTCGTGAACACGGGCAAGAGCAGTCTGCAGCCTTCTCAGTCGCTAGAGTACCTGGAGGCCCATTTTGACACCAAACAGAACAGTCTTCCTCCCTCCCCCAAGGAGAAGGAAACTGATGAAACAATTATGACAATTGATGACCAATGCACGCCCCAAGGTATGGGACTATCTTGGCCTCATGGTATCAACCCTGGAAGTCGTCCCTTGGGCAAAGGCCCATATGCAATCGCTCCAGCGCTCCTTACTGTCACGATGGAATCCACTGTCCCAGGACTACGCAATTCGCCTCCAACTACCAGCAGAGGTATGTTCTCAGCTCCAGTGGTGGCTACAGGAAGACCACCTAAGCAGAGGAGTAAGCCAATCCCCACTGAACTGGATCTTGTTCACCTCTGATGCGAGCCTGCGAGGGTGGGGAGCCCACTGTCAGGAACTGACGGCCCAGTGACAATAGAACAAGGAACATAAGAACATAAGAAATTGTCATGTTGGGTCAGACCAAGGGTCCATCAAACCCAGCATCCTGTTTCCAACAGAGGCCAGGCCACAAGAACCTGGCAATTACCCAAACACTAAGAAGATCCCATGCTACTGATGCAATTAATAGCAGTGGCTATTCCCTAAGTAAACTTGATTAATAGCCGTTAATGGACTTCTCCTCCAAGAACTTATCCAAACCTTTTTTGAACCCAGCTACACTAACCACACTAACCACATTCTCTGGCAACAAATTCCAGAGCTTTATACCAGTTTTGGCTTAGGGGCTTATGGTATACCCAACATCAGGGTTTTCAGGATGCCCTCCTACCCAAATCTACCCCTGTTGTTGTGCCTGTTGCACGTCTTTGGGTGCATTTGGTGCATTGCTCGGGCATCCTCAGCTCGGTACTCACCCATATGTGAGGACTACCATCCTGCTTGACCTGTGAGAAAGCAGAGTTGCTTACCTGTAACAGGTGTTCTCACAGGACAGCAGGATGTTAGTCCTCACGAAACCCGCCCGCCACCCCGCGGAGTTGTGTTCGCTTGCGATTTATTTTATTTTTCGCACGTACTTTTACTATACACAAGACTGAAGGGGGACCCCTGCTGGATGCAGGGTCAGTGCATTGCTGGGCATGCCCAGTAATGCCAGTCAAAGTTCTAGAAACTTTGACAAAAGTGTTCCATGATTGGGCTCCATCCTGATGATGTCACCCATGTGAGGACTAACATCCCGCTGTCCTGTGAGAACACCTGTTACAGGTAAGCAACTCTGCTTTCTCACAGGTCAAGCAGGGTGGTAGTCCTCCTACTTGTCGAATGCAGAGGACTTAAGCCTCCATAGAGGAGGCATGGCCCAGTTTATCAAAGATGAGATGGAATTGTTGGAAGAACTCCTGTAAATCCTGGAGCAAAGGATTCTCTTGTTCCCAAAATGGGGAGGCCCAGCCAAAGACTGTGCCACCCAGAAAAGACAGGATGGTACGTGACCTTGGTTATTTCCCTAGGGATCAGAGCGGACTGGAGCTCAAAGTGCATCCTGCACTGGTTCAGGAATTGTCTGCACTTCAGGGCCCCATGGTCACAGAGGCTGCATGCCATCCATTCCCGCAGCTACTCTCTGTAGAAGACCAGTAACCTGATCCAGGATACCTTGCTGTTGAATACACTGGGCCAGTTTTGGAATGGCTTGCAGGGCAGACATATCTGCTGGGTCCATGGTCTCAGGAACCTGTAAGGACTGTGTGATTGGTGCAACCTAGAGAGTGGACACTTTAGGCAGCAGGCAGAGTTCTTGGGTTCCAGGGGCCAGCAGAACCTAGGCAAGGATCCCTCAGGGTACAGCGAACTAGAGAATCTGGGCTCAAGCTGGGTTGGGGCTAGCAGCAGGAGAGAGTAATCGAGGTCCAGGCGAGAATGGTCAGTGTCCAGTCAAAGGCAGGCAGCAAGCAAAGCATAGTCAAGGTCCAGGCAGAGGTCAGTCCAAGGAGAAGGTAGGAGCAAAATGGGGAGGACTGAGTGGAGAAGGTGAGACAGGCTGGGTATGAGGCAAGGGTAGGCTGAAGAGACAGGCAGGCAGGTCGAGAAGAAGTAAAGACCATGCTGAGGCAACATGCGCTAATATACGGCAGGAGACCTGTTGCTGAGGCTTCTAGCTAGAGTGCGGCTGGTGATTAAATATCCAGCCACACTGAGATGAGCAGCAGCAAGCCAGCAAGGTTTGTCCGCTGCGGGTCGGTAAGAGAGGGCAGTGTGCGGGCATCAATGCCTAGGGGAAGGCCTGTCAGGAGATGGTGACTTCCTGGCCTCAACGTGAGTGCCCGGTCGCGGAACTAACCCGCAAGCCACCAAACATAACAAATAATTTGTGGCTGTGAGAGAGGAATCTGGATTTTTTGTGCCTAGGTTGGTCAGGGCTTTCTGCTCTAGTTCATTTCGGCCTGGAAGATCAGCATTGGTGAGTGAGGTGGCAGACGGCAGTGTTGTGTGTTTTTGGCTGTGCAGAGAAGCCACAGAAGCCTTGGGTCCTTTGGAAAAGCGGTACAGGTAAGGCCAGATAGTATTGGTATTGGCTTAGGTGCTGAGGGTGATGGCAGCTGGGAGGTGGCTCCTCCTGCCCCGGGTTAGTCATGTTGCTTCCTCTTTCACACAGCGGTTCTTAAGCCTTGCTCCTATTCACTGCCAGTGGCGAGGGGGTGAGGGTGTTTTGGGAAGCTGCATGTTGGTGTATGATTTTGCATCAGCACCTATTAAAGGTAAGGAGCTTTGACATCTCCTCTTTATAAGGGCAGATTCCTGCAGCTCCTGTAAGTGGAGTTTAAGGATAATGACATTGTTGGGAAAGGGACAATTTCTTCTCTCACAAATTTAATCACATTTGATAAATGTTGTCCCTTTGTGGATTATAATCAGGAAGAAATTGATAAGACTGTAGAAGCCAGTGAGAGGCTGGATGAGGAAATGAAGTCCTTGCAACCGAAGACCCAATTACTCCAGAGTGAGGATGTGGAAGACGAGGTAAGATGCTATGCAAGCTTGCACGTAGGAAGGAGATTGAGGGGATCCGGAGGATTTATTTATTTAATAGCTTTTTTCATACCAATATTCGTGGGTACATCGTATCGGTTTACAGATAACTGAAGGTGGAGAGGGACCAGCAAAGACATAATATGAATAGGTGAGAGAAAAAACTAATATAGGAACAGTAAAACGTTACATGAAGTAGCCAATAAGCACAATATGCAAAATATACAATAAAAACATGGCATGGGGAGGGAGGGGTTACAGGGGCAGAGCAAGGACGAGTAAGAACAGGCGGGGAAGAAATAAGTGGAAGGAAATAGAAAAAGAGAGGGACGGGGGGGGGGGGGAGAATAGCGAGTATGAGGCGTTTACCCTGTCACTACTCTGGCAGAATTGGAGATGCACGTGTAGGGTGGTAGCTAACGTGACTGGCAGGCTTTCTAGTTGTTTAGCAGATGAGGATTGTGCTGCAGACTAATACTGTGTGCTTACTTCTGCCAAAAATACTTTGAAAAAAAGTCAGACGCATGAGAGAGCGAATAAACCAAAATTATCTTCATTCCTTGAAAAACCTGCAGATTGCATGGCTTCTGTTTACATGCGCTGTAATTTCCATGTTTAGCCAAGATGGAAAGGAGTAACATAACTTGAAATAGCAGCTTACTCTATGGACCTTTTGGCATTCTAAGTTTTTTTGTTTCCTGTCGTAGCAATTAAAGAGCGCACAGAGTGATGACCAGGACAGATTTTACCCAATGTCTCTTTGCAAAAGAGCACAGTTCAAATTCATTGTCTGACTGTATTGCATAAATAGTGGCTCAGCAATCCTGCTGCCCTGCCCTCCACCCCCCACACATACTGGGGTCAATGCAGTAAAATGGGCACCACTATTCAGTGCCGAGTGCACAGCCACATCCCCGGGCTGCTTGATGCAATATTTAAATGGGGCGGCATTAAAAAGGAGAAGTGGGCGCCCATAGTGCTCAATAGTTTATTGCAATGGGCGCTCAATACGAGTGTCCGTTTTCATCCCACTTCTTTTTTTTATTTTATTTTGTTTGTCATAATTCATTTCAGCAGCCATAGCAAAATATTAGTTCCCTGTACGTACCTACTTCTTCCATGTCTGAGGCTGGAGTTAAACTTGCTGGGTGCCCCCTGCTTTCCTGCATAAGGGGGTCGTAGCTAATGCCCTCGTCCATGTGGCATTTACAAATGATGGTGCTATCAGGTGTGCGTTATGAATGCGTTAATCTCCTTGCTGCATCGGGCGCTCGTCTAGCTTGTCCAAATGTCTGTCCGACCGCGCATAAACCCGTGCACTAGGCTGGGGCACTTTATTGCATTGGCTGCACTATCTTTTACACCAAGAGTGCCAGAGCAAAGAGACAAGCAGGGCCTGCAGAAGGTGGGGCCTCAGCCATTGTGTGTGTTTTGTTTTTTTACATTTTGTCTTAAGAATCTTTTTATACCCTTTGTCAAATTGTTTTTTTGATATTTTATTATGAATGTTTTAACTTTGTAAGCCGCCTTATGCAAGAATGTAGAATGTGAGTTAAAATGTTTTAAAATAAAGATGAGAGCAGCAGGACCACAGACCCAGTTGGCCTGAAACGTAGACATAGATCCGATGCTAAATCTGGCACGAGCGGAAGGGCCATGAGCCCAGAGCCTGCAAGTGTAGAAGAAATGTGTGGGAGGAGAGGGAAGAGAAGCTGCAAGGCTGCTTGGTGGGTAAAGGTGCTGATTGTTAGACACTTTGAGGGTGGCGGGAATGGGGAGTTGGGAGAAGATGGAGAGGGAAGGATAAAGGTATTGTTGAAAAAAGCGAGGGAAATGGGGAGGAAGACTGTTTTTGGAAGGGAAGAGGAAAAGGACGACAGGAGTTTGAAATGAATGAAAAGGCCACAAAATAGACTGATGATAGGAGAAGGAATGGAGTTGGAGTGAAAAAAACCCCACACCAGAGCTTTCTTAACGTTCAGACAGTTGGATCCAGAATGAGTGGATTATGCACCTCAACCAGCCGATGGCGATGGAACAAAGCTGACATCATATATATAGAGATAGAGATAGATATATATATATAGAGAGAGAGATATAGAGAGAGATATAGAGAGAGATATAGAGAGAGATATAGAGAGAGATATAGAGAGAGAGATTTTATATATATATATATATATCCCTGCAGTGACATCAGCCCGCCAGTATTCTCTGTCTCCAGTAGATGGTGGACGTGCTTCTCCCTAGTGGGGATTGCTGGGAAATTAATGTAATGTAAAAGTTGAGCTTAACCATTGTTGTTCTGCTATAATCTTTATCTATTATTGTGGATTTTGAATAATATTGTGTTTTGATTGCTATTATTCACAAAATCTATAAAGGGGAAAACAAAAAGGAATTTTTCAAAGAAGAAGAGTAGAATTATTTGCCCCCTCTCCTGTGGTGATATTTTATGGTCCCTTCCTCAGTTGAGATTTCCTAAAGTGACTTCTGTGGTCCCTCAGATGAGTGCCTTGGTCCGGTAGCTGATTTTTCAACTGGTGTGGACTTAGCTGTAAAACCCCCCCCCCCCCCCCCCCCCCCACAAAACAAAAAAAAAACACCCCACAGCTGAAAGGCAAGAGGGTGAAGAAGGCCGAGCCTGGCGGTGAAGGTCCTTGCCCTCTCCCCATGTAGCCAGAAACTGACCTTGTTCTCAGCCAGGACAGGCTGAGCTCAGGTAAAGGGACATTTTAAGAAAAAAAGAAAGAGAAGTGGTGTTGAGTAGGGATTCCTCCTCCCCCCGGTTTCCGTACTTGGCGTGCCGATCCGACAGTTCTTCCCGCCTCTGGGGGGAGCTTAGGGAACATGGGTAGCCTGGTTTGAGCAGCCTTTTTGGTTAGGCCCTGCTCTCAGGCTTGTCTTGTTCGCCGCGTGGTAGGCCATGGCGGCATTTTCATACGTTTTTGAGCAACCAAGACTTCCCTTTCCAGTTCCGTCTGTTTGTGCTTGGGCATCCGGGTGTGCGCCTAATTGTGCTCGCGCACTGTCTGAGCATCCTGGGAGCTCAGTTTGTGCACTTATCAAGGCACAGTGTTGAGTGTCTAAATTTTGGACGCACTATTATCAGACGCCTGTTGGGGCGTATTGAGACTGATGGAGCTCATAGCAAAGAAGCTTAAGCGCCTTGGCCTATGTGTTGCTTGTCATATTCAGGCACCTGAGCCTGGCGTCCCCTCTAACTTGTGTCGGCGATGTTTGGAGGCTCAGGAAGAATTGCCATGGTTTGATTTTACTAAGCCCAGTTCTTCCCCGCCTTGTGCATAAATGGAAAAATAGCTGCCAGAGGTGTTGCCTGATTTTGGAACTCCCCTAAGTGGTTCATCAGCGGGGGGAAGGTCGTTCGGTGGGTGCAGGTCTAAGGCCCCTTGGTTTTTTGCATGGCTCCCTCTTCCTTGGGTAGAATTTTTTCAGGGACCTCACTCCTTTCTTCAAGCGCAGGCCCCGGCCAGTTTTGACAAGTCAGGATCGCAGGCCTCGTCTGCTGCTGCGGGTAAGCGTCTGAGTAAGCCTAGGTCTCCCCGATAGGGACCCAGATGATGAAGCCAATCCTTCCTCTCTGGAAGATGGGGAAATTCCTCCAGGACTGGAGCCATATAGAACTGTGTGTTGTGTTAAGTTACCGGCTCTGATTGCCCGTACATTGAAGATGCTGGGACGTCCGGGGGCTGAATCCATGTCTGAGCCAAAGAAAGATTCCATTTTGATTCCTTTGCATAAAACTTCTTGTTTCTTCCCTGTAATGGAGGCTATTCGAGAATTGATTGATTTTGCATGGGGCACCCCGGAAGCTAATTTTAAAGGGGGACGAACTGCGAGAGAGCAATTGTGTTTTCCGAAATTTGGATGCGTTTGTGTGTGCTGTTACCAAGGGGATGACTATCTCCTTAGAAGGGGATGCACAGGATAGGAGAACTGAAGCTTTCTCGCAGGACAGCAGGATGTTAGTCCTCACATATGGGTGACATCACAGGATGAGCCCAATCACGGAACATTTTTGTCAAAGTTTCTAGAACTTTGGCACCTACTGGGCATGCCCAGGATGGGACTAACCCCGCAACCAGCAGGGGGCCCCCTTCAGCCTTGTTTAAAAGCTAAAGTAAGTGCCAAAAAATAAAATAAGAAAACGTAACGAACCCAACACCGCGGGGTGGCGGGCAGGTTTCGTGAGGACTAACATCCTGCTGTCCTGTGAGAACACCTGTTACAGGTAAGCATACTGTTCCTTCTTTTTGGCCAAAAGTGGTCTCGAATTTTCACTTGAATCAGTCTATTTCCTTGCTGTATCTGACCAGGAAAAGAGATGCGAAGGAATATCACCTATTACGGCCCTGGGATGTCAAGAGACATCTCTTGAGGTATTTGGAGGTTTATAAACCTCTCGGGAAGAGAGATCACCTGTTTGTTCTCCACAGGGGGGGTAAACAGGATGATCCGGCGGCACAAGCTATTTTAGTCTGCTGGATTGAGGAGGTAGTCAGAATTGCATATTTGGATGCTGAGCAACTATTGCCTAGCCAGGTTAGGGCTCTTTCCACTAGGGCTCAGGCAGTGTCATGGGCAGAGATTAGACTATTTCCCATCGAGATTTGCTGAGCTGCGATGTGCTACTCCTTACCCACCTTTTCCAGGCATTATTGCCTGATTGTGCAAGCCGGGAGGACGCAGCCTCCTTCCCAGTTCGGGAGTAGCTTTGGTACGTCCCACTGGTTCTGGATTCACCTGTCTAAACTAAAGAAAAGGAAATTATCGAGTAAGTAGTAATTTCTCTTTAGCAAAGAAAATGTATTTAACCATTCTTTTGCAATTAAAATTTGCTATGCAATCCTGTCTTGCTGCTTTTGTGCTTAGCAGTAACTTCTACACACATTGTGCTGTGAAGTAATATTGCTGGCAGTGACTGGGGGCCATAAGGAATGATGTGAGGCGGTAACAGGACGAAGTAGGGAATGCTGCTGGGAAAGGTGGGTGAATTTACCTATTTATATTTCATTTTCTGCAGATCTTCTCATTGAGTAGCACTGGTGTCCTTGCCCTTCCCCATCTCTGCAAATCTAGTGTGGAAGCTCCCATTCTGCAGGTGAGCAGTTAATGTCTGTGTGCATACAGCTGCCTGTCCAACTCTCTGCAGACCCAAGAGCTGTGTTGGAACACAGCCTCTTCACGCTATACCATAAGAATTAGATATAAACTGCCCCCTCTCTCTCCCTAGCGAGCTCTCATTAGGGTGCCATCATACAAGACATCTCCTCTTCCCATCGGTGCAGTTTTTTGGCTCAAGAGTAGTACACTGACTTTCCCTTTCACTGGGTGAAAACACTTCCCGGTCTGTAGCCTCCCTGCAGCTCCTAGCCATCTCCGGTCTTCTATGTCTCTATCAGGAAGCCTGTGAGGGAGTCATTTGGATCATTACATGATCAAGAGCTATAAGGAACACTTAAAGACAAGGACATAGTGGAAAGACTAATTGAATAATGAATATGGAGGAGCCATGCTGGAAATCATTATTTCCTCTTTGTGCAGCCAGACCAGTCTAAACACATGGGTTATGCTCACTACTAACCAGCAGATGGAGACAAACACAAGTGTTTGCTGACATCACTCCTGGCAGTATTCTTCCTCCAGCAGATGGGAGCTGAGATCTGGTTAGGCTGGGTAAGGAAGCAATAGGTGGGCCTGCACCTACTGGCCAGAGCCCACCCTTAACCAAAACGCCGGGCCCCCGCGACGGACAGCAACGTGGGGGGGGGGAGGGAGAGGCGGTGCGCCGGCGCGCGTGCATTAGGTGTCACGCGAGGCCCCCTGAGCTGCGCGAGTAAATGATGTGGCGCCATAGCCCTGCCCCGGGCTGTAGCGCATAGAGGGAGCGACGGCAGCGCAGGAGGATGATGTTACAGGCCTTTAAACGGCCGTGACTGACGGGAGGCGATCCCTTTTGGATCGCGCTTAGGAATCGGGACTGCGGTGAAGAGGAGGCAGCGCGGCGAGCTCGAGCGGGATCGTGGGTACAGGCAGCGAGATCGCGGCGAGCAGAAGGCGTGATTGCAGCAGGAAATACACGACGAGATTAGCAGCAATTGGACAGCGACCATGCAGCTGGGCTTAAGCTTAAGCTGCATGTTACTGTGACCGCGCCCGGAAGAAAGCCAGCACATAGGCCACTGGACCTTGGCCACACCATGCGGCGAAAAGACCTGGAAGACAAACAAAAAACAATCGCAAGTACAGCTCAGAGGAAAATGAAAAAAAAAAAAAAGATTTTACATCCCCTGCATATTCTGCCCTCCACCGGGGGTGGCAGGAGGGAGCCCATACCCCTAGGCAGGCATGGTGTCAGTATGTATGTATATGTATGTATATATATATGTATGTATATAGATAGATATGTATGTGTATGTATATAGATAGATATGTATGTGTGTATGTATATAGATAGATATATATAATATACACTAATTAATGGTATTTAACTACTACAATTTTAATACATATAATCAAATTTGAATTTGTTGCCAGAGGATGTGGTTAGTGCAGTTAGTGTAGCTGGGTTTAAGGGAGGATTGGATAAGTTCTTGGAGGAGAAGTCCATTACCTGCTATTAAGTTCACTTAGAGAATAGCCACTGCCATTAGCAATGGTTACATGGAATAGACTTAGTTTTTGGGTACTTGCCAGGTTCTTATGGCCTGGATTGGCCACTGTTGGAAACAGGATGCTGGGCTTGATGGACCCTTGGTCTGACCCAGTATGGCATTTTCTTATGTTCTTAAATTTCTGTATTTTTATTATTAGAATTTTGTTAACAATACAATCTCCATACATAATATTTAATCACAAATTGTTATTGTTTACAATATTTTTAAACACATTTTTTAAAACCTCTGGACACCTATAACATAGATTTCCAAAGGTTTTAAAAATGTGATCATATTATGAACCGTAAGCCAGTAAATAAGATCCCTCCATGGTCCTTGATGCAGACAAGCAGTGGAAACCCGGCCGGTGTCGGGCAGGCGGCTTCGACTTTACAGAAGCACAGGAGTTCGGGCAGAACCGATAAGTATTCATTTAAAAGAGCGTGAATGCTAAAGGTCGGGTTGAGCGCCAGGGGGAGGATACTTACTGAAACAAAAGCTACAGACGCGGTTCATGGTGGAATATGAAATAAAGGAATGTATAAACCAGAAAACAGAAAAATAAAACCATTTAAAGAGTAAAGTCGGCAGCTATTAGAAGAGGGGATCAGAAAGGTTCCCTTATATACAGCAACCGCACATTACCACGCATCGGGGAGTTTCCTTGATATTTATAATAGAAGGAAACGGAGGTTGGGTTGGTGATTGGTATTTATTTGCAAAGCAGATTTGTCACTTTTTGGCTTCAGTTTCTAGGTTTAGCGTTTTGTGCATGGTTATGTAGTTGGTCAGGGGTATCCATGTTGGGAGCCTCGTTCGCTCTTTATTTTTCTTATCTTGGCTTGGGTATTGATTAATACTGAGGGACTGCAGGTGGCCCTCTTGTATATGTGGCAGTGCCCGACGTTTTGTGCATGGTTATCTAGTTGGTCAGGGGTATCCATGTTGGGAACCTCGTTCGCTCTTTATTTTTCTTATCTTGGCTTGGGTATTGATTAATACTGAGGGACTGCAGGTGGCCCTCTCGTATATGTGGCAGTGCCCGACGTTTTGTGCATGGTTATCTAGTTGGTCAGGGGTATCCATGTTGGGAGCCTCATTGGCTCTTTATTTTTCTTATCTTGGCTTGGGTATTGATTAATACTGAGGGACTGCAGGTGGCCCTCTCGTATATGTGGCAGTGCCCGACATTTTTTGCATGGTTATCTAGTTGGTCAGGGGTATCCATGTTGGGAGCCTCATTGGCTCTTTATTTTTCTTATCTTGGCTTGGGTATTGATTAATACTGAGGGACTGCAGGTAGCCCTCTCGTATATGTGGCAGTGCCCTACATTTTGTTCTCTTCCTCCATCTGCTGGTAGGGATGTATAAAACCCGCAGCTTTCGGTGTGACTTTTCCCATCCCATGGCCTGGGGATTGTTGGGAAAGAGTACATTTTCTTACCTGCTATTTTAGGTTCTCAGAGTTCCTCCGTATTTGCAAACATGCCTTATCAGTAATACATGGGTAGCATTTCTCTTTCTTTGTACCTGTTTTTGTTCTCATGTGTTAAGATGTTAAGGAATGCCCCTTGCAGTGTGGGGAACTGTGAACTATCAGAGCCTACTTGTTGTTTTAATACTAAATGCATGTAAAAAATGTACACAATATTTAGTTTTTAGTGTTTAGATGAAACAAAATTTGAAGATATCCTTAAGCAGTGAAAGGGTGGGGCTGTTGATGTCATTCATTGGGAGAATCTGAAATCAGTGACTTGTGGTTAAGGGTGTCCCTTCTGTTCTTTCTTCTCAGAGTGGCATGCATGTCCGAGAGCAGCCGGGCCTGCTGAAAGAGCTGAATACGCTACACAGCTCGGGTGTTGCAACCAAAGTGCGGATGCTCCTGGAACATGCCTATGTGAAAGCCGAGGAATTGGGCGTGCTGGACATCTCAGCACAGCAGTGAGGTTCTGCCTTCCATGGGGCCTATCGACGGTTTGCACAGCTGTGAGATTATGGGGGTTCATCAGCTTAATGCCAAAGCAAAAGCCACAATCCAGTCACTTTGTTCTAATTCCTATAAAGGATAGGTTAGTAATAGAGTTGTAGTAATTGATGTTATCCTTCCACTACTTCTTACCATTTCTGTAGTAGTGCTATTAGACATATGTAGTGCTCTACAGCCACACACGAGTCCCTACGCCATGGAATTTACAACATATGAACACGTACATGACTCTAAGGGAAATGTATTATACCCAAATGGCTAAGATCAGCAAGACTAGCAGGAAGAGCCAGAAAAAATGGGATTATTTACAGGTTCTGACATGTAAGAACTTTCTAAATGATATTCGCATTGGAGATTGCAAAGTTCACATCACAGTGGCAGTCGTGTGACAGGGTGAGGTCTCTGCTCTGTATCTTCCAGTGCCTCCTACCTTTGCCCTGTATGTTTTCTCCTCCTTGCTCTTATCTCTCTTGCAATATGTAGTTCTCAGCCAAGCCCACCTCTCAGGATCCGTGTCAGTGAAGACTCTGGCCTGTTTCTTTTCTGCTCAGCAGCAGCGAGGAAGCTGCTTCTCCTATCTGGGGAAAGTCTCTGCCAGCTGCAATCCCTCCCATACTCAGTTTAGCTGCTTCTTCACAACAAATGTTTGAGAACAGAGTAACCGAGCTAGTCAGCATGGAAGGTTTGGTTTTGAGGAGGCTGCTGTTGGACAAAATACCTGTCCTCTATTGCAGAGGTTCACAAACCTACCCTAGCAGACAGCCAATCAGGTTTTCAGAATATCCACAGTGAATATGCATGAGATAAAATTTGCATGCTATAAAAGCAGTGCATGACATTTTCTCATGCATATTCATTGAGGATATCTTGAAAACCCAGCTGGCTGAGAGTACTCCAGGACAGGTTTGGGAACCACTGCTCTATTGGATCCTCTTCTGTAGGACAAATCACTAAAAAACTATTATTCCCTACTTATCCAGATCCAGCAATCACCAAATCTGAGGCTATACATACCGTATATTTCACTTTCTTTCTCTCTCTAAATATATTTATCTATGGGTCAGAACTTAGACTAAGCCCTTGAAAGAACCAAGATGATGACACATTCCAGAAAAGAGCAAGGTGACTCTCGGGGCGGGGAGCAGGAGAATATATTTTTCCAGATCAGACCACTGCATCAGTCATTGTACAATCAGGCTACTAAAAATGAATTTCATAACTACCCCAAATATATTTGAAATTAAAATGATAAAATACTTTGAAACAAAGAAAGAGACCTAATAAGAACATTGCTGTCCATCTATTTCCTGCCATAGTCCAGACTCCTACTGTGGCTGTAAATTCTACTTTCTCTCCCTCCTCTGCAAGCTCATCAAATACCCCTCTCCCATCTTTCACTTTACAGCATCAAAAACAAACATCACCATTGTAATACAACATAGGATAGACAACATCTTTAATTCATTCTGAACTGACCTGAAGAAGGGAGTACAGCCCAGAGCTGTAACAACTAGATGTACTAAACCCAGGGCGAGTTTCTGATGCCCAGACCTTTATCTCCTGCCCATAACTGTAACTAGATGTACTAATCCCAGGGTGAGTTTCTGATGCCCAGACCTTTATCTCCCGCCCAGAACTGTAACTAGATGTACTAAACCCAGGGCGAGTTTCTGATGCCCAGACCTTTATCTCCTGCCCAGAGCTGTAACTAGATGTACTAAACCCAGGGCGAGTTTCTGATGCCCAGACCTTTATCTCCTGCCCAGAGCTGTAACTAGATGTACTAAACCCAGGGCAAGTTTCTGATGCCCAGACCTTTATCTCCTCTTTCCAACCTAGATCTGATACTCTTTCCTGCTCTTCATCTGCTATGACTCAGTCTCCTGCAGCAGCTTAGAGTTCTGCAGCAGAGTTTTAAAATGTGATTGCAAAATTTCTGAATTTCTGCAGTATTTGCATAAATGCACAAAGATTTGTATATTAAATGTACATTGTTTCCCTTTATGAAAATAAAATAGTTTTCTGACTTTTGTTATGTGTCTATATAATTTATTTTGATATAATTCCTTGGGTGGAAAGGATGATCTTAGTGATTGGTGCAGGAAAAGTTGGAGAGGGATCAGGGAGGAAGGGGAATCTGCTTTGAGATGAGAAGTGGAAAGAAGAGGATCCCCTCATTCTGCTAGGACAAGCAAGATGCTAATCCTCACGGATACTGAGCATGCCCAGCTTGCCACTATCCATGCGTCCAAGCGGGGTCCCTTTTCAGTCTTTCTTTTTCCACTAAGCGTTCGCCTTGTGGTAGTGGAGCTCTGCTCTTCATTCTTCTTTTCAAAGTTTATTCTGGTCAATTTTCAGCTGTTTCTGCGCTGGGTCCCTTTTCACCGGTCTGTTTCCTTCCTGTGGCGCAGTAGATGTAAAATTCTTCCTTGTTGGTGTCAATTCCCGGAGTGTCACTCTTTGGTGACTGCTGGCAGACTGTTTTGTGAGCGACATTGCGGACGGGATAGAAGGTAAGATTTGCCTTTTTGCTACTAAGATCTGCAACAGAGTGGACACGCCAGAAGGAGTGGAGAGAATGACGGGATTTAAGGAAGTTGGATGAGTGGTCGAAGATATGGCAGCTGAGATTCAATGCCAAGAAATGCAGAGTCATGGTATTATGGGGTGTGGAAATCCGAAATAACTATATTTGATGGGGAATGAAGGGCTGATGTGCACGGAGCAGGAGAGAGACCTTGGGGTGACAGTGTCTAACGAACTGAAGTCGGTGAAACAATGTGACAAGGCGATAGCTAAAGCCAGAAGAATGCTGGGCTGCATAGAGAGAGAGGAATATCTAGTAAGAGAAAGGAAGTGATGATCCCCTTATACAGGGCCTTGGTGAGGTCTCACCTGGAGTAGTGTGTTCACTTCTGGAGACCATATCTCCAAAGGGACAGAGACAGGATAGAGGCGGTCCAGAGAAGGGTGACCAAAAAGGTGGATGGTCTACATAAAATGACTTATGAGGAGAGGTTGAAGAACCTAAATATGTACACTCTGGAGGAGAGGAGGAGCAGGGGTGATATGATACAGACTTTCAGATACTTGAAAGGTTTTAATGATCCATGATCAATAACAAACCTTTTACGTTGGGGAAAAAAAAATCAGTAGAACTAGGGGCCATGATTGAAAACTCAGAACCAATGTCAGGAAGTATTTCTTCACAGAAAGGGTGGTTGATGCAATTCTTCCCCTCTCCAGTTCTTCTGGTGGGAAGCAGCCCTCATTGGAGAGTCTAATCTGGTCTGAAGGGCCTTCAACCTTGATTCCAACTCATGGATTCTAGCCTGGTACTCCTTCTTTGGGGTTGAGGTGGGTTCATGGTGCCCTCCACCACGCCTTTGTTCCTCGGAACATGAACCACAGCAGGATTTTTGGATGATGCTGGAGGGTCTTAACCTCTGGTACTATTCTCCCTTCCAATTTGAGGTGGGGTCCCTCTGTCTTCCTCTTCCCTGATCTCCCTCATTACCATAGCAAAGGGAAGAGGGTCCCTCCTCTTTTATGCGAACCCAGTTTTCATCACAGTCACATCTTGAATATAAGGCTCCCCTGAATATATGTTCAATTCAAGCCCTGACCATGTCTTGTGCTGAGATTGCCCCCTTCCTCACAGCTTTCAGTAGGACACACTCTCTAGATGGGAGCTTTTCTCCAGGCCTCTGCATGGTAGTTTTGAAGTGAATAAAGCAATCCTCTTGGTCTTCTGTACTACCATACATGTCTTCTAAAATGTCCAAGCAATTCTGGGCAGTAGCATCAGGCTTGGAAAGGGTCAGAGACATTACTACATCAACAAAAGGAGCATGCAAACACTCTACCGCCCTCTTCTTTTTCTCAAACTCAGTACATTGCCATTCTTGCAGCATCCAGTGGTCAAATTCCTCTTCTCCTGGTGGGGTGGGCTCAATTCCTGAGAATACTCTCAACCTCTTGTATGGGCTGCAGGAACTTCTCTAACACCTTTCCCATGGTACCAATCAGTATCAAGGGAATAGGCTGGCTGGCCCACTTGGGGCAGAATCCCTGCTATCTCCTACAGAGTTTTTGCTTTACTTCTTTATAGGGCCTGTAATTTTCCTTGCCAATTACCAGGAGGCTAGAATAGAACATCCACCTTCCCACTGGGTTTAAAGAGAACAGAAACTTTACTCCCCAGAGAGACTAAGGGAACAGATTCCTCTTCTCCCAGTAAAACTGTAAGGGATGATTTGTTAGGATTTAAATCCATAGATAACGTACAGAAAACTTTCACATTCCCCTGTGTATCATCATAATATCTCCCCCTAACTTTGACTTGCCCCAACACCTGGAGATCTTCTAGAGCCTACTCAATGGCAGCTGACTCCATGTCCTCGGGGACACCATTCACCAGTATAGCCCGTGACAAGTTAACACCTTCACCTCAACACCAATACATCATTGGCATCCATTTTTCCCCAGTCTGCCAGTTTGATCACAGTGGTGCCTCCAAAAATGTATGTAACACCCCCTGAGAGCTTACTAATGTGGTGGGAAATCGGAGCGACCTTGGAGGAACTTTTTATTTTGGTCCCCCCCCCACACACCTTATTTCGTTGAGTTACGCCTGCCTGCTGGCTGCCGGTGCGCCAGGCCCCAACACAGGCCACTGTGTCGGGGCACTCAGCCATGCCCGGGACATACACGCGTCCCGGGGCTTGCGTGCGTCGCCGAGCCTATGCAAAATAGGCTCGGCGTGCAGGGGTAGGTTTTCGGGGGTTACGCTCGTATCTTAAGCGCGTAACCCTTTGAAAATTTACCCCGATATGCATGTTGTGATATTTTTGCCTCAGAGGATTGAACTCTTGAATGTTCTTTTTCATGTAAAATTAGTTATAAATGCATAATTTAATTGGCTGTTTCTGTAAAGGGTGTGGGATTGTGTGTGTGGGGGGGGCGTCATGGGTGCAAGGCTGTAAGGTTTGCCTAAGGTACCTAATAAACTTCCTTATACATGGGTTCTGGGTTGGGGGCTTGTCATTTCTTAAAAATATAGATTGCAGGATAAAGCTGGGCTTTGATATGCCCGGACAAGCACTGAATAAATTGTGGAGGGGGGCACAGTAATGTTTCGCACGGGGCAGCAGTAAAATGAGTACCGGCTCTGGACTTCAGGAAGGAAACGTTTGAAGGATTGGAGAAGTTTATTTCTAAGGCTGGATTTTGGCCCTACCCTGGAGATAACCTCCAATTCTCTTCAAGCACACCTGAACTCATGAATGTACTGAATAAATCCACAAGCGGCTCCTCTCTGCCTTAGCTTTCTGTATGCAGTCCAAGGTTTTTCTTCACAAACACTGCAGCTAGAGATCTTTAAGCCCTGCACTAGAATAAGCCCCGTTTTCCATATCCACGCATGCTTTCCTCTGCAGTGACCCGGAGGAGGGGAGAGTCTCAGTCTCAGAAGAACGTAAGAGGTGCCGTGCTGGGTCAGGTCAAGGTTCTGTCTCTGACATTGGCCAGTCCAGGTCACAAGTACCCTCTCAGATCTCTAGTTGATCTATTTCTTGTATTTCCATATATCATGTCTAGAAATTCCCCTCTGACTTTGCTTCAGTAATGGATTCCAACATTGCCTTCTAAAGTCTCTGCTTCTCATTTGAAAAACTAACTTTATTCTGTTCTTTCTCTAGTGCAGGGCAGGTGTTTAGGATCTCCTGTCTGAATACATCTCATGCTGAGCTGGTGAATGAAACCTGGGCCTTTGGGGGTAACGAGAAGAGTCTGAAATATGTTCAGCGCTGCATGCAACGTTTTCCGAACCTGTGTGCCATGGATGAGAATGGGTCCCCCATGTCCTGGGCTGTGATGGAGGAGTCAGCTGAGATCCGGATGGGTTATACCTTACCTGGGCATCGTCAGATAGGTCTCTCTAAATACCTGGTCGAATCTTTCCTGGATTCTCTTCTGCAGAAAACCTTTCCTATTTACGTGCATGTAGCTGAAAACAATAAGAATGCCAAGAGCGTACCCTGGGGTTGGGATTCCACAATGCTCCCTGTGGGTGGTACCAGTGGAAATGTAGCCCCTTTCAAAGTGCCTTATAAAATCAGAAAATGAAGACCCTTTTCTCCTTGGCACTCACCAATATTAGCACCAGAACATTATAGAATGGAATAACAGCACCATGTCTCTTCCTTATATATTTGTTCAGTTATATTATGTGTTTGGGACACTGAGACCTTCTTAAATTTCACCTGTGGAGACAAAAGACATCACAGTTCTTTTTGAACATATTTTTTGCTTGCACTTTTGTTATGTGAAATTGTTGCCTTTTCAGAAGTTGCAAAAAAAAGTTCTATGTTATTGGGGGGTGGGGAGGGGGCATGTAGGATGGGAATTGTATTTTTTCCTCTAATACTTAGTTTTTAAATTTATTCCATTGAATGTAACATTTTAGTAAATTAATACATTTGATTATCATCTTTCTAAAAATAATCAAAGTGATATACAATTAAAAATTATAAAAATACAAAACAAAATGCAATAATGAAATATTATATATGAAAAAATAGAAAAACTGTAAAATAAGAGACATAAAAATATACCATGAATATACATAAATGAAATGAGAGTAGGTAAAACTAAGTAAGAAATGCTAAAAAAAAAAGCCAAAAAGCTCAAATCAACAATGTACACTAAAGCTAAAATTTAGAAAAATCTAAGGCGCTTGAGGTACTGGAAATAGTGAGAGATGAGCATCAATAAAGATTTTTTTAAAGAGCCATGTTTTAAGGTCCTTCAGAAATTTAGAGAAATTGCTCCAATTATATGCTTTAAAAATCAAGCAGCTGATTTTAAATTGAATGCATCCATGATGGGGAGCCAATATAATTCCTGTAGTAAGGTTCAAACATGGTTGTATATTAGTTTAGCTACCATGTTTTAAACAAGTTCTGTTATAGGTTGATATTACAGTTTGCTAAATGATTTAATACTGGATTATACCAAGTTCTTCAGGTCACACTGATCTAAAATTGGTCTAAAACAAATAAATTATAAAAAAGAAAATGTGTGTTAAATAAGACTAGAAACCTGCAGAGCAAAAGAGAGTGTTGGATCAAAAATAACTCTCAAACTGATAACAGTATTTTTAACTTCGATAGGAGAATCTGCCATGTAAGGCACAGGAAGTGTCGTGTAATAGGTAATGCTTTAGATTTGTCAGGATTTACCTTGAGTTTGTGAGAAAACAGCCTATTTGCTATATTAGTAAGACACTGGTTAAAATGTAAGGTATCATTAGGTGAGTATGTGTCAAAACTAGCTAAAATCTGAATATCTGTGAAAAGTAAGCTTTCCAGCCAAGTGGCTAAAGGAGATAGATAATAGGTTAAAAAAGATAGGGGACAACACAGATCTCTGTGGTAGCCCATGTCATAGAGCAAGACTCAAAGGAACTAAGCTTCCCGTCAACATGAAAGGTCCTGTTTGTAAGAAAAATCAATTTAGTGGAGTGCCATTAATACTATTTCTATTAGTCAATTGATTGATTAATTGGTGATCAATCATGTCAAATGTGGCACTCCATTCTAAAAATACCATAAATACTACCTTCCTGCTGTCAAAATTAAGGGTGATATCAGAATGCTGTTTCCGTGCTGATACCTTTTCTGAATTCTGACTGCTTTGGGTGCAAATCAGGGTCTTGTCTCCATGCAATTATCTATATTTTTGGACAGCTTTTTCTATAATGTTAGACAGTGAAGGTAAGTTAGAGGCTGGTCAATAATTAGACTTCAGATTGGATAAAAGACATTTGATTAGTGATTTGTACATCCTAAGATAGATATTCAAAAGCTATTTAGATGGATGACTTAAAGTTTTCTGTCTAAATGATGTTTAGGTCTATTTGGCCTATTATCTAGCTTGATTTTATTTAGCAGGATAATTCATTATCTGGCTTAAATCTAGTCATATAAAAAAGAGGTGTTCAGATGATGTAACTGGGAGGAGCTGCTTATCTAGCAAACTTACTACATCATTCATCAAAAACGTTAGTAACGCATGCGTTATCAAAAAGTGGCGTTTATGGAAATTTATAAGTTATCGCCCCGCGCGTAACTTACCGCTTTGCATAGGTATATAACTTAGCACTGCGATAATCCCTATTTTTCACATCCTGCGCTAACAGGAGGGGTGGAGACAGAGACTATCTACAAGGTCCTCGTAGTGGTTAAGTATTTATATCTCTTATAGGACTGCCACCTGATAGGTTGAGGTGAGGTGTTAGTGGTGGTTTAGGGGCCAGTTTCACATGTAGAGTGAGACGACGAACAGCACAGTACAGTACACCTTGGTGAAGATTTGACGTCATTTGGACTGAGGAAAGTCACACAAAGATGAAATTTCAACTATGTTCTTTCACCCTAGCTTGATGGACTCTATAAGAGGCTACTATCAAGCTAGGGTGAGAGAACATAGTACAAAATTTCTTCTTTTTGAGACTTTCCTCACTCCAAATGACGTCAAATCTTCACCAAGGTGTACTGTGCTGTTTGTATGTCTTTTTCTACATGCGAAACTGGCTCCTAAACCACTACTAACCCCTCACCTCGACTTATCAGGTGGCCCTCCTATAGAGATATAAATAGGTATACACATTAAGGCCCTCCCCAGAGGCTCTTTCTCTCTCTCGCTCTATCTGAATACCACTCCACTCCACTCCTTATCCCCTATCCCTCTCATTCCCCAAGCCCATAAATGGCCAAAATGCAATTCCAAAAATGTATCACAAATTGCATTATGGCCATTTTGGACATATCGCACAGCTTAACACCAGGGAAAAAGCTGTAGTTATTTCTGGCGATAAAACTGTGCAATAGCATGCGTTATGCTATCACACAGCGCGATATGGCCCCTAATTTAACTAAAACCTGCCCAAACTCCTCCCCCGATCCCGCCCCCTCAAATTTGCATTTGCGCCATGCATTACTATATTTTTCGCATGCGTTAACGCCATGAAGCATTTTGATAAATGATCCTGTTAGCCGGATAAGTAGTGATATTCAAACTTAGCCAGCTAACTGTAGACCTGTTATTGAGCAGGTCTGTCTAAAGTTAGTTGGTTATCTTATCCAGCTAACTTTAAATTTATCTGGGTATTTTAAGCTTTATCCGACTAACTTACTTATCTGGCTATGTCTAAGTATTGACCTTGCTCAGTAGGTTTTTTCTCACTGGTTATTCCTCTATCTATGTAGCCCAGCATCTCTCTAGTTCTAGTCTCGCACCCCTATCATGTACAGTTGCTTTGGATTTCTTAACCCCCAACTGTATGACTCTGCACTTTTTGGCATTGAATCTTAACTGCCAAGCATTCAATTACAACTTAAGCTTTCCTAGATCACTTTTACAAAGAAACATGATGGTAGAAAATAGACCATTATGGCTTGTCTATTCTGTCTATCCACATCAACTACTCAGCTTTAGAATTCCTACCATTCCCTCAGAGATCCTCTGTGTTTCACCCATGTCGTCTTGATTTCAGATATTGTCCTTATCTCCACCACCTCTATGGTGAATCCACCACACTCTATAAAAAAAAAATATTTCCTTATATTACATTTGAGTCTACCTCCTTTCCTTTGAAAGAGGCCACCTCCTCTGCATGGAAACCTTGAAGGTATTTATTTATTTAAAAATCATTTATGTATCGCCTAACAGAATACATCTTCCTAAGTGATTTACAACATGGATTTGAACAATTTATACAAAAAAATTTAAAATAAATAAACTTAAAAATAATAAAGTAAAAAACATTCTTTCATCAAACAGGTTTTTAAAGGTTTTCCTAAATATAGCAAATTTCTCTCTTCTCTCACTTTAGATGGTAACTCATTCCAAAGTAAAGGAATCATTCCTGAAAAAATCTTGCTTTCAGGCGAGAATGTCAAAACACTTTAACCTCTCACACTTTCAGAAAATGACTTGACATAGATCTAAAACATCTATTGGGTTTTTACCAATTTAATAGATTTTTTTTTAACTGTGGTGACCCTACTCATTTTAGCTTTTAAAAACCAGGACCAAATTTTTAAATTTACATCTTGCACTCACTGGGAGCCAATGAAGATCTAATAATAATGGCTTAGCAGGAGTTGTCCTACTACTTCCAGTAACAACACGGGCCACTGTGTTCTGAATTATTTGTAATTTATGAGAGATTTTTACAGGCATACCCAAAAATATGGCATTACAATAATCAAGATCAGACAACACCAAAGCAAAAACAAGTGTTCTCAATACCGCAGTATCCAGGAAAGGTTTAATTTGCCTAAGCAATCTAATCCTGAAGTAACAGGTCCTAACCAAGCCCAAAACATGTCTCTCTATGCTCAAAGAGGAGTCAAGCTGGATCCCAAGAGATCTAACTTCTTCCTTAGGACAAATCTCCTCCCCCATTAACTTCAGAGGAAAATCTCATCTACTTTCACCCAAAACCAGAATCTCGGGTTTCTTAGCAATCAGAACCAACCTACTCTCATTTAACTATTCATTCAAAGCTTCCAAGCAAGATCCCAATTGCTTGTAACTTTCTTCTCAGTTTGAACCCAAGGGAACAATAATGTGAATATCGTATGTATATATGTATGTATGTATGTATGTATGCAAAACCTGCATCCTGAATAATCTCACCAACTCTGATCATAAAAATATTGAACAGAATTGGTGAGATAGATAAGAACATGCCATACTGGGTCAGACCAAGGGTCCATCAAGCCCAGTATCCTGTTTCCAACAGTGGCCAATCCAGGCCATAAGAACCTGGCAAGTACCCAAGATGAACACTGTGGTACTTCACAGCTCCCATTGGTAACAAGAGAAAAATTACCTTAAATTCACCAACTGCTTTCCCCAGATAGAACATCTTGTAACCATTTCAGAACTTCGTCCTCAATTTCCAAGGCCTTACAATGTTTCAGTAGTAATCGATAGTTAACCAAGTCAAAGGCACTAGAGAGATCTAACATTACCAGTATTGTACCCTCACCTCTATCAATCAATGGTAAAGCATCATCCATTAAGGAAACCAGTAACGTTTCTGTACTACAACGCCGCCTGAAACTGGCTTGAGCTAGATCCAAAAGATCAGCTGATTCAAAGAACTCGGAAACTTACTTAGTTACAGATTTTTCTATCACCTTAGCTACAAAAGTAAGATTTGATATAAATCTATAACTACTGCTTAATCTAGGATCTAGACTTTAATTTTTTAGTAAAGGAGAAACAATCACAGTTTTACTTTGGGTAGGCACAGAACCAATTTCTGTAGACATACAAAGACTTTATCTGAACAACCTTTAAGTAACCAGGATGGACAAGCATCTAAAACAGGATTAGTTGACTTAATCTGACTAACCACTTGTTTTAACCTTTAAGAGTGAAAGAAACTCAAAACTATCCATCTTAACATCAAGATTTTCATTATGAACTAAATCTTCATCACCCTCTCTATCATATTTCCACCTTTCCTCTAAGGTATGCCTGATTAGAACTTTAAGCATGTCACCATATGCTTTATAGCAAAGACCACTGACCGTTTTAGTAGCCACCTTTTGGACAGACTTCAACCAGTTTATATCATTTTGAAGGTACGGTCTCCAGAACTGTGCACAGTATTCCAAGTGAGGTCTCACCAAGGACTTATATGGGGCAATATCTCCACCTTTTTTCTGTTGATCATTCCTCTCCCTGTGCACCTAATTATCTTTCTGGCTTATGCCATTGCCTTATCCACCTGTTTGGCCACCTTATGATCATCAGATATGATCACCCCCAGATCCCACTTTTCTTTTGTGCTTGGAAGAATTTCACTTCCTATATTATATACTGTACCTCTCCCTTGGGTTTTTGTATTCTAAATGCATAACTCTGCATTTTTTTAGCATTAATTTTTAGCTGCCAGTGGTTCCCAAATTTGTCCTGGAGGACCCCCAGCCAGTCAGGCTTTCAGGATGCCCAGAATGAATATGCATAAGATAAATTTGCATGCACTCCCAATGCATGCAAACTTTCTTGTGCATATTCATTGGGGGTCCCCAGGACAGGTTTGGGAAGCTCTGCTCTAGACTATTCATTTGAGTTTTGCTAGATCCCTTCTCATTTTTCACACCTTCCTGATTGTCTATCCTGTTGCAAATTCTGGCATCATGGGCAAAAAAACAAACTTATCCTGATAACCATTCTGCCATATTGTTCACAAAATTGTTGAAAAAAACATTCCAAGGACCGAGACCTGTGGCATTTCACTATTAACATCCTTCTCCTTAGAGTGAATTTCAGCTAGAGTGGAATTTAGCTAGATTTTAGCCAACTATTACTTTGGGTGGCTCACGAGAAGTCCCTGTGAGCTGCTGCACTCACCCCAGACTATACTGCTGCCAAAGGTAGGCGTTAATTTCGGCCGGCACCGGGGAAGTGTACAGAAAAGCAGAAAAAACTGCTTTTCTGTACACCCTCTGACTTAATATCATAGCGATATTAAGTCGGAGGCCCCCAAAATAAAAAGAAATTAAAAATCTGCCTGCGGGTTGGAAGACGGACGCTCAATTATGCCGGCGTCTCTTGTCTGAACCCGTGGCTGTCAGCGGGTTTGAGAACCGAAGCCGGTAAAATTGAGTGTCTGCTGTCAAACCCACTGACAGCCGCTGCTTCTGTCAAAAAGGAGGCACTAGGGTTGCACTAGTGTCCCTAGCGCCTCCTTTTACTGAGGGCCCTCATTTGCATTTCTTGTTTTTCTGAATCGCGCGCCCAGGAGAGCGGGTGCTTGCCCGCTCTCCCGCGGGTTTTTCTGTACCGGCCTGTAAGTAAATAGTTACAATTTTATATCTCAAAATATATGAAAAACATTGTAAACCCCAAACTAGTGTGTGGAGCACCTGCTTGTAATTAATTATTCAGGGTTTTCTGTCACTGTGGATCCATTCATCATCTATATTGAGCCTTGAATCGAGCTCACACCCACTCCACCTATGTAACTGAAACAGGGAGTGTCTACACTGACATAGTAACTAATCTGTAGTACAGAGAAATATGTGTCCTGTCAAATTCTCTCTTTTATTCCTTAGCATTAGTAAATATATTTATATAACCTCCCTCATATTAAAAGCATTTCCTGTGCACTATGTTCGGTCCAACTTCATTGAACTCTTCAGCAGTGACCCACATTTGTTGGAAGGCTGAAAGGGAAGAAAGAATGGAGCCCCCCATCCAGGTGGATATTTTTCTCTCGGGGGGAGCAAAGACTTTCAGTGATGTGCATGCAGGAAGCATCTTCTTCATTTCTTTGGCAAGCCGCTCAGACATGCCAGGGAAGAGGCTGGACCCCCCAGATAGGACTATGTTGCAGTAGAACATAGCTCTGAGGTCAATATCACACTTCATGATAGTGTTGGAGCAGAGTTTGTCAATGCCTGGTGCTTCTATGCCGATACAGGAGGGGGCAAATAGAATCTCTGGGCAACGGAACCTCTGGTTTTGCACTTTCACCAGGCTCCCATCCGGAAGTTTGTACTCTTTCTCTACCTCACTAGGCATCTTGGCTATCTCTGTTTCAATGTCTATAGCCACATAGCAAATCTTCTCCTTGATGTCCCTGACAATTTCCTTCTCAGCTGTGCTTACAAAGGAGACCCCGCTTTCGGTCAGGATACGCATGAGGTAGTCCGTGAGATCTGCGCCTGCCAGGTCCAGTCGCAGAACAGCATGGGGTAGGCAGTAGCCCTCAAAGACAGGCACAGTATGGGATACACCGTCACCAGAGTCCATCACACAGCCGGTGATACGTCCAGAGGCGTACAAAGCCAATACAGCTTGGATGGCCACATACATAGCAGGCACCTTGAAGTTCTCAAAGAGCAGCTGAGTCATTTTTTCTCTATTAGAAAGAGGGTTCAAGGGCACCTCTGTCACCAGTATTGGCCTCTCCGAAGATCTCATCCTCAGGTCATTTTCGTATACATGCTTCCAGATCAGTTCCATGTCTTCCCAGGATGTCACTATCCCATGCTCCACAGGGTACTTAATGGACAGGATTCCTCTTTTGGCCTGGGCTTCATCTCCAATGTAGAAATCCTTCTGAGTGACTCCTATCATGACACATTTGGTTTTTGGACGGCCTATGATGTTGGAGTATGTGAATCGAGGTTTCATGTCCCCTGAGAGTCCCACCTTTATCAGACCTGAACCATTGTCTAAAACCACAGCAGGCTGAAGTTTTCCTACATTGCGCATTATCAGTGGACATCTTACTTCACAGTTCATGCTGCATCTACTACTCCTACCTTTTTCTTAGCCACATGGACACTGATGAGATCTGTGACACTCCCTCTTTGCTGCTGGCTAGGGTTGGACAGTGATATAGTGACAGTGAAGTCTTGGTTGAGACTCTGAGGTCACAATGTGTCTGCATCATTGAAACCTTCCCATAGACAGGCCTTCCTGGTACTTTCTCCTACACACAGACACAGATCCAGATACACTTTGCTACTGAAACTGAAGGAAACTTGGTATAAATGTTGTTTTTTTATTGCTATTTCTTTGAGAAAAATTCCACAGGAAATGTCTGACTTTTGATTAGTTACTTCATCCCCTTGTTCAGTTATTTAGAAATTCAGCACAGTTATTCCTGGGTACTTTTCCTTCAGGCTAGTGGCCTTGGAACTGTAATTCTGCAGCTTTTTGACATTTGCTTGACTACTACATATTGTTTGAAAAACATATGTGATGAAACATTCCTTAGGTTAGTTTTCTAGCATACACTATAGCAAGCAGTAGAAACTCACTTTAACACTAATTCTCTGGCTTTTGATTGGCTGCTGTACTTTTGCCTGTTTGTTATGTGTAAATTGATTTTCCAGCAGTGACCAACTTGATATAAGTAGCCCTGGTTGCTGACTCTGTCTAGGTCACATAATCTTGAGTTTAAAAAAGCAATCCTGTTATGAGTTTAAGCCAAAAAAGGAAGGTACAATTATTGGGGCCATGCAAGAATAATGATGCCATTCCATACTTTACCAACCTGTGGGAGAGAGTGTAAACTCTCTCCCACAGGTAGGGAATACTACAAATTCCCTACCTGTGGAATTCCCACAGGTAGGGAATACTACAAAGAGTCTCTCCAAATTCCAAAGGCCAAAACCTTCCAACATAAATCCTTCAGTCTCAGAGCCTTCTCTTCAGCAGGTCCAGCTCTCTGGAACTCTATCCCACCAGACTTAAGACAGGAGCCATGCTCTCTAACATTTAGGAAAAGACTAAAAACTTGGCTTTTCAAAAAAGCATTTCCAAGCCCTGAATAAAACCTTCACGCAACAGCACAACTGGATCTAAATTCTGTGTTATATTTATTCATATTCTGTGTCATACTTAGCCTTCTAGATACATATGTTCCATCTCACAGTGATATACCGCCACATTTATTCGCATAGTCTTATTTACTCATCTTGTTACTCTTTTACATTAATTGGCTGAAATGTAAATATTGCTCTGTTCCTTTATCTCCCCTCTTCCAGTTCTAAGTTAATTTTCCCTGTTTTTTGTAACTTTCTCACATCCTTTTCTGATTCCCTGTATTTAAAGTTCAAGGTTTTTATTGAGAATATTGTTTATTACGCTACGTTATGCCTTTCACACTTTGTTAATTGTAAACCGGGTTGATGTGATGCCTGTCATGAAACTCGGTATAACAAAAACAATAAATAAATAAATAAATAAACTGGGAAAGAGGACTCAATTCTGAGTCCCTCCCACACTTTGAGTCACAGCGATGCAAAGAGACTTCTAGGTTTACTGGATAGAATCTGAGGACCTCTCTGCTTTTCCCAGGGATTTACATGAAGAGGGATTCCTATTTAACCACCGTAATCCCACTCTCTACCATGTTTACTTGTATGATGGGAATACCCAGATGGTCAGTGTGGCCCTCTGAGATTGAGAGGATAAAATGCTATTTCATTCCAGGTAGGTTGGAGAGTTGGGCATTGAATGTCCATTTTGGACATCCATTCTAGCTGTCATTACTGCCTAGGCCCCAGACCATGATGTCTCAGGCTGTGGTCCTGGATGAATTTATCCCCTCCCAGACGAATGGTTTGCTATCCTCTCGAAAGATGGACTCAGGCACTTCCAGGTTAAAGCACCTTAAGCCTTAACCCACATCCTTTCCTATTATGTTACAATACTTCCTGCCTTTATTTTTTCCAGCTATTTTTAGCTTCCAAGTTTCTACACCTTGTTAAATGTAACTTTACCTTATTCTCCTCTATTGTTAATCACTTTATTTATTGCTTCAGTTATCCTTGTTCTATGTAAACCGATCCGATATGGTTATCATTATGAAGGTCGGTATAAAAAAGTGTTAAATAAAATAAATATCAGGAGTCAGAGATATCAAAAATCTATCTTCTTCCTATATTAAAAAATGGGAATGATTTGAGAACAGGAGTTCCTAATTTAAATTTGGAAACCGATCTTACAGCATATTTAGAAGCCCCTACTGAAGAGCAGTTAGAACAAAGGGGAACTTTATTGGTATCTTTTGTTCATCCTGTAGAAAGGGATTTAGTTTTAAGGCTATTTTTGAAAAATCGTAGTAAATTGTATTACGGTCAAAAACTCTGGATTTATCCAGATATTGTGAAGGATCCACAGATTCGTAGGAAAATCTTTGTAGGGTTAGCTCAGGAGGCTAGACAGGAGCCCAGGTAAATATTAGGTATCCCTGTAAGTGTTTAATGCAACATAAAGAGAAGAATTACATTTTTTTATGATCCTATACAGATGAAAAACTATGTGGATAAATGTAAAGAAGAAACCAGCTCAACCTGAAAACTATATCAGGAGATAAAAATAAAGGCTGATGTTATCCTCCTATTTTCTTTACTGATTGCTTCAAATTGTTGTTCCATTTTCTTTATCCAGAGATCCTTTTGTTTGTTTCTTTATAACTAAAGAAGTGGATAAATAAGTTTACTGATTTATGCTTAATTGTTAAACTTGTCACTTTGTAAAATTGTTAAAATTGATAAAAAAAAAGAAATTAGCAAACCCGAGAGAGCGCTGGAGGGCCCTGATCCCCACCGGACTTGGCCAGTCCTTAATAGCTGAGACCTTCTTCGGGTCCATATGGAATCCAGTGGTGGATGCTATGTATCCCAGGAATGGAATAGACTCTTGCTCAAAGAGGTAGTGTTCTCTGAGGCGTTGTAGTCCGTTCCGCACTTTCTTGCAATGAGTGGAGAAATCCTTGGAATACACCAGCACATCGTCCAAGTAGACAATTACAGAGGAGTGAAGCATATCCTGAAAGACCTCATTTTGGAAGACCGCCAGAGCATTGCACAGTCCGAAGGGCATTACTAAATATTCATAATGCCCGTCGCGGGTATTGAAACCGGTCTTCCGTTCGTCACCTGGTTTTATTTGTACTAAATTATGCCCCTCGAAGGTCGAGCTTCATAAAAATCTTGGCCCCTTGCAGGCGGTCCAGGAGCTCGGGGATGAGCGGAAGAGGATACCTGTCCCAGTGGGTGATGGTGTTGAGACCACGGTAATCTATACATGGCCACAAAGAAAAATCCGGCTCCTGCCGGAGAGGTCGGGGGTCAAATGACTCCTCTCTTCAGATTGTCCTGAATGTGTCATGGCTTGAGTCTCAGGCAATGACAAGGGGTAAACTCGACCCTGGAGAGGAGTAGAGTCGGGTAGTAAATCAATAGCACAGTCAAAAGGCCAGTGCTCTGGGAGGGTCTCGTCCTTCTCTTTAGAAAATACATCAGCGAAGTCCGTGTAGTGAGCTGGGAGAGCCAAAGAGGTGGTTGCCAGAGGTATCCAGGCTCAAGGTAGTTCTGGTGAGCAGGAGGAGAAGCAGGCCGGACTCCAAGCAGTAATTTGGAGAGTCTCCCAGTCTCTGCATAGGGAGTGCTTTTTCAGCCAGGGTAGCCCCAACACTACAGGGTGGATTGCTTTTTCCAGAATGAAGAAGGAGATCTCCTCATGGAGAATCCCGGTGCGGAGGGACACTGGAGCGGTAATGGCAGAAACCCGGCCAGGAAGAGGGGTGCCGAGAATGGAGGATATTTGCAGTGGTGGAGTTCATGACAGCACTGGAAGCTGTAGTTGTTCCACCACATCCACCAAAATGAAATTCCCTTTGGCTCCCGAGACGATGAAAGCCAAAGTAGGGAACGATCCTCCCCATGCACTGGGGAGCAGGATTCACATAGCCTAGGGTCAGCTTCCCTGTAACGCCTAGGCTTGGGAGTTTTCTGGATGCTCCTTGCACTGAGCCAGCAAGTGACCCTTGCCACCGCAGTAAAGGCATAGGCCCAGAGAGCAACGTGTCTGCCTTTCTTCAGGAGTAAGAGGACTGCGGCCCAGCTGTATGGGTTCTTCTCCATGCGACAAGTTGTGCTCGGCAGGAGGAGGAGCCAGAGGTCGAGAGACAGAAGGAGCCAGTGGAACTGGTCTACGTCTGGGTTTCAATTCTCGGGCTCGCTGCTGTAGACTGCGGTCAATCTGCCCAGTCAAGTCAATCAACGCCTCTAGATCATCAGGAAGTTCCCAGGCAGCGAGTTCGTCCTTGATCCTTGAAGCCAAACCTTCAAGGAAAATACTTCGCAGGCTGTCCTCCCGCCAGCCCAGTTCTGAGGCCAATGTGTGGAATTCGACTGCATAGTCTTCCAAGGGCCCTGGCGTTGATGGAGGAGCTCAGTGGCAGCTATGGACTGTCAGGCTGGCTTGTTGAAGACCTGCTTGAATGTGTGGTCAAACCGCTGAAGATCCCAGAGCAAGGAATCGCCTCGCATCCACAGAGGAGAGGCCCAAGACAGGGCCCTGTCATCCAATAAGAATAGGATGTAAGTCATCTTGATTTGGTCACATAGAAACTGCGCAGGCTGAAGAGAGAAGCACAAAAAGCAGTGGTTAATAAAACCCCGGTACTGCTTAGGATCCCCAGCGTAGTGGGGTGGTGCTGGCAGATGCAGAGAGGTAGAGGGCACCGGTGCCAGAATAGGAGGCGGAGCTGCAGCCTGGGGAGCGGAGTCCACATGGTTAGCCAGTTGTTTAACTGTGGCTGCCAAGAGATCCAAGCAATGTTGCTGCTATTGCAAGTATTGAACCATACCCGGAATGGCCTGGTGGCTGGAGAGGTCCACCGGGTCCATGGCTTTGGAAAACTGTTGGAAATGTGGACCTCGGAGCGGGGACCAGGAGATCTGACAGGAGCTTCACCTATACCAGCCCACGTTCCCCGCAGGTTGAGCCCTTGGGTGCCAGGGCCAGCAGGACTTAGGTGAAGATCTCCTGGTGGGGGGAAGTCCAGTAGGTGGTCCAAGTCAAGACTGGCGGAGGTCCAGAGGAACGAAGACAGTCCAGAAGTCGAACCGGGTAGCAGCGATGCAACATGATAAATCAGGCCAGAAGTCGGGTCAGGCAAAAGACGAGCGGAAGCCAGAGAACACGGCAGAAGACAGGAGAATCCAGATACCAGGCCAAAGTCAGAACAGAGTAGACAACCGAAGGGAGGAGCAGGAGAAGGAGCGGAACCACAGAAGCAGGAACTCAGGAACGGGTACTGGAACAACCAGGAACAAGCACCTAGCTACTCAGGATGAGCTGACCTGTTGCCAAGGCAAGGAAAGGGTGTCTGGTGTGGCCTTAAATAGGCCCTATCTGATGTCCATTTTGGGGCTGGGCCTAGGTTTCCTGCCGCGGCCCCTTTAAGCGTCAGGCTCAGGCGCATGCGTGCCTAAGGGGGCGGAGTCCCCGAAGAGATCGGTGGCGTCCTGTAATGGAGCGGGGAAGGCAGCAGCTGACCCCGGTGTCTCCCAGTAAGGGAAGGGGGTTCCCAACAGCAGCATGGATTTACCAGAGATAAATCTTGTCAAATGAATCTGATCAATTTCTTTATGTACCAGAGAGTTGGATCAAGGGAGAGCGCTAGATGTAGTACACTTGGATTTCAGTAAGGCCTTCGACACGGTTCTGCACAGGAGACTTTTAAATAAATTGATCATCCTGGGTATGAAATGTAGAGTTGATTAGAAACTGGCTGAGTGAGAGGTGACGAAGGGTAGTGGTAAATGGCGTTTTCTCTGAGGAGGGGCTGTTACTAGCAGCGTGCCTTAGAACTGGTTTCTTTTATCATTTTTGTGAGAAACATAGCAGAAGGATTACTGGGAAAGGTTTGCCAATGATACCAAAATTTACAACAGGGTTAGTCAGTCAGGAAAGTGTTGTAAACATGAGGAGGGGGGATCTAGTGAAGCAGCTAAGATTTAATTCCAACAAACGCAGAGCAATGCATTTGGGCTGCAAAAACCCAAAGGAGAGGTGCAGTATTGGAGGTGAAATTCTTCTAAGTTCAAAAGAGGATTGAGATCTGGAGTGATTGTATCTGATGGTGGCCAAAACAGGTGGATATCGCAATGGTAAAAGCTAGAAGGTTACACTGGGGGAGGAATGGTCAGCAGATATTGCCCCTGTATGGGTCTGCGGTGAGATCTCATTTAGGATACTTTGTACAATTCTGGATACTGCACCTTCAAAAGGATATAAATCAGTTGGAGTCTGGCCAGAGGCTGGCTACTAAAACATAAGGGACTGGACTCAAATATCTAAACCCTGGAGGAAAGACAAGATAGGCAAGATATGGTAGATGTTTAAATATCTCGAAGGTTTCCATGCACAGGCGGGTGGCCTCTTTCAATGGAAAGGAGGCTGTAGAGCAAGGTGTCATGGGAAGAGAGTAAATAGGGATAATCTTAAGAAATATTTCTTTACAAAGAGGGTAGTAGATGCATGAAAAGACCTCCCTGCGGAGGTGGTGCAGGCAAAAGTGTTTCTCAATTCAAGGATGCATGGGATAAACACAAGGGATGGGAATTGATAAAATTAGATGCATGGGCGGAGCAGATGGTCTTTTTCTGCCATCATGTTTCTGTTTCTTTAGTGTTTAGCCATTATTGTTGTAAGGAAATGTTATTTCATTTTTAGTTTTTATTTTAATCAGATTCCTTTGTGTAACTGTTTACTTGATTATTCTAAGGATGGGTACGTGCTGTATTGACTTTGAATTATGAATGTTTTATCTATAAATCGCCGTGACCATTGGAACAGCAGTCAATAAATATTGTATAAATAAATTAACCCAGCACCAAATGATAACATTACCTGGCTTCAGCGGGAAAGCTGAAGTCTTCCTGTCCCGGGAGGAGCCTGGTCCCCTGCACCATCTGCTCGACCACGTTTGAAAGAACCCCCAGGAACCAGGGAGAGGCATTGAACCCAGTGCCAAGGAAGATTACATTTAAATGAATGTTGGGAGCAGCAGCTGGCGGTGTGAGGTCTCATTCATGTCACAGATCATGGGGAGGCGCCAGGGGAGATGAATACTTTTCAAGCAAAATTCTTCCTGCACCAAGGGCAGGTGCAACTGACGACCAGGACTCAGAAGCTGCGACACTTTTCAAATAAGCACATGCATGCTTTCACTCTGAGAAGTGCTGCAAAGCCCACGGGTAAAAGCTACACTGGCTCTGAGCTGCTGGGCAGTTTGTAAGACAGCCTCGACATCCCCTCTCAGAGTGAGTCTGTGCCAGCTCCTCTGCAGCTCTTACTTCTCTGGAGGGGAAGGGATGCCAGGAAAAGTGACATCAGAGATCAGAAGGGGCTGCTCCAAACTTACACAAACAAGCCACTTCCTGAGCAGAGACTTTCTAACACAGGAACAGGCTGAGCTTACCAAAAGCACGAGACTCCCATCCCGAGCCAGCTGTGCAACAGCAACTGGAAGAGAATCCAAGAAATACATTTTCACTTGGAAGAACTTGAGGATTGAGGTACGTACAAAACAGAGGAAATTCCGCATCACCAGGACAGTAGGAAACTGACAATAAGAAAAAGGAAGGGAAGGAACAGGGAAAGGAAAAAAATGGAGGAGGAGGAAGAAGAGAGAAGTGAGAGCACAGGAGAGAGAGAGAGACAGCACATATGCAGCAAACCTACCATACCATAACAGCACTGACTCACAAGAGCCCAACAGAAACAATGCTGCCTAGGAAAGGGCAGCCCTGCAAATAATATAAACCAAACAACCTGGACTGTTAGTCACTCCCTGCATAGAAATCGCACACTAGCAGAATACCCTACTACATGCACACACACAAAATATAGAGAGATTTTCACTAAATACATAATAAGTGACCATAAATTAAAAATAAACATTTGCAGACAAAATCTGAACTGGAAACCCTGAAGAAGCATGCAGTACAGTACTAGAGAAATAAAAACAAAAATGCATTTCCTCCTCTTAAGCAAACCAGAAATACATTAGGGCAAAGAGATACACATTCCCCAAAGCTGATTGGAAAAAAAAAAAAGATTTCCCACTAAAGATGATCAGGAAAACTTCACATACTCCTGGGGAAAAGAGGAAAAGCAGCAGCTATAGCCAAAAAAAAATGTACATCCTGCTACCAGGATTTAAAATGATCAGAGACGATGTATGATAGAGCCTTTCTAATTTATTGAGCAATAAACTTTCAAGGAGCAGAGTCCACGTCATCAGATGCTACAGCTGCCCCTCTGAAGATTTTCAGAGACAATTCAGATCAGCAGAATCTTGGCACTGTCCTTTTATTGTCCTTTCTGTATTTGTAATATTATTATTACATTTATTTTTCTTCTTTTACCACTTTGAAAATTATTCAAAATAATGCGTACAAACTTGCCCACAAAAGTTATACCTGCTCTTTGCTGGAAGTAACTTGAGCATGTTAATTTACCTGCATAATTTTGAAAATCAAACGTATACACATAAATCTCAACCCTGTCCCTCCCCCTGGATAAAAGTATAATCTAAATCAAGTTACACACATACTTTTGCGTACTCAGACCATGGACATTTTTAAAGCAAGTCATTTACGTACATAAACCCGTGTTTTATGGGCCAGATTTTTAAAAGGATTTACATGTATAAAAGGGTTTCTGAAAATTGCCTAGGTGTTTGTGCATGTAAAATTATGCACATAACTTGCACTCTTATTTTTACACCCCAAAAAATAAGGGGGTATATGTTAGGGCAGGGAAATAATTGACATGTGTACTTTTGATGTTCAGAAGTACGCTGCAGAGCAGGTGTAAATGTAAGTCTGAAGTTTGCAAGTACTTTTTAGATATTGACTTTAGTTCTATGCACACATTTATAAAATTACCCACTTTATGCATAAATTACCTTGAAAATTACCCCTTTATGTATTATATTGGCACCTCATGTACAGACTGATATGCCAGTAACGTTTCCTGAATCTGAGAGACAGACAAAGAGAGACAAAACAGCAAGCAAGAGAGAAAGAAGAGGAAGAAATAAAAAAGGAACAGAGCTTGAGTCCTGGTAATAAAATGTTTGCATGTCAATAGAGATTTACTATTTTTGCTACAAAGTGGAGACTCTAGTCGGCAAGTAAACTGCATATTGCCTTTTTCAAGCACGAGTCATACGGTGTCTAACATTATTAGGAATCGCTGGTCTGTGGGGAGATGCTGCCGTCTCGCACTGCGCCCCTTGGCTCTACCTTTACAGGGGCCGCGGCCCCGGATGATGACGTCACTGGGATCCAGTACTTAAGGCCGGGCTGAGGCAGTGCTTCCTTGCCTTGGCAACAGGTCTCCATGCTAGTCGTGTGCTTAGTTCCTTGTTCTTGCGTTTCCTTCATGTTCCTGGTTCCTGACTTGTTCCTGCTTCATCTGTGTTCCTGTTTCTGATCCTGGTATCTATTCCTGCTCCGTGTCTACCCTGCTTGTCTGCTACCGATTGACTCCTGGCTTTGACCTCTGCTTCGTCTGACCACGCTACTGATTGAC
Organism: Rhinatrema bivittatum; assembly: GCF_901001135.1. Taxonomy (NCBI): domain Eukaryota; kingdom Metazoa; phylum Chordata; class Amphibia; order Gymnophiona; family Rhinatrematidae; genus Rhinatrema; species Rhinatrema bivittatum. The sequence continues at coordinate 672,392 of NC_042627.1, forward strand.
TCCTGGCTTTGACCTCTGCTTCGTCTGACCACGCTACTGATTGACTCCTGGCTTTGACCTCTGCTTCGTCTGACCACGCTACTGAATGACTCCTGGCTTTGACCTCTGCTTCGTCTGACCACGCTACTGATTGACTCCTGGCTTTGACCTCTGCTTCGTCTGACCACGCTACTGATTGACTCCTGGCTTTGACCTCTGCTTCGTCCGACCTCGCTACTTATTGACTCCTGGCTTTGACCTCTGCTTCGTCCGACCTCGCTACTGATTGACTCCTGGCTTTGACCTCTGCTTCGTCTGACTACATTCCTGCCCATCTCTTGGTTTGACCTTTGCCTTGCCTGATCATTCTCCAGCCAATTCCTGGTTTGATCTGCGCTTGTCTTGCCAGTCTTCCTTGCCTGTCGCCTGCCCTGACTTCAGCCTGCTCTACGACACTCCTGTTGAACTCACTCTGGACTTGGCCTTTCAGTCTTCAGCCTGTTCTTACTCGGGCGCCTTCTGTCTGCCTCCTGTTCTCATTGGTGCCCGGGTCTCCGGGACTCTGCTTCATCCAGATCAGTCTACTACCGCTGCTGGTCCCTGGCTGACTTCCTCTTCGTCCCTAAGAAGACCTCAGACGGAGGCCCACCCAAGTGCTCAACCTGCGGGGAACGAGGGCTGGTATTGTCGAAGCTCCAGCCGGCCTCCGTCAATCAGCCGGCTCCGCCTGCCAACGGTGGGGACTCGTAGGGCTTGCCCTGTGGGTAGCGCCAACCCCACCTCGGCGCAAGGGTCCACCTCCTGCGCAAAATTCTGCCAAGGCCATGGACTCCATGGAAAGGTCCACCCTCCAGGCCATCCCTGGACTGGTTTCCAAGGTGAAAGAGCATGAACCCGGAAAGAGGTTCAGGTAGTTATCCAATGCTTGCTAGAATAGGGCAACCAGATGAACTCAGCAGGGATTTGTGCATGTTTGGAAAAATATAGAAAGTGGGAATAACGGGACGTTTTTCTATTAGAAAATCTGCTTCCTTTGGTGTTAAAAACTGATTGGCTAGATGACACTAAAAAAGATGGAACTAAAGTCCTAATTTCATTTTGCAAATGTGAAGTGGGATGCAAAGGGAGTTCTTGATAGAAACTAGGGTCCATACGTTTTTTTATTCAACTAATAAAAGGCACTGCGATGGGAACCACAATCGCATGCCTATCTATATGTTTCGGCTAGCAATCTTTCATACATTCAGTTGTTCCTCTGTGCAGGTATGTGCTCTGGTTGTGTGGGTTCCGGTGGGTTTTTTTGACTAGCTGAATTTGCTATTGAGATACATTTTTTATTTTCTATTAGTTTCTTGTCCCTCCCGATGCGGCATCATAGTGAAACATGGACTTGTTGAGGGACTCATGACTTTGTGAATGTGTGTATTATACATGGACTGCTTCACTTTTAATAAAAAGATCATCACAATTCTCAATGTGTGGATTAAAATATACTTGGCTAACTGTCAAATAGATGCCATAGAAGAATGCGTTGATGAAAAGGATAATTGAGCAAACACATTGCCTCAACAGTTCCCACATAAAGATTAGCAACATTGGGGGCCATAGTGGCCCCCATGGCTGTCCCTTTGATCTGCTTAAAAAACTGTCCATTGACTGTAAAATGCTCTTTAATGCTAATTCATCTAATTTACAAATAAAGGAAGAAGGAACCTGTATCGTTTTGCTTTCCAAAAATTGCTTCTTCAGTGTCCCTTATTGTGCCCTCTTGGGGGATGATATATAAAAATGACTAAAATCGGATTATCAAAAGAACTTGAATGCTATTCAAGAACTGTAATTATATCAGAGGAGTCCTGAATATAGTATGTGCCATGACATCTGACTGTTCCCCAGTGCTCTCTAAAATCCTATCTAGGTGATGCTACCTTTGCACCCGGAAAACAAGTTACTAAGTGATCCTCACGCTGATCAGCCACCCAGCTATTTCCATTTCTAATGAAAAAATCACCAACTACCATGGCAGTCCTGACCCTTTCCTTCTGGGCACACACCTCGGAGAGATGTTCTTATTGTGAGATGAACATCTCCAGCATAGGTCTAGAGCTCTTAGAAGCATTATTTGATACTTATCAAGTTTCTCTACCCATCAGTCATCCGCCTGAATTGATTCCTTCTTTTTCCATCTTTCTTTAGATCCGGATGTCTTCAACAGCAGGAGACCATAGTGGCATTGTGGTTATCACTCAGGTCCTTCCACAGCCTAAACTGCTGGCACATGAACAGGCAGATGAAAGAGCCAAGACTGCTACCGCTATCCCTCGGCCCCTGGAGAAGTTTTTCAGAGGGGAGCCTAAGGCACTAGGGGTAAGGAAATACTTTTATAGCTATAAGCAAAAACGAATGAAAGTTAAAAGGATGTATCTGAGGAGGTGGCAGCTGTTCTCACTCTGCTGGGAATAGAGTGCGGAGATCATTCTAATAACAGGAGAAAGGTACTGTAGCTTTTGATTACTATTAAACAACCATTGACTATAACTGTGCTTTTAAAGCTTGGCCAGAAGAGGCAATGCTTCCTCAGTTTTATTTTTCATTTATTTTATTTCCAAGTTCTGATCGGAGCAGGGTATACCTGTGATGCCCTTGGAGCAGCCTGGGATTAGGGTAGGCTGGCGAACAGACCAGGCTGGACTCTGACTGCTTTTCATGGTTTATTTTCAGATTTATATCACAGAACAGAAGAAAAATGGCTGCTTAGCTCAGCAGACTGACAAGCAAAAGAAAAGCTTCCAAAACAGTCACAGCACTTCATTACAGCTTCCTTTTTCTTCCTGGGGCCTCCTTCTCTCTCTCTGGGCCTCACCTCTTATCCCCTAGCTCAGGGAAACGCCCCACCCAAGGATCCCCTTCCTGTCTGTCTTAAGGTGGACCAGGCCAGATAGCAGGAGCCGGTCCCTTAAGGCAGTCTGAGGCTTTCTGTCATGTACTCTGTCACAATAACATTAAAATATAATAAAATCACATTTAAAAATACAACACAATTTACAGTTGCTTGTAAATAAGAAAGTTGCTTGTTACTGATGTGAATGTCACCCAGTCTCTCATGAGTCAGGATACTCACCTTGTTTTAAACAATTCTGAATAACCTGCACCTCTTCCCTCTCCTCTGAGTCTTCTGTCTAGCAACCAGTTTAGTTATTCATATTAACTCCATCCGTTCTTCCTATTGAATGGTATTAGTTTGTATTTAAGATAAACACATAATAGGTTGGCCACACGAAGACTTCTATCACCCATTTACCATTCACAAGTTGTTCTACATCATTCTGTGTTATTGCACAAGTGATTGGAAGGTACATTGCTCTCAGAAGTGTTTGTCATCAGATCCAGATTGACACTGCATGTAATGTTAAGGCCCGTTTCCTTCCTGAAAAATTGTATTTTGAGTAAGCAACTAATTGTGCATTTGTGATTTGGGGAGGGCAATTATCAGCCCTCTCGCTAAGCTTGCAGGCTCATGGGAGCATATGGAACCTCTCAGAAGCTAATTTTCAAAAGCTGTTTATCCATGTAAACAGCTACTTAAATGGGTAAAAGCGCTATTTGAAAATTGCCCAGCCTGTATCTGAGTAAAACTATACATGTACAGTGTAAGTACTTTTATCTTCACTGAGCAGAGGAGTTCTTGGAGGGAGGGTTTATTTATTTAAACAAGTGTAGAATCTGCAGCCTCCAACAACTTGTCCGGCATGGATTACATTATAAACATCCATAATATTACAAGCACATAAAACATTATAAACATCCATAATATTACAAGCACATAAAACCAAGTTTGCTTACCGTAAACGATGTTTCCGTAGATAGATAGCAGTCTGTTTTTGACGTCTCCCGGGCCTGATTGACAGATCCCATAACAGCATGGCTAATTCAGCCCTGCTATCGATGGGAAAAACAAAACACGATAATACATCATTAGAAATATAAAATCCTCATCTATATCCACTCTTTCTACTGGTATCTTGAACATAATAAAAAGCCTTCAGTTCTATTCTAAAAATGACACGAAGCAGGTGGCACCTTTTAGACTAACCAATTTATTGAGGCATGAGCTTTTGAGGACAGAGTCTGACGTGGATTAGTCTATAAGGTGCTACACCAGAATAACACAAATATCCCTCTTAAATATATGAATTACATGCAAGGCCCTGGGTTCAGTCATGACACATCTGATGAAGTAGACTCTGTCCTCAAAGGTTCTTGCCTCAATAAATTGGTTAAGTCTAAAAGGTGCCACCTGCTTCGTGTCATTTAAATAAATAAACAAACAAATAATAAATTATACTAAATTTGAAAATACAATCTGTTTTAAAAACAGAAAAATGATAAGAGCTGGAGTTTCTGACAGCACTTAGAGAATAGCCACTGCCATTAGCAATGGTTACATGGAATAGACTTAGTTTTTGGGTACTTGCCAGGTTCTTATGGCCTGGATTGGCCACTGTTGGAAACAGGATGCTGGGCTTGATGGACCCTTGGTCTGACCCAGTATGGCAGGTTCTTATGTTCTTATTCTATCAATTATATCCTAGCTACAGGGGAGCACTAGGAAGATTCTAATGCCCCATTTGATGACAGAGATAAGGATAATATTTTTTTGTTCTCCTTCTTGACAGGTAACTCAGATCCTGACCGGGATTATACAGATCCTCTTTGGGATCATTCTGACTGCAGGAGTAAATGAAAGAGGTTTTATCCTTCCAGCAATTATATTCACTGGGGTTCCTTTCTGGTGTGGGATTATGGTGAGTACATATGACTTTCTTTAGCAAATTAAAAGAATTAGAAAGCACTTACCTGAAGGAGATTAGGAAGATTTAGGGGAAAAGTCAGGCTGTTATTCCTTGGCTTGGTAGATCTAACTAATATTTTTTGGGAGTGCGGTGGTCGCTGAGGTTGTTATCCCATGGAATCTGAGCAGGAAAAGTTATGATATTGTTTGGGGTGTCGGGGTAAGATTTTATTCACTGGTGAAGGGGTAAGGAGTCAGGCTGTTTACATAGTAACATAGTTAATGATGGCAGATAAAGACCAAAATGGTTCATTTCCAAGTCCATCCAGCTCAGAATGATTCAAAAACGCCAACTGCGTCAGAAAATCGCTGTTCACGAGGAATATCAATAGTGAAGATATTTTCTGTGTCATGAGGAATATTGGCTTCGGAAGAAGTGAGACAAACTTGATGGCAGATTTGAAGTATATGGACAGCCTGGGAAAAAGTTGAATTACAGACGTTTTGTGTGGTTATTGTCCCCCCTGAGGAAGTAGACGGATGTGAAACAGGGGCCACTTGTTGGGGGTCAGACCACAGTGATAATATGCAAAGAACATTGTGAAGGACGGTTGCCCAGAAGGGAAAAGGCCAATACAAGGAAGTCAGCTGGATGAAGATAAATTGAGGATATACAACAGTGCAAGGCTCCATGTTTCGGCCAAAGCTCATTGATGATTATTTCTTGTGTAAGTTCTTACCACTGTTACTAACAGCCTCTCTGCTCTTGCTCACATATTGATCCTGTCTGGAATGAACAAACTCTTTATTGTACAAAAAGTTAAATCCATAGTGTTTTGTGTTTTTTTCGGGAGTTGGAATCAGAGGCCGATGGATGGACCAAGCACAGAAAATTTGTTTTGTATACTTTGGGCCTCATTTTCAAAGCACTTTACCGCGTGCGATAAATTCGCAAATCGCGTTAACAGCTGTTAACGCGATTCGCGAATGCAAATTAGTCATTTGGTATTCAGGGGGCGGAGTTGGGGCGGAGCATATGTAAAGCGGGAACCTGTGTATCGTGTGCGGCGAAACAGCCGCAGTGTTAGCGCGGCTGCTATCGCGGTTTTTAACTACAACTCCAACTTCGCGTTATGGACTGCGCTACGGGCCAGAAAAGGATTATCGCCATCCACGATAGTTCCAGAGAGAGAGAGAGAGAGAGAGAGAGACTTACTATAGAGTCTATGCCCTACATAGGTATTTGAATCCCTATGGGAGGCTACCTACTAACTCGGGGTGGGGATTAGGTATGAGCGTCGGGGGTTGGGGGCCACTTTCGCATTCCACATGAGACCTACGGACAGAACAGTGGTCTCTAGTGCAGATTTGCTGGCCGTCGGAGTGAGGACGCTCACTCCAAGAAGTGGTTTGGGCAACGTTCTCTCTACCTAGCTTGATGGACACTCTACCTGGGCAACAACATGCTAGGTGGAGAGAATGTTGGCCAAATCTCCTCTTGGAGTGAGCGTCCTCACTCCGGCCAGCAAATCTGCACTAGAGACCACTGTTCTGTCCGTAGGTCTCATGTGGAATGCGAAAGTGGCCCCCAACCCCCGACGCTCATACCTAATCCCCACCCCGAGTTAGTAGGTAGCCTCCCATAGGGGTTCAAATACCTATGTAGGGCATAGGCACTATAGTAAGTCTCTCTCTCTCTCTCTCTCTCTTTCTCTCTCTCTCTCTCTCTTTCTCTCTCTCTCCCCCTCTCTCTCTCTCTCTCTCTCTCCCCCCCCGAAATGGGCTGTCTGGGACTATCGTGGCCTGCGATGATTGAAGTCCAAAAACTGGCAATTATCGTGCACCGCGATAAAAGACTGAAAGAATCATCGTGCACTGGGAAAACATCGCGTGCGGCGCTAATGTTTTCGCAAATGGCGAAAACATCGCCGCACGCAATGTTTCCCACTGCACGAAAGAAGCTTCATTTGCATTGGGAACGCCCCCTAATGCGTTACCAATGCGATATTGGAAAATAAGGCCCTTTGTTAGTTTTCTTATTGAAGTAATAAAAAATCATAGTTTCCTTACCCATATCTGTCGTGTGCGTCAACGTACCTGGAATCCCTATGTCCTTAACATCCTTCCATGCACCTGGCGTGGGCAGTGCTGGTGTGCGTCCTCTCCCAGTGCTGGTGTATATCCCTTCACCCTCTCACAAACTGCCAGCATTTGTGTGCATCTCCTCACCCTATCACAAGCTGCCAGTGCTGGTGAATATCCCTTCACCCTCTCACAAACTGCCAGGGTGAGGACATGCACACAAATGCTGGCAGTTTGTGAGAGGGTGAAGGGATATTCACCAGCACTGGCAGCTTGTGATAGGGTGAGGAGATGCACACAAATGCTGGCAGTTTGTGAGAGGGTGAAGGGATATTCACCAGCACTGGCAGCTTGTGATAGGGTGAGGACATGCACACAAATGCTATCACAAGCTGCCAGTGCTGGTGAATATCCCTTCACCCTCTCACAAACTGCCAGCATTTGTGTGCATGTCCTCACCCTATCACAAGCTGCCAGTGCTGGTGAATATCCCTTCACCCTCTCACAAACTGCCAGCATTTGTGTGCATGTCCTCACCCTATCACAAGCTGCCAGTGCTGGTGAATATCCCTTCACCTTCTCACAAACTGCCAGCATTTGTGTGCATGTCCTCACCCTATCACAAGCTGCCAGTGCTGGTGAATATCCCTTCACCCTCTCACAAACTGCCAGCATTTGTGTGCATCTCCTCACCCTATCACAAGCTGCCAGTGCTGGTGAATATCCCTTCACCTTCTCACAAACTGCCAGCATTTGTGTGCATGTCCTCACCCTATCACAAGCTGCCAGTGCTGGTGAATATCCCTTCACCCTCTCACAAACTGCCAGCATTTGTGTGCATCTCCTCACCCTATCACAAGCTGCCAGTGCTGGTGAATATCCCTTCACCCTCTCACAAACTGCCAGCATTTGTGTGCATCTCCTCACCCTATCACAAGCTGCCAGTGCTGGTGAATATCCCTTCACCCTCTCACAAACTGCCAGCATTTGTGTGCATGTCCTCACCCTATCACAAGCTGCCAGTGCTGGTGAATATCCCTTCACCCTCTCACAAACTGCCAGCATTTGTGTGCATCTCCTCATCCTATCACAAGCTGCCAGTGCTGGTGAATATCCCTTCACCTTCTCACAAACTGCCAGCATTTGTGTGCATCTCCTCACCCTATCACAAGCTGCCAGTGCTGGTGAATATCCCTTCACCCTCTCACAAACTGCCAGGGTGAGGACATGCACACAAATGCTGGCAGTTTGTGAGAGGGTGAAGGGATATTCACCAGCACTGGCAGCTTGTGATAGGGTGAGGAGATGCACACAAATGCTGGCAGTTTGTGAGAGGGTGAAGGGATATTCACCAGCACTGGCAGCTTGTGATAGGGTGAGGACATGCACACAAATGCTATCACAAGCTGCCAGTGCTGGTGAATATCCCTTCACCCTCTCACAAACTGCCAGCATTTGTGTGCATGTCCTCACCCTATCACAAGCTGCCAGTGCTGGTGAATATCCCTTCACCCTCTCACAAACTGCCAGCATTTGTGTGCATGTCCTCACCCTATCACAAGCTGCCAGTGCTGGTGAATATCCCTTCACCTTCTCACAAACTGCCAGCATTTGTGTGCATGTCCTCACCCTATCACAAGCTGCCAGTGCTGGTGAATATCCCTTCACCCTCTCACAAACTGCCAGCATTTGTGTGCATCTCCTCACCCTATCACAAGCTGCCAGTGCTGGTGAATATCCCTTCACCCTCTCACAAACTGCCAGCATTTGTGTGCATCTCCTCACCCTATCACAAGCTGCCAGTGCTGGTGAATATCCCTTCACCTTCTCACAAACTGCCAGCATTTGTGTGCATCTCCTCACCCTATCACAAGCTGCCAGTGCTGGTGAATATCCCTTCACCCTCTCACAAATTGCCAGCATTTGTGTGCATCTCCTCACCCTATCACAAGCTGCCAGTGCTGGTGAATATCCCTTCACCCTCTCACAAATTGCCAGCATTTGTGTGCATCTCCTCACCCTATCACAAGCTGCCAGTGCTGGTGAATATCCCTTCACCCTCTCACAAACTGCCAGCATTTGTGTGCATCTCCTCACCCTATCACAAGCTGCCAGTGCTGGTGAATATCCCTTCACCTTCTCACAAACTGCCAGCATTTGTGTGCATCTCCTCACCCTATCACAAGCTGCCAGTGCTGGCGTGCGTCTCCTCATCCTCCCTCAAGCCTCCAGCATTGGTATCCCTCCCCTCAGCCTATCTCACGCCACCCTTGCTTGAGAACCTGTTGTGTCAGTTTGGATGCACAGGAAGCCACGAGGGAACACCACTAATGCCTTTATATAGATGTTCCAGATTTGTGCATCCTTTTAACAGGGCCCCTGTCAGGCACTTATTGCATGCCCAGGTCCCGCACGTCAGCTATCCTCTTGCGATGCGCATAATGGCTGCCCAAGTCCAGGGCTTTTCATTGACGTCCAGGACTTGTGCATCTGTTTGCATGGCCCCTTGCGATGCAAATAATGACTGCCCAAGCCTTTGCATGTGCACTAGAGGTCCTTAGATAATGAGGCCCAGGCCCCACATATCCAGTCGAGGCCCTAGTGATGCACATAAAGGACGCACAAATCTGGGATAACTTTTTAGGGCCATGCCGCATATAATGAGCACACATTATTTGAACGTCCAAGTAGCCAAGAGCTAGGCTTTCCTTTTGTGTGCATGATCAAGCACGTCCGTTCAGCACGTCCGTCCGTTCAGCACGCCCTTGCCCAGACCTCAATTTTGTGTGGAACCTAAGAGAATGGGAAAATGCTGCGGGGATGAATGACAAACTTTTCAGATGGCTAAGTCTGACTCCTGGTACAACTTATAATATCTGATGAGAGGTGTCTGTTTTTCCCGGCCGGAAGGCACTGAAACCAGGACCTGGCAGATGCAACCTGGAGGAAGCTTAGGACCTCCTTTAATGCTCAGGCTTCCTTTCCATGTGACATAAGTTCAAGGTATCATTAAAATAGTGTATAGAAGCAGGAATCTTAGCATTAAAAATTGTGTGCACTTTTCCAGCGCAGTAAAGGAAGGGCAAAAGAACAAAGTCAGCATGGCTTTACCCAAGGCAAGTCTTGCCTCACAAACCTGCTTCACTTTTTTGAGGAGTTAATAAACATGTGGATAAAGGTGAACTGGTAGATGTAGTATACTTGGATTTTCAGAAGGCGTTTGACAAAGTCCCTCATGAGAGGCTTCTAGGAAAAGTAAAAAGTCATGGGATAGGTGGCGATGTCCTTTCGTGGATTGCAAACTGGCTAAAAGATAGGAAACAGAGAGTAGGATTAAATGGGCAATTTTCTCACTGGAAGGGAGTGGGCAGTGGAGTGCCTCAGGGATCTGTATTGGGACCCTTACTTTTCAATATATTTATAAATGACCTGGAAAGAAATACAAGTGAGTTAATCAAATTTGCAGATTATACAAAACTGTTCAGAGTAGTTAAATCACAAGCAGATTGTGAAAAATTGCAGGAAGACCTTGTGAGGCTGGAAAATTGGGCATCAAAATGGCAGATGAAATTTAATGTGCATAAGTGCAAGGTGATGCATATAGGGAAAAATAACCCATGCTATAGTTACACAATGTTAGGTTCCATATTAGGTGCTACAACCCAAGAAAGAGATCTAGGTGTCATAGTGGATAACACATTGAAATCGTCGGCTCAGTGTGCTGCAGCAGTCAAAAAAGCAAACAGAATGTTGGGAATTATTAGAAAGGGAATGGTGAATAAAACGGAAAATGTCATAATGCCTCTGTATCGCTCCATGGTGAGACCGCACCTTGAATACTGTGTACAAGTCTGTTCGCCACATCTCAAAAAAGATATAATTGCGATGGAGAAGGTACAGAGAAGGGCTCCCAAAGTGATATCCCTAGTAGAAAATTGAAATCCAGAACCTCCAGGGTAGCATTTTCTGAATCACTTCCTGTTTTATGCTCAGAACCCAAGAGACAGGCAGCACTCTGGAGTCTCAATGTGTTTATGAGATGATGATGTAGGGAAGAGGAATTCAGTTTTGTAGAACTGGACAACCTTTTGGGGAAGAGGGAGCCTTTTCTGAAAAGATGGGCTCTGCCTTCACCAAGGTGGAACCAGGCTCCTGGCATAACTTTTAAAAAGGACACCGCATTTTTAAAACTAGAATATGGGGGAAATCTGACAGTCATTCAGCAGCACATGGTTCAGAGGGATGGTTTAAAGGGGACTAAGAGCATCCCAATAGAAAGGTTCTAATAAAAGCAAAAGTAGTCCATGTGCCTATAAGTAAAGAAGAGGCTAAGTTAAGATTACAAATGATCCCTCTCTACTAAAAAGCAGATTGCTAATATAAAGAAAAAACACTGAAATGTCTGTATGCTAATGCCAGAAGTCTAAGAAGTAAGATGGGAGAGTTAGAGTGTATAGCACTGAATGATGAGAGAGACATAACTGGCATCTCAGAGACCTACAAGGAGGATAACCAATGGGACAGAGCTATATCAGGGTACAAATTATATCGCAATGATAAGATGGGAGAGTTAGAGTGTATAGCACTGAATGATGAGAGAGACATAACTGGCATCTCAGAGACCTACAAGGAGGATAACCAATGGGACAGTGCTATATCAGGGTACAAATTATATCGCAATGATAAGATGGGAGAGTTAGAGTGTATAGCACTGAATGATGAGAGAGACATAACTGGCATCTCAGAGACCTACAAGGAGGATAACCAATGGGACAGAGCTATATCAGGGTACAAATTATATCGCAATGATAAGATGGGAGAGTTAGAGTGTATAGCACTGAATGATGAGAGAGACATAACTGGCATCTCAGAGACCTACAAGGAGGATAACCAATGGGACAGTGCTATATCAGGGTACAAATTATATCGCAATGATAAGATGGATCAACTTGATGTGGTGGTGTGGAGGGGAGAGGCATTTTATGATAGGCTTGGCACAGTGTCCAACAGGGCAAAGATCCTGCAGGAGACTAAATGCACAGTTGAATCTTTATGAATGGAAATCCCATGTGGGACTGCCAATGTAACACCAATTTTTAAAAAGGGATTAAGGGGTGATCCAGGAAACTACAGACCAGTGAGTCTGACATCCATGACAGGCAAAATGGTAGAAACGATCATGAACAAAATTGCTCAATATACAGTATAGATAAGCATAGTTTAATAGAGATGTGAATCGGAACCGATTCCGGTTCTGATTCACATGGTGAAAGTTTTCATGCAGTCCAATTGGTTTGTTTTTTTTATCGGCTGCGCCCGAGCCGATAAACAAAAGACCCACCCTGACCCTTTAAAACAGATCCCTTAGCTTCCCCCACCCTCCCAACCCCCCCCCCCCAAACTTTTTAAAAGTACCTGGTGGTCCAGTGGAGGTCCTGGGAGCGATCTCCCGCTCTCGGGCCATCGGCTGCCACTAATAAAAATGGCGCCAATAGCCCTTTGCCCTTACCCTGTGACAGGGTATCCGTGCCATTGGCCGGCCCCTGTCACATGGTAGGAGCACTGGATGGCCCACGCCATTTTTAAAGATGGTGCTGGCCGTCCATTACTCCTACCATGTGACAGGGGCCGGCCAATGGCATGGATACCCTGTCACGTGGTAAGGGCAAAGGCCATCGGCGCCATTTTTATTAGTGGCAGCTGATGGCCCGAGAGCGGAAGGTCGCTGCCGCGACCCCCAAGGGACCACTAGGTACTTTTAAAGTTTTGGGGGGGTCGTGAGGGTGGGAGAAGCTAAGAGATCTGTTTTAAAGGGTCGGGGTGGGTTTAGGGGTTGTTTTTGTGTGCTGTTTTTCCCGCCCTCCCCAAAACGATAAGAGAACCCCACAAACAATTTCGTGGGGTTTTCCTATCGGTTTCGTGGAGCCCCTGATTTGACGACTTTGAAAATATAGTACAATATTTTCAATCGTCAGAAAAACGATTCACATCCCTATAGTTTAATCGGACAAAGCCAACACGGATTTAGCCAAGGGAAATCTTGCATCACCATAAGAACATAAAAATATAAGAATTGTCATACTGGGTCAGACCAAGGGTCCATCAAGCCCAGCATCCTGCTTCCAACAGTGGCCAATCCAAGTCACTAGTACCTCGCAAGTAGCCAAACATTAAATAAATCTGTTATTGCTTATTAATTAATAGTAGTTTATGGATTTTACCTCTAGGAACTTATCCAAACCTTTTATAAACCCAGTTAAACTAACTGCTGTAATCACATCTTCTGGCAATGAATTCCAGAGCTTAACTATCTACTGAGTGAAAAAGAATTTTCTTCGATTTGTTTTAAATGAGCTACTTGCTAACTTCATGGAGTGCCCACTGGTCCTTCTATTATATGAGAGAGTAAATAACCGATTTACATTAACTTGTTCATGTCCTTTCATTATTTTGTAGATAAATGCTGTCTTGCTGCTCTCAAAATAAATAATCTTATTGATATGTATTGAATAGTACAGTACTTTATTGTGGGTATTTATCTATATGTGTGTGCTGGTTACTCTGCCTTGGTAGTGTGGTGTTACTGAATTGACATGATTTGTATTAGAAGGGTATTAATGTATTACTATGATACTTACACCAAATTCCTTGGCCGTTTCTATACCCTGGGAATGTAAAATGATAATATCTTTTCTATTTCTTGAACAGTTTTCAATCGTGAGATTCTTACCTTGCCTCTCTCCTCTTTCTCTTGACAGTACATTGTGTCTGGATCTCTGTCTGTCGCAGCTTCCCGCAACCCTGCCATACGTCTGGTAAAGATTTCTTCATGTCATAGGGTGGGAGGGCTAAACCAGTGTCCAGGGGCCTCCTAATAGCTGGAAATACCAAAGAATAGTTTTGGGTTTTTTGTCTCTTTGCCCTCAGACTTCTTTTATTGTTTCTGAAATCCAAACCAGAGTACATAAAATTAAAACAGTGGCTGGGAGTCCACTTCTGTGAAAGTGGTCAAGCAGATGGTGCAGGAGACCAGGCTCAAATGTTTTTCTTTACTGGACAGGGAACTACTCACCTAACAAAAGTCCTTAAGTAAATGGCTTAGGAAAATTATTGAAAAGAGCAGCTGCAAAGGTTTGCATAAGGCATAGACTTTGAATAAAATACCATTTTGGAAGCCCAGACCAGATGTATTCCAAGCATTAGAAAAGGCAGAAGGATGGTTAAATGACTACCAGCACGGTTAAAAGGTGAGGTGAGAGAGGCTATAATAGCTAAAAGAACATTTTTCAAGAAATGGAAAAGGGATCCAAATAAAGGAAACAGCATAAGCACTGGCAAGTTGGATACAAAAAAATTGATAAGAAAGACAAAGAATTTGAAAAAATGCTTGCAGAGGAAGCAAAAACTCTCACAATAAAACCTTTTTCAGGTACATTCAAAGTAAAACTCCTGTGAGGGACTCAGTTGGACCATTAGATAATCAAGGGGTAAAAGGGGCACTTAGGGATGACAAAGCTATAGCAGAGAAACTAAATGAATTCTTTGCTTCAGTCTTCACTGAGAAAGAAATAAAAGGAATACCCATGGCCAGAAATTATATTCAAAGGTAATGATTCAGAAGAACTGAAACAAATCTGTGAAACCTGGAAGTTGTACTAAGGCAAATTGACAATATAAGAGTAGCAAATTATCTGGACCAGATGGTAATACAGCCCAGAGTGCTGAAAGAAATGAAAAATGAAATTGTGCACCTGATATTGGTAATTTGTAAACTATCATCTATGGTACCTGAAGACTGTAGGGTTGCTAATGCAATGCCAATTTTTCTAAAAAGGATCCAGGGTAATCCAGGAAACTACAGGTCAGTGAGTCTGAAGTCTGTGCCAGGTAAAATGTCAGAAACTATCCTAAAGAATAAAATTACTGAACATATAGATAGGAATAGTTTAATGGGACAAAGCCAACATAGATTTAGCCAAGGGAAATCTTGCCTCACCAATCTGTGTAAATCAGCATGTGGTTAAAAGTTATCCAGCTGATGTAGTGCTAATCAATGGTGTACTATTTCTTTTTACTTTTAGGAGAACTTTGTTAATCTAATTCTTCCTCTTTCAATTGTCCTGTATTGTAATCCCTGTTCATTGTAACTTCCTTTCTTCTGGTTATTGGTTTCCCCTGGTTATACTGTAAACCGGTACGATAAGACTTTGTCTTGAGCATCGGTATATTAAAAGAATTTAAATAAAAATAGCGTTTCTGGATTTCTAGAACGCATTTCACAAATTCCCTCATGAGAGACCTTAAGAAATTAAAAAGTCATAGAATAGGGGGAAATGTCTTTATTGTGGATTGGGAAAATAGAGATTGAGGCTAAATGTAAATTTTCTCAATGGAGAAAGGTGATTAATGGATGTCTCAGGGATTTGTTCTAGGACCACTGCTTTTTAACATATTTATAAATGACCTGGAAATGAGAACACAAAATTATTCAAAGTTGTTAAATTTTAAAAAGATTGTGAAAAATGGCAAGAGGACCTTGTAAAACTGGGAGACTGGGCATGCAACTGGAAAATTAAATTTAATTTGCACAAGTTCAAAGTGATACATTTAGGGAAGAGTAACCCAAATTATAACAGCAGCATGCAAGGTTCCACATTAGGAGTCACTATTCAGGAAAAGGACCTAAATTTCATACCTAATAATTCATTGAAATATTCTGCTCAGTGTGCAGCAGCAGCCAAAAAGAGTGCTAGGAATTATTAGGACAGACATGGAGAATAAAACAGAGAATATAATGCCTATGTATTGCTCCATGGTGTCATCACACCTTGAATATTGTGTGCAGTTCTGGTCACCACATCTCAAAAAAGATATAGCAGAATTAGAAGGTACAGAGAAGTGCAACCAAAATGATAAAGGGGATGGAATGATTCCCCTATAAGGAAAGGCTGAAGAAGTTAGGACTTTTTAGCTTGGAGAAAAAACGGCTGATGGGAGATATGATAGAGGTCTATAAAATGAGTGCATTGGAATGAGTAAACATGAATCAGTTGTTTACTCTTTCAAAAAGAAATACAAAGACTAGGGGACACAGAATTAATTTACTAAGTTGTACATTTAAAACTAATAAGAGAAAATATTTTTTTTACTCCATGCATAATTAAGCTCTGGAATTCATTGCCAGAGGATGTGGTGAAAGCTGTTAGTATAGCTATGTTTTAAAAGGTTTTAGACAAGTACTTGGAGGAAAGGTCCATAAACCATTATTAAAGAAGAGTTGCAGAAATTCACTTCCTATCCTTGGGATAAACAGCTTGGAATCTATCTACCCCCAGGTACTTGAATCCTAGATTGGCCACTTTTGGAAACAGGATACTGGGCTTGATGGATCTTTGTTCTGATCCAATATGGCAAACCTTATATTCTTATTTATGCCAATAACAGTTCACAGGTGCTTCCACCTCCGGTGAACTTAAACCTGGAACAAATTACTCTGCCAATACTGTGAATTGGAGGTTCGAATAATATTACATTTATTCAGCACAAAAATGGGGTGTCTGTAAAAATTCCAACATCCCAAAGACTTCCACAGTAAATAGAGAGTAGCAACACCAAAATTATTTGAGTACCATTAATGGAGTACCACATATAGTGGTATTGGGACTTATAGTGGTCAATATATTTATAAATGATATGGAAAAGGGAACTATTAGATTTGCAGAAAAAATAAAATTATTCAAAAGCATTAAGAGGAACTGGAGAAGGAATCAGCGAGCCTAGGAGTCTGGGAATCTGAATGGCAGATGAAATTTAATATGGAAAAGTGCAAAGTGTGATGCCTATAGGGGGAAACTAATCCCAACTATACACATTCGGGACAATTTTACAAGGCCCGTGTGTATAAAAATCAGGGATTACGCGTGTGACCGGGCCCTGCACACGCTATGCGCATTTTACAAAGGGCCTGGCCACACACGTAACCCCTGTTGCATGCAGAAATGCAGGGGCGGGGCAGGGGACATGGTCTGGGTGGGGATGGGCCGGAACAGCGCCATGAAATGCTGTCCTGGGGCAGTGCATGCCGGCAGCTGCGTAGAAGATACTTCTGCTCCAGAGGAGCAGTAAGCATTAAAATAAAAAATTAGGGGCCAGGTAGGGTTAGATTAGGGTCGGGGAAGAGAGAGGAAGGATAGGGTTAGGGAACTGGGAAAGGCCTTCCTGCGCCGTTGCATGTATTTTCTAAAAATCCCCTCCCCTGTTGCGCATGTGACAGACCCCACCTGCACATGCATGTGCTGATTATAAAACCGGGCGCCCATGTATGCATGGGATATTGTATTTTATAAAATGTGTGCGATGATGAGCTCTTGTTATAAAATTGGTGCATCCATGTGCGAGTGCCGGGAACTGCGTGCACCTTTTAAAATCCACCCTATATACACAACGCTGGGTTCTTCTTTGGGAATAACCACCCAGGAAAAGATCCTTGTGTAAAGTTTATTGAAAAATCTAAATAAATAGATAAATAAAGTCCTTTGCGATATTGTCTAGAGATTTACTGCAGCTCAGTATAGATAGGCTTACCTGTCTCAACCTTCAAGACTTTAGACTGATCAGATTGCTGCTGCCCAGATTTTAATTGGAGCTGGAATGCATTAACATATCTCTCCTATTCTGCTATCCCTACATTGGCTGCTTGTTCAATATTGTATTAAATTTAGGATTCTAGTCTTGATCCATGAGACCTTAAATAGTGAAACTCTGGAGGTTTTAAGATTTACATATCTCAGGCCTTAACAAATCTTTGAAATATTCCTTCAGTCAGATTGGCAGACGGTAGAGGAGCTTGTCAGCCGCTGACTCTTCCTTGTGGAATAAGCTCCCAGGGAACTTAGGAGCTGAGGCATTCTTTAACAGTCTTTAAAAAAACAGCTGAAAACCCTATTGTGCTCTCAGGCTTTTGGCTGATGTCATTCTGATCAGTGTTTTGAGGTCTATTTAATATTGGCGGTTCCTGTAACATCAGCTAACCTTTTATTATAATTATTATTATTATTATTTATTTTTTATATACCGACATTCAATCGAGATATCACATCGGTTTCCAGGTAACTGAGAGAATAGGGCGATAGCTGCCCTATTTTACATTATAACATGATAACAATTGTAACAGAAATACATGGAACAATAAAATTATAGCATATAACATATATAGAGTATGACTTGTTGATAAAATAATTCAGGTGTCAGGGTTGATTGGAGGGAGGTAAGAGAGGGGTGGGAGTGTCAGGGGGAGAGATGCCTGCGTAGGGGGGAGTGATGTGATGCGTTCGGGCAGGTTAAGGGTCAGGTGGGAAGGCTTTTAAGAACAGCCATGTTTTGAGATGTTTTTGAAAGACTTGCAATGAGGGTTCATTTCTGAGACGGGTGGGGAGGGAGTTCCATAGGGTAGGGCCCGCTATTGTTATGGCTCGTTTGTGGGTTGCGTTGAGGTGTGCAGATTTGAGATTGGGGACGGAGAGAAGGCCAGTGTAGGTGGACCTGAGGGTTCTTTGTGTGGGGTATGGATGTATTGCGTCGTTTAGCCAGTTCATTTTGTTGTTGTTTATTTTTTTGTGTATGAGGGTGAGGGTTTTATATTGGATTCTTTGTGTGATGGGCAGCGAGTGGGTGTGATGTGGGAGGATTTTCTGTTAGTGATGATTCTGGCGGCAGCGTTTTGTAGAACTTTTGTCAGGTGCTGATCTGTTTTCCATCTTTTGCAGTGGCTTTCGTATGCTGCCATTTATTCTGCCATAATTATATATTTTCTGATTCAGCTCGAAGTCTCCAAGAGTGCTTTCTTGCTAGCAGAAGTGCATTAATTTGCACTTACCTCCAGCATCTGCTGCCTGCTTCTGAATGAGCCCATCCAGCACCTGCAGAGGCACAGAAAAAGATGAATTTGTCTCTCTTCTTTTTCCCAGATCCGGGCCAGCCTTGGTATGAACATTGTCAGTGCTGTGGCGTCAGGGATTGCCATCATCATATACCCCTGCACAACAGTCCTGGAGTATAGGTCATATTACCAGTGCAGCTTATTCAGCGACTCAGAAGCCTGCAACAAGATGTACAACGTCCATGTACGTAGTCAACCTCCTCATCCTCACATTGAATAATAAAAATAAAATAAAATGAAAATAAAAGGACAGATACAAATGTGCACGGGGGAGCAGAGAGAAGCCAGTCCTTACACTGAACATAGATATTTCTCCAGTCGTCTTCTGAGTTTCTCCAGTCCCAGCATCCCAGCAACAATCAATAGTCAGAGAGGTTTATAGCACATGTCTTCCAGTGCCCAGATGAGGTGATCCAGACAGCAGGTACCACTGTTACACAATAGCTCAGATTCTCTGGTCAGGGAATGGGGAAACTGCCTTTGGATGGCCTGATACGTTTTTCATGGAGCAGGGAATTAAAAAGCAATGTCTGTGCTTTATTAATTCTTATGCACACCGGGGACCAATGTCAGAGATTTACCCTGCCAAGTAGACTTAACTGGCTAGAAGTTACCAGACTGAACAGCTAAATTGCGGGCATACTCTGGGATGGGCTTAGGCAGGTGAGAAATTTAGGAACAATAGGCCTAAATCTGGTCAGCTATAGCCCATACATCTCCCTGGCCACCCAATCTCTCTTCCATCACCTCCCTTTGAATTCCAGATATGCAAAATTGTCCACAGTCCCAATCTGGCTCCCATTCTCCCTCTCCCAAATCCTATTGTTTTAAAATGTCTTTGCAACCAATCTAACCTCCCATTCGTGCCCCTCCCAGGTCCTGATGTTTTAAAATGAACTCTCAGTCCTCATCCTACAAAACTGTTCCTGAACCCCTTAAGAACATAAGAAATTGCCATACTGGGTCAGACCAAGGGTCCATCAAGCCCAGCATCCTGTTTCCAACAGAGGCCAAACCAGGCCACAAGAACCTAGCAAGTACCCAAACACTAAGAAGATCCCATCCTACTGATGCAATTAATAGCAGTGGCTATTCCATAAGTAAACTTGATTAATAGCCATTAATGGACTTCTCCTCCAAGAACTTATCCAAACCTTTATTCAACCCAGCTACACTAACTGCACTTACCACATCCTTTGGCAACAAATTCCAGAGCTTTATTGTGCGTTGAGTGAAAAAGAATTTTCTCCGATTAGTCTTAAATGTGCTACTTGCTAACTTCATGGAATGCCCCCTAGTCCTTCTATTATTCGAAAGTGTAAATAACCGAGTCACATCTACTCATTCAAGACCTCTCATGATCTTAAAGACCTCTATCATATCCCCCCTCAGCCGTCTCTTCTCCAAGCTGAACAGCCCTAACCTCTTCAGCCTTTCCTCATAGGGGAGCTGTTCAGAAGAACATAAGAAAATGCCATACTGGGTCAGACCAACTGTAAATATAAATAGGAGTGTATATGGCACACAAAAATGTACTACTGTAGTTTATAACCTGTGTACAAATGATATGTGCAGGTAATAAAATCCAAGTACATATGAATGCATACATGCTCACGTATGTAAAAACCATGACCTACACAGATCTGGACTTATCCGGAAAAGTAATAACACTTATCCAAATAAATTCTGATTTATGCGGCTAAGTAGCGGCACTTAGCCAAGATGTCTAAAAAGTGCTACTTGTCCATCTATTTTGTGGAGGATTGATAAAACTTTGTAGTCTATTCTGTATTTTATTGTGAGCCAGTGTAAGGAGATGAGAGTTGGTGTAATATGTTCCTGATTCACAGTTCCTGTAAGAATTCTGGCGGCTGTGTTCTGCAGTATTTGGAGTGGACGGATGGTAGTAAAAGGGAGGCCAAAGTGTAGAGCATTGCAGTAGTCTAGGTTTGCAAATAATAGAAGTTGCAGGACTATTCTAAAATCATTTTGTGTGAGGAAAGGTTTAAGACGTCTGAGTGTCAGTAATTTGTGATAACCTTCTTTGATTTTATTTGTTATGTGGGTTTTGAAGGATAATTCTTTGTCAATTGTAATTCCAAGGTTTTTAGCATGGTCAACAGGAGAGATTATTGTTTCTGGGTTTTCTGTTTCGAGTGGTTATATGAGTGAGTCATTGATTTTTTTTTTTTGTCAAGGATGATTAATTCAGTTTTCTCGATGTTTATTATGAGTTTTAGGTTGGAAAGACATTGTTTGATTTTTTGAGAGATAGAAAGTTATTTTCTCGTAAGTTTCTTCAAACGTATTCTGATTTGGAACCAGTATTTGAATGTCATCAGCGTAAAGGAAATGGGTCAGTCATCGCGATCCAATCTGTGACAGATTGGTAGGAGATAGATGTTAAAAAGTGTAGCTGACAGGGCAGATCCTTGTGGGACTCCTGTATTTAGGTTCACTTTATTTGATAGGTTGTTGTTGAATATTACTTGGAAAATTCTTTGAGATAAATAGAAGGTGAACCATAGGTTGTTGAATATTACTTGGAAACTTCTTTGAGATAAATAGAAGGTGAACCATAGGTTGTTGAATATTACTTGGAAAATTCTTTGAGATAAATAGAAGGTGAACCATAGGTTGTTGAATATTACTTGGAAACTTCTTTGAGATAAATAGAAGGTGAACCATTTTAGTATAGTGCCTGTTATCCCTATTTCAGACAATCTGTCGAGTAGAATGGAATGGATGACTATGTCGAAGGCAGCTGACAAATCTAGGAGTAATAAAATGTAACTTAGTCCTTTGTCGAACCCTTGAAGAACTGTGTCATTAAGTGATAAGAGTAATGCTTCCATGCTTAAATTTTTTCTGAAACCAAATTGTGTGTGGTGAAGTATGTTGTTCGTTTTTAAGTATTCTGAGAGGTGGGAGTGGACGATCTTTTCTATGATTTTTGCAATAAAAGGTAGGTTTGATATGGGTCTATAATTTTGGATGTTTTCCGGGTCTAGGTTGTTCTTTTTTATTAATGGTTTGATGATTGCTGATTTTAAGCATTCAGGATGTATCCCTTCAGTGAGGGAGAGGTTGACTATGTCCGTTATTAATTTATTATTGAGTTGTCAAGCAGTTTAATTGTTTGTATGGGGATACTGTCAATGGGGTGACTTGCTGGATTCATTTTTCGATTATTTTTTGGATTTCAAGTGATGAGGCAAAGTCGAATTCATGCCTGGTTGTTGATATTTCCAGAGATGGTTTGGAGTTTGGGTGTGTGTGGTGGTGTTGATGTTAGAGTTGTTTATTAATTTTCTGATTTTTTTTCAGTGAAGTATTCTGCAAAGTCGTTGCTTTTGGTTGTGTTGGGAGGTGGTGTTCTTTCATTAGGTGATTTGATGAGGTTTTTTACGATGGCGAAAAGCATTCTGGGGTTCTGTTGGTATTTGATTATTTTGGTCGAGTAGAAGTCTTTCTTTGTATTATGGATAAGTTTTTTTTGTAATTTGTTAAATGGGATCGGTATGCATTGAATGATGGGGAGGTTTTGTTCTTGCGCCAGAATCTTTCTTTTTTCCTGAGTTCTCATTTAGCTGATCTTATGGTGGTGTTGTACCATTGATTGTTTTGTTTCGGATTCTTTATTGTTTTTATGATGATTGGGTTTGTTTTATCCGCTATGCCTTTGGTAATGTTTATCCATGATGTTGTTGCTGTTTCTGTGTTTGTGAAGTCAATGTTCTTGAGTTCTTCTTGAAGATTTTGTTGCAATGTTTCGCTGGGTATACTGTTTTGAGTAAGGGTGGCATGAATGAGGTAGTGGTCTGACCATGGGATTTCGGTGATTTTTATGTGGTGTGAGTTCCAGATGTCTGTGTTGATAAAAATTAGGTCAAGGGTGTGTCCTGCTTTGTGTGTTGATCCGTTGACTATTTGTTCTACTCCCATTGTTGTGCAAGCATCTGTGATTGTTTTGCATGTGGATGATAGGGGACATGTGTCCATGTGTAAGTTGAAATCGCCAAGGTTAATGATTGGTTTATTGAGGGTTAGGTTGGCAATCAAGAATTCTATAAATGGGGAGCAATTTCATTCTAAGGTTGCAGGAGGACAGTATACTAGACAGATTTGTAACTTTGAAGAGTCAAAGGGCAATTTCGAATGGGGAGCATATCTTAGCTGTGGTAAGTTTCATTTGTAAGCATTCTTTATGATCAGCATTAGAAAGAGGAAATCACACTGGAATAGGTTGAGTCAAAGAGTGCTTCACCTCGATTGATCATGCTTCTTCCTTGTACCTTTCCATCCCAGCTCCGCTCTATCTAGCTTCAAGAAAAAAAAAATCCTTCAATTTTTCTTGCCTCATAGATTTTACTGTATCTGCAATTGAAAAATGTTTTTAGAGGGCTCCTCCATATGTTTCATTTGAAATGAACTGAACCAAAAATGGACTTATTATTTGTATTATTCTCTTCTATTTTAAATTAATGCACCTATTTAATCTTTGATAAGAAAATCTGTTCTGGAGGGAAGGAGCCAGAAACCTCTCTGGAATAAGGTTAATGATTTCAGTTTTTTTTCAGTTCCTGTATTATGTTTTTCTGTGGATGTATGATCTGTCTATTCCCTTTCTCTTGCTGATATATGTTCTCAGGTCTGGTGTAACTTTCTCTCTGGTTACTTTAACAGACGACTGAATATATCGGTAGCATGTACATGCTCTTGGTCTTCACGATCCTGGAGTTCTGTGTCTCCATCTCCACATCTGCCTTCGCCTGCAAAGCTGTCTGTCGTACTGCATATAGTGAAGTGGTAATGGTCATCACTTTTATTTTCTCTATTTCTCTGCATATGACTTTCTGCCACCATTTTTCTTTTGTTTTGGGAAGACTCAAGATGTTTGAGTTAGGATAATTCAGATAAGAACATAAGAACATGCCATACTGGGTCAGACCAAGGGTCCATCAAGCCCAGCATCCTGTTTCCAACAGTGGCCAATCCAGGCCATAAGAACCTGGCAAGTACCCAAAAACTAAGTCTATTCCATGTTACCGTTGCTAGTAATAGCGGTGGTTATTATCTAAGTCAACTTAATAGCAGGTAATGGACTTATCCAATCCTTTTTTACAGCTATACTAACTGCACTAACCACATCCTCTGGCAACAAATTCCAGAGTTTAATTGTGCATTGAGTGAAAACGAACTTTCTCCGATTAGTTTTAACTGTGCTACATGGTAACTTCATGGAGTGCCCTCTAGTCCTCCTATTATCCGAAAGAGTAAATAACCGATTCACATTTACCTGTTCTAGACCTCTCATGATTTTAAACACCTCTATCACATCCCCCCCTCAACCGTCTTGTCTTCAAGCTGAACAGTCCTAACCTCTTTAGTCTTTCTGCATAGGGGAGCTGTTCCATCCTCTTTATCATTTTGGTAGCCCTTCTCTGTACCTTCTCCATCGCAATTATATCTTTTTTGAGATGCGGCGAACATAATTGTACACAGTATTCAAGGTGCGGTCTCACCATGGAGTGATACAGAGGCATTATAACATTTTACGTTTTATTTACCATTCCCTTTCAAATAATTTCTAACATTGTTTGCTTTTTTGACTGCTGCAGCACACTGAACTGACGATTTCAATGTATTATCCACTACGACCCCTAGATCTTTCTTGGGTGGTAGCTCCTAATATGGAACCTAACATTGTGTAACTATAGCAAGGGTTATTTTTCCCTGTATGCATCATCTTGCACTTATCCACATTAAATTTCATCTGTCATTTGGATGCCCAATTTTCCAGTCTCACAAGGTCTTCCTGCAATTTATCACAATCTGTTTGTGATTTAACTACTCTGAATAATTTTGTAGCATCTGCAAATTTGATTACCTCACTCGTCGTATTTCTTTCCAGATCATTTATAAATATATTGAAAAGTAAGGGTCCCAATACAGATCCCTGAGGCACTCCACTGTCCACTCCCTTCCGCTGAGAAAATTGTCCAATTAATCCTACTCTCTGTTCCTGTCTTTTAGCCAGTTTGCAATCCACGAAAGGACATCACCACCTATCCCATGACTTTTTACTTTTCCTAGAAGCCTCTCATGAGGAACTTTGTCAAATGCTTTCTGAAAATCCAAATACACTACATCTACTGATTCACTTTTATCTACAAGTTTATTAACTCCTTAAAAAAAAGTGAAGCAGATTTGTGAGGCAAGACTTGCCTTGGGTAAAGCCATGCTGACTTTGTTCCATTAAACCATGTCTTTCTATATGTTCTGTGATTTTGCACTTTAAAAACAGTTTCCACTATTGTTCCTGGCATTGATGTCAGGCTAACTCGTCTGTAGTTTCCCAGATTGCCTATGGAGCCCTTTTTTAAATATTGGGGTTAGCCACCCTCCAGTCTTCAGGTACAATGGATGATTTTGGTAACAAATTGTTATGTTTTTGTATGGATGTGAACCCTGGGCCGAGATGAGGGATGTCTCACCGTCGGTAGGCTTGGTCTCAGGAGCACAGGAGACAGCTACAGAGAGAGGCTTTACGGTAAGGGAAAGAATGTTAGGACCCCCAGAGCGGGAATGAAGTGTAACAGTTCTGAGCAGTGAGGTATACCCAGGAGATACCACTGATGATGTAGATCTAGTAGTGGCCCGCAGTGCGGGGTATGTCAGGAAGTTCCCTCAGACAGTAGGAATACCTCAGGTTACAGATCCGGTAGTGGCCCGCAGTGCGGGATATGTCAGGAAGTTCCCTCAGACAGTAGGAATACCTCAGGTTACAGATCCGGTAGTGGCCGCAGTGCGGGGTATGTCAGGAAGTTCCCTCAGACAGTAGGAATACCTCAGGTTACAGATCCGGTAGTGGCCGCAGTGCGGGGTATGTCAGGAAGTTCCCTCAGACAGTAGGAATACCTCAGGTTACAGATCCGGTAGTGGCCGCAGGGCGGGGGTATGTCAGGAAGTTCCCTCAGACAGTAGGAATACCTCAGGTTACAGATCCGGTAGTGGCCCGCAGTGCGGGGTATGTCAGGAAGTTCCCTCAGACAGTAGGAATACCTCAGGTTACAGATCCGGTAGTGGCCGCAGTGCGGGGTATGTCAGGAAGTTCCCTCAGACAGTAGGAATACCTCAGGTTACAGATCCGGTAGTGGCCGCAGTGCGGGGTATGTCAGGAAGTTCCCTCAGACAGTAGGAATACCTCAGGTTACAGATCCGGTAGTGGCCGCAGTGCGGGGTATGTCAGGGAGTTCCCTCAGACAGTAGGAATACCTCAGGTTACAGATCCGGTAGTGGCCCGCAGTGCGGGGTATGTCAGGAAGTTCCCTCAGACAGTAGGAATACCTCAGGTTACAGATCCGGTAGTGGCCGCAGTGCGGGGTATGTCAGGAAGTTCCCTCAGACAGTAGGAATACCTCAGGTTACAGATCCGGTAGTGGCCGCAGTGCGGGGTATGTCAGGAAGTTCCCTCAGACAGTAGGAATACCTCAGGTTACAGATCCGGTAGTGGCCCGCAGTGCGGGGTATGTCAGGAAGTTCCCTCAGACAGTAGGAATACCTCAGGTTACAGATCCGGTAGTGGCCGCAGTGCGGGGTATGTCAGGAAGTTCCCTCAGACAGTAGGAATACCTCAGGTTACAGATCCGGTAGTGGCCGCAGTGCGGGGTATGTCAGGAAGTTCCCTCAGACAGTAGGAATACCTCAGGTTACAGATCCGGTAGTGGCCCGCAGTGCGGGGTATGTCAGGAAGTTCCCTCAGACAGTAGGAATACCTCAGGTTACAGATCCGGTAGTGGCCGCAGTGCGGGGTATGTCAGGAAGTTCCCTCAGACAGTAGGAATACCTCAGGTTACAGATCCGGTAGTGGCCCGCAGTGCGGGGTATGTCAGGAAGTTCCCTCAGACAGTAGGAATACCTCAGGTTACAGATCCGGTAGTGGCCCGCAGTGCGGGGTATGTCAGGAAGTTCCCTCAGACAGTAGGAATACCTCAGGTTACAGATCCGGTAGTGGCCCGCAGTGCGGGGTATGTCAGGAAGTTCCCTCAGACAGTAGGAATACCTCAGGTTACAGATCCGGTAGTGGCCGCAGTGCGGGGTATGTCAGGAAGTTCCCTCAGACAGTAGGAATACCTCAGGTTACAGATCCGGTAGTGGCCGCAGTGCGGGGTATGTCAGGAAGTTCCCTCAGACAGTAGGAATACCTCAGGTTACAGATCCGGTAGTGGCCGCAGTGCGGGGTATGTCAGGAAGTTCCCTCAGACAGTAGGAATACCTCAGGTTACAGATCCGGTAGTGGCCGCAGTGCGGGGTATGTCAGGAAGTTTCCCTCAGACAGTAGGAATACCTCAGGTTACAGATCCGGTAGTGGCCGCAGTGCGGGGTATGTCAGGAAGTTCCCCTCAGACAGTAGGAATACCTCAGGTTACAGATCCGGTAGTGGCCGCAGTGCGGGGTATGTTCAGGAAGTTCCCTCAGACAGTAGGAATACCTCAGGTTACAGATCCGGTAGTGGCCGCAGTGCGGGGTATGTCAGGAAGTTCCCTCAGACAGTAGGAATACCTCAGGTTACAGATCCGGTAGTGGCCGCAGTGCGGGGTATGTCAGGAAGTTCCCTCAGACAGTAGGAATACCTCAGGTTACAGATCCGGTAGTGGCCGCAGTGCGGGGTAATGTCAGGAAGTTCCCTCAGACAGTAGGAATACCTCAGGTTACAGATCCGGTAGTGGCCCGCAGTGCGGGGTATGTCAGGAAGTTCCCTCAGACAGTAGGAATACCTCAGGTTACAGATCCGGTAGTGGCCGCAGTGCGGGGTATGTCAGGAAGTTCCCTCAGACAGTAGGAATACCTCAGGTTACAGATCCGGTAGTGGCCGCAGTGCGGGGTATGTCAGGAAGTTCCCTCAGACAGTAGGAATACCTCAGGTTACAGATCCGGTAGTGGCCGCAGTGCGGGGTATGTCAGGAAGTTCCCTCAGACAGTAGGAATACCTCAGGTTACAGATCCGGTAGTGGCCGCAGTGCGGGGTATGTCAGGAAGTTCCCTCAGACAGTAGGAATACCTCAGGTTACAGATCCGGTAGTGGCCCGCAGTGCGGGGTATGTCAGGAAGTTCCCTCAGACAGTAGGAATACCTCAGGTTACAGATCCGGTAGTGGCCCGCAGTGCGGGGTATGTCAGGAAGTTCCCTCAGACAGTAGGAATACCTCAGGTTACAGATCCGGTAGTGGCCCGCAGTGCGGGGTATGCCGAGGAGTCTGCACTGATGTTGATGACTGAGGTGTAGGCAGTCCGAGGAATGCGGTAGATGAAGCAGTGGAATCACTCAGCTCAGGATGTCCAGGAGCGGCTAAGCTGAAGAGGAGCGGTAATGGCCCTTGGCACGGGGTACACCGCAGAAGGACCAGCAAGTGGCAAGGTTGTAGTCAAAGTACTACTCACAGATGGCAGTCCCAGAGTAGCTCCGAAGCAATGGGTCGGCAGAGTCACAAGCAGGAAGGCCCTCCGAGGAACGCAGAAGAGACCCCGAGGAGCGGATACTCCGAGCGCCGAGACCCAAAAAGCAACAGGAACAGGAAGTCCAGGTTTGGAGTGGAATTAGGCAAATAGGAAACTCCTTGCTAACTCATCTGAAGAGAGCGGGGGGAGGAAATATATAGTTCCTCAGTACTGACGACATTAATTGAGTCCGGCCGAAGGCTCCTGCCCTGGGCCCTTTAAATAACTTGCAGACGACACGCGCCTAGGAGACTCAGGGGTGGAGCCGACCCTGCCGCGGAGCGAGGTCTTCTGTCCGCTAGGTAGGCCTGCGAGCAGAAGCGACGCGCTGCAGGCGTTTTCCCCGGCCGCAGTGTAAACTGGAGGCAGGCTCTGAGAAATAGGTGAGCATGGTCGGCTGTGCATTCGTGGCCGACTGACGTAACAGTACCCTCTCCTCAAGGCCCTCCCCAGGAGGGTTGCACGTGTCGTGTTCCAGTCGTCCTCCCCGTCTTGTGAATTCAAGATGCGCAGAGGCACAGCCATCTTGAACGTTTATACTTAGGGAAAACCGAGGATTCCATGGACATTAGAGGAATACCCTCCTGCGTTCTTCTGTGGTAAGAAAGCAGGATGCTTTTCCCTCTGCCCTTCGGGGTGGTACTACTAACCTGGGTACCCACTCCTCGGGGGCCCCTCTGCTTATTTCAGTGTGCCCGTTCAGGAAACAGGTACTCGCTCCGCGAGGGCCTGCTCTCCCTGTCCCTTGGTGCCTGGACTTCCTACGTATCTGGAGGAATTGCATTATCTACAGCTAACACCGTGTGAGTACGCCAACCTGCTTAGTCTGTGTCATCCACAGTATCTCCTCGCTGGGTAACCTGCTGCAGAATCTCATGATGTCACTCCAGGAGAGAAGGGCTCCCTCTGCCGAGGTCCCTGAGACTGCAACTCACTACTGCCACCCTGTGGCCATCTACAAGCTGTATAAATACAGAATTAATTCTGGTGTTTGTGTCTGAGTCTAGCCCAATGCTATGGCTCCTCACAGGGCTCCTCCCCGTGGGCGTGGGTCACATCCACACCACCACCCAAGGATCCATAAAACACATGAAATAACAGCTGTGGACCACTTACCGTATTCATCTCTTCTGAGGACCCTTCACTGGTGTGCTCTGCTCCACGGACCACTACTCTATCATCTCTACTGTGGAGCCTCATCCACTCCGCTCCATGGACCATTGCTGTATCTTCACTACAGAGGTATTCCCCTTGGGTATACCCCATCGCACAGACTCTGTGTCTTTCTCCTGCACTCCCTGCTTCACGGGCAGTGCCTCTCTATCTCTCTAATAAAGACTCTATTCCACAGCTGTTGTCTGATGTCCGCTGAGACCTCACCTCCCGACGGTGAGGCTCACAGGGCTCCCTCCCTGTGGGTGGTACCATCTCTCACCTCGGCCCAGGGCCCACATACCTACAAATCCCTAACAGATGCCTTCCCCTTTTTTTGGGCAACTCATTTCCTCAGGGCTGAGTTAAAGATCTTGCCTCAGCATTTATAGCCGGAGCTGTCCATTCCTCTGGTGAAAAAGTTGTTTCTAACTTTGGGAGAGTGTCAGGTCCAACTTCCTCCGCCAAACCTTCTCCAGTGATTTCTCCGTTGCACATGGGCATCCATCGGGCCCAGAACTTTGAGTCATTGAAGAAATGGACAAGGCCTCTTGTTCTCTGGCCCACAGTTTCCTAGCTGAATGAGGCATATCCAGGAAAAAAAACAAGGAACCCGATAGGAGCAGCCTCAAATGCATCCGGCTACTATTTTTTTTACTGGGTAATGATAAACAACAATAACTGGTGATCAGACCATGGTACTAAGATGCTTTGTGTAAAAATAATACTTTTCATCAGAAGATTGGGTATTAGTTACTGAAAACCTATCAATAATATGTCCCACTCTGAGTCAGAAAAGAAACTAGTTGTTGTAAACCCAGTGTTAACATAGCAGATTTTAAAGTTTTATTATTTATTTATTTATTATTTTAACATGTTTTTGTACCATATATTCGGTTTGCCATCATAACAGTTTACAGGACAAGAAATATTAGGAGAGTAACATTAGAGTTTTAACAAAGAATTTCAAAGATAAAGTTTGGTAACATTGGGAGGGTAATAGAGGGGTTAGTTTATAAAGGAAAAAAGTTCTAGATGTCTATTGTAGAGTTCGTGGTTTTATTGATCCATCATAGATTGATAGGGTGGTGTGTCTGTTGTTCTTTGGAGTTTCTGTGGAGTTGTCTGTTGGGAGCTTGTTGGTATTGGTAGTTAAGATCATCTAAGAAGGTTCTGGTAAAAAGCCAGGTTTTTAAGTCTTTTTTGAAAGTTTTGGTGTCAAATTGAGTTCTTAGATTGAGGGGTAATGAGTTCCATAGAGATGGGCTGGCGATGGATATAGCTCTATCTCGGGTTTGATACTAGGACTGCGTGATTTTTGCGTGAGGGATTTTAAGGAGTGCCTTTTATCATTGAGCGAAGATTCCTTTGTGGAGCATGTAGTTCAATGTGTTCAGTTAGCCAATAGTTTTGTTGTCCTGTGATTAATTTGTGGAGGATTGATAAAACTTTGTATTGTATTCTGTATTTAATTTGGAGCCAGTGCAAGGATATGAGAGTAGGTGTAATGTGTTCTTGTTTCTTGGTTCCTGAAAGAATCCTGGCGACTGCGTTCTGCAGTATGTGTAGTGGACGTATGGTGGTTAAAAGGGAGGCCGAGGAGTAGGGGCGTTTGCAGTAGTCCAGGTTTGCAAATAGTAATAGTTGCAGAACTGTTCTAAAGTCATTCTGATTGAGGAAGGGTTTGAGATGTCTGAGTGTCAATAATTTGTGATAACCTTCTTTGATTTTATTAGTTATATGGGTTTTGAAGGATAATTCTTTGTCAATTGTAATTCTGAGGTTTCTGGCATGGTCAACAGGAGAGATTATGTTTCTGGGTTTTCTGTTTTGAGTGATTGTCTGGGTGAATCATTGATGTTTTGTCAAGGATGATTAATTCAGTTGTTTCAATGTTAATTATGAGTTTTAAGTTGGAGAGACATTGCTTGATTTTTGAGAGATGAGAGGTTATTTTCTTGTAGGCTTCTTCGAGCGTATTTTGAATTGGGACTAATATTTGAATGTCATCAGAGTAAAGGAAATGGGTCAAACCCAGATGATCCAGTGTGTGACAAATAGGTAGGAGATAGATGTTAAAAGTGTTGCTGAGAGTGCAGATCCTTGTGGGACTCTTGTATTTAGGTTCACGTTATTTGATAGGTTGTTGTTGAATATTACTTGGAAACTTCTTTGGGATAAATATGAGGTTGAACCATTTTAGAATAGTGCCTGATATTCCTATTTCAGACAATCTGTCACGTAAAATGGCATGGTTGACTGTGTCAAACGCGGTTGACAAATCCAGGTCTATTTAAATTGTAACTTTGTCCTTTGTCGAATCCCTCAAAGATACTGTGTCTTTAAGTGAAAGGAGTAATGTTTCCGTGCTTAAGTTTTTTCTGAAACCAAATTGAGTGGGTTGAAGTATGTTTTCGTTTTCTAAGTATTCTGATAGTTGGGAGTTGAACGTTTTGTTTCTATGATTTTTGCAATGAAAGGTAGATTAGATATGGGTCTGTAGTTTTGGATGTTTTCTGGATCTAGGTTGATCTTTTTTATTAGTGGTTTGATGATTGCAGATTTTAGGCATTCAGGATATATCCCTTCAGTGAGGGAGAGGTTGACTATGTCCGTTAATGATTTTATTATTGAGATATCAAGTAGTTAATTGTTTGTATGGGGAATTGCTGTCAATGGAGTGGTTTTCTGGGTTTCATTTTTCTGATTATTTTTTGGATTTCAAGGTATTGAGGCAAAGTCGAATTCATTCATTCATTCATTCGTGTTGTTATTTCCAGAGATGGTATAGGAAATTGGGTGTGTGAAGTGGTTGTAGATGTTAGAGTGTTTAGTGTTTAATTAGTTTTCTGATTTTTTTTCAGTAAAGTATTCTGCAAAGTCATTGCTTTTGCATGTGTTTGGAGGTGCTCTTGTTTCATTAAGTGATTTGATGAGGTTTTTTTTCTATGGTGAAAAGCATTCTATGGGTTCTGTTGGTATTTGATATATTTTGTTTTGAGTAGAAATTCTTTCTTTGTATTATGGATGAGTTTTTTGCAATTTGCTTAAATGGGATCGGTATGCATTGAGTGATGGAGAGGTTTTTATTCTGTCGCCAGAATCTTTCTTTTTTCCTGAGTTCTCATTTAGCTGATTTTATGGTGTCGTTGTACCATTGATTTATATTTAGGGATTTTTTAAATGTTTTTGTGATGATTGGGTTTGTTCTATCAGTTATGGATTTGGTAATGTTTATCCATGATGTTGTTGCTGTTTCAGTGTTTGTAAGATCAATATTCTTGCGTTCATCTTGGAGATTTTGTTGCAGTATTTCGCTATCAAAGGGCGGGGCGATATGAATTTTTTTTTTTGTAGTTTTCTGGTTGTGGTGGGTATACTGTCTGAGTAAGGGTGGTATGGATGAGGTAGTGGTCTGACCATGGGATTTCGGTGATTTTTAGTGATGTTGAGTTCCAGCTGTTGGTGTTAATGAAAATTAGGTCAAGAGTGTGACCTGCTTGTGTGTTGATCCGTTGACTATTGTTCTACTCCCATTGTTGAAAGAGCATCTGTGATTGTTTACATGGTTTTGATAGGGGGCATGTATCCATGTGTAAGTTAGTCGCCAAGGATAATAATTGGTTTATTGAGGGTAGGTTGGCAATCATGAATTCAATAAATGGGGAGCAATTTCGTTCCACGGTTGCGGCGGGAGGTCAGTAGATTAGACAGATTTGTAGTTTTGAAGAGTCAAATAGGGCTATTTCAAAAGGGGAGCATGACTTAGCTGTGGTAAGTTTCATTTGAAAGCTTTTCTTGATGATTAGCATTAGACCACCGCCTTTTTTTTTTGGTCTGGGGATTGTGAATAATTTGTATGATGGGTCTTCTATTTGGTTAATTAGGACATTGTCAGAGTCTTTTATCCAGGTTTCAGTGATAGCTATGAAATCTGGTTTATCAAAGAGTAAGTCTGAGATGATAGGCATTTTTTAACTATTGATTGTGCATTAATAAGGATGAATGATAAGAATATGCATTTTGAGTATGTATTTAGATTTCTGTATGTTGAATTTGAGAGAATGAACTTACTTGTTTTCTTGTAAATCCTGTTTTTTTTCATTTGAAGTATTTTTAGGAGGGAGCTGGTGGTTTCCATTTTGGTTAGGTGGAAGGTTGCGAAGAGGTATTGATAGTAGGAATTTCTGGTTTGTGAAGTCCTAAGGTTTGCACTAAGGGGTGCACAAAGGGGAGTGCGACACCTAGGTATCACTCTTCTTTTGAATTGTGAGATTCAGGTGAGGGTGTTCGCCAGGGTTGATGACGTTGGTGGGGGGGGCGGGGCTCCGGGTCGGGTGTTTGTTGGTGATCCTGCCCTTCTCACTTTCCTTTCCTTTCCCTTCCCTTCCTTTTCTTTTCCCTTCTTTTTTGAATTAGAAGGGGGTCGGGTGCCTGCCTCTGAGCTCTTTGCGGTGCAGTCGCCATTAGAAGAGCGACCCCTGTTGGTAGAGGGTGTTCTCCG